>NC_062560.1:56638403-57270189 GCF_016906955.1 Phacochoerus africanus
AGAAAATACCTCATTGTGGGGCTTTTTGGGGGGAGTCACATCTGTGGCGTGCAGAAGTTTTGGGGCCAGGGATTGAAAATAAGCCCACAGCAGTGACAATGTCAAATTCTTAATTACTAGGCCATGAGGGAACTCCCTCTTTGTGGTTTTGCTTCTCTTTTCTCTAATAATTAGAGAATTAGTATCTCATATATACAGAGAAATATCTAATGGTTAGCAGAGGGGAGATATGTGGGAGAGGGGTGAAATTGGGGAAAGGATTAAGAGATAAAAACTATATATATAATATATATAATAGATGAAATATTGGATATAATATTCAGCATAGGAAATATAACAAATGTTCTTTATCTTTAATCAAAATATTTTAAAATCTGGAGCTCCCATTGTGGCTCAGCAGTTAACGAATCTGACTAGGAACCCTGAGGTTGCAGGTTCAATCCCTGGCCTTGCTCAGTGGGTTAAGGACCTGGCATTGCCATGAGATGTGGTGTAGGTCACAGATGCAACTCAGATGTCTCATTGCTGTGGCTCTGGTGTGGCCAGTGGATACAGCTCCAATTGGACGCCTAGCCTGGGAACATCCATATGCCATGGGTGTGGCACTGAAAAGACAAAAGACCAAAAAAATAATTTAAAAATCTATAAAAATATCAAATTACTCTGATGTACATCTGAAATTAATATGACATTGTTAATCAAATGTACTTCAAGAAAAATAATAAAAGGAAAGGAATAAAATTTAAAAAAAATGAGAATAGATAATTGCTGTCTTTTTCTTTTAGGGCCTCACCATGGCAACTTGGAAATTCCCAGGCTAGGAGTTGAGTTGGAGCTGCAGCTGCTTATCTACATCACACCCACAGCAATGCCAGATCGCAGCCATGTATGCAACCTACATCACAGCTTGTGGCAATGCTGAATCCTTAACCCACTGGTAAAGGTCAGGGATTGAACCTGCATCTTCATAGATTCTAGTTGGTTTGTTTACCACTGAGCCACAATGGGAACTCTGATACTTGCTCTACTTTATATAATTCTTTACTTCCTTACATTTACTGATGTGTTGCATATCTTATCTGTGGAATTGCCACCTAGCATTACTTGCTTTCAGCCTCAAGAATTATTTTTCTAATTATATCATATAAATAACTTTCACCAGGAACATTTTTAAAAATATTTTATTTATTGGGTGAAATTTTTATCCTTCAATTCTGAAAAATAGCTTTGCAGGGTAAGATTATTGATTGAGAGCATTCTCTTTTCTTCAGTACATTAAATATATTATCCACTGCCTTATGACAACTCAGATCTTAAACTTATTTAGCTTCCCTTATATTAGACCTCATTATTTTTCTCTTGCTGCCTTTAAAGTCTTGTCTTTGTTTTTTTTATAATTTTGAATAAAATGGTTCTGGATGTAGATCTCCTTACTTTTATCTTACTTTGAGTTTATGCAGATTCTTGTGGTCTTTACCACATGTGGAAATTTTTCATTCATTATTCCATCATATATATCTTCTGCTCCATTCTCACTTTCCTCATAATTTTATGCTTCATTTATATTTATATTGGCACACTTAATTGTGTTTTATATTTATCTGAGTCTATTTTTACTATTTAAAAAAATGTTTAGATTAAATCATTTCTATTAATCTCTGTTCAAAATGATTTATTCTTTTTTAATTTTTATTTTATGCTGAAGCATAGTTGATTTACATTGTGTTAGCTTCAGGTATACAGCAAAGTAATTTAGTTATGCATATGCATATATCCACATAGGTCATTACAGTATATTTAGTGGAGTACACTGTGCTATGAAGTAGGTCTTTGTTGATTATTTTATTTATAGTAATGTGTATATTTTAATCTCAAATACACAATTTATTCCCTTCATGTTTCCCCTTTGGTAAGCATATGTTTGTTTTCCATGTCTGCAAGTCTATATTTTGTAAATAATTTCATTTATGTAATTGTTTTAGATTCCACCTTTAAGTGATATCCTATGATGCTTGCCTTTCTCTGTCTGACTTACTTCTCTTACTATGATAATCTCTAGATCCATCCATGTTGCTGAAAATGTATTATTTCATTTTTATGGCTAAATGCTACTGTCCTGTTGAACACCTGAATACAAGCCCCTTTGGCCACTCGAGCCAGACCATCTAGGGACTCTATGAATGTTTCTTTAGGCACCAGACACAAAAGCCAGAATGAAAGCTCTGGACTCACACTTCTTTCTTAACGACACCAATGACTTGAGATGTTGTGGCAGGAAAGCACAAAGACATTACCTACTGGCCTCCCCAGTTTTGCAGAGGAATATAGTCAGCCTCTAGAAGTGTGTTTAATTAGATGCCTAATGTTCAGACCAAAATTATGAATATAACCTAATAGCCTCCTTTACAGATCCTAGTGACCAAAAGTGAAGCAAAGGAAAAATTCAAAATGGTGCCCATTGGCCTCTATTCCCAGAGAACGGATAAATATTACCCTAGGTGTTTGCCAAACCAGAAGCTGCTCTTTATTTTTTTCAAGTATTTTTTGTTTTATAGAAGTATATTTGCTTTACAAAATTATGATAATTTCTGCTACACAAAGAGATTCAGTTATACATACACATAGATTCTATTTCAGATTCTTTTCCCATAAAGATAATCACAGAATATTGGGTAGAGTTCCCTGTGCTATACAGGAGGTCCCCTTTGGCTAGTTATTCCATAGACCTCAGTGTGCACATGCTAATATTAAACCATCAGTCCATCTCTCCCCCACACACCTATCCCCTTTTGTAACTATAAGTTTATTTTCAAAGTCTGTTTCTGTTCAGCAATTAAGTTCTTTTGTGTCCTTTTAAAGATTCCACACATAAGTGATATCATGATATTTACTTTCTCTAACATTTCACTTAGTGTAATGTCTAGGTCCATCCATATTGTTGCAAATGATGTTATTATATTTGTTTTATGACTAATATTCAATTGTATATATCTACCACATCTTCTTTATCCAGTCCTCAGTCAATGGGCATTTAGGTTGCTTCTATGTCTTGGCTGTTGTGAATAGTACTGCAATGAACATTGGGGTTCATTCATCTTTTCAAATTATGTTTTTTTTTTCCCAGTATATATGCCAGGAGCGGGATTGCTGGATGATATGCTAGTTCTATTTTTAGTTATTTGAGGAACCTCTGTACTGTTTCCACAGTGATTGTACCAATTTACATTCCCATGACGGAGCATGATAATGGGAGAAAAAAGAATGTATACATGTATGTGTAACTAGGTCACTATGCTGGACAGTGGGGAAAAAAATTGTATTGGGGAAATAACAATAATAAAAAAAGTTTAAATAAAGGACATTATGCTTTTAAAAAATGTAGGAGTGTTCCTTTTCTCTGCAACCTCTCTAGAATTTCATCTTTTTTTGGTAGACTTGATGTAGATGGCCTTTATGACTTGTGCAAGGTGACACCTCACTGTAGTTTTGATTTGCATTTCTCTAGTATCAGTGATGCTAAGCATCTTTTCATGATTTTTGGCCATCTGTATGTCTTTTTTGGAGGAATGTCTATTTAGATCTTCTGCCTATTGCTGATTGTGTTGTTTGTTTTAATATTGAGCTGTATGTATTGATTGTATATTTTGGTGATTGTCGGTTGCTTCATTTGTAAATATTTTCTCCCATTCTGTGGGTTGTCTTTTCTTTTGCTTTATGGTTTCCTTTGTTGTGCAAAAACATTTAAATTTAATTAGGGTCAAATATTTATTTTTATTTTTATTAATCTTTCAGGTAGATTGCTGGGGTTTATGTTAAAAAGTGTTCTGGCTATGTTTTTTCTAAGAGTTTTATAGTATCTGGTGGTATATTTAGGTCTTTAATACATTTTAAGTTTATTTTTGTGTATGGTGTTAGAGTAGTCTAATTTCATTCTTTTACATGTAGCTTATTGGTGAGACTTTTTTCTCCATTGTATAGTCTTACCTCTGTTGGATTAGATTAATGATAGGTGCATTTCTAGGCTATCTATTCTGTTTGACCAATCTATATGTCTGTTTCTGTGCCAATATCATGCTGCTTTGATTACTAGAGATTTGTACTAGAATTTTAAACCATGGAGTCTGATATCCCCAGCTTTGCTCTTTTTTTCTCATGAATTCTTTGGCAATTTGATGTCTTTTGTAATTCCACATAAATTTTGGAATTATTTATTCTAGTTATGTGAAAAATGTCATGAGTATCTTGATAGATTTGCATTAAATCTGCATATTGCTTTGGGTAATATGGACCCTTCAATAATATTAGTTCTTCCAATTGAAGAACACAAGATATATTTCCACTTCTTTGTATCATTTTCAAATTCTGTAATGTTTTATAGTTTTCAGTATATAGTTTATCCACATCCTCAAGTATATTTATTTCTGGGTCTTTTGTTATTTTCATGCAATCATAAATGAGATTGTTAATTTCTCTGATAGTTCATTATTAATCACTAGAGAAACAAGAGATTTCTGGTATATTAATCTTGTATTCTGTTACTGTGCTGAAATCATCTATTCACCCTAATAGATTTTAGGTAGAGACTCTAGGTTTCTCTACATTGAGTAATATGTCATCTTCAAATAGTGATACTTTTAACTCTTCCCTTCCAATATAGATGCCATTTAATTATTTTCCCTTTTTGATTTCTATGGCTAGTATTTCCAATAAAATGTCAAAAAAAGTGAGCATCCTTGTCTTCCTGATTTTAGAGGAAAAAAATCATCTTTTTACCATCGAATATGATGTTACCTATGGGTTTTTCATAAATAGACTTTCTAATGTTGAGATACATTCCTCAATAATAGATAATTTGATATGAGTTTTTATCATGAATGGATGTTAAATTTCATCAAGGGCCATTTCTGTGTCTACTAAGATGATCATCTTTTTTTTAATCCTTCCTTTGGTTAAAGAGGTGTGTGGCATTGATTTATTTGTGATTGTTGAATCATCTCTGTGTTCCTAGCATAAATCCCACTTTCTCATGTTGTGTGATCCTTTCTATATATTGTTGAATTTGATTTGTTAATATTTTGTTGAGAATTTTTGCATCAATATATACCAGATATTGGCCAGTAACTTTCTTTATAGTAGTATTTTTGTTGGGTTTTGGTATCAGCATAATGGTGTCCTCAAATAATGTGTTTTGGAGTGCTCTCTCATCTTCAAATTTTTGTAATAGTTTGAGGAGCATATATATTACATCTTCTCTATGTTTGGTAGAATTCCTCAGTGAAGCCATCTACAACTGGATGTGTATTTGCTGGGAGTTATTATTATTATTATTATAATTATTACAAATTCAAGGTCACTACTAGTGATTACTATATTCATGTTGTCTATTTCTTTCTCATACTCTTATGGCAGGTTGCATATTTGTAGAAACTTGCTCATTTCTTGAAGGTTATCCCATTGGTGTATAGCTACTCATAGTATCCTCATAACTTTTTTGTACCTCTATGATATTGGTTGTTGTTTCTCCTCTTTCATTTTCATTTTGTTTATTTGGATCTTCTCTCTTTTCTTCTTAAAGATACAGGCTAAAGATTTATCATTTTTGTTTTTCTAATTAAAAAAAAAGCTCTAGCTGTCATTGATGTACTTTTTTAAATTCTCTATTTTATCTCTGATTTTATTTCCTTTCTTCTGCTTTTTTTTTGATCACTGATTTTTTTTTCCTATTTCCTTTAGATGGAAGGTTAGATTGTTTGAGGTTTTTCTTGTTTCTTAAAGTAGACCCATATTACTATTAACTTCTCTCTTAGAACTGCTTTTGCTGCATCACATATATTCTGGAAAGCTGTGTTTCCATTTTCACTTGTCTCTAAGTATTTCCTGATTTCCACTTATATTTCTTCATTGACCAATTGATTTTTGAGGGTAATTGATTTCTATTTTCATACCACAGTGGTTGGAAGAATGCTTGATATAATTATTCTTTTCATATGTTTTTGAAATTTGTTATCCTGGTGAACATTCCATGTGCACTTGAAAAGAATGTGTGTTCTACTTTTTAGGGATGGAATAACCTGTATGTATCTATAAATTCTACAGGTCTAGTGAGAGTAGAGTTGGAGCAAGAAGGGTTGACATGCATACACTGACTATGATGATCTGGCTGTCATCAGAGTTCCAGACTACTTCTGATGCACCACAGATGTAAGCACAAGAAATGGCTGCCCCCTCCTTACTCAGACACTGATTTAGGTTTGAGTCACATAAGTATCACATGGATTAAAGCTTTTTTGTCTTTGTGGAATTACAAGGTCAGTCAAGGTGGGGGCTGGAGCATTCACTTGACTCATGTTCCTGTGTTCTATGACAGCTGCAAGAAATGAATCAGTCATGCATACATTATCAATCCACACTCTCAATGATGCTTCACGAACAAGAAAATATTCACATGCTCCTCACAAATACAGTCCATGCTTCCCACTGCCTTCTCATTAGGCTCAGCTGCCCTCAAACCAGCCAAAGCAGTTCACTGTCCCTTTGTTGGATCCCAGGCAGAAGTGCCCAATATATATCTCAAACTGCTCACTTCCCAGGGAGGATATCCACCTGTGTAATCTATTTTCCTGAGACCCCATCCAGGGGCAAATTCCTAACCTGAGAGCTTCTATTCCTCTTCTACCTAATCTGTATGAATTTATCTTACGGCTGCAACTTGTATACTTTCTCACAGTGTCCAGTTCAATTTCACTGTACTTTAATATTTTTGTGGGACTAGGTGTTCTCTTAGTCCACCATCTTGATCTGAATCAAATATCACATGGTTTTGATCACTAGAACCCAGAAATAAACCCAGACACCTATGGTCAATTAATCTTTGACAAAGGAGTCAAGAATATAAAGTGGGGAAAAGACAGCCTTTTCAGCAATTATTGCTGGGAAACCTGAACAGCTGTGTGCAAATCAATGAAACTAGAACACACCCTCACACAATGCACGAAAATAAACTCAAAATGTCTGAAAGACTTAAACATAAGACAAGACACCATCACTCCTGGAAGAGAACATAGGCAAAACACTCTCGGACATCAACCTTACAAATGTTTTCTCAGGTCAGTCTCCCAAAGCAACAGAAATCAAAGCAAAAATAAACCAATGGGACTTAATCAAACAGACAAGCTTTTGCACAGCAAAGGAAACCAAAAAGAAAACAAAAAGACACCGTCCAGAATGTGAGAAAATAGTTTCAAATGATGCAACTGACAAGGGCCTAATCTCTAAAATATACAAACTTATAAAACCAACAGCAAAAAAGCCAACAACCCAATTGAAAGATGGGCAAAAGACCTGAATAGACATTTCTCCAAGGAAGATATACAGATGACCAACAAGCACTTGAAACAATGCTCAATATCCCTGATTATTAGAGAAATGTAAATCAAAACTATTATGAGGTACCACCTCACACCAGCCTGAATGGCCATCATTAACAAGTCCACAAATAACAAATGCTGGACGGGGTGTGGAGAAAAGGGAATCCTGCTGCATTGCTGGTGGGAATGTAAGCTGGTACAGCCACTATGGAGAACAGTATGGAGGTAGCTTAGAAAATTATACCTAGAACTACCATATGACCCAGCAATCCCACTCTTGGGCATATATCCAGACAAAACTCTACTTAAAAAAAAAAAATACATGCACCGGCATGTTCATTGCAGCTCTATTCACAATAGTGAAGACATGGAATCAACCCAAATGTCCACTGACAGATGATTGGATCAGGAAGATGTTGTATATATACACAATGGAATACTACTCAGCCATAAAGAAGAACAAAATAATGCCATTTGCAGCAACATGGATGGAACTAGAGACTCTCATCCTGAGCAAAGTAAGTCAGGAAAAGAAAGACAAATACCACATAATATCACTTATATCTGGAATCTAATATAGGAAACAAATGAACCTTTCCACAGAAAATAAAATCATGGACTCGGAGAATAGACTTCTGGTTGCCAAGGGGGAAGGGGAGGAATGGGAGGGGTAAATAGATGCAGAATGTTCCCTTTTGGATGTATTAGCAATGGGATCTTGCTGTGTAGCACTGGGAACTCTGTCTAACCAATTATGATGGAACACATAATGTGAGAAAAAAGAATTATACATGTATGTGTAACTGGGTCACCATGCTGTGCAGTATTAAAAAAATATGTATATATAAAAGAAATCAGAATGAGTGATGCTAACAGCTTTTTTAGTCTTGCTCAAGTTGTTTTTTTCTATTTGGATTCTTTTGTTATTTGAAGTGAATTTTAGGATTTTTTCTATTTCTGTAAAGAAAAGCAATTGGGATTTTGATAAGGATCATATTGGACCTTTAGATTTGAGTATTATAAACTCTTAACAAATATCATTTTAAAAAGTCTTCCAAAATAAAAATTAAAAATCAATCAATCAATAAAAAAAAAAAAAAAGAATGTAAATTGGAAAAGAAAAAGTAAAACTCTCACTGTTTGCATGACATGATATTATACATAGGAAATGCAAAATATGCCATCAGAAACCTGTTAGAGCTCATCAATAAATTCAATAAGTTGCAGTATTTAAAATTAATACACAGAAATATCTTTCATTTCTGTACACTAACAACAAAAGTTCCATAAGAGGAGTTAAGACAACAATTCCATTTACTATGGCATCAAAAAGAATAAATTACTTAGGAATAAACCTATCAATGAGGCAAAACACCTATAATTTGAACAGATGCTGATGAAAAAAATAAAAAATGACAAAGGATGACAGAAAGATATACCATGCTCTTGAATTAGAAGAATAGATATTGTCAAAATGACTACACTACCCAAAGTGATATACAAATTCAATGCAACCCCTACCAAATTACCAAAAGCATTTTTCATAGAGGTAGAACAAAAGTTTTAAAATTTGTATGGAAACACATAAGACCCCAAATAGCTAAAGCAATCCTGAGAAACACATAAGACCCCAAATAGCTAAAGAAATCCTGGAGGAATCATGCTACCTGACTTCAGACTATACTACAAAACTATAGTAATCAAAACAATATGGCACTGGCACAAAACCAGAAATATGGATCCATAGAAAAAAATACAAAGCCCAAAAATAAACCCACGCCCCTATGGGTGATTAATCTGCTACAACGGAGGCAAGAATATACAATAGATAAAGATTTTTTCCTCAATAAGCAGTGCTGGGAAAACTGGACAGCTGCATGCAAAAGAATGAAATTAGAACATTCTTTTGTGTATTTAATACTATACACAAAAATAAACTTAAAATAGATTAATGACCTAAATATGAGACCAGCTACTGTAAGTCTTACAAGATAACATAGCACATTCTTTGTCATAAGTTGCAGAATATCTTTTCATTTCTTCCTCCTAGAGTAATGAAAATAAAAACAAAAATAAACAAATTGGACCTAATTAGACTTAGAAGATTTTACACAGCAAAGAAAACCATAAACAAAAGGAAAAGACAACCCACAGAATGGGAGAAAATATTTGCAAGTAAAGTGACTGACAAGGGACTAAGCTCCAAAAAATACAAACAACTCCTGCAGCTCGATGTCAAAGAACAAACAACCCAATCAAAAAAAAAAAAAATGGATGGAAGATCTAAATATATATTTCTCCAGAGAAGACATACAGATAGTTAAAAAGCAAATGAAAAGATGCACAACATTGCTCATTATCAGAGAAATGCAAATCAAAACTAGTATGAGGTATCATCTCACATAGATCAGAATGGCCCTCATAAAAATGTCTACAAACAATAAATGCCAGAGAGGGTGCAGAGAAAAGGGAACCCTCCTACACTGTTGGTGGGAATGTAAATTGGTACAACCACTATGGAAAACAATATGGAGTTTTCTTGGAAATCTAAAAATAGAATTACCATATTATCCAGCAATCTCACTCCTAGGCATATATCCGGAGAAAACAATAATTTGAAAATATTCATACACCCTGATATCCATTGCAGCAGAATTTACAATAGCCAAGACATGGAAGCAACCTAATGTCCATTGTAAGAGGAATGGATAAAGAAGATGTGGAACATATATACAATGGAATAATAATCCACCATTAAAAAATGATGAAATAATGCCATTTTTAGCAAGATGAATGGACCCAGAGATTGTCATACTAAGGGAGGTAAGACAGAGAAAAACAAATATCATATGGTATCACTTATATGTGTAATCTAAAAAAAGATATAAATAAACTTGTTTATAAAGTAGAAACAGACACACTAACTTTGAAATCAAACTTGTGGTTACCAAAGTTGAAAAGTGTGAGATGGAATGGATTGGGAGTTTGGGACTGGCACCTACACACTGTGGTATATGTAATGACTGGACAATGGGGACAAGTGTGTAGCACAGGGACTCTACTCAATACATATTCTGTGATAACCTATATAGAAAAAAAAATCTCAAAAATAACGGATATGTGTATATGTATAATTGAACCACTGTTGTACAGCACAAAAATTAACTTTGTTAAGTCAATGATACTTCAATAAAATTTTAAAAAATAAAAAATAAAAATTCTTCCAATCCCAGCTTTCCATTTTATGGTATATCTCAAAAACATTTCTTTATATTATTTTTAGTATACAATTTTTTCACTAATATAGTTTATTCCTAAGTGTATTTTTCTATTTGTTACAATTATAAAAGAGATGATTTTAATTTCCTTTTTAGAAAAATTTTGTATAGAAACACCACCAATTTTGGTTGTTGATTTTCTACTCTGCAACCTAAAACCAACTGTTAATTTCATTGATTTTTTTTCTTTTTTTTTTTTGCCTTTTCTAAGGCCACTCCCACAGCATATGGAGATTCCCAGGCTAGGGGTCTAATCTGAGCTGTAGCCACTGGCCTACGCCACAACCACAGCAAGGCAGGATCTGAGCTGCGTCTGCGACCTACACCACAGTTCATGGCCTATGCCACAGCTCACAGCAACACCGGACCCTTAACCCACTGGGAGCAAGGCCAGGGATCAAACCTACAACCTCAGGGTTCCTTGTCGGATTTGTTAACTACTGTGCCACGATGGGAACTCCTCTATTGTTTTTTTAAATTACTTGATTAATTTCTTTTCTGTTCTTATTTTTTTTCCTTCTAGCTTTGATCTTAGTTTGCTCCTTTTCTAGTTATTTGAAGAGTAAAGTTAGGTTGTTTAAGATCTTCTTTTTTAATGTAGGTGTTTATTCTTGTCAGTATATTGTTTATTTTCCATAGAATTATGAGTTTTCCCTTTTTATTATTGATTTGATTTGATTGTATTGTGATTAACAAAGATACTTGAAATTATATTGATCTCCTGAATTTGTAAAAACTTGTCTTATTCCCTAGAATGTGATATATTCTGGTGTCACAAGACATGTTTCTACAATATTTTCTTAGCCTCTTGGCTAAAAACTCCGTCTTGTCCTGCTTTACTTTATCCCATCTTCCTGCTTGAAAAACAGTTGCAGTGCTGGTGAATGACTTAAGCTTTAGAACAAAGACCTAAAGGCATAAGTTATTCATAGGATCAGCTGCATGAGGACATAATTCATTGGTCTAGGCACAGGGGACCTGTGCAGATTGGCATGCCATTTGCACAGCATGATAAGTCCTCTTAAGAACAAAAGAGGAGCCTCATGGCTCCAAGGGGTTTATGAGGGGTCATTAGCAGGATATGCATTAGCAAGGAGAACCAAGGTGCAAAACTAGGCACACGGGGTTCCTGCAGAAGCACAATGGTGATTCTCTAGATGCTATACACAGATAGCTGACTACAAGCTTCCTCAAATGCTAATGACTGTTAAATGCCTAAAGGTCAGAATAAAAGCTTAACCTGCAGCCACCTATGTGACTTTTAAAATAACTTAAAAATACCAATATCCTGCACCTACAACCCCCTTCTCACTTGACTTAATCCTCAAGAGCACAATAAAAGCATTGTGGTTTCTTGAGGCTGCGCTCTTGGTCCCTGAGACCTTAAGTCCCCAGGTTTCCACCTTTAATTAAGATAAATATCTCTGTGTCTTGTTTTATGTTAACTTTTTTCCTTACGTTTCACAGAATCCGGTCTTCAGCCCCACCCTGCTGAGCTGGTCTTGGCATTCTGGATAATGTTATCTGTGCACTTTAGAAACATGTTTATTTTACTCTCTTGGGGAGAAAGTCTATATATGTATGTTAAGTGAATTTTGTCTATATTCTTGCTCAGTTCTGTTTCCTTTTTATTTTCTATATGGATTATGTATCCATTATGGAGAGAGATATTGAAATCTCTCATAATCATTGTATTGCTTTCAAGTTATCCTTTTAGCTCTGTCATTGTGCCAATGTTTACTTTATATATTTAGGTAATTTGATGTTTAAAAAAATATATATATTCATACTTTTTATAGCTTGCTGAATAGATCCATATAGCATTATGAATGACCTTCTTTGTCTCTTATGACAGTTTTCACCTTAAAGAACTTAAAATTCTATTTTTTTCTGATATAAATATAGCTACATCTCCTCTCTTTTAGTTATCATTTAGATAGAATATTTACCCCCTACCCTTAATTTTCAGGCTACATTTGTTCTTAAAGTTAATGTGAATCTCTTGTAGACAAAATAAGTCATGTAGGTTTTTGCTTTTGTTGTTGTTGTTGTTAATCTATTCAGTCACTCTATGTTTTTTTATTGGGGATTTTATTCCAGTTACTACTGAAGTAATTAATGAGAGTAAGTAAATGTTATTTCCTTTTGTTAATTGTTTTCTCTGTTTTGTTTTTCTCTTGCTCCTCTCATCGTTTATTGTGTTTCTTTGTGGTTTGATAATTTTGTACTCAAATGCTTTGATTCTTTTGTCATCTTTTCTGTTTCTACTGTATACTTTTTCTGTGATTACCATGAGGTTGTCAAATATTTTACAGTTATAGAAGGCTGTTTCAGTTTGATAACAGCATAATTTCACGTGCGTACAGAACCTACACACTATAATTTCCCCAGGCATATTTTACATAATTTATGTCGGATTATCCATCTTTTTATATTGCATTTATACTAACAAACATCTTTGGTTATAGGTATGTCATTGTGAGTGTTATCTTCTAACTTATAGTATTAAAAGTAATCTATGTGTTCCATTACATTAATACAATATTATGTTTGTCTTTAATTTGCCTTTATTTACTTTCATGTTTTTAAATTTATTTTTATCAAGATAATGTTAGATTACAGCATTAAATATATTTCATGTGTACAACATTATATTATTACATCTGTATTCCCTGCAGGGTTCTAAGCACAAAATATTTGGTTCTAATCTTGGAATTGGTCCCCTCTAAAAATTTTGCTCTCCTCCCTGCTCTGTCCCCACTCTTAACCACTACTTTGTTCTCTAAAACTACATATTTGTTTTTGCTTGGTTTGGTTTGTTCATGTAATTTGGGTTTTTGGCTTGTCATTTCGCATATGAGTAAATTCATACAGTGTATGTCTTTCTCCATCTAACTTATTTCACTTAGCATAATACCCTCAAGATATATTCACATTGTCACAAATGACAAGATTTCATCTTTTCCATGGCTGGCTGGCATTCTAGTGTGTGTGTATCTTCTTTATCCATTCAACTATTGATGGGCACTTAGATTAACTCCATATCTTGGCTATTGTAAATAATACTGCAATATACATAGGGATAAACATACATTTTTGAAATAATGTTTTTATTTTCTTTGGATAAATACTTAGGAACGAAATAGCTGGATGGTTATTTCTAGTCTTAATTCTATGAGTAATCTCCATACTGTTTTTCCACAGTGGATGTGCAAATTTATATACACACCAACAGTGCTTGAAGGTTTCCTTTTCTCCACAGCCTTACCAAGTCTTTCTACTCTTCATGTTTAATAACAGTGATGATTTTATCAGGTGTGAGATGATATCTCATCATGGTTTTGATTTGTATTTCTTAATATTTAGTGATTTCGAGCAGATTTTCATGTGCTTATTGGCTATCTCTATGTCTTTTTTGGAAAAATGTCTATTCAGATCATCTACCCATTTTTCAGTTGGGTATTTTAGGTTTGTTCATTTGTTTTTTTCAGTTTTGAAATGTACGAGTTTTGTGTATAATTTGGATATTAATCCATCATTGGATATAACATTTAGGCAGCTTTTTCAATTTGTTGATGGCTTTCTTTTTCTTTGCAAAACACTTTGGTTTGATAAAGGCTCATTTGTTTTTGTTTTTTTTGCTTTTATCACCCTTGTCTGGGAACACATATCTAGAAAGATACTGCTAAGATCAATATCAAAGAGTGTTCTGCCTTGTAGAAGACATATGTTTTCAGGTGTTATATTCAATTCTTTAAAATATTTTGAGTTTATTTTTTGTGTGTGGGAAGTGACATAATGGTCAAGTTTAATTTTTTGCATGTGATTATCCAGTTTTCTCAACATCATTCATTGAAAAGATTTTACTTTCTCCATGGTACATTCTTTGCTCCTTTTTGTAAACAAATAATTGCCCATATGTGCATGTGTTTTGTTTCTTTCAGTTGTGTACCATTGATCTATGTATCTGTTTTTTTCCTGTTTTTGTTTTTTGCCAATACCATAGGGTTTTAATTTCTATGGTTTTATTTATTTTATTTATTTATTTTGTCTTTTGTCGTTTTAGGGCTGCACCTGTGGCATATGGGGGTTCCCAGGCTAGGGGTCTAATCTGAACTGTAGCCGCTGACCTACGCCAGAGACACAGCAACGTGGGATCTGAGCTGTGTCTGCAACCTACACCACAGTTCGTAGCAACGCTGGATCCTTAACCCACTGAGTGAGGCCAGGGATCGAACCCGCAACCTCATGGTTCTTAGCTGGGATTTGTTAACCACCGACCCACGATGGGAACTCCAATTTCTATGGTTTTATAATAGTGTTGGATATCAGGGAGTGTGATTCTTCAAGCTCTTCTCTTCTCAGAATTCCCTTGCCTTTTGTAGATCAAGAATTTTAGGGGTTTTTTCCTATTTCTTTGAAAAATATCTTGGGATTTTAGTGGAGATTTCATTAAATCTGTAAATTATTTTAGGTCATATGTGTATTTCAATAATGTTAATTATTCCAATCCATAGACATGATGTATTTTCCATATTTTGTGTTGTTTTCAGTATCCTTCAACAATGTCTTGTAGTATTTAATGTACGGGTTTTTTGTTTTTTGTTTTAACCTCCTTGGTTAAATGTATTCCTAAATATTTTATTCTTTTATTGATTGCTAATGGCATTGGTTTCTTAATTTTTTTCTTCTAGTTCATTTTTAGCATACATAAAGCCAAAGGACTTTTGTATGCTCATTTTATGCCCTGAAATCTAGGTGTTTTCATTTATTATTTCTAACAGCTTTTAGTGAAGTCTTTAAAATTTTGTATATATAAAATCATGTCATCTGAACATAGTGACAGTTTTACATATTTATTTAATTTATTTTGCTTACCAACTTGTTCTGGCTAGGACTTCCACTATTATATTAAATAAAAGTAGAAAGAGTAGGTTCAATTCTGATTTTAAAGAAGATGCTTTCAGTTTTTCACTATTGAGTATGATATTATCTGTGAGTTTGTCATATGTGGCCTTTATTATGTTGAGGTAGTTTCCTTCCATATCTACTTTATTGAGAAGTTTTTTTTTATCATAAATGTGAGTTGTATCTTATCAATTCTATATCTGAATCCACTGAGATAAGCATGTTGTTAAACTTAATTTTGTTAATGTGGTTTATCACATTTATTGATTTTCAAATGTTGAACTATTCTTGGATCTCTGAAATAAATCCCATTTGAACATGGTGTATGATCTTTTTAATGTATTGTATTTGTTTAGCCAATATTTGTTGAGGATTTTTGCATCTATATTCATCAGAAAGGTTGGCCTACAATGTGTGTGTGTGTGTGTATGTGTGTTGGTTATGTCTAATTTTGGTATGAGTGTGATTTTTGCCCCATAAAATGTGGGATGTTTACTCTCCTCTTTATTTCTTCACAAGAGTTTGAGAAGGATAGGTATCAGGTATTATTTGCTTTTTTGGTAGAATTCACCTGTGAATACATCTGGTCCTGGACTTTAGTTTGTTGGAAAGTTTTTGATTATTTTTTTTTCAATCTCCTTACCAGTGATCAGTCTATTCAGATTTTCTACTTCTTCATGATTCAGTCTTGGAAATTTCAGGAATAAAATATTTCCATCTTTTTTTTATTTCCAAGTTATAGTTTTTACAAAATTTCTTTTTTTATGTTGTGATTTGGTTACCAAGATGATGTAGCTCTAATTAATGTTACTGTCCCCCCTTTGGGTTTTATGCTGTACTTAACTGTTTAACAACCAATTTTGATATGGTGTTGCAATTTTCTGATTCTGTATGTCTATTTATCACCTTTCTTAAAGGCTTATGTACTTTTGCATTTTCATTTCATTTAGAAGAAATTCTTCCAACATTTCTTTAAGGCAGGTCTAACGGTGTGGAATTCTCTCAGCTTGTGTTTGTCTGGGAAAGCCTTTATTTATTCTTCATATATGGCAGATAAATTTGTTGTATAAAGTATTCTCAGCTGACAATTTTTATCTTTCAATATTTTGAGTGTATTATTCCACTATCCTGGACTACAGAGTTTATGATGAGAAATCTGATGATAGCTGAAGGGAGTTCCTTTGGAGGTTACTCTCCTTTTTTCTTGGGCTGCTTTTAAAATTCTTACTTGATCATTGAAATTTGATACTGTAAATATAATGTGTCTTGGAGGAAATGTTTTTTCATTCAGGTAATTAGATGTTCTCCTAGCTTCTTAGACTTCTATGTACATTTTCTTCCCCAGGTTTGGGAAGTTTTCAGCTATTATTTCTTTAAATAAACTCTTTACTCCATTTAACCTCTTTTCTCCTTCTGAAATACCCTTTGTCCTTATATGCCTTTCCTAATAAAGTCATAAAATTCTCATAGAATTTCTTCAATTTTTGGAAATATTAGTTGTCTCTCTTTTTCTTTTCTTTCTTTCTTTTTTTTTTTGGTCTTTTCTAGGGCCACACTCACGGAATATGGAGGTCCCCAGGCTAGGGGTCTAATTGGAGCTGTAGTCGCCAGCCTACACCACAGCCACAGCAACGAGGGATCCGAGCTGCATCTGGGACCTACACCACATCTCATGGCAACACCAGATCATTAACCCACTGAGCAAGGCCAGGGATCGAACCCCCAACCTCATGGTTCCTGGTTGGATTCGTTAAGCACTGTGCCACAACAGGAACTCCTGTCTCTTTTTCTAACTGAATCATTTCTAGATTTCTATCTTTGATCTTGCCAATCACTTTTCCATATAATCTGCTCTATTACTAATGCTTTCTACTGCATTCTTTATCTTATTTGTTGAGTTCTTTAGTTACAGAATTTCTGTTTGCTTCTTTTTTAGAGTTTCTATCTCTTTGATAAAGTATTCCTCCTATTCATTAATTTTATTCCTGAGCTCATTGAACTTCCTTCCTGAGTTTTCTTGTATCTCACTGAGTTTCTTCATGACACTCATGAATTCTTTATCATTTAGGTTGTGATTTTTTGTGACTTTGGTTTCTGGAGAATTGTCTTTTTGTGTATGGCACAGTGTAACTATAGTTCTTCATGGTTGTTCCTCTGCCAAAACATTTGAAGTAAAAAATGGCTTTCTTGTTTAAGTAAAATTTTTGTTTTTTGTTTTTTTTACATTCATTCTAATAATTTATATATTAGTAATTAGAGTCTTTTTTTTTTCATTAGTTGGTGCTATAGCACAAGTTTTTGGTTTCTCTTACCTGACCTGCACCTGGAAATATGAGAATTGACACTTTCCTCCTTCTACCACCTCTGCCAAAGGTGTAGCTGGTTCTTTGAGGCTATTGGTGTCACTGCTGTTGTTGGCTTCATTACTGGGGCACTAGGATGGTGGGTGCCTTTACTGCATTTGGGGTCACTTTTGTCAAAGGCACCACCACAACAATAGGGAAAATGTGAGGTGGTGGGAGCTGGAGTTATGGGCATTTCTGTGGCATCTGAGATTGTCAAATAAGTGGGTGCTCTCGCTGAAGATGTAGTGTCAGATTTACAGGTGCTGCTATAACTGGAGGAACCAGGGTTGGGGCCCCACCACTGTTGTTGCTTGGCTCCCTGTGACCCAAGACATTGCTACAGCTGGGGTGAAGTCATATGCACAACCTCCTCTGCTGCTATCTAGATCTCTGGGGCTGTGGGTTCAGCCATCACAGCCATGCGGATGGAGTTGTGGATGCCACTCTGCTATTTTCTAGATTCTGCATCCTCTTTTTGTTCCAATCCACCTGCCTTCAGATATACTAATGTGTAGTGATCTCCAACATTATTTTGTGTTGGGCAGAGGAAAATTTGTTGAGTTACGGATATTTTATTAGTTTTAGATGGAAGTGAAGAGAAAAATGTCTCCCAGAACCATAATGCTGACATCACTTAAACCTGATTTATTTAAATATATGTAACTATTAATGTAACTGAAGAAACTTGTGCCTAATGAAAGAAAAAAGGAAAGATGAAAGCAAGCAAGCAAGCAAGCAAGCAAGAAGGAAAGAAAGGAAGGAAGGAAGGAAGGAAGAAAGGAAGGAAGGAAGGAAGGAAGGAAGAAAGAAAGAAAGAAAGAGAAAGAAAGAAAGAAAGAAAGAAAGAAAGAAAGAAAGAAAGAAAGAAAGAAAGAAAGAAAGAAAGAAAGAAAGAGAGGGAGAATAAAAGAGGAAAAGTAACAGCCAAACTCTAAAAGTTACCAGGAGTCCACTTGGTATGTGTTGAATTCAGTCCTCCAAGCATTTCTTGTCAGGCTGGATGAAGAAGTGAGAGAATAAACATGTAACACACTTTCTATTATTGCCACTTAATTTCTCCCTTTTTGCCCTCTTTTGCCACTCTACTCCCTTTTCCTTTTATCTGTATCTTTCATCAAATATCCCTTTAACTCCTCCTGGTTTACTGACTCTAATTCCATGCCCCCGCCTCCATGTTTCTCTATATGTTTGTCTTTCAGTCTCTCTCTGTCTTTGAGTGTCTCTGTGTCAATATGTCACTATTTTTATCATACCAACATAGGCCCATTTCTTTCTGTACCTCTCTTATGTGATTCCAAATCTGTATGCATATGCCTGTGTTTATCTTTCTCTCTGTGTACTTTTATATGTGGATCAGTGTTTCTTCCAGTGACTATGTGCTCATCTTTATTTCTCCTCCTTCTCTGCCTTTCTTTTCCTTCTCATTCCTCTTCTTCCATTTCTCTATCTATATTTCTCTGCCTGCCCTTTTGCATTATGTCTCCTTATCTCTGTTTCCTTTTGCATTTCTTCATGTGTTTCTCTAAAATACTCTGTAAACCTCAAGCTACCTTCATGTCACTTTCTTCTCTTTTTTTCCTCTTCTTTCCTTTCATTGCCTTACTTTTCTTTGCTTTCATATCTATTATCAACTTTTCCTTTCTTTTACTTGACATTTTCATTGTTTCATTTCTTTTTCTACTTATCTATTTCCTTTTCTGTGAATGACTCTGTCTCTTTATTTCATGCCTCTGCCCTCATCATATTTGTTATCTCAGTTGAAACAGTTCTTGTTCTTTCTCATCCTCCTTTTACATATTATATATACTTCCCTAATTTTCTTTTTTTCATTTTTTTCCTGCTTTTCTATATCAGTTTGCCTCTTTCATTCCTTCTCCTCTTCTGTTTATTTTCTATTATTTTCCTCTTCCTCATTTTTAGATTTTTCCTCTAGTTTTTTTTTTTTGCATCTATTTAGATACTTTCTTTCTAGATATCCTGATTCTTGCCACCTTTTTGTTTTTGATCTTTTTGTCTTTTTTTAGGGCCACACCCATGACATATGAAGGTTCCCAGGCTAGGGGTCAACTTGGAACTACAGCTGCTGGCCTACACCACAGCCACAGCAATGCCAGATCTGAGCCATGTCTGTTACCTACTCCACAGCTCATGGCAATGTGGGATCCTTAACCCACCGAACAAGGCCAGGGACTGAACCCACTTCCTCATGGATCTTAGTCGGGTTTGTTAACCACTGAGCCACAACAGGAACTAATGTTTTCTATCTTTATCTCCTTTTTTTTTCTCCTGTCCTGCTATCAAACTTTTGGGTTTGGTTACTAGCATCCTTCTACTCCTGCCTTGCAGGCCCTCTTTGTTTTTCTACTGGGTCCATGAGCATGTTATGTAAGAGATGCTTGTTTTATTCCTCCTTTGCAACATCTACATAATTGCTATTTACTTTTCTTAGCCTATGTTGATATAATGCAAAGTTCCATGCCATTAGGCCCTTTCCTAAACAACAGTGGTTCCACCATGAGGTTGCGGGTTAGATCCCTGGCCTTGTTCAATGGGTTAAGGATCTGGCATTGCTATGAGCTGTGGTGTAGGTTGCAGACATGGCTTGGATCCCACATTGCTGTGGCTGTGGTGTCAGCCGGTGGCTAGAGTTCTGATTAAACCCCTAGCCTGGGAACCTCCACATGCTACAAGTGTGGCCCTAGAAAAGACAGAAAGACAAAAAAAAAAGACATGGTACATATACACATTAGAATATTACTTTTCCATTAAAAGGAACAAAATAATGGCATTTGCAGCAACATGATTGGACCTAGAAATTATCATGCTAAGTGAAGTGAGTCAGACAATGAGACACCAACATCAAATGCTGTCACTTATATGTGGAATCTAAAAAAAGGACACAATTAACTTCTTTGCAGAACAGATATGGACTCACAAAGTTGGAAAAACTTATAGTTTCCAAATGAGAAGGGTTGGGAGGTGGGGGGATACACTGGGGGTTTGGGATGGAAATGCTATAAAATTGGAATGTGATGATCATTGTACAACCATAAATGTAATAAAATCCATTGAGTAATTTAAAAACAACAATAACAACAACAACAACAAAAAATAGTGGTTCCATTTGAATCCACCAGGTTGGAGGTGCTCTAAACATAGCCAATAATAAGAATGCCCAGTGGAAAGCAGTAGCTACCATTCAAACTATTCCACTGGCATTACTTGAAATTTATTAAGATTACTTGCAACAGCAGCACAGTTCTTGAAGTCCAAGAGAATGCCAAAGAAGAATCTCTTCTCTCCACACATAAATACAACTTTTTTCACATGTCCCTAGATAAAACTATTTAAATGTTCACACACTTAAGCACACTTTGTTATCTCCAATTAGCACATACAACATTGTAAGTCAGCTATTCTAGAATAAAATTAAATAGAAAAATAAGGACAAAGTCACATTTATTCCAGTAGGAGTGAGGTCACATAATAAATTTTATAGGCTATAGACTCAATAAAAGAACTATTTCCTAAATTAAAAACATAGAGTACAAATTAGGTATAGTAGAAACTGTGCAGGATACATAGTAATACCTTAAAAAGACAAAAGAGAATTATACTACTTTAGTAGTGCTTATAT
Organism: Phacochoerus africanus; assembly: GCF_016906955.1. Classification (NCBI taxonomy): domain Eukaryota; kingdom Metazoa; phylum Chordata; class Mammalia; order Artiodactyla; family Suidae; genus Phacochoerus; species Phacochoerus africanus. Next base: position 56,659,939 of record NC_062560.1, read on the forward strand.
CTGAGGGATGGAATTAAGAGTGATTTTTTTTTGTTTATGTTCTACAGTTTTTGTATTTGTGTCATTCATCATATGGGTTATAACCAAAGGTGGGTGAATGCCTTATAAATGAATTCATAAAAAAGAAAATGTCTCTCAATAAAAGCAACTACACTAAAATTGAGATATGTGTGAACTCTACAGACAGATGTTGACCATAGAAGTGTATTCTGAACTTCTCCAGGTAGATAGTAGTAGAAAAGTCTGAGACTAGTGTTAAAAAAGTGGAGCCTGTCCACTAAATTATCTTTGAAAAGAGATGGACATTGATTCAAGGTTCTTCTTACTAATACTTCCTTTTTTGTTAAAAAAAAATACTTGGGAAACCACTTACTATGTGCAAGTTGACACTCATATTATGTTTTGCAAGAAGAAAGGGAGTTTAAGGTTAAAAAAAAAACAAACTAGGGGATAACTTCTTTCAGTTTATCCAGTACCATCATGGCTATGGCTAAAGGTAGGAAGAGTCTGAATAATGTCTTTAATTGCTTTTTTATATGCCATATACAGTAACAGGTACAGCATTACATATTAAATCAGGTAATCTTAACAACCACCCTATGTGTTAAGTATAATTACTATTTTAATTTTACAAATGAGGTCTCTGAAGTTCATAGAGTAGAAGTGACTTGCTCAGTCATAGAGCTAGTAAGTAGCAGAACTAGGATCATAAGTTTCTCTCTGTTGCAACTACTGGAGGTCTTGGATGTGTAGTTCCAGAGAACAAAACTCTAGTGTGGGTCATGACGATGTCACTGGCATTTTCTGAAGCTTCAAGAAATATCCCTCGTGCCCATAAAACTCCATGTAAAAGGATTCTTATAATCATACCAAATAGAATTTGTGATTTTCAACAGAGGGTCACAACATAGAATTGTAGGAGATATAAAACAGGAATAGCTTCAAGGAATAGCACCATCCTATACAGATTGAGTAGCCCTGAGAGAGTAAAATACTCATTCATATTACAGCATAAGTTGGGGACTCTGATGGTTCTGCCTTACAAATGATTGATCTTTCCTGAGAGCCTTCATGTTAAGAAATGTATGTTATTCTCTCTTTTGGAAATATCTTGCCTATTTGGTAACCCATATAGTGTTGATATTCTCAAAAAAAATCCTTACAAATAGTCATATTATGAAAAATGAGTTTTGGAGGTCCCTTCATGGCTCAACAGTTAACCAACCCTACTAGGGTTCCATGAGGATGCAGGTCCAATCTCTGGCCTTGTTCAGTGGGTTAAGTATCTGGAATTGCCATGAGCTGTTGTTCACAGATGAGGCTCAGATCCCATGTTGCTGTGGTTGTGCCATAGGCCAGCAGCTGCAGTTCCAATTCAACCCCTAGCCAGGGGACTTCCATATGCTGTGGGTGTGGCACTAAAAAGTAAAAAAAAAAGTTTATGCTTGTTATCTATTTTTGCTACTGAACAAAATTTCATGCTCTCCATGATTTCATTTTTAAGAGACTCTTGAAATTTATTATGATTTTTCAAGTGTGAATTATCTAAATAAATATATGCCCCCACTTTTTAGAATGTTTCTCTTAAAATAACAGTAAACTTCTGGAACACTAGTTCAAACTGGTATACAAATATATTCACTGAAGTGAAACAGAATAACAGAGCTGAACTCTTAAGGAAAATAAAGAAAAAAAAAGTCTTACTACCTCCTTTATCTTACATGTGAGATCACTGAGAAACAATAGAGAGCCTTACTAGCCTCATGTCACATAAGGAATTGGTGGCAGAAATGGTACTTATGCAACAAGTGTACAATGATATTGGCACCTAAATAAGTGAATTAAAGTGAATATTAAACAAATACAAATTCTCCAAATTTCTTCTGACCCAGAATTCTGCTGTTATTCAATCATGGCCTTAAATTCCACTATAAAGGGAAAGATATTCAGCAATGCCCAGGGACAAGCTCAGCAAGCTGGAGTTGAGTAACTGGAAAGAGGTTAGGGAGAGGAAGCACTGACTGCTGAAACAACTGTAACATAAATTTCCAGAACCAAACATGTGCCCCAAATATATATATTAATCACTGTTGTGAAAACTGAAATAAACACCTGGTTTCCTCACATTTTACATATATATTGATATTATCCAAGCTGGTGGAGATTCTGAGATCAGGAACAAGTCTCCTAATTTTATCTATTGTCCCATGCCTCTGTATTTAATACCAAATTGTAACTGACACTTTCCTAATTTTCTTAAGAGCCAAAAACATTTTGCAACCTTAAAAGGCAGAGAAGACATTGATCCTGGTTTTGTCCAACTCAAAAAACAGTTCTCACTGAAATTAATGTGCTAGATAATTAAATTGATGGTTCCACATATGTTCACATTTGGTCTTTATCATGATCCTTAGTGCTATATAGTAGTAATCCAATTTTATAAATGAGGAAACTGAGATAGAGCTGCACCTCAGGCAAGGAAGCATTTTTCCTATTGTTTGAATCAAGCTCATTCTTGGCCCAAGTCATTTTGCCTGTATTCCCTAGAGTTTGTCTCTTTTTTTCCTGATTCCCCCTGTCTCTGAGACTATTTTGGTAACCTATCCTTGTGTTAGTTCATCTGTAACCAGTTCAAGTTCAGAAGATATAACCAAGTCTCCATTTTCCCAGCACTAGCTGAAATATTCCTCTTAGTTGGCTCTTCATATCTTCTTTTTAACTTTTTTCTTATTATTCAAATGCCACTTTTCCTTGACATGAAAAGAAGAAAAGGGGCTGTAGATTATAGGACTTAAATTTTTTTTTGTCTTTTTTGCTATTTCTTGGGCCGCTCCCACGGCATACGGAGGTTCCCAGGCTAGGGGTCTAATCTGAGCTGTAGCCACCGGCCTACACCAGAGCCACAGCAACGCAGGATCCGAACCGAGTCTGCGACCTACAGCACAGCTCACGGCAACGCCAGATCCTTAACCCACTGAGCAAGGCCAGGGACTGAACCCGCAACCTCATGGTTCCTAGTCAGATTCGTTAACCACTGCGCCACGATGGGAACTCTCAGGACTTAAATTAATCAAAAGTCTTTTGGTGTAAGTGATGGAAATTAAATTTAAGTTAATGAAGGGTAGGGGTGTAGATTATATATTGTCTCATGTAACTAATATGTTCAGAAAGTTTGAATTCAGGGACTCAAGTAATGTCATCAGGATTCTAGATTTCACACCCTTTCTATCAGCAGGCTCTGTTTGACCTTATTTTTGTATGTATTCTCATTCATTCTCTATTACATGGTGGCAACGCTAGCCCTCATTGCCTTACAGATACAATAGAAGTCACTGATTTAACCAAAAGGATATAATTAACAAATATAGAGCATTCCACTAATTAAAAGAAGAATATACATTTTTCAAGAGCAAACACAACATTCACAAATATAAGCTACACTCAGAGACATAAAACAAATTCAAAAAATTTCTTAAATATTGAATTTATGCATACTATGGTAGCAAGCTGGAATATGATAAGAGAAAGACAAAAAGAAAATATTCAAATAAATGTATATTAAATAACACACTCTAAATAATACATGGGTCAAGGAAGAAGTATCAAAGGAATTTTTTTTGGTCATTATTAGGGCTGTACCCATGACATATGGAGGTTCTCAGGCTAGGGGTCCAATCAGAGATGTAGCTGCCAGCCTATGCCAGAGCTACAGCAACACAGGATTCAAGCCACATCTGCAACCTCCACCATAGCTTAAGGCAATACCAAATCCTTAACTCACTGAGTGAGGCCAGGGATCAAACCCTCATCCTCATGGATGCTAGTAGTGTTCATTAAACTCTGGGCCATGCTGGGAACTCCAAAGGAAATTTTAAAAAATGGAACTGAATGAAAATGAAAATGCAACATATCAAAATTTGTTTAACACAAATAAAGCAGTGCTTAGAAAGAAATTTGCATCACTAAATGCTTACATTAAAAAAGAGAATGGTCTAACATCAATAATTTGAGATCCTACCTTAAGAAACTGCAAGAAAGGACAAAATACTAAAAGTAAATGTTGACTGTTCTCAACTCTTAAAAATAAAGCAAATATGTGAAATAATGGATAAGTTAATTAATATGACTTGGACAATCATTTCACAATGTGTATGTGTATTAAAACATCACATTCTACATATAAATATATACACTATTTGTTGATGATAATTCAACAAAGATGATTTCTTTAATTGCTAAAGTTAGTGGAAGGAAGAATATAGATAAGAACAGAAATCATAGAAATTAAATAGAGAAAAACAAAAATCTGATGAAGCAAAACACATATTCTTCAAAAAGCAAACAATGAAATTAATATGACTAGCAAAATTGACAGAAATGAAAAGAGAAGACATAAAAAACCAAATATCAGGAAAGAAACAGGTGATATCACTGAAAATTCTACAGCCATTAAAAGACTAATTGATGACTCTTTGGTGAAAGAGAATACTAAAAACAACTCTACATAAACTTGACAACTTAGATCAAATGGGTCAAATCCTAAAAAATCCCCACAACTCACCAAATATGAAATATACAAATCAAGTAGACTTATTACTGTCAAAGAAATTAATTTCATAATTTATAAATCCCCAACAAGGAGTTCCCTTCATGACTCAGCATTTAAGAACGTGACTAGGATCCATGAGTATGTGGATTCAATCCCTGGACTCACTCAGTGGGTTAAGGATCTGGCATTGCCATGAGCTGTGGTGCAGGTTGCAGATGCAGCTTGGATCTCATGTTGCTGTGGCTGTGGCATAGGCCAGCAGCTGTAGCTCTGATTTGATCCCTAGCCTGGCAACCTCCATATGCCACAAGTGTGGCCTGAAGAAAGCAATAAAATATTTTTAAAAAAATCCCCAACAAGATATATACACTCTCACATGGTTCACTGGAGAATTCTCCCAAACATTTAAAAAAGATTAAAAAAAATTTATAAAATCTATCAGAAAGTTGGAGAGGTAGCCCTTCCAATTTATTTTATGCCGCTAGTATTATCCTGATACCAAAACCAGACAAATGCAGCAATAAAAAAAATAATCAATTTTGATAAACCTCATTAATACAGAATTAAAATTCTCTAAAATATTAGTAAATAAAATCCAGCAATATATAAAAAGAAGTATATATAATGACCAACTGGGATTTAGTTCAGGAATGAAAGCTTACTGAAGTATTTGAAATTTCATTAATGTAATCCACCATATCAACAAGATAAAGAAAAAATATGCTCAGATAGTCAGGCTGCCCCGGGGAGGAGACTCTTGGGTTTCCAACAGCCCTGCTACCTGCCCAAGCCCCCAGGGGGTGCCCTAGTGGATCAGCTGCATAGGACTGCCAGCTCCAGACAGGACCCCCAGCAGCCCAGAAAAGCTGCAACAAGCCTGGCCGACATGGGAAAAGATCTCAGACGGACTTTCTGAGTTGGGCTGCCCCAGGGAGGAGCCTCTTGGGTCTCCAATGGCCCTGCTACCTGCCCAAGCCCCCAGGGGGTGCCCTAGTGGATCAGATGCATAGGACTGCCAGCTCCAGGCAGGACCCCCTGCAGCCCAGAAAACTGGCAACAAGCCTGGCCGAGTCGGGAAAAGATCTCAGACGGTCTTTCTGAGTCGGGCTGCCCTGGGGAGGAGCCTCTTGGGTTTCCAGTGGCCCTGCTACCAACCCAAGCCCCCAGGGGGTGCCCCACTCCCACGGAATAGCTGCTCAGCACCACCAGCCCCCTGGAAGAGCCCCTGCAGCCCAGAAAAGCTGCAACAAGCTCAGCCAGACTGTGAAAACATCTGCCTACATTCTCAGGCTGTCCTTCTGAGTTGGGCTGCCCTAGGGAAGAACCTCTTAGGTTCTCAGTGACCCAGATAGCTGCTCCAGCCCCCAGGGGGTGCTGCACTCCTGAGGAACAGCTACCCAACACTGCCAAACCCCTGCAAGAACCCCACAGCCTAAAAACACCAGAGCAAGCTCTGCATGAACAAGTGAAATCTGCTACCATCGTAGTGTGGACCTCCCAGTCCTGTCTGCCCTCAGGAAGTCCTCCTTTGCTTCAAAGACACACTGTTAGCACCATCAACACTCCAGAAAAGCCACACTGCCTCAAAAAAGATTGACCAACAATGCCAGCCCTCAGGAAACATTCCACAGCAGTGACAAGGCAAACACTGCCCGATAACGGAGAGTACAACTCCCTCAGGAGTAAGAAAACAACAAGCAAGATGAAGAAGCTGAGAAACCACCCCCAGTCAAACCAACAGGAGAACTCACTTAAAAGAGTCAACAATGAACCAGACCTCTGCAGTGTGACAGACCTGGAGTTCAAAAGAGAAATAGTGAAAATACTGAAGGAATTAAGAGAAGATATGAACAGTAATGCAGATACCCTCAGAAAGGAACTAAAAAATATAAGGAGGAGCCAAGAAAAACTAGAACATTCGTTTGCAGAGATGCAAACTGAACTAGGGGAAGTAAAAACCAGAATGAATAATGCAGAAGAACGAATCAGTGATATGGAAGATAGAATAATGGAAATCACTCAATCCAGTCAGCAGACAGAAAACCAAATCAAAAAAGAGGAAAGCAATATAGGAGACCTATGGGATAATATAAAGTGGGCCAATCTACGCATAATAGGAATTCCAGAAGGAGTAGAAAAAGATAAGGGGATGGAAAATATATTTGAAGAAATTATCGACGAAAACTTCCCAAATCTAAAGGAACTGAGTTCAAGATACAGGAAGCACAGAGGGCCCCAAACAAGTTGAACCCAAACAACCCACAGCAAGACACATCATCATAAAAATGGCAAAAGTTAGTGATAAAGAGAGGATCCTAAAGGCAGCAAGAGAAAAACAGAATGTTACCTACAAGGGAACCCCCATAAGAATATCAGCTGATTTCTCTACAGAAACACTACAGGCCAGGAGGGAATGGGAAGAGATATTTAAAGTGCTAAAAGGAAAAAATATGCAACCTAGAATACTCTATCCAGCAAGAATATCATTTAAAATAGAAGGGGAAATAAAATTTTTTTCCAACAAACAAAAACTTAAAGAATACAGCAACACAAAACCCAGGTTAAAGGAAATATTGAAAGGGCTTCTCTAAACCAAAAAGAAAGGAAGGAAAGGGAAGAAAAAAGAAAAGAAAAAAAAAGAAGAAAAAGAAGAGGAAGAACTAGGACTGAGGAAACCGCAATCAGAGAGCAGTCACTCAAATAAGCCAGCATACAGATTTAATCATGAACATGCTTCAAACAAAATAAAATCTAAGAGAAAAAAATGAAAAACAGTCATCAAAACCATAAAACGTGGGCAAGGGATGTTAGGAAGTAAATAACCCATTTTGTTTGTTTCTTTGTTTGTTTCAATTCTTAATTTTAATATAGTAATGAAGTGTTTGGACTTACAGGACCTTCAGGCTAACACGCAATTATGGGAAGGGGTTAGCATACTTAAAAAACAGGGCAACCACAAGCCAAAACCAAATATTGCATTTTCAAAAAAAAAAAAAAAATACACTCAAGCAGATAATAACAGGAGACCATCCAACCAAAAAAAAAAAAAAAAGGAAGAATGGAGAACCATAGAATCAACTGGAACACGAGGTTCAAAATGGCAATAAATAATCATCTATCAATTATAACCTTAAATGTCAATGGACTGAACGCCACAATCAAAAGACACAGAGTGGCTGAGTGGATAAAAAGGCAAAAACCTTCAATATGCTGCCTACAAGAAACTCACCTTAGGACAAAAGATAAATATAGATTGAAAGTGAAAGGGTGGGGAAAAATATTTCACGCCAATAGACATGACAGAAAAGCAGGAGTCACAACACTCATATCAGACAAAATAGACTTTAAAACAAAAGACATAAAGAAAGACAAAGAAGGACACTACTTAATGATTAAGGGATCCATCCAAGGAGAGGATGTTACTATCGTCAACATATATGCCCCAAATATAGGAGCACCCAGATACATACAACAAATATTAACAGACATAAAGGGAGATATTGATGAGAATACAATCATAGTAGGAGACCTTAATACCCCTCTCACACCAATGGACAGATCCTCTAGACAGAAAACCAATAAAGCAACAGAGATCCTAAAGGAAACAATAGAAAAGTTAGACTTCATTGATCTCTTCAGGACACTACATCCAAAAAAAGCAGAATACACATTCTTCTCAAATGCTCATGGAATATTCTCAAGAATCAACCCCATATTGGGACACAAAGCTAACCTCAATAAATTTAGGAGCTTAGAAGTTATCTTAAGTATCTTCTCTGACCACAACGCCATGAAATTAGAAACCAACCATGGGAAAAGGAAAGAGAAAAAACCTACTGCATGGACACTAAACAACATGCTACTAAAAAACCAATGGGTCAATGAGGAAATCAAGAAGGAAATTAAAAACTACCTTGAAACAAATGATAATGAAGACACAACCTCTCAAAACCTATGGGATGCTGCAAAAGCAGTGCTCAGAAGGAAATGTATAGCAATACAGGCCTTTCTCAAAAAAGAAGAAAGATCCCAAATGGACAACTTAACCCTCCACCTAAACGAATTAGAAAAAGAAGAACAAAAAAGACCTAAAGTCAGCAGAAGGAAGGAAATTATAAAGATCAAAGAAGAAATCAATAAAATAGAGACTCAAAAAAATAGAGAAAGTTAAGAAAACCAAGAGCTGGTTCTTTGAGAAGGTAAACAAAATTGACAAACCCCTGGCCAGACTCACTAGAAAGAGGAGAGAAAGAACCCAAATAACCAAAATTATAAATGAAAAAGGAGAAATCACAACGCATACAGCAGAAATACAAAAAACCATAAGAGAATACTATGAACAAGTATATGGCAACACGTTTGACAATCTGGAAGAAATGGACAACTTTCTAGAATCTTCCAGCCTGCCAAAACTGAATCACGTAGAAACAGACCAACTGAACAGACCGATCACTAGAAATGAAATTGAAGAGGTCATAAAATCACTCCCTACAAATAAGAGTCCAGGACCAGATGGCTTCACAGGTGAATTCTATCAAACCTATAAAGAGGAATTGGTGCCCATACTCCGAAAACTCTTTCAAAAGGTTGAAGAAGAAGGAATACTCCCAAAGACATTCTATGATGCCACCATCACCCTCATTCCAAAACCAGACAGAGATACCACCAATAAAGAAAACTATCGCCCAATATCATTGATGAATATAGATGCAAAAATTCTCAACAGAATCTTAGCCAACCGAATCCAAGAACATATCCAAAAAATTATACACCATGACCAGGTTGGGTTCATCCCAGGTTCACAAGGATGGTTCAACATACACAAATCAATCAGCATCATACACCACATTAACAAAAGAAACGTCAAAAATCATATGATCATCTCAATAGACGCAGAAAAAGCATCTGACAACGTCCAACATCCATTCATGATCAAGACCCTCGCCAAAGTGGGTATAGAGGGAACATTCCTGAATATAATCAAAGCCATTTATGAGAAACCCACAGCAAATATAATCCTCAATGGGGAAAAACTGAAAGCCTTCCCACTCAAATCTGGAACAAGACAGGGATGCCCACTCTCACCACTGCTCTTCAACATAGTTTTGGAAGTCCTAGCAACAGCAATTAGACAAAGAAAAGAAATAAAAGGCATCCATATGGGAAGAGAACAGATACAACTGTCACTGTAGGCAGACAACATGATACTAGACATAGAAAACCCTAAGGACTCAACCCCAAAACTACTTGAACTGATTAATAAATTCAGCAAAGCAGCAGGATATAAGATGAACATTCAGAAGTCAGTCGTATTTCTGTATGCCAGCAATGAAATATTAGAAAAGGAATACAGAAATACGATACCATTTAAAATTCTACGTCACAAAATCCAATACCTCGGAATACACCTGACCAAGGAGGTAAAGGACTTATATGCCGAGAACTATAAAACTTTAACCAAAGAAATCAAAGAAAATGTGAAGAAATGGAAAGATATTCCATGTTCCTGGATTGGGAAAAATCAATATTGTAAAAATGGCCATGCTACCCAAAGCAATCTACAGAGTCAATGCAATCCCTATCCAATGACCCATGACATTTTTCACAGAACTAGAACAAACAACCCAAACATTTATATGGAACCACAAAAGACCCAGAATCGCCAAAGCAATCCTGAGAAACAAAAACCAAACAAGAGGCATAACTCCCCCAGACCTCAAGAAATACTACAAAGCCACAGTCATCAAAACAGTGTGGTACTGGTATCAAAACAGACAGACAGACCAATGGAACAGAATAGAGAATCCAGAAATAAACCCTGACACCTAGGGTCAATTCATCTTTGACAAGGGAGGCAAGAACATAACATGGGAAAAAGAAAGTCTATTCAGCAAGCATTGCTGGGAAACCTGGACAGCTGCATGCAAAGCAATGAAACTAGAACACACCCTCACACCATGCACAAAAATACACTCCAAATGGCTGAAAGACTTAAGTATACGACAGGACACCATCAAACTCCTAGAAGAGAACATAGGCAAAACACTCTCGGACATCAACCTCATGAATATTTTCTCAGGATAGTCTCCCAAGGCAACAGAAATAAGAGCAAAAATAAACCCATGGGACCTCATCAAACGGACAAGCTTTTGCACAGCAAAGGAAACCCAAGAGAAAACAAAAAGACAACTTTCAGAATGGGAGAAAATAGTTTCAAATGATGCAACGGACAAGGGCTTAATCTCTAGAATATATAAACAACTTATACAACCCAACAGCAAAAAAGCCAATCAATCAATGGAAAAATGGGCAAAAGACCTGAATAGACATTTCTCCAAAGAAGGTATACAGATGGCCAACAAACACATGAAAAAATGCTCAACATCGCTGATTATAAGAGAAATGCAAATCAAAACTACCATGAGATATCACCTCACACCAGTCAGAATGGCCATCATTAAGAATTCCACAAATAACAAGTGCTGCAGGGGCTGTGGAGAAAAGGGAACCCTCCTGCACTCTTGGTGGGAATGTAAACTGGTACAGCCACTATGGAGAACTGTTTGGAAATACCTTAGTCATCTATCCATAGAACTTCCATATGACCCCACAATCCCACTCTTGGGCATCTATCCGGACAAAACTCTACTTAAAAGAGACACATGCACCCGCATGTTCATTGCAGCACTATTCACAATAGCCAGGACATGGAAACAACCCAAATGTCCATCAGCAGATGATTGGATTCGGAAGAGGTGGTATATATACACAATGGAATACTACTCAGCCATAAAAAAGAATGACATCATGCCATTTGCAGCAACAAGAATGGAAGTAGAGAATCTCAAACTGAGTGAAATGAGCCAGAAAGACAAAGACAAATACCATATGATATCACTTATAACTGGAATCTAATATCCAGCACAAATGAACCCTTCCACAGAAAGAAAATCCTGGACTTGGAGAAGAGACTTGTGGCTGCCTGATGGGAGGGGGAGGGAGTGGGAGGGATGGGGAGCTTGGGCTTATCAGACACAACTTAGAATAGATTTAGAAGGAGATCCACTGTTTAGCATTGAGAACTATGTCTAGATACTCATGTTGCAACAGAACAAAGGGTGGGGGAAAAAATGTAATTGTAATGTATCCATGTAAGGATAACCTGACCCCCTTGCTGTACAGTGGGAAAATAAAACAAAATTAAAAAAAATATGCTCAGATAAATTGAAACATAAAAAGCATTTCACAAAATCCAGTACTTGTTCATAATAAAATAGAAAAGCTGGAGTTCCCATCGTGACACGGTGGTTAGCGGGTCTGACTAGGAACCATGAGGTTGCGGGTTCAGTCCCTGCCCTTGCTCAGTGGGTTGACGATACGGCATTGCCATGAGCTGTAGTGCATGTTGCAGACGCAGCTCGGATCCAGCGTTGCTGTGGCTCTGGTGTAGGCTGGTGGGTACGGCTCCGATTAGACGCCTGGCCTGGGAATCTCCATATGTCGCTGGAGCGGCCCAAGAAATAGCAAAAAAAGACAAAAAAAAAAGAAAGAAAAAAGAATGAAAAGCTCAGAAAACTTGAAATATAAGGAAATTTCCTCAACTTAATAAAGAGCCTTCATCAAAAATCCTGTATCAGAAAAGATGTAAATTCTTTTCTCTATGTTTGGTAGAATTTCCCTGTGAAGTCATTTGGTCCTGAAATATTTTTTGTGGGGAATATCTTTACTACACATTCAGTTTCATTTCTAGTGATCGTTCTGTTCAAATTATTTCTTGATTCAGTTTTTGTGAGCTGTGTGTTTCTAGAAATTTGTCCAATTCTTCTGGGTTATAGTTTCATGCTATTGTGATCAAAGAAGATGGCTTGAATTAATATCTATACTCTTAAATTTGTTGAGGTTAGTTTTGTGCCCCAATATGTGAATGGTCCACTTGAACATAATATGTATTCTAAGTTTTTTTTGTGTGTGTGTGTGTGTGTGTGTGTGTGTGTAAGGAGGAATGTAATGTTCTGAAAATACCAATTAAGTCTAACTGTTCTATTGCATTATTTTTATTTATTTATTTATTTTTCATTACTCAATGAATTTATTATATTTATAGTTTTACCATAATCATCACAATCCAATTTAACAGGATTTTTCCATCCCACAACCCAAGCACATCCCCTCATAGTGGTTTTGATTGGCATTTCTCTAATCATGAGTGATGTTGAACATCTTTTCATGTATTTTTGGGCCATCCATATGTCTTCTTTGGAGAACTGTCTGTTTAGATCTTCTGCCCACTTTTTGATGGGGTTGTTTGTTTTTTTGATATTGAGCTGTAGGAGGTGTTTATAAATTTTGGAGATTAATCCCTTGTCAGTTGATTCATTTGCAAATACTTTCTCCCATTCTGTGGGTTGTCTTTTCATTTTGTTTATTGCATTATTTAGAACCTCTGTTGCCTTACTAATTTTCTGTCTAGAAGATCTGTCCATTGATGTGAGTGGAGTCTTAAAATTTTTCTACTATTATTGTATTCCCACCAATTTCTCTTTTATATGTGTTAGTATTTGTTTTCTAAAAGATTGAAAAAGGAAGATTACCAAAGACATTCTATGAAGCCACAATCACCCTAATGCCAAAACTCAACAAAGGTACTACCAAAGAAGAAAATTATAGGGCAATATATTTGATTAATAGAGATGCAAAAATTCTCAACAAAATTTTAACCAATCAAATCCAACAAAATGTAAAAAAGTAATGTAAAAACCATCAAAAAGTGGGATTCATCAAATTTCACAGTAATAGTGGAACATACACAAATCAGTCAATATAATACACCACATTAACAAGAATATAGTCAAAAACATCATGATCATATCAATAGATGGAGAAAAACATTTGAAAAAATCCAATATCCATTCATGGTAAAAACTCCTACAAAAGTGAGTAGAGAGGGAATATATCTCAACATTAATAAAAGCCAGTTATGACAAATACACAGCCAATATAATACTCAATTGAGAAAAGCTGAAAGCCTTCCTGCTACTCTGAAACAAGACAAGGATGCCCACTCTCACCAGTTTTATTCAATTTTATTATATTGGAAGTCCTAGCCACAGCAATTAGGCAAACAAAAGAAAGAAAATATATCCAGATTGTAAGAGAAGAGGTGAAACTGGCACTTTATGCCAATGGCATGAAACTATACATAGAAAACTCTAAGGACTCCACACAAAAAGTATTGCAATAGATCAATGAATTCAGTAAAATAGCAGGATATAAGATTAACATTCGTAATTGGTTGCATTTCTGTATAACAATGAAACTTTAGAAGAGGAATATAAACAAACACAACATTTCTTAAAATTGCACTCCCAGAGTTCCTATTGTGGGTCAGGGGAAAAAATCTGACTAGCATCAATGAGGATGCAGGTTCAATCCCTGGCCTTGCTCAGTGGGTTAAGGTTCTGGCATTGCCGTGGGCTGTAGTGTAGGTCACAGATGCAGCTTGGATCCCATGTTGCTGTGGCTGTGGTGTAGGCCAGCAGCTATAGCTTTGATTTGACCCCCAGCCTGGGAACCTACATATGCCATCAGTGTGGCCCTAAATGGAAAAAATATAAATAAATAAAAAATTAAAAAAATAAAATAAAATTGCCCTCTCCCAAATACCTAGGAATAAAGCTAACCAAGTAGGTGAAAGACTTACATGCTGAGAAGTATAAAACATTAATCAAGGAAATTAAAGAGGATTAATAGAAATGGAAACATATCCCATGCTCCTGAACTGGAAGAGTTAATATTGTTAAAATGGCCATAATATCCAAAGCAATGTACAAATTTAATGTGATCCCAATAAAATTACTAATGACATATTTCAAAGAACTAGAATAAATAATCCAAAAATTTATATTGAACCATAAAAGTCCCAGAATTCCCAAAGCAATCCTGAGGGGGGAAAAGCAGGATGTATAACACTCTGAGACTTCAGATAATATTACAAAGCTACAAGACAGCGTGGTAATGGTACAAAAACAGTCATACACATCAATAGAACAGAATAGAGGGCCCCAAAAGAAACCCAAACACCATGGGTCAATTAATCTTTGACAAAGGAGGCAAAAATACAAAATGGAAACAAACACTCTCTTCAACACGTGGTGATGGGAAAACTGGAACGCTGCATGTGAGAAACTAGAACATACCCTCACACCATGCACAAATAAAATGGCTTAAAGACTTAAACATAGGAGAAAACACCATAACACTCTTAGAAGAGATCATAGGCAGGATATTCTCTGATGTAAATTGTAAAAATATTTTCTCAGTTCAGCCTCCCAAGGCAATAGAAATAAAAACAAAAATAACAAATGGGACCTAACAAAACTTACCATACTTTGCAAAGTAAAAGACACCATGAAAAAAATGAAAAGACAACCTACCGAATGGGAGAAAATAGTTCCCAATAATGCAACTGAGAAAAGGCTTAATATCCAGAATATAAAAACAACTCATACAACTCAAAAACAAACAAACAATGCAGTCACAGATGGGAATAAGTGACAATGCCTGCTCACCAGCTCAGGTCCTGAAGTCAGCAGCGCCACCGAAATAAGAAGAAAGAGACAAAGAAATAGAGCGGGGATCAGGGGGCTACTGCCTTCAAGAGGCAATAGCAACCCTCTGAGCCAACTCATGGTTTTTATTTACTATTTTCTACTTCCTTTTACGTGCAGAGGATACATCGATATTTTACTTCAAACAGATTGGAAGCAACATATGCTAGGACAGTCATTCCTAAGCACAGAAAGTAATCATAAATGTTTTAGCCCTCCTAGGCCTGTAATTTGTTGTTTACTTCAAACCATCTAAGGCCTCTCCCAAAAATCCCCCAAGGCTCCAGTCCTGAGAATGTCAGAGATGATGGTTTTCCATCAGCAACATCAATACTTCAGCACTCTTGTTATCAAGATGCCATTCTTTGATGTTGTTCTCATTCATTTTGCCTCAAGGGTCATGGGAGAGTCACAAGATTTTGTATAGGCTGACCTTCTACAGCCACTCTATGGCACCAGTCTTTTCTTTACACTTTTTTGTCATGTCACATACTCATGCCTCCAACATATAAGACCTAAATAGACATTTCTCCAAAGAAGATATATGGATAGCCAATAGGCACATGAAAAGATGTTCCACATCACTAATAATTAGGGAAATGCAAACCAAAACTACAATGAGGTACCACCTCACACAGGTCAGAATTGTCATCATTAACCAGTCTACAAATAGCAAATACTGGAGATAATGTGGTGAAAAGGGAACCCTCCTACACTGCTAGTGGGCATGTAAATTTGTACAACCACTATGGAAAACAGAATGGAGGTTCCTCAGAAAAATGAAAATAGAACTACCATATGAGGTATTCTCATTGTGGCTCAATGGGTTAATAATCCAATTAGTATTCATTAGGATGGGGGTTCAATCCCTGGCCTCACTCAGTGGGTTAAATATCTGGCATTGCCATGAGCTGTGATATAGTTTACAGATGGGGCTCATATCCCATGTGGCTATGGCTGTGGTTTAGGCCAGCAGCTGCAGCTCTGATTCAATGTCTAGCCTGGGAACTTCCATATGCTGCAATGCTGCAGGTGCAACCCTAAAAAGAATATATATATTTATATATATATACCCCTATGTTCAATGCAGCACTATTCACAATAGCCAAGACATGGAAACAACCCAATTGTCCATCAGAATATGAATGGATTAAGATGTGGTACATATACACAATAGAATACTACTCAGCCATAAAAAGGATGAAATATTGCCATTCGCAGCAACATGGATGCAACTACAAATTCTCATACTGAGTGAAGTCAGTCAGACAAAGACAAATAAAAATTATATCACATGTGGAATCACAAATGAACCTATCTACAAATCATAAACAATCTCACAGACATAGAGAACTGACTTGTGGTTGACAAGGGGGAGGAGGTAGGGATTGGGATGGACAGGGAGTTTGGGGTTAGTATGTGCAAACTATTACATTTAAATAGACAAGCAGTAAGGTCCTTCTGTATAGCACAGGAAACTATATCCAGCCTCTTGGGATAGACTGTGATGGAAGACAATAAAAGAAAGGGAATATATATATGTGTTTGCGTGTGTGTGGGTGCATGTGTGTGTGTGTGTGTGTCTATGACTGAGTCACTTAGCTGCTCATAAGAAATTGGAATGACACTGTAAATCAACTATACTTATTTTTAAAAACTTAAAAAGAAACCCTGTACCTATCATTATGCTGAATGTTAAAATATTGAATGTTTTCCCCAGTAATATTAGAAACAAGGCAAGGATATCCACTATCATCAGTTTTATCCAATGCAGTACTGAAAATTCTACCCACTTTAATATGGAAAAAAAAGAAATAAGAAACATATAGATTGGAAAGAAAGAAATAAAGCTATTGTTATTTACAGATGATATGATTGTCCACACAGAAAGTCCCAATGAATATAAGGACAACCAGAATCACTCTTGGAACTAACAAATGAATTCAGCAAGTCACAGGAGCAACATACAAAAGTCAATCTCATCTCTATATGCCAGCAGCAATAATTTTTAAACTAAAATTAAAAATCCTAATGCCCTTGGAGTTCCTGCTGTGGCAAAATGGGATCAGTGGTATCTCCGCAGAGATGGGATGCACGGTCGATACTGAGTCTGACACAGTGGGTTAAGGACCTGGCATTGTCACAGCTGAAGCATATGTCACAACTGTGGCTAGGATCTGATCCCTCATCTAGGATCTTAGTATGCCATGGGGTGGCCAAAAAAGAAAAAAAAATAATGCCATTTATAGCATAAGTTTTATATTTAAGTGTAAACCTAAAAAAGCATATACAACATCTAAATGGTAAAAATTACATTGGTAATTAATACAGGTAAATGCAAAACATAAAACTATAAATGTAAGGCTATAAATCATTTTTTAAAAATAAGAGAACAGCTTTGGGATCTAGGGCTAGACAATGAGTTTTTAGATGACAACAAAAGTGTGATCCATAAAAAGAAAAATTGATAAATTGGACCTCATTTGAATAATTAAAAAAAACCTTTTACTTTGTGAAATACTCCATGAAGAGTATTAAAAGTTATAGAATTGGAGAAAAAACATAAAGACTGTATATCCAGGAGTTACTGTTGTGGCATAACAGAAACAAATCTGATTAGTATCCATGAGGATGCAGGTTCAATTCCTGGCCTCACTCAGTGGGTCAGGGATCCAGCATTTCTGTGAGCTGTGGTGTAGGTTGCAGATGCTGCTCAGATCCCATGTTTCTGTGGTTGTTGTGTAGGCCAGAAGCTGTAGCTCTGATTCAACCCCTGGCCTGGGACCTTCCATCCATATGGCAGGGGAAAAAAAAGACTGTATATCCAACAAAGATTATCTAGACTATATAAAGAACTCTTAAAACTGAGTGGTAAAAAAACAAGCACTCCAATTAGAAAAGGGACAAAATACATGAATAAACATCTCACTGTAAAGGATATATATATCTTTCACTGAAAGTTACATATAATCACATGAAAATATAGTCAGCATTATTAGCTATTAAAGAAATGCAAATTAAAACTTTGATGAGATATCAGCACACAGTTGTCAAAATGGCTAAAATAAAAAAAAGTACAATACCAAATGCCAGTGAGAATGTGAAATAACTAAATACCTCATATTGCTTGGGAATGTTACTCTGGTACTGACTGACACTCAGGAACATTATTGCAGTTTCCTCAAAATCTAAACATGCAATTACTATCTGACACTGCTATTCCTATTTCACTTTTGGAAGTTTATCTCAGATAAATAAAAACTTAGATCCATGCAAAAATATGTGCAAAAATGTTCACAGTAGCCATACTCATAACAGCAAAATACTGGGAAAAACTCAGATATCCTTCGGTCAATGAATGATTAAAGGGACCAAGGTACAACAGAATATTACTGAAAAATAAAAAGGAATGAACTAATAATATATGAAATAACTTGGGAGTATCTTAAGGGAATCATCACTTTTTTTCATGTTACAACTTTATTTCATTATAATTGATTTATCATGATTTGTCAACTTCTGGTGTATAGCATAGTGACTAAGTCATACATTTATATATATTCTTGTACTCATACTATCTTCCACCATGTTCTATCCCAAGAGATAGGATATAGTTCCCTGTGCTGTACAGTAGGTACTTATTACTTATCCACTCTAAAAGCAATTAAGCAGAGTGATAAAAGCCACTACACAAATATCACAAAATGTGTGATTTCATTCACATTGTAGCATTCTTGAAATGATCAACTTTTTTTTTTCCCACTGTACAGCATGGGGATCAAGTTATTCTTACATGTATACATTTTCCCCAACCCTTTGTTCTGTTCTAATATGAGTATCTAGAAATAGTTCTCAATGCTATTCAGCAGGATCTCCTTGTAAATCTATTCCAAGTTGTGTCTGATAAGCCCAAGCTCTCGATCCCTCCCACTCCCTCCCTCTCCCATCAGGCAGCCACAAGTCTCTTCTCCAAGTCCATGATTTTTTTTTCTAAGGAGATTTTCATTTGTACTGTATATTAGATACCAGATATGAGTGATATCATATGGTATTTGTCTTTGTCTTTCTGGCTCATTTCACTCAGTATGAGAGTCTCTAGTTCCATCCATGTTGCTGCAAATGGCATTGTGTCATTCTTTTTTATGGCTGAGTAGTATTCCATTGTGTATATATAACACTTCTTCCGAATCCAATCATCTGTTGATGGACATTTGGGTTGTTTCCATGTCCTGGCTATTGTGAATAGTGCTGCAATGAACATGCGGGTGCATGTGTCTCTTTTAAGTAGAGTTTTGTCCGGATAGATGCCCAAGAGTGGGATTGTGGGGTCATATGGAAGTTCTATGGATAGATGTCTAAGGTATCTCCAAACTGTTCTCCATAGTGGCTGTACCAGTTTACATTCCCACCAAGAGTGCAGGAGGGTTCCCTTTTCTCCACAGCCCCTGCAGCACTTGTTATTTGTGGAATTCTTAATGATGGCCATTCTGACTGGTGTGAGGTGATATCTCATGGTAGTTTTGATTTGCATTTCTCTTATAATCAGCGATGTTGAGCATTTTTTCATGTGTTTGTTGGCCATCTGTATACCTTCTTTGGAGAAATGTCTATTCAGGTCTTTTGCCCATTTTTCCATTGATTGATTGGCTTTTTTGCTGTTGGGTTGTATAAGTTGTTTATATATTCTAGAGATTAAGCCCTTGTCCGTTGCATCATTTGAAACTATTTTCTCCCATTCTGAAAGTTGTCTTTTTGTTTTCTCTTGGGTTTCCTTTGCTGTGCAAAAGCTTGTCCGTTTGATGAGGTCCCATGGGTTTATTTTTGCTCTTATTTCTGTTGCCTTGGGAGACTATCCTGAGAAAATATTCATGAGGTTGATGTCCGAGAGTGTTTTGCCTATGTTCTCTTCTAGGAGTTTGATGGTGTCCTGTCGTATACTTAAGTCTTTCAGCCATTTGGAGTGTATTTTTGTGCATGGTGTGAGGGTGTGTTCTAGTTTCATTGCTTTGCATGCAGCTGTCCAGGTTTCCCAGCAATGCTTGCTGAATAGACTTTCTTTTTCCCATGTTATGTTCTTGCCTCCCTTGTCAAAGATGAATTGACCCTAGGTGTCAGGGTTTATTTCTGGATTCTCTATTCTGTTCCATTGGTCTGTCTGTCTGTTTTGATACCAGTACCACACTGTTTTGATGACTGTGGCTTTGTAGTATTTCTTGAGGTCTGGGGGAGTTATGCCTCTTGTTTGGTTTTTGTTTCTCAGGATTGCTTTGGCGATTCTGGGTCTTTTGTGGTTCCATATAAATGTTTGGGTTGTTTGTTCTAGTTCTGTGAAAAATGTCATGGGTCATTGGATAGGGATTGCATTGACTCTGTAGATTGCTTTGGGTAGCATGGCCATTTTTACAATATTGATTTTTCCCAATCCAGGAACATGGAATATCTTTCCATTTCTTCACATTTTCTTTGATTTCTTTGATTAAAGTTTTATAGTTCTCGGCATATAAGTCCTTTACCTCCTTGGTCAGGTGTATTCCGAGGTATTGGATTTTGTGACGTAGAATTTTAAATGGTATCGTATTTCTGTATTCCTTTTCTAATATTTCATTGCTGGCATACAGAAATACGACTGACTTCTGAATGTTCATCTTATATCCTGCTGCTTTGCTGAATTTATTAATCAGTTCAAGTAGTTTTGGGGTTGAGTCCTTAGGGTTTTCTATGTCTAGTATCATGTTGTCTGCCTACAGTGACAGTTGTATCTGTTCTCTTCCCATATGGATGCCTTTTATTTCTTTTCTTTGTCTAATTGCTGTTGCTAGGACTTCCAAAACTATGTTGAAGAGCAGTGGTGAGAGTGGGCATCCCTGTCTTGTTCCAGATTTGAGTGGGAAGGCTTTCAGTTTTTCCCCATTGAGGATTATATTTGCTGTGGGTTTCTCATAAATGGCTTTGATTATATTCAGGAATGTTCCCTCTATACCCACTTTGGCGAGGGTCTTGATCATGAATGGATGTTGGACGTTGTCAGATGCTTTTTCTGCGTCTATTGAGATGATCATATGATTTTTGACGTTTCTTTTGTTAATGTGGTGTATGATGCTGATTGATTTGTGTATGTTGAACCATCCTTGTGAACCTGGGATGAACCCAACCTGGTCATGGTGTATAATTTTTTGGATATGTTCTTGGATTCGGTTGGCTAAGATTCTGTTGAGAATTTTTGCATCTATATTCATCAATGATATTGGGCGATAGTTTTCTTTATTGGTGGTATCTCTGTCTGGTTTTGGAATGAGGGTGATGGTGGCATCATAGAATGTCTTTGGGAGTATTCCTTCTTCTTCAACCTTTTGAAAGAGTTTTCGGAGTATGGGCACCAATTCCTCTTTATAGGTTTGATAGAATTCACCTGTGAAGCCATCTGGTCCTGGACTCTTATTTGTAGGGAGTGATTTTATGACCTCTTCAATTTCATTTCTAGTGATCGGTCTGTTCAGTTGGTCTGTTTCTACGTGATTCAGTTTTGGCAGGCTGGAAGATTCTAGAAAGTTGTCCATTTCTTCCAGATTGTCAAACGTGTTGCCATATACTTGTTCATAGTATTCTCTTATGGTTTTTTGTATTTCTGCTGTATGCGTTGTGATTTCTCCTTTTTCATTTATAATTTTGGTTATTTGGGTTCTTTCTCTCCTCTTTCTAGTGAGTCTGGCCAGGGGTTTGTCAATTTTGTTTACCTTCTCAAAGAACCAGCTCTTGGTTTTCTTAACTTTCTCTATTTTTTTGAGTCTCTATTTTATTGATTTCTTCTTTGATCTTTATAATTTCCTTCCTTCTGCTGACTTTAGGTCTTTTTTGTTCTTCTTTTTCTAATTCGTTTAGGTGGAGGGTTAAGTTGTCCATTTGGGATCTTTCTTCTTTTTTGAGAAAGGCCTGTATTGCTATACATTTCCTTCTGAGCACTGCTTTTGCAGCATCCCATAGGTTTTGAGAGGTTGTGTCTTCATTATCATTTGTTTCAAGGTAGTTTTTAATTTCCTTCTTGATTTCCTCATTGACCCATTGGTTTTTTAGTAGCATGTTGTTTAGTGTCCATGCAGTAGGTTTTTTCTCTTTCCTTTTCCCATGGTTGGTTTCTAATTTCATGGCGTTGTGGTCAGAGAAGATACTTGAGATAATTTCTATGCTCCTAAATTTGTTGAGGTTAGCTTTGTGTCCCAATATGTGGTCGATTCTTGAGAATATTCCATGTGCATTTGAGAAGAATATGTATTCTGCTTTTTTTGGATGTAGTGTCCTGAAGAGATCAATGAAGTCTAACTTTTCTATTGTTTCCTTTAGGATCTCTGTTGCTTTATTGGTTTTCTGTCTAGAGGATCTGTCCATTGGTGTGAGGGGGGTATTAAGGTCTCCTTCTATGATTGTATTCCCATCAATATCTCCCTTTATGTCAGTTAATATTTGTTGTAGAAATGATAAACTTTTAACGTAGGAGAACATATTCATAGTTGCCAAGGATTAAGGATGGTAGAGTTAGCGTTGCAGGGTTGACAGTGTGTGTGGCTATAAAAAAGCAATGCAAGAAATACTTGTAGTGATGTAACTCTTCTGTATCCTGACTGAACCAATGTCAATATCCTCATTGTGAAAATGCAACGTTTTCCCTTTGAAGGAAACATGGTAAAATTTACATGGTACCTTTCTGTATTAGTTCTTACAACTGCATGTGTACATGTATATTTCTGTAATGATACAGCTGCTTGTAAAAATATATAACATTTCTAATGTATTTTAATGTTTAATTAAAAAAGTTTTTATGTCTTTCTCCCTGTTAATCTTGGTAATATACCAGAGAAGATACCGGCTGCCCCAATTTGGTTTTTGTGTCAATCTATAAACAAATTGGTATGTTAAAGGGGTTATTCTGATTGAGTAACTTGTGTCACATTACCATCTTATAGAGGAGATGGATTAATATGATTGCCTGGCACACCAATTGGGGCAGGGACAACTCTCAAAAGGAGCTCAGCAGGAAAATAAAACATTAACACATAGTCCTCCTCTCTCCCTCTCCCCCTGCCCAATCTTCTGTGAAAAGTATTTATTAGTCTGTACAAATTTGTTTTCATAAACTGTTGGCTGACTTGTTACAGTAGATTCACAAGACTTTAATTTGAATAGCGTTTTCCCACACACCTCAGAATCTGGAATAATATGCCATTCTCGAATTGAGCTATCTGAGAAATTCTTCCATGGAGTTCTGAATTTCAGTTTGAAGCAAACAGATTACATATTTAGCAAGTCTGGAGACAGGTCTAGTCACAACTGAAGGATAGTAAGTTTCATGTGTAGGAATCTCTAAATCAAAGTTTTTCAGGTCTAGGGCCTTCCTGGCAAGTCCTGACTTACAAAGAGGAAAATAATTTTTTAAATAACACAGGCTTCATTTTCTTGGCCCAGGGGACGTATCTCTGTCTATCCCCTCGGGACTCAGAAAATAATTCTTATCAACCCTAGAGAGGCAGGAAGATAAAATGGAGCATGGTATGTATAATGAATCTAACCGAAGAAGGTTACTTAGAGTGAGATGGGCATTTATATGGTGGTCCTGTGATGCTGGAGTTATCAAGACTTTTGCAATTGTCTTACATAAAGATAAAAAATTCCTAGGAACTTCAGGTGCCAGAATTGGGTAGGTTTGTCAGGGCTAAGAAAAAGTGGGGAACTGTTTTAACTGGAGTGCATAGACAGAGCTGGTCTTAGATTTCAGGCCCTAAAAGAGCACATCCTTACAGTTAGGTGTCCCCAGAGTTTGATGGACCTCAGCCATGAATTCTCCCATAACTCCTTACCACTTCAAATCAAGAAAAGATTTTAGAAATCCAAATATAGATTCACTTTGGAAAAACTGAGTCAATCAAAGGATATTAAGTATATTTTAGTCTATGTTCCAATTCTGACTGGTTACTTATGACTACTTGGGTGCTTTGTTGAAAAGGATTTGGAGGCTACACTAAACCTTAGCAGGAAAAATAGTCATAACCACTTAGCAATATCTTTCATGGTTATGGAAAGGGGTATTGGCATCATATGTTCTGTATTCTTAATTTTCTAATACAGATAGGGTGTTCATGCCCTGTTGTCTAGGGGGAATTTTTCAATAAACCTCAGGTTTTGAAATACATAGGAATGCACTTGGGAAAAGACTTGTATCAAGAATACTCCAATGCCAGAATTCTAGGTTGATAAATAGGGGGAAGGGAAGATATGGGATAAATAACAATAACTGACCAAGTAATTGTTTATGCCTGATAGATTCCAGAGGGCCATGATCCATGTGGCACTCTGAAGAGAGAGTTCCCAGTGGTGCTACTGGGCTTTTTGGCTGTTTTCAAGGGATGGGAGGTCAATTTAGAGGATGTTTTTGGTGGCAGGAAATAAAATCCTATTCAAACAAGAAAAAAAAAACAGAGAATGCAAGGGAAACCAGGGTTAATTTGAACTGGAACTAAAAGTTAGATTAAGAAAACTGTGATTGCTTTATGTGTCAGGAATTATATGATCTCTTTCATCTTCTTTCTGCAAGTCTGTCCTCTTATTTCACTTTAATCTCTTTAGTGGCTGTTTCTACATATTCTTCTGTACATGGCTACATTTACAGTTCAAATCCACACGGTTTTTCAGGTTTACCACCTACTACCATTTCTACAACCACCCAATAGCTGAGCAGGCAATAATAAAAACATGCCAAAAACAACAGATTGAATTTCAGGCAAGCAGCCAACATAGCAATATGAACTAACAGGGAACACATATTAATATTTGGTTTTGGTGGTAGAGCAAAATGTAGATTGAAAATGGGTGGAATTGTTAAATCAATGTGGGAGAAGGAAAGAAAAGGAAAAGTAGTCAAAATAAGAATTTTGTTTTCTATCCTTAAGCAGGTATATGCTAAGACTAGAATTGTGTTTTTTGAGAAGTAAATATAGCAGCATTTTAGAGAAAGGAGTGGTAGCCAAGAGTGGAAGCAGGAAGAAGAGTTTAAATGTTATTACAGCAGTTTAAGTGAGAAATTATTAAGATTTGCTTTAAAGCTGTGGAAGTGAAAATGGACAGAATACCTAGGAGTTGGATTGCTATGTCATATGGTAAATGCATGTTCAGCTATATAATAAACTACAAAACTGATTCCTAAAGTGATTGTACCATACAACTTAATACATTATCACAAACTTTTAACATATTTTCATTTTTTTACTTGCTACAAGAAATCTACTTCATTAATTTTTTTAACTTTTTATATAATGATTTTAATTTTTTTTCATTATAGCTTTACAGTGCTCTGTCAATTTTCTATTGTACAGCATGGTGACCACCTACTTATACATGCATTTATACATTCTTTTTTCTCATGTTATCATGCTCCATAATAAGTGACTAGACATATTCCCCAGTGCTACAAAGCACAATCTCATTGCCTACCAGTTCCAAAGGCAGTAATCTGCATCTATTAATCCCAAACTCCCAATCCATCTCACTCCCTCCCCCTCCCCCTTGGCAACCACAAGTCTATTCTCCAAGTCCATGATTTTCTTTTCTGTGGAAAGGTTCATTTGTACCATATATTACATTCCAGATATAAGTGATATCATATGGTATTTGTCTTTCTCTTTCAGACTTACTGCACTCAGTATGAGAGTCTCTAGTTCCATCCATGTTGCTGCCAATGGCATTATTTTGTTCTTTTTTATTGTTTAGTAGTATTCCATTGTGTATATATACCACATTTTCCTAACCCATGCTCTGGTTTCTATTCAGATTGTATAAATTTTTGCCTTTTCATCTTTTTTTATAGCCCTTCTGATAGCTGTATAGTTGTATCTCAATGGGATTTCAATTTGTATTTCCCTAACGACTAAATGTCTTCTGAATATTTTTCATGTATTAATTTCTCATTCATGGTAAAGTGTCCAAGTCATCTACCTATTCTTATTGAGTTGTTATTTACTACTATTCAGTTATAAGATTACTCTATTTATTTTGAATATGTGTAATTTATCAGACATGTGACTTGCAAATATTTGTTCCTAGACTGTGGTTATGGTAAAGCAAACATTATTAATTTTGATGAAGTACAATGTTTAAAAAATTTTAATGGTTCATGCTGTACATTTTTATATTCTCATGAGTATTTTTCAGTTTTGTTCTAAGGCATAATTACATTACATGGAAAGAGTTTGATTCTTTCAGGTACTGTTTGTAAGCTTTGTTAAATAGGATTATAGCAACATTTAGCCTAGGGTTAATTTTTCAATGCTGCCATGACAAATTCTTTCTGAGTTCTGTAATGCCCCATTAATTATAAGTCTGTCTGATAGGAATAGGGATTCCTCCTGGTCCAAGTTTTATACAAGGACTGTTTCCTCAAATAATTTTTGTTATTTCACTGGCTTTGGGAAGTTTCTCCACACATGTTCACTACTCAGTACTTAGCTGAAGTCTTGAAGTACACTTTCTACAGTCTGTAAAGTACCCTATCCAATCAGTTAATTGATTACTAATAATCAGACAGGTATTCTATCCCCAAAATTATAGCTGCATTACTCTCTCTGAATTGTATTCCTGTCTCCTCAATTCAGTGAAAGCACTGGGCTGATTCAGTTTTTCCTTATAGTGCTCTAGCCTAGTGTCTGTCTTCAGGCAATAAGATAGGGAAATCATAAAACTCACTTCATTCTTGTTTCTCAGAGATCAGAGTTCTATGTCACCTGTTGTTCAATATTTTAAGACGGTTATCACAGAGGATATGCACCACATATCCTCCTTGTGTTTTCCTATTCTGTCCTTAAATCCAGATATAAGGAGACTATTGTCAGGAAGAGTTGGAAGGTCATCACTTTCTCCTACAAAGTTTCTAGATAATTATCCTGAGAAAAATAACTAAACCACAGGAGAGCCTATCAAGCTCAGGCCAACTTTTCTGGGCAGTTTGATATAATGAGGCATGCATGATATTAACAAAAGTCAACCTGCTTTCTAGTCCCAGTCCTGCCACTTACCAAAAGTATGATATTGGGTAACCAATTTATTCTGGGACCCTAACCAATTATTAAAAATTTGAGCATTTATCCTCCAATATTTCAGCCCCATGCTGACACACTCTCCCGATACTGTCCTTTCTTTTAGTATTTCCATGTGTTCTCTGGAGCACAAATTTAAAGGGATTAAAAATTACCCACGTGAATTCTTCAACAAAATAATAGAAAATGAAATCCAGTAGCATATTTAAAGGATGCTGACAATGTCCACCATGATTAAGTGGGATTTATACTAGGAATGCAAGGCTGATTCAACACAATAAAATCAATCAATAAGATATACTGAAATAGAGTTTTAACTAAAGAACAATCCCCCCTTGGCTAAGAAGGCAGCTGCAAACCTTTCCAGCTATGCTGGTCACTATACCACCCTTCTTGTAATAATGTAACAACTGTGTGCCCTATGTCCAAGCCAGCAGCCCTGCTAATCATGTACCCAACATTGCTTATCAGTTCCGCTTCTGTAACCTTGCTTGCTCAGTTTCTTAGAGAGGAACACTGTCTGCTTGGGGATGGGGGGAGGTCCGGGATGCTTACATGGGAAAATCAAGACTTTGTAGTGTATAAAAGTTACTGAGAACAAAGACCTGGTGCTCAGACTCTGGAGGTGACTCCTCTGAGCCCACACTGGTGCTGAATAAACCTTGCTCTTCCATATCTCTGAGTGCTGTTTGTCTCCTTCCACTGCCATGGTTTTTGTGGTTTCTGCAACAATACCACATTAAGATACTGGAGAAAAAAATTAATCATCGCAATTGTTGCAGAAAAGGCATCTAACAAAATCCAAAGTCCTTTCTATGGAAAAAAAAAAGCATGCTAAAGAAAGGAGGGAACTTCCTCAACATGCTAGAGAACATGAAAAAACCCGCAACTAACATTACATACTGAGAGTTTTTACCCTAAGTCCAAGAATAAAAAAAAAACCACTTTTACACTGTTATTCTAAATTGTGTTGGAAGTTTTGTCAGAGCAACTAGGCAAGAAGAAGTAAAGCTATCTAAATTAGAAAGAAAGAGGTAAACACTATCTCTACTCACAGATGATGTAATCACATATATATTTTTTAAAAATCTACAAAAAAACAGAGTTAATAGATGAATTCATCAAAGCTGATGGATACAAGATCCACACCCCAGCAATGAACAACCTAAAAAGGAATATAAGAAAATAATTCCTAAGAATGTATATATGTATATGTGACTAGGTCACCTTGCTGTACAGTAAAAAATTGACAGAACACTGTAAACCAGCTATAATGGGAAAAATTAATATCATTATACAAAAAGAAAACAATTCCATTTACAATAGCTTCCAAAATAATAACATATCTAGGAATAAATTTAACCAAGAAGGTAAAAGATGTATACACTGAAAAACCACAAAGTGATGTTGAAAAAAATTAAATACCTGTATAAATGAAGACTTTTTGTCATGGATTAAATTTTTACTATTCCTAAAATCCTAAGTGATCAGTATATTCTGTGCAATTGGTATAAAAATTCCAGCTGCATTTTTGGAGAAGTAGAAACGATGATCCTCAAATTTATGTGAAATTCAAAGGCTCTCAAAAGAATCAAAACAATTCTGAAAAAGAACAAAACTAGAAGACTAGTATTTCCAAATTTTTAAGCTTAATGCAAAGAAATTCTAATAAAAACAATGTGATATTGGCATAAGTTATATAAAACAATAGAATATAATTGAGAGTCCAAAAAAGATCCCATATATTAATGACCAGTTGATTTTTTAAAAGGCTGCTAATTCCACACTGCTGTCTCTTCAAAAACTGGTGCTGATACAGTTGGATATCCACTGGGAAATAAAAATGAAGTTGGACATCTACTTTATACCACATAGAAAAAAATTAAAAATGTATCAACACAAATAAAAGAACAAAATGATAAAACTCCTAGAAGAAAGTATAGGGTCAATCGCTATAACCTTGGATTTTGCAATGGTTTCTTAGCTATGACAACAAAATCATGAAAAATAACAACCAAAATAGATAAATTGGACCTAATCAACATTAAAAACTTTTGTGCATCAAAATATATTATCATGAGTGTTGAGGCAATATACAGAATGTGAGAAAGTCTGCAAACCATATATCTAATGAGAGTATAATGTTCAGAACCTATAAACTCCTAACAACTCAAAAAATAAAAATACAACCTAATTACAAATGAGAAAGGACTTAAATATATCTAAATCACATATACAAATGGCAAAAAAATCTGAAAATATACTCAATATCATTGATTACTTGTGAAACACAAATCACAAATCAAAATGGCAATGAAGTGCTGCTTATCACTCACTAGGATGGCTATAATTGTTAAAATGGAAAATAACAAGTATTTGAAAGGAAGGAGAAATTCAAACCCTCATATATTGCTTGTGGGAAAGTAAACTATTTCAAATTCTGTGGAAAACAGCTTTGCAGTTCCTCAAAAAGAGAAACATAAAATTAACATAAAACCCATTTATTCCACTCCTGGGCATATACCCAAAATAATTGAAAAGAAGTACTGAAACAACTACATGTATGCTCGTATTAATACCCAGCACTATGCACAATATTCAATATCTGCCTATAAACAGCTCAATGTTTATCAGAGATTAATGGATAAATTGTGATATATGTATGCAATAGAAGATTATTCAGTCATAAAAAGTAATGTAGTAGTAATTTATGCTCCAATATGAATGAATCTCAAAAATGGTGCTAAGTGAAAGAATACAGATATAAATGGTCATATATTGTATGATTCCACTTATATGAAATATCCAGAATAGGTACATATATAGAGGCAGAACACATATTGGAGTTTTCCAGGGACCAGGACAGAGGGGAGATGGGAAGAAACAGTTTAATGTTATAAGATTTTATCTCAAAGTGCTGAAAATATTTTGAAACTAGATGGAGGCAGTGATTTTTACAAGACAGTGAATCAACTAAAAGATCCTATCTACAAAACAGAAACACATAATGGACATGGAGGGTAGACTTGTGGTTGCCAGTTTGGAGAGGGGAAGGAGTGGAATGGATGGGGAGTTTGGTGTTGGTAGATGCAAAGTATTACACTTGCAATGGATAAGCAATGGGGTCCTACGGTACAGCACAGGAAACTATATCTAGTCCCTTGGTTAGAACATAATGGAAGATAGTATGAATAAAATGTATATATATATGTATGACTTCATCACTTTGCTATACAGCAGAAGTTTAAAGAACATTGTAAATCAATATACTTTATTTTTTTGCAGATTTTATTTTATTTTATTTTATTTTGTGTACCATGGAGAGAAATGGTTATTAATAATACAGTTGTAGAACTGTATTATTTAATTGTACATTTGCATTATTTAATTGTAATTATCATAAATTCTTAGATGGAGAGGAAATCAGAATCAGATCTAAGAAGACCAGCATACTAAGAATGATGTCAAATGATAAATCAATATACTTTAATACAATTTTTTAAATGGTTAATTTTTGGAGTTCCTGTTGTGGCTCAGCAGAAGCAAATCTGACTAGTATCCATGACAACACAGGTTTGATCCCTGGCCTCACTCAGTGGGTTAAGGATCTGGCATTGCTGTGAGCTGTGGTGTAGGCTAATGGCTACAGCTCCAATTTGACCCCTTTGCTGGGAACCTCCATATGCTGCAGGTGCAGCCCTAAAAAAGACAGAAAGTAAGTAAATAAATGATTAATTTTGAGTTAGGTGAATTTTGCTTCTACTTGCTCTCCATTGCTTCTTTCTTCTCTATTGCACAGGATCCTCCTTTGAAGTTCATGCCCTTTGTTTATAATACTGTTATAGAACAGTGTCATCTACCAACCTCCTGTTTATTGTCTTATATTTATTGAGAAATTTGGCATTTGATTTGGCTTATTTTCTACTCCAAGTTTTGTTATTAAGTCACTTCAATTTTCAGATTTTAACACACCCACAATTCTGTACTCCCCTGTCCCTTCTCTTTATTTCCAATTATATTTTCTCATGGTCTTACCTTGAATTTTGTTATAATCTGAAATCCTTAACCCTCAAAACAATAAGATTTAATCTACCACTGTCTCTCTAGGTTTTTTCTTGGGAAAGCCATTACTGCTCAGACATGTCAGGAATTCAATATGTTGGAAAGTTAGGTGAGTTTTAAAGATTTTTAGGAGGCCAGACAATTATTTTAGCAGCTCAAGTTATCCCATTTCTTGTGTTCAAGGTGAGCCTATGCACTGAAAGTTTAGATCTCATCCTTTCCTTTCTCCTTGGAAAAGTAATATTCTTTCATGTATCTTCAAATCTTTCTCTTGGCTTTTTCTTAAAGCATATAAACATTCCCAGAAATCTTCTATTAAAAAAAAAATTCTCCCTCAACTCATGAGCATCTTTGGCTATCACTTGGTTTTTCTCTTTTTAAGTTTGTTGATTTTACAACATTCACAACCTCATTACTCAATATTTTATTATCTCAATCCTAATGTTAAAGTTATATATTCCTTCATAATAAACTATCCCAAATTTTAGTGGGCTAAAAAGTAATAATTTCATTATATTCATTATTATGCATTTTATCAGTTAAGATAAGGTCTGCTGCATAATTCTATTCCAAAAGTCACTTAATGGGGTCACTAGGTGGCATCCAGCTGGTGGTTGGTCTGGCATGGAGGATCCAAAATAGTTTCACTCACATGCCTAGTGCCTTGATGGAAATATCTGAAAAGTTGGGCTCAGTGAGTTTCTATCCTTCTACGTGTTGTCTCAGTGCCTCTGCATGTGGCATTTCTAGCAGAGAAATCAGGCTTCTTCAACAGTGGCATGGCATTCCAAAAGACAGACTGAGGAAAGAGTAAACTACATGGCTTTCTATGACCTACACTTGGAAGTTAGGCAGCATCCAATTATACTGCATTATATTTGTTAAACTAACTCACATGGCCAACCCAGATCCAAGGAGAGGAAATTTCACAAGGGGATGATTACCAGGAAGCAAGGTTAACTGAAGTGACATGTTTTAGTCTGCCACACCATGCAACTCCTAAACCCACCACAATCTGGGTACATGCTCTGCCACACCACTGAAATTGCAATATCAAAACTAAAAAGAGTCCTCCTCCTAGTTGTTAAATCCAAAAGATATTTTAAAGTACTTTTTTGGCTTGCTTTTTCTGCTGAATTACACCCTATTATTGACAACTAACTCCCTGAAATTCTTCTCCCTTGACTTCTCTATATCAACATTTTTTTGGTTTCTAAACTTGGAAGAAAGGAAGAAAATTAGGTGATATTTCTATTTTTCTGGCTTTGAGCCAGAGAGAAAGACACATTAAATTCCCTACTGAATGCCTAAATCTGGTATAAAAAACCTGTTTAAAGAACCAGAGCACAAAGTTCCAGGTTCATTTCCAGAAGCAGGAAAGTGTGGGTATAAAATCCTAGAAAGTAGCCAAAGATGAAGAGCCCTAAATTCTGTATATAAATTTTGCCCAAATCTCTGGCCAACTATAAGTGTAGGCTTCACACTCCATGCAGTCTAGCTAAACCTGAAAGAACAGAACAAATATTATAAAAACTTTGCATTTCAGAAGAAACAGTTTATATTTGAGTTCAGCCAAATTAACTGCCTATGAAAACAAAACAAAACTATGTTTTCAGAGACACAAAATATTGTCCAGATTCTCTACAACACAGTATTTACAAAATCCAATGGATGTTTCAAAATAACTTAGATATATGAAGAAATAAGTAATGTGACCCATACTCAAAAAAGCACTTACTAAAAATAAATATTGAGATGACACTGATGTTGGAAATAACAGACACATTTTAAAACAGTTATGCCCAAAGATTTAAATAAAAATATGTACACAGTGAATAGTGACTAGGAAACATATGTACAAATACATTGCAACTGTGTGAAAATGACAAGCCCAAAGGTGGAAAATCAGTTTAAGGTCTAGGAAAGAGTGGGCATGGTAAAACTAGCTAGGAATTAACCTACTGACAATGTTATTTCAAAGCCTCATATTTTCCACACATAGAATATACAGTCTCATTGTTCCTGTTTCTGGCCACTACTCACCCTACCCTACTTTCAACATACACAGGGCCTAAATGCAACTTAGACATTGGTTCCAGACTTACCTTTCAGAGTGCAGTATTAATTAGAATATTATTGACTGCAAGGGACCTAAAAATAACTTTAATTTTGGCAAAATGAGGAATGTATTAAAAGCTACACATAGAGGAAGGAAAAGAATGTAAGTGGGACCTCAAGTTCAAATAAGACAAGACTTGAACACAAATATAATTCTTTGGTCTCTCATTTATACATGTTGATTTCATTCTCTTAGACCAATTTCCTCCCTGTGGCCATCAGAGTACTACACAAGTTCCTGAGATAGCTCCAAGTTTTGCCAGAAAAAAATTAGGATAGAACATTTTTACACATATTCATTTGGAAAAATTCTTGGGAAGAGTTCTGATTTCCTAACTTAGGTGATACACATTTACTTCAACCAATCAAATCAACTATTGCCAGGGAGAGGGATATTATGATTGGAAGTCTCTACTAGAATGCCATGATTGGAGGAAGGAAAAAAAGCTCTCCTCAAGAGCAAAGGGATGAGAGAGAAATACACCCTTTCAAAAAATACTCTTTCCAACAGCTTTCTTATACTCTATTCCACTTGGTGATACCACCATGCTCCATGAAATAACCTATATTATGATCATGAGATCTCCCTTACAGTTTATTTTATTTATTTTTATCCATGTCTATGGCATGCAGAAGTTCCCAGGCCAGGGATTGAACCTGTGTCACAGCAGTGACCTGAGCCACAGCAGTGACAATGCCAAATCCTTAACCTTCTGAGCCACCAGGGAAATCATGCCTTATAGTTTAGATTGTTCATTGCCCTCCGTTATCTGTACTGTTTTTCTCCTCTTCATTTTTATTTTGCTTTAAACATGGATATGATGGCTGGAGTCTATCTTGTACCATCAGGTTGAGGTATACACTATGGAGATGGTAGAGGTAGTAGAAGCCCACCCATAAGCTTTAGCATAAAAGAAAAATACTTTTGTATACTGTTACTTTCAATTTCTGCTAACTCAAAATTGGGCTTAATTCAAACTAAAATTCCCTTCAGTTCCCATATCTAACCAAGACAAAACAAATAATTATTGAGAGTAGGCTAAACCAAAAGACCTGGTGTTGAATCTAGGCTATTCTTTGTACTAGCTTTGTGACCCTCATCTGTGTATGCCTTAATTTCCCAATGCATAAAATGAGGCCAATAATCTTATATTTCATTGGGTGGTTATGAGGGGTAAATAACACCTTTCATGGAAACATGTAGTAATTGTTCAATAAGTGTTAGCTACTTTCAATTCTTCCCAATTTGCTGACTTAATACTATGGAAGTCTTGGCCTTCCTCCACAATCCAATTGCTACTCCACTCCAGTAAGCTTCTGCCTCCATAGCAGAACACTCCAATAGCATCATCTTCATTGTTTAGGGTTAACCTAAACACATCTCAAACACATCTCAAAGACTAGGTCAACTGGTCTCTTAGGCCCTTCAAGTGCCCCTCATCACCAATGTAATGAAGCCTGGTGTTCAAGGCTCTTTGTAATGAATGCCCAACTGGCCTTGCTGGCTCCACCATATCCTACATCCTAGAAACACTTAACTAATTGCCATTGTCACAACACCTTCACACACATATGCTCACACAGAGAAATACAAACCTTTCTTATTCCCACTCTTTTGAAATTCTCTACCCTTGGCTTTTGTGGCTTCACACTTTCTTACTCTTTTTTTTTTCAATAGTTCTGAATTTTCCTTCTCCATTATTTTTATGGGATACTCATTTTCCACCCTCTCTCTAAGTTTCAGAATTCCCTAGGATCTTATCCTCTGATCACTTTCATTTGCACTGCTTGTCCTATCCTTGAGTGATATCTTCCATCTGGCTTTTAATGACTACTTAAATGCTCATGACTCCTAGATCTATATTTTCACTTATGACCTCACTTCTGATCTTTGATCTCACACGTCCTGCTGGAAAAAGACATCCTGAACATCACAAAGACACTTCAAATTGAATTTGCCTTTCACACCTCAAACCTGTCTCTCCTTTTTATTCTGAGTCTCTGTTGGTAGTAGCATCCCATCATCCACAGTACTACCCAAGCCTGAAACTTGTTATTCTTATTCTGCCTATCTAAGAAATTACTTACACTTACCATGAAAATCACCTCCTCAATAACTTCAGTCTATTTCCTATCTATCCTCACTGCCTCTACTCTGGTTCTGATCCTCATCTTTGTCTTGAATTAACTTCCTCCCTTGTCTCCCTGCTTAGAGGCTATAATGCCTCCAATGCATTAGCCAACATGAGTACATACCTACATCTTACCATGTTAGTGACCTGCTTAAAAGCATTCACTGTTTCTTGTTGCCTAGTCAGACAAAATTAACCAGAGTTTCCCATAGTTATTAAATACTTACCATGTGTCAGGGACAATGCTAGGTATTTACTATCCAGCTTAGAAGAAAGAGATATAAACACATAATTACTATATAATGTAATAAATTTCATGATAGAAATAGTCACAGGAATTTCGGGAGCACAAGATTGAGTCTCTTAAGGGCAGGGCATTTTTCTTCCTAATGTTTGCATCTCCAAATCCTGTCCCAATGTCTGATTCTGTTTGTAAAGTGGAGGTGAAAACTTCTTTATCACATACTAAGTAAATGCAATGAATTTACTTGGATCCTAATTTAAATAGACAGATTATAAATTATTTATAAAAAAATCTGATGACTTTGTATAGTAACAGAATATCTAAATATTGAAGGAGTATTGTATGTTTTAAAAATGTTATAATGGTACTATCATTATGTTTTTTTAATTTTCTTATCTCTCAGAGAGATGTACAAAAATATTTCCAAGTGAAATGAGTTAATGTCTGAAATGTACCCCAAGATATGTGTGTAGTGGTGAGGTGTAGGGAATGAAGATATAGCTAAAACAAGATTGGTATGCATAATCACTGAAGCTAGATGATGGATTTTTAAAAAATGGCATTTTCTATTTCATAGTGAAGTTGTAGCAATTAAATGAAATGATTTTATGTAAAATGCTTGATATAGTGACTATCATTTCAAAAAAAAATGTTAGTTTTGCTTCTCCCTTCTTCTCTCTCTCTAACATATGGCAGGCACATCAAAGTTAAAAGCAAGTCAGTGGAATTGTAATTAGAAGCTCATTATCTAAAGAACTAGAAAAATGCACATTTCTCTCCTGATTATGACAGTGTCTAATGTAACAGACAACTTCCTGAGAGCCTGAAACAGGAATGCCAATTTCTAATACCAAAGGAAAGAAAGGGGAAAAAATCATGATTGAAACTTTAGGGAGAGAGAAAACATATAAGCACATTCATTCTTTTAGTCTGAAAGAGGCTGGCTTATTCTAGTTTTCCTCTGTTGCTTGACTCTCTTCTGCAATATTGCCACCTTGAGGACGCCAAGCATCATAATATCTTATTTCCAGATGCAGAGCTTGTTACAATAGCTCTGAGTGTTCTGTGAAATTTCTGGAAAGAAATGGCTTCTCTCAGTTATTTCTTCAAACAATATTCATATGCTCCCTCTTGCCCTTTAAAATTCCTTTACTGATGCTGGGAAAAATGGACAGATACATGTAAAAGAATGAAATCAGAGGAGACTCTAGCACTAGATACATACAATAAACTCAAAATTGATGAAATACTTAAATGTAAGACCAGTTACTATGAAACTTCTACAGGAAAACATAAGCAGAACACACTTTGACACGAAACACAGCAATTTTTTTTGGATTCATCTCCTAGAACAATGGAAAGAAAAAAAGTAAACAACTGGGACTTAATTGAACTTAAAAGCTTTTGCTTTTCTGGTCACATTGAAGATCTACCTAGAGCATATTACCATGTCCCAGGGCCCTGCAACTAGGAGTAGCCTGTGCCACCTTCCTACAGATCCTTGCTGCTATTGAGAGCACAACAACCAGGCACTGACTGCTGCTGGCCCTAACCATTGCCTCTTTTTCCCTGAAAACACACTGAGCATCCTGAGAAAAACAGTCTGCTCAAACTGAAGAAACAGCAAATATTCAAACTCCTACACAGAAAATAAATACTAACACCGTGAAAAACACAAAAGGGTATTCTTGCATAGAAATAGCCTTATGAGACTACAGTTTGGCTTCCCCGAACTCACAGAAAAAGAAAAACACAAGCAAGATGAAGAAGCACTGAAACCATTCCCAGTTAAAGGAACAGGAGAATTCACCTAAAACAGTCAACAATGAAACAGACATGTACACTCTGACAGACGTTGAGTTCAAAAGGGAGGTATTGAAAATACTGAAAGAATTAATAGAGGATATTAACAGTAATACAGATTCCTTTAGAAAGAAACTATAAAATATAAGGAGGATCCAAGGAAAACTAGAAAATTCATTTGCAGAGATACAAACTGAGCTTAAGGCAATAAAGAGCAGAATGAATAATGCAGAGGAACAAATTAGTGATATGGAGGATAGAGTAAAGGAAATCACCCAATCAGGACAGCAGACAGAAAAGCAAATGAAAAAACATGAAAGAAATATTAGAGACCTATGTGATAATATAAAGCAGGCCAAACTATGCATAACAGGAATTCCAGAAGGAAATGAAAAAGAAAAGGGGATTGAAAAATATATTTGAAGAAATTATGGCTGAAAACTTTCCAAATATAAAGAAAAAATATATCAAGATACAGGAAGCACAGAGGGCCCTGAACATGTTGAACCCAAACAGGCCCACATCAAGACATATTATAATAAAAATGGCAAAAGTTAAAGAGAGGATTCTAAAGGCAGCAAGAGGAAAGCAAAACATTAATTATAAGGGAACCACCATAAGGCTATCATCTGATTTCTCTACAGAAACACTACAGCCCAGAAGGGAGTGACAAGATATATTTAAAGTGCTGAAAGGAAAAAAAAATTACAACCTAGAATACTCTATCCAGCAAGAATATCATTTAAATTATGTGGAAATAAAGAATTTCTTCAACAAACAAAAGCTAAATGAGTAGAGCAATACTAAACCCACTCTAAAAGAAATACTGAAAGGTCATCTCTAAACTAAAAAAAAGGGGGGAGAGAAAAAAAAAAGAAGAATTAGGATGGAGGAAACCAAAATTGGAAAGCAGTCACTTAAATAAGCCAGCATGCAGATCTAAACATGAAATGTTGAAGGAAAAAAAGAAGACATCATAATCATACAATGTGGAGAAGAAAAGTAAGAAAATTTATAGATTTTTTAAATTTTAATGATGTGTTTGAGCCTATATGACTATCATGCAAAAACAAGTAGATGTAGGAAGGAATTAATGTGCTTAAAAAAACAGGGCAACCACAAATCAATACCAAATGTTACATCCATAAAAAATGAAAAGTACTCAAGCATAAAATAAATGGAAACCATCCAACCAAAAAAAAAAAAAAGAAAAGAAGAAAAGACAAACAGAATCAACTGGAAAACAAGGTTTAAAATGGCATTAAATACATATCTATCAATAAGCAACTTAAATGTCAATGGACTGAATGCTCCAGTCAAAAGACACAGAATAGAGGATTGGATAAAAAAGAAGAAACCTTCAATATGCTGCCTACAAGAAACTCACCTTAGAGCAAAGTACACATGTAGATTGAAGGTGAGGAGATGGGAAAAGATATTTCATGCCAATGGACAAGCCAGGAAAGCAGGAGTTGCAATATTCATATCAGACAAAATAGACTTCAAAATGAAGGCCATAAAGAAAGACAAAGAAGGATACTATTTAGTGGTTAAAGGATACATTGAAGAAGAGGATATTACAATTGTCAATATATATGCCCGTAATATAGGAGAACCCAGATACCTCCAACAAATACTAACAGACGTAAAAGGAGAAATCAATGGGAATACAATCATAGTAGTAGACTTTAACACCCCATTCACATCTATGGAGAGATCCTCTAGACAAAATCAATAAGGCAACAGAGATTCTAAAGGACACAATAGAAAAGTTAAACGTTATCAACATTTTCAGGACATTACATCCAAAAAATCAGAATATACATTCTTCTCAAGTGCGCATGGAACGTTTTCAAGAATTGATCACATACTGGGGCACAAAGCTAACCTCCACAAATTTAAGACTCTAGAAATTAGTTCAAGTATCTTCTCTGACCACAATGGCATGAATCTAGAAATCAATCACAGGAAAAGAAATGAGAAAAAAACCGACTACATGGAGACTAAACAACATGCTACTAGAAAACCAATGGATCAATGAGGAAATCAAGAAGGAAATTTAAAAATACCTCAAGACAAATGATAATGAAGACACACACACTCAAAATCTATGGGATGCCTGAAAAGCAGTGCTCAGAGGGAAATTCATAGCAACACAGGCCTTCCTCAAAAAACAGGCAAAATTTCAAATCGACAATTTAACCCAACACCTAAATGAATTAGAAAAAGAAGAACAAACAAAGGTAAAATCAGAGGGAAGGAAATCATTAAGATCAAAGAGGAAATTAATTAAATCGAGATAAAAAACAATAGAAAAAATTAATAAAACCAAGAGCTGTTTCTTTGAAAAGATAAACAAAATGGACTAACCTCTTGCTAGACTCACTAAGAAGAGGAGAGAAAAAAACCCAAATTAACAAAATAAGAAATGAAAATGATGTCACAAGAGATACTACAGAAATATAAAAAACAATGAGAGAACATTATGAACAATTGTATGTTAACAAATTTGACAACCTAGAAGAAATGGACAAATTTATAGAGACTTACATCCTGCCAAAACTGAATCAAGAAGAAATAGATCAACTGAAGAGACTGATCACTATAAATGAAATTGAATATGCCACAAAAACACTCCCTATAAATAAAGGTCCAGGACCAGATGACTTCACAGGTTAACTCTACAAAACATAAAAAGAGGAAATTATACCAATCCTCCTTAAACTTTTTCAAAAGGTTGAAGGAGAAGGAACACACCCAAAGACTTTCTATGATGCCACCATCACCCTAATTCCAAAACCAGACAAAGATACTACCTAAAAAGAAAACTATTGGCCAATATCTT
Source organism: Phacochoerus africanus (assembly GCF_016906955.1). Taxonomy (NCBI): domain Eukaryota; kingdom Metazoa; phylum Chordata; class Mammalia; order Artiodactyla; family Suidae; genus Phacochoerus; species Phacochoerus africanus. Next base: position 56,700,376 of record NC_062560.1, read on the forward strand.
TGATTAATATAGATGCAAAAATTCTCAACCAAATTTTAGCCATCTGAATCCAAGAACATATGAAAGATATCATACACCATGACCAGGTGGGATTTATCTCAGGTGCACAAGGATGGTTCAACATATGCAAATCAAACAACAACATACATGACATTAACACAAGAAAAGTCAGAAACCACATGATCATCTCAATCGATGCAGAAAAAGCATTTGACAAAGTACAACATCCATTCATGGTCAAAACTCTTACCAAAGTGGGTATAGAGGGAACATTCCTGAATATAATCAAAGCCATTTATGACAACTCCACAGCAAATATCACACTCAATGGAGAAAAGCTGAAAGCCTAAAATCTCGAACAAGAGAGGGATGCCCACTCTCACCACTGTTATTCAACATAGTATTGGAAGTCCTAGCCACAGAAATCAGAGACAAACAAAAGAAATAAGAGTCATCCAAATAGGAAGAGAAGTGGAAAAACTGTCACTGCATGCAGATGACATGATACTACATATAGAAAACCATAAGGACTCAACACAAAATCTACTTGAACTGACCAACCAATTCAGCGAAGTAACCAGGTATAAGATTAACATTAAGAAATGAGTCACATTTCTGTATACTAATAATTAAATATTAGAAAAGGAATACAGAAATGCAATGCCTTTTAAAATTTCCCCCCCCCAATATAAAATACCTGGGAATACACCTGACCAAGGAGGTAAAGAACTTATATGCTGAGAACTATAAAATATTGATCAAGGAAATTAAAGAAGATGTAAAGAAATGGAAAGATATTCCATGTTCTTGGGTTGGAAAAATTTATATTGCAAAAATGGCTATACTACCCAAAGCAATCTACAGATTCAATGCAATCCCTATCAAATTACCCACGACATTTTTCACAGAACTAGAACAAACAATCCAAACATTTAGAAGGAACCACAACAGACCCAGAATTGCCAAAGCAATCATGAGGAACAAAAACCAAGCAGGAGGCATAACTCTCCCAGACTTCAGGCAATATTACAAAGCCACGGTCATCAAGACAGTGGGGTACTGATACCAAAACTGACATACAGACCAATAGAACAGAATAGAGAGCCCAGAAATAAACCCAGACACCTATGGTCAATTAATCACTGACAAAGTAGGCAAGAATATAAAATGGGAAAAAGACAGTCTTTTCAGCAAGTATTGCTGGGAAACCGGCACAGCTGCATGCAATGAAATGAAACTAGAACACATGCTAACATCATGTGCCAAAATAAATGCAAAATGGCTGAAAGATTTAAATATAAGACAATATACCACCAAACTCCTTCAAAAGAACATAGGCAAAACCATTCTCTGATGTCAGCCTTACAATTGCTTTCTCAGGTGAGCATCCAAAAGGAACAGAAATAAGAACAAAAATAAACTAATGGAACCTAATCAAACTGACAAGCTTTTGCACAGCAAAGGAAACCAAAAAGAAAACAAAAAGATACCTTACAGACTGGGAGAAAATCGTTTCAAATGATCAACTGACAAGGGCTTAATCTCTAGAATATACAAGCAACTTATACAACTCCACAGCACAAAAGCCAACAACCCAATTGATAGATGGGCAAATGACATGGAGACATTTTTCCAAGGAAGATGTACAGATGGCCAACATGCACATGAAAAAATGCTCAACATCCCTGATTATCAGAGAAATGCAAATCAAAACTACCACGAGATACCACCTCACACCAGTCAGAATGGCCATCATAAATAAGTCCACAAATAATAAATGCTGGAAGGTGTGTGGAGAATAGGGAACACTCCTGCACTGTTGGTGGGAATGTAAGCTGGTACAACCACTATGGAGAACAGTATGGAGGTATGTACCTTAGAAATCAATACATAGAATTACCATATGACTCAGCAATCCCACTCTTGGGCATATATATCCAGACAAAAACTTTCCCTAAAAAAACACGTGCACCTGCATGTTCATTGCAGCACTATTCACAATAGCCAAGACATGGAATCAATCCAAATGTCCACTGACAGACAATTGGACTTGGAAGAAGTGGTATATATACATAATGGACTACTACTTGTCCATAAAAAAGAACAAAATAATGCCATTTGCAGCAACCTGAACGGAACTAGAGACTCTCATCCTGAGTGAAGTAAGTCATAAAGAGAAAGACAAATGCCATACACTATCACTTATATCTGGAATCTAATATAAGGCACAAAGGAACCTTTCCACACACACAAAAAAAAAACTCATGGAGTTGGAGAATAGACTTGTGGTTGCCAAGGGGGAGAGGGAAGGAGTGGGGTGGTTGGGGATCTTGGGGTTAATAGATAAAAACAATTGCCTTTCGAATGGATTAGAAATTAGATCCTGCTCTGTAGCACTGGGAACTATGTGAGAGCATCAATAGCTTATGTTCAATAGCAATATCTTCCTCTGAGGTGATGAGGAACCACAGGTGGTGCCTGTTCAGGGACCCTTACTGGGGTGGGCCATGACCATCTCTAGAGTCAGTGTTAACTGTGGTCTTTTGCCCCCACCTCCTGTAGACCATGCATGAAGCAACCCATCTCACTTAGCCTACATAAGAAGGTGCTGTACAAGCTGCTCCTAGTTGCAGGATCCTGGGAAGTGACAAAGATCAGATGTGTGGATACCGCCTGGAACATTTGGCAGTGGCAGCATCAGGGTGGGTGTGTTCCCAGGTGTGTGAAAGCACCAAAAGCTGGTGTTCTGTCACAATCCCCTCCTCTGTGGTGTCCTTGAGGTGAATTGGGATGCAAGTGACATTTGTTCAGATATCCTAGTGGCAGTGGGCCATGCCATCTTCTGGCATCAGGGACAACTGTGGTGGTTTGCCCCTGCTGCCTGCAGACCACACAAGAAGCACCCTGCCCCAATTAGTCCACCCAGGAGGTGCTGCCCCAGGTGCCCCTAGTTGTAGGCTCTTCGGAAGGGACAGTGACCAAGTGCTGGGCACCACCAGAGCATTTGGCAGTGGTAGCTGCAGGATGGGTGTGTTCCCAGGGGGGTGAGAGCAACAGCGTATGGTGCTTGTTTGCAGTGCCCTCATTTTTTGTTTTTTACCAACCCCTGAGGTGCCTGGGGTCACTGGTGGAGCCCACTCACACGCCCCCAGTGGTGTCAAGCCATGCCTTCCTCTGGCCTCTGAGATGACTTCTACAGTCTGCCCCTGCCACGTGTAGATCCTGCAAGATGCACCATATTGCACTTAGCACCCTGATGCCCCTAGCCCATGCAAGAGGTCCCTGGCCACCAGTAGCCTGCACAAGAAGTGCCCAATCTCCCCTAAATGAGCAAGAGTCTTCTCTCTGCTTGTAGCCTGCAAAGAGCTGCCTGGCCCTCTAAGCCCATGGGCATGCACACTCCAGGAAAGGGAATTTCCTATGGCAGCCCACCCCTCCTCCTTTCGACCTCCTCAACAATGGCTCATTGCCTCTCCTGTGGGTCCAGACCTTCTCCCAGGTTTCCTCTGCCTTGGTGTTCCCCTCTTCAGCCCATGGCACACTGCTCTTTAGCCACTCATGCCATCAACACAGCCAGCCCTCATTCCTCTCCCCAGGACTGACCTCCAGAGCCTGAGTCTCAGCACCCAGCCCCTGCCCAAGTGTCTCAGGCTGTGGTGTCCAGCTGATGGTTCAGATGCTCTGTGTGGCTCTCATTCATTTTTTCTCTTCTGTCCAGCTGCTGCACTTTTCTGAGACTTTGAGGTCCTGCTGACTTGGCTGATCTGTCAGGCGGCTTCCCAGGATGTGGGTTCCTTTTCTTTTTCACAGCTCCCTCTAGGGAATGCTATTCCAGCCCTGATTCCTTTTCTCTCTCTCTCTTTTTTCTTTTGTTCTACCCAATTATGTCAAGAGTTTCTTGCCCTTTTTGGAGGTTTAAGTTCTTCTGCCAGCATTCAGTTGATGTTCTTTGAGAGTAGTTTCACATGTATATGTGTTTTTTGATATATTTGTCAGAGAAGGTGAGTGTGACCTCTTACACCTCTGCCATCTTGCTACACCTCCCTTCACATGAAAGCAATTTAACCTGTCCATCAAAGGATGTATGGATAAAGAAGTTATGGCATGTATGGTATATATACACAATGCCTTATTAGCCATAAAAAGAATGAAATAATGCTATTTGCATCAACATGGATGGGCCTAACGTTAATCATATTAAAGTGAACTAAGAAATAGACAAATATTATACGATATCACTTATATGTGGAATCTAAAACAATGACACAAATGAAATTATGGTACAGAAATATACTTATAGGTATAGAAAACAAACCTACAGCTACCAAAAGGGATAGTGGGGGGGGGATGAATAAGGAGTTTAGGATTGATTATAAACATGACTATATATAACATAGATAAACAACAAGGACATACTGTATAGCACAGGGAACTATAGTCAAAGAAAAATAAATTTAAAAAAAAGTGCCTTGTACTCAATCTCTGCTACAGCACCTATTACATTATAATTGTGTACCTAACTGCATTCATTAATACATTAACAACATTATTTTTTAAGTATCTACTCTTGGACAGATACCAAGTTAGGCATGGGAGACAAACTGGTAATTAAATCTAGTTAAGAAAAAAAAAACATGTAAATGGATAAGTAAAACAGGGAAGTACTTGCTGAATGTTTAATGGGCATCAGTTTAATGCATAACTTTTTAAATGTTTCACAGTATGTGCATAAACCAATTTAAAATTCACAACTGTATGATACTATTATTATCTCCATCTTACAGATGAGGAGACAGAGTCACAGGGAGGTTAGGTAAATTGCCCAAGATCACACAGTCGTTCCTACTGTACAAACAGAAATACTATTGATTTGTGCATGTTCATCTTGTAACTTTTGATTTTGCTAAATTGGTTTATTACCTCTGATGGAACTTTTGTGTGTATTATTTAGGATTTTTTAACTATAGAATCATGTCATCTATGGAGAGTGACAGTTTTATTTATTTTAACATCAGATGCCTTTTATTTGTCATCCTTGCCCATTTGTTTTGGCTAGAAATTCCAGTACAATGTTGAACAACAGTGGTGAAAATGGGTACCCTTATTTTGTTCCTACTTTAGGGGGAAAGGTTTTTTTAAATCATTGAGTGAGATGTTAGTTGTAAGCACTTCATAATTAAAAAAATATAAAATGAAAATGGGGACTATACTAATGACTTTACAGAAATAAAAAGGATTATGAGAGTATCATGAACAGTTTTTCACCAACAAAACCTAGATGAAATAGGGAAATTCTAAGAAACACATAATTTATAATATTTGACTTAAGAAAAAAGAAAATCTGAATATACCTGTACAAGTAAGAAGATTGAATCCATAATCAAAAACTTCCCAATAAAGCAAAGGCCATGATCAAAAAACTTCAGTAGTGAATTCCACCAGATATTTTAAAAAGTTAACACCAACTACTTTCAAACTCTTTCAAAATATTGAACAGGAGAGAACATTTCTTAACTAATTCTATGATATCAGCATTGCATTGATACTAAAGCCAGACAAAGAAAAGAAAACTATGTTGCCTTTGGGATGGATTAGCAATGGGATCCTGCTGTGTAGCACTGGGAACTCTAGTCAGTTATGATGGAACACATAATGTGAGAAAAAAGAATGTATATATGTGTTTGTAACTGGGTCATCATGCTATGCAGTACAGAATATATATATATAAAGAAATAAAAATTTAAAAAAGAAAAAAGGAAAACTATAGAGAATATTACTTATGTACATTTATACAAAAATCCACAAAAATATCATAGAAAATTGAATTCAGCAAAACATTAAAGGGATTATGCATTGCGACTCTGTAGGACTCATTTTTGGAATTCAAAGATGTTTCAACATATGAAAATCAATATAATACACCATATTAACAGAAATTTAACACTAGCAATAGAAAAACTCTGTATATGATAAAAGCCACATATAAATAAACCACAACTGATGTCATACTCAATGAAAATCTGAAAGTTTTCCCCCTAAGATCAGGAGAGATCCTGATTGGAAAGAAAGTGGCAAAATTATCTCTTTTCATAGCTGGCATGACATACATATATATATATATATGCATGTATATATATAATAAACATATATAAACACATATATATGTACATGAATGCTCTACACAAAATACCAGTTAGAGTTAATATATGAATTTAACAGAATTGTAGCATACAAAATCAACACAAAAATTATGTTTTTAAACCCTTCCAATGAACAATATAAAAAGGAAATAAGAAAAACAATTATATTCACAATAACATTGATAATAACAAATTAATTGGAAATGAGTTTAACCAAGGAGACCAAAGCCTTGTACATTGAAAACTATAAATTATTGTTTAAATTAAAGAAAAAATATATAAATGAAAAGACATCCCATGTTTATAGACTGAAAGACTTAAGGTTAATATGACATTACCACACATAGCAATCTACAGATTAAATGGAATTGCTATCAAAATCCCAATGGCACTTTTTTCATCAATGGAAAAATCATTCTAAGTTTGATATGAAATCTCAAGAGACAGTGAATAGCCACAACAATCTTGAGGGGAGGGGAAAAATGAAAAAAAACAAGTTGGAGGAGTCACAATTCCTGGTCCTAAGATTTACAACAAAGCTAAAGTAATCAAAACAGTGAGGCTTTGGTGTAAGGGTAGACATATACATCACTGGAATAACATAGACAGCACCAGAATAAACGTTTGTATCTTTGTCAACTGATTTTCAATATGGGCCCCAAGACCACTCAATGGGGAAAGGACAGTTTTTTCCACAAAGGGCCCTGGGAAAACTTGACATGCACATGTGAAAGAATGTAATAAGACTCTTACATTACACAATATTAAAAAATAGCTAAGAATGGATCAAAGGCAGAGTTCCCGTTGTGGCACAGTGGTTAACAAATCCGACTAGGAACCATGAGGTTGTGAGTTTGATCCCCGGCCTTGCTCAGTGGGTTAAGGATCCGGCGTTGCCATGAGTTGTGGTGTAGGTCCCAGATGCAGCTCAGATCCCATGTTGCTGTGGCTCTGGTGTAAGCTGGTGGCTACAGCTCCGATTCGACCCCTAGCCTGGGAACATCCATATGCCGCAGGAGCAGCCCAAGAAATGGCAAAAAGAAAAAAAAAGAGCCATCAAACTTCTTCAAGATCAAGGTGTCTCCATAGAACAGGCTAGGATTAGTTTGTAAGCTGTTTTAATTGAGTTATTTGTACTGTAAGCTGTTTAAGATGTTTAAAGATTGTTCTTTACTGTAGATGAAAAAAACCTCTGAGAAATGAGATCCCAAACATCTAAGTTTCTTGAAAAGCCACCTGAACAAAAACTCCTGGCAAATTTTATGTTTTAAAACCACAATCCTACTTTATGTGCATTTCTAACTAAATAGACATATCTTACTAAAAGCGATTTATAATACCAATGAACATTATGGTGAAATTTTAAAATCCCTCAAAATTAATATCCTAAAAATCGAATTTGTTTATTTTAATTCTTTCTCTCCTCTTCTTGGTGAGTCTGCCCAGAGGTTTGACAATTTTTCTTTCTTTCTTTTTTTTTTTACATTTTCGAAAACCAGCTCTTGTTTTTATTGATTTCTTCTATTGTCTTTTTAATCTCTTGTTTTATTCTATTTTTATTTTATTTTTATTTGTTTGCTTTTTAGGGCTGCACCCATGGTATATGCAATTTCCCAGGCTAGGGGTCAAATTGGCGCTGCAGCTGCCATCTTATACCAAAGCCAGAGCAACGCTGGATCCAAGCCATGTCTGTGACCTACACCACAGCTCATGGCAATGCCATATCCCCAACCCACTGAGCAAGGCCAAGGAAAGAATCTGCATCCTCATAGATAGTACTCAGATTTGTTTCTGCTGCACCACAATGGGAACTCCTGAATCTCTATTTTTGATTTCCCCTCTGATATTTATGACTTCCTTCCTTCTGCTGACTTGAGGTGTGGTTTACTCTTATTTTACCAATTCTTTTGAGAGGCAGGTTAAGTTGTTTATTCAAGATTTTTCCTTTTTGAGGGAGGCCTGTATTGCTATGAACTTCCCTCAAAGAACTGCTTTTATAGCATCTCGTAGATTTTGAATGGTTATATTTTATCACTTTTCTTTAAGTTTTTTTTTTTAATTTCCCTTTTGGTTTCCTCATTGACCCATTCTTTTTTTAGTTGCATGTTTTTAGTCTCCATGTAGTCAGGTTTTTCAATTTATTTTCCTGTAGTTGATTTCTAGTTTCATGTCATCGTGGTCAGAGAAGATGCTTGAAATAATTTCTACATATTTAATTAGTTGAGGTTAGTTTTGTGCTCCAGTATGTGGTCAATCCTTGAGAATGTTCCATGTGCATTTGAAAAGAATGTACATTCTGATTTTTTTTGGATGTAATGTCCTGAAAAATATCAATTAAATATAAATTTTCTGTTGTTTAATTTAGGATTTCTGTTGCATTATTGATTTTCTGTGTAGAGGATCTGTCCATTGATATGACTGTGCTGTTAAAGTCTCCTAATATTTCTATATTCATATCAATTTCTCCCTTTATGTCTATTGGTATTTTTTTGTATGTATTTGGGTGCTTCTATGTTAGGGGCATATATATTGATGAGTATAATTATACCCTCTTCTTGAATGGATCTTTTTTATCATTATATAGTGTTCCACTTTGTCTTTCTTTTATTTTAAGTTTGTGTCTTTTTCTTTAGTTTTCATGAATGTATGGTTTGGTTTTTATTTGTGGTTGCACTGTTTTTCAAGTATGTTTACCCCTTTTGCTTTCTTTAGCCTGATAGTCATATAGGCTCAAACACACTCTAAAAAAAACACACTCAAGATTTTCTTACTCTCCTTCCCCACGTTTTATGATTTTGTTGTTCTTGTTTATTATTTTGCTGTTTCTGGTGTTTTCAATCACTTTTACAATATTTTTTTGTACTTGTTGATCTATATATTGGCTTATTTAAGTGATTACTTTCCAATCGTCATTTCCTCCATCGTATTTCTTCTTACTGATTTCCTAGTTAAAGGAGACATTTCAGTATTTGTCTTAGAGTGGGTATAGTATTTCTATGTTCTTTAATTTTGGTTTGTTGGAGAAATTCTTTACTTCTATTTAAAATGATATTATTGTTGGGTAGAGTATTCTAGGCTGCAATTTTTTTTTTCCTTTTCAGAACTTTGAGTGTATTTTGCCACTCTCTTCTGGCCTGAAGTGTTTCTTAGAAAAATCTGTTGATAGCCTTGTGAGGGTTCTCTTATAATTAGCCTTTTGTTTTTCTCTTGTTGGCTTTAGAATCCTCTCCTTATTTTTTAACTTTGCTGTTTCGATTATAATATGTATTGGTGTGGGTGTGTTTGGATCAACTTGTTTGGGGCCCTCTGTGCTTCCTGTATCTTGATATATGTTTCCTTTATATTTGGAAAGATTTTATCCATAATTTCCTTAAATATATTTGCAATCTCCTTTAGTTTTTCTTCTCTTTCTATAATCCATATTTTGTCTAGATTTGCCCACTTTATATTATCACATAGATCCCTTATATTGCTGTTATGTTTTTTCATTTGTTTTTGTCTGTTCTCCTGATTGGGAGATTTCCATTAATCTATCTTCCAAGTCACTAATTCATTTCTCTGCATTATTCATTCTGCTCTTAAGTGCTTTTAACTCAGCTTGCATCTCTGCAAATGAATTTTCTAATTTTTCTTGGCACTTTCTTATATTTCCCTATTCCTTTCTAAAGTAATATGCATGACTGTTTATATCTGCTCTTAATTCCTGCATTATCTTCACTCTCTTGTTTTTGAACTTGTCTGTTAGACTGCAGAAGTCTGTTTCATTTTTTTTGCTCTGTCAAGGGAATTCTCCTGTTCTTTTAATTGGGAATGTTTCCTGTGCTCTTCATTTTGCTTATATTTTTCTTATTCATTGAGTTTAGGGTAAAGAACTACTGTATTCTTGAAGGGCTATTCATAAGTGAGAGTGCACCTGGGTATATTGTGAGGGCTTACTATTTATTTATTTATTTATTTATTTATTTATTTACTTATTTTGGCATGAGTACTGCCTTTGGTTGTGATGCTTGCTGTCTCTTTCTTCACTGTGTGCAGTCTGTTATCCTCATTCTGGTGTGAGGACTGCACATGCTTCCAGGGAGATAGAAGCAATGGGCAGGGCTAGTAACCAGTGCCTGGTTTCTGGGCCCTTTCTAGTGGTGATGACCTGTGGGGAGGTGGCACAAGATGCTCCTGCTTGCAGGTCCCTGGGAATTGGCAGTTACTCTCAGAGTTGTAGGCAGTGCCCTGAGCAATTGGCAATGCAGCAGCAGGGGATGTGTGTTCCCAGGGAAGTGAGAGCAATAGAAGCTGGCTCTCAGTTGCAGTGTCCTCCTCTGCAGGATCCCTGAGGTGATTGGTGCCATAGGTGGTGCCTGTTCATGGACTGTTGCGGTGGTGGGCCATGCCCAACTCTGGAGTCTGAGGTGACTGTGGTTGTTTACCCCCACTTCCCTAGCCCACCCAAGAGGCTTCTACCTATATCTCAGTCAAGAGGCTTCCCTGCCACCCTTAGCCCTTGCAAGAGGCAGCCCTCTGCTGAGAGCCCAAACATGCACAGAGAAAATATTCCTATGGCAGTCTGCTCCTCCTCCTCTCACCCTGCCCCAAAATGGCACCTTGCTTCTCCTCCTGGGCCAGACATCCTCCCAGGTTCCCTCAGCTCTGGCACTCTTATACCCAGACAATGACTCACTGCTCCCTAGCTTCTGGGCCTGTCTCCACACAGTCAATGCTAGTCTTCTCCCTGGACCTGACCACAGGAACCTGAGTCTCAGTGACCAGCCCCACAAGAGAATCTCAAGCTGTGATGTTGTAGTGGTGGTAGTGATGGTTTATGTGGTTCTCTCTCTTTTTTGCCTTCCTCAGTTCAGCTGCTGCACTTTTCTCCAAGGCTTTGAGGTCCCATTGTCTCATCTGATCTCCCAATCATTTCAGTGGCTTCCCAGTGTGCATATTCCTTTCCTCTTTCACAGCTCCTTCTCAGGAGTCCTTGTCCCATCCCTATTCCATTTTCTCTTCTCTTTCTCTCTTTTTTCCTATTCATCTATCCAATTATGTGGAGGATGTCTTTCCTTTTTTTGGAGGTTTATAGTCATTTGCCAGTGTTCAGTAGGTATTCTGTGTGAATCGTTCCACATGTAGATGGGCTTTTTTATCTGTTCTGGGGAAAAGGCAAGTGCCACATCTTACTCCTCTGCCATCTTTATCTGGCCCTCTTTAATATCTTTTCTGACACTTTTCCTTCTCTTTTGAGGCTCTCTTAATGTATATATTTATTTGATAATGTTAGTTCCTTAAGCTTTATACACTTTTTAGATTCTTATTTTTGTTTTTCTTATAAAAAACAAGTGCTAATGACTTGTCTTCAAGTTCACTAATCCTATCCTCTACTCTATCTAGTATATTTTTAATGTCTCTAGAGTTTTTGATTTGTTTTGTTTTGTCTTGTTTCTCTGTTCAGTTGTATTCTTCACTCTGATGATTTCTGTTTGTAACTTTTTAATATTTTCTGTTCATGGAAATTCTCACTTTCATTATGCATTATTCTTATGACCATGGAAAATATATTCATGATGCTTATTTTAAATTTCCTCTCATTTAAATTATACATCTCAGTTATATTAGGATCAATTTCTACATATTTGTCTTATTCCTCTTTTTGGAACATATTTTTCTGTCTCTTCATTTTCCTTGACACTCTGGTGTCTGTGCATTAGGCAAAAGTCACTTCTACCAGTCTTTATAAACAGGCTTCCTACTGGCAAAGATCTTCATCAGTCTGTTCAGAAATTCTGAAGCCTTTCTAACTTTGTGCTAATCTAATCTCATTTCTTTGCTTTTAGCAGCCCTTAAGCATTTAGAGAGTGCCAGCCACAGCAGTGCTCAAAGGCAAGAAAGACTAAATAAAGCTAGTTCTCAGGAAACCCTGCAGAAAAGTTAGATAATTTGATACTTGAACTCTTTCCCTCCCCAATGAGAACCTGCTACCTTGGGCTTGTCAGTTATGTACCCTTCACTGAGTTGAGAGGAAGAGACTGTGGCAACCAGTATTATGCTATATCATACCATTATCATTATTTTCACTGACCTTCCCCCTAGGTGGCTAGAGTATTCTGGTAATACAAAAGACATTCCTTTGGGTCACCACCTGAAAAATCTATGCTTAAACATATGTTCCATCTTTCCTTCCACAGGGTGAAGCTGGTGTTTTTCATCAGTGTGTTCTGTGCTGAGTTAGAGGGGGGAGCTTTGGAAACTGCCACACAAAATGCCATCTCTGTTTTCACTAGTTTCAGGCACCTTGATTATACTGGATCCTCTTAGCACACCAAGGCAGTTCAGATAGAAGTCAGACATTTGCATAGAACATGGGAAAGTAATAGACAGGCAGATAAATTCCTTTCCTCCCTAGGAAGAAGCTGAGTGATAGTGGTTTTCATTGCATGCTCTGCAATGTGCTAGGTGGAGGGGCTATGGTATTTGCTGTCCCAAATTTCCAACTCTGTTGTCACTCACCTCTAGAGGGCTAGAGTATGCTGGGTCCCTTTAGTGCTCCAAGAAAATCTGGCAAGAGAGAATACAGCCCTCTGTGGAACCTTCAGAAATATTAGGCTGCTGGATGTATAGTACAACTCTTTTCCTCTGAAAGATTAATCTGGGAGTAGTGTTATTTTTTTCCCAATCATATGGCACAATACTGAGGAGTATGGATTCTGGGAAAAGCTTGTCTCAAATGTCCTTACTGATCTCAAATGAGTCTGGCTTTGCACTAACTCAGTATGAAAAACGTCTCAATTATTATCTAAATTGCTTTGATGGATAGAGAATTATTTATTTACTGAATTTTTCTTCAGTATATTGATATGTTACCCCATTGCCTCTTTGACCTCATTGTTTCTAATGAGAATGCAATTAGTAATATGATGAGTTATGTTTTATATGATGACTCTTGGTTGCTGCTTTTAGATTTTCTTTGTTCTTGACTTTTGTTAAATGTCTACGATGTGTCTAGATGTAGATCTAGCTGTGGCTCTCTCCCTGTGATTTGTTGGCATGGCCTGTAGTGGATAGTAGCTATATGTTTAGTCACCTTTAAAAAATACGTTTTTTTTTTTTTTTGTAGACTGAATTACCTGTGGGGTGCAGTCAGGTAAAGTCTCTAAGGCCTGAAACCAAAAAACGATGTTCTTTCTTTCTATATGAGTTTCATGTATATGTTGCAAAACACCTCCAGAGTTTAGTGAGCCCATTTAGAAGTGTGCCTTATATTTCACTTTCTGCTTTTGAGCAGCTTGAAGGTCAGCCAAATATGAGAGTTTAGAGTCTTATCAAATATTTTCCACAAATATATTCAGTTGTTGGTATGTTATCTTTGGTCTTCTACTAAGTGAAGTCAAACAGTGCAAGACAAAAATCATATGATATCACTTATAAGAGGATTCTAAAAAAGGATACAAATGAACTGATTTATAGAAAATAAATAGACTCACAGACTTTGAAAACAATTTTATAGTTACCAGAGAGGCAGGTGGAGGGAAGGGATGGATTGATGGTTTGGGATTTGCGTATGAACTCTGTGGTATATGGAATGACTGGCCAAGGGGGGTCTGCTGTATATCACAGGGGACTCTACCTAATATTATCTTATAATCTATATTGGAAAAGAATCTGGAAAAGAATGGATGTCTGTACATATATAACTGAATCACCATTGTACATCAGAAATTATCAGAACATTGTAAATCAACTATACTTAAATAAAACTTTAATTCAAAAAATAAATCAGAAGAAAAATAAAGGCTAACACTCTCTTCATAATCACTTCTCTGCCTTAGAAAGACTTTGAATTAGGGAAATAAAAGGAAGAATTTTGTGATTGTGCTTCAAGGAGCCCAAGGAAATTTCAAAAAAGACAACCACAATTCTGATATCAAAGTCTGTTCTGCTCCCTTGGAAGGAAGACACACCATGAATACAGCAGCCATATCCAAGATCATTGCTGATCTGGGGAGGGGGATAGGGCAAGGATAAGATAAAAGAGCACATATCTCTCCTACTAGGTTTCAGACATGAAATATTTTTTTCATTCATGAAATATTTAGTTCTTTGCAATAAACTTTTAAGTATTCTATTTAGTTATGATAAAATTTAACTATCATAAAGTTAAAAGAGTTTTTGTCAGATTTTTGGTCTTAGTCTGGAGATATGGACTTTGGGGATTTTCTACTTCATCATTCATATTCTAACCTTCACTTTTAAGGGATAATTTTAAGAACATAAAACTCTAGGTTGGTGGGTTTTTTTTTTAAATAACATTTTAATGTATAATCCATTTTCTTTTGTTCTTACAGGATTTTTCACAGAGAATTCACTGTAGTTCTTATATTTCTTCTTCTATATTTAAGGTGCTTTTTCCATCTGGCTTCTGTCCTTCCTTCTCTCTGTCTGATTTTCTGCAGTTTGAATATAATATACTTAAGTGTGGTTATTTTTTTCTGCTATTAACTTCATTTTTAACTTTTTGCTTTTTCAGAATATTTTCCCATATAGATTATCACAGAATATTGCATATAATTCCCTGTGCTAATCAGCAGGTACCCATTGGCCAGTCATTCCATGTAACAAAGTATACATGTGCCAATACCAAATATCTAATACATTCCTTCCCCTCCAATCTATCCAATTTGGCAACCAAAAATTTATTTTCAAAGTCTGTGAGTCTGTTTCTTTTCTGCAAATCAGTTCATTTATATCTTCTTTTTTAGATTACACACATAAGTGATATCATATTTTCATCTTTTGCTATCTGAATAACTTCACTTAGTATGATAACCTCTAGGTCTATCCATGTTGTTGTAAATGACATTATTTTACTCTTTTACATGGCTGAGTAATTATTCTATGGTATATATGCACCTCTTATTCCTTATCCAATCCTCTGTCAAAGGACATTTAAGTTGCTTCCATAGCTTGGCTATTGTAAATAGTGCAATGAATATTGGGCTGTATATATATTTTCAGTTATGGTTTTCTCCTTATAGGTGCCCAGGAGTGGAATTGCTAGACCATATGGTAATTCTATTTTTAGTTTTTTGGGGAACCTCCATACTATTTTCCATAGTGGTTGCACAGATTTGCATTACCACCAAGTATGTAGAAAGGTTCCCTTTTCTGTTCACCCTCTCCAGCATTTGTTATTTGAAGCTTTTTTCATGATAGCCATCCTGGCTTGTGTAGTGTTTAATCACAGTATTTTTGATTTGCATTTATCTAATAAATAGTAATGTTGAGAATATTTTCTTTTTCTGGCCATTGGTATGTCATCTTTGGAGAAATGTCTATTTAGATATTTGGTCCCCATTTTGAATTTGTTGTTTTTTTGACATTGATCTGCAGGTGATGTTTCTATATTTTGGAGATGAATACCCTGTCAGTCATTTCATTTGCAAATATTTTCTTCCATTCTGTGGGTTGTCTTATTTCTTTTTCTTTTTTTTCTTTTTTGGTGGGGGGTCTGCACCTGTAGCATATGGAAGTTCCCAGCCTAATAGTTGAATTGAAGCTGCAGCTTCTGGGCTATGCCACAGCCACAGCAATGCTGGATCCAATTCACACCTGTGACCTAAATCTCACCTTGCAGCAATGTCATATCTTTAACCCACTGAGCAAAACAAAGGTTTGAACCCACTTCCTAATGTATACTAGTCATATTTTTACCCTGCTGAGCCACAGATGGAACTTCGTCTTTTCTTTTGTTTATTGTTTCCTTTGCTGTGCCAAAAATTTTAAGTCCCATTTGTTTATTTTAGTTTTTATTTTCAGTATTCTAGGAACTGTATCTGAGACGACATTGATGAGGTCTTTGTCACAGTAAGTTTTGCCTATATTTTACTTTATGAGTTTTATAGTATATGGTCTTACATTTAGGTCTTTAATCCATTTCGAGTTTATTTTTGTGTATGGTGTTAGAGGGCATTTTAATTTCATTTTTTTGCATGTAGCTGTTTGGTTTCCCCAGCACCATTTGAGTCTTTTCTGGTGTGTAACCATTGATTTTTCTACTATATGTATTTTTATAATCATTTTATAATTCTATGCTTTTCTTTTTTATGGTCATCCTTAGGTCAGGGTAATTCAGTTAACAGTCAATATTCAATTACAACTTTCCTTAAATGCTTTCCCTGTATGTATTTCACCCCTTTCCAAGGGGATCTATGAAGAAGATATTCCTCCAACCAAATCCAACAATACATTAAAAGGATCATACATCATGATCAAATGGGATTTTTCCAAATGATACAAAGATTTTTTAATACCTACAAAGCAGTCTGATGCAACACATTAACAAATTTAAGAATAAAAACCCTATGTTCATCTCAATAGATGCAGTAAAAGTTTTAGACAATATTCAACAACCATTTATGATTTAAAAATTCTTCAGAATGTAAGCATAGAGGAAAACTACCTCAATATAATAAAGCCCATATATGACAAACTCCCAGCTAATGTCATTGTAAAGAGTAAATATCTGAAAGCATTTCTGCCAAAATTAAGAACAAGAGAAGGATGTCCAGTCTCACCTATTTATTGAACATGGATTTGGAGGTCCTAGCCATGGCAATCAGTGAAGAAAAAGAAAAGAAATCCAAATTGGAAGAGTAGTAAAACTGTCACTGTTTGCAGATGACAGGACATTATACATAAAAAATACTAAGGATGCTACTGGAAAACTATTGCAGTTCATGAAGGAATTTGGCAAAGTTGCAGAATACAAAATTAATACGCAGAAATCTCTTGCATTCCTATATACTAACTACAAAAAATTAGAAAGAAAAGTTAAAAAAAACACAATCCTATTTACCATTACATCAAAAATAATAAAATACATAGGTATAAACCTAACAAAGGAGACAAAAGAAGTATACTTTGAAACCTGTAAGATATTGATGAAAGACATCAAAGATGACACAAACTGATGGAAAGATACACCATGTTCTTGGATTGGAAGAGTCAATCTTGTCAATATGACTATACCACCAAAGGAAATCTACAGATCCAATGCAATCCCTATCAAATTTCCAAGGGCATTTTTCACAGAGCTAGAATAAACAGTTTTATGTTTTTAATGAAAAGAGCAAAGACCTGTAATAGCCAAAGAAATCTTGAAAAAGAAAACGGAACTGGAAGAATCAAACTCCTCAACTTCAGCATTTATATTTTTTGATCCACCTCCTATAGTAATAAAAATTAAAAAAAAACTCAAATAGGACTTAGTTAAACTAAAAAAAAATTACAGAAATGTAAATGATAGAAAAATGACAAGAAACCCACAGAATGGTAGAAAATTTTTGCAAATTAAGTAATTTACAAGGGTTAACTCTCCAAAATATACAAACATCACATGTCTTTCTATATATACAAAAAAATTCAAAAATGGGCAGAAGACCTAAATAGTCTTATCTCCAAAGAAGACAGTTGTCAAAAAGCACGTGAGAAGATTCACAGCATAATTAATTATTAGAGAAATGCAAATCAAAACTACTATGAGGTATCATCTGACACCAGTTAGTATGTCCATTATCACAAAGTCTACAAAAAATAGATGTTGGGGAGGATGTGGAGAAAAGGGAACCCTCTTATGCTGTTGATGGGAATGTAAATCTTTGCAATCGCTGTGGAGAACAGTATGGAGATTCCTTTAAAAAAATTAAATATAGAACTACCACTTGATCCAGCAATCTCACTCCTGGGCATCTATCCAGCATAAGTCATGATTTGCAAAGATACATGCACTTCAATGTTCATTGAACACTACTTACAATAGCCAATATATGGAAGCAACCTAAATGTCCATTGACCGGGGAAAGGATAAGGAAGATGTGATACATGTATACAATGGACTATTACTTAGCTATAAAAAAAATGAAATAATATCATTTGCAGCGATGTAGCTGGATGTAGATATTATCATACTAAAGTCAGATTGAGAAAGGAAAATGTCGTATAATATTACTAATATGTGGAATTTAATAAAAATGATACAAAAAAACTAATTTCCAAAAAAGAAATACACAGATTTCAAAATTAAACTTATGGTTACAAAAAGGGAAATTTTGGGGGAGGGATAAATTAGTAGGTTGGGATTAACATATACACACTACTACATTTAAATACATAAGTAACAAGGACCTATTTATAGCACAGGGAAATCTATTCAATATACTCCAATAACTTATTGGAAAAGTGTCTGAGAAAGAATGAATATATGTGTATGTACAAGTGATCCACTTTGTTGTAAACCTGAAACTAACACAACATTATAAGTCAAATACATTCCAACAAAATTTACAAAAAAGAAGCCATTCCTCCAAACATTACGCAGGTTGGAAAAATTCACTCTTTACATTTTATACATGCCCTGGCCCTCAAAATTGGGTGAAGGTGACAGATTAGGGCCTTTCTATTCTGTATTTTTTTCTTTAATCCTCTAGAATACATTTTAGATCAGCAAGGTATGTTATAGCTTTTCATAGTTCCTGTGGTCATCTAATTCTCCAGAACTTCCTTTCAAAATAAGTGGGTTTTTTTAATGATTTTGATTGTCACAACAGGGTGCTAACTGAATGACTGAAGCAGGACACACTTCTTTGTTTTTCATAAATCAGAATACAAACAGGAAAAATTGGCACTGCATGTAAAAAACTATAAAGTGACTACAAATCCACAGATGCCTGAGATTCTATGTAGAGATATAAAATAACTCATTTAAGTTCCACTGAAGAAGCTGAATGAGACTCTGGATAACTTGGACTTTAAAAAGTAGCTGTATACATGGTAAAACTGAAAAAGCCATGCACATGCCTGGGCAAGATACATGACTAAATTATTCCTAAAAACTTATTTTACCTTGGGCTGACCCACAGGCTGAAAGCAAACCTAGCTAATTGGCAAAATGAAGTACCCTGAACAGAAAATATATGAAAAAATTGGAAGAGTTGGTTATTCTCTTTATGTTTGTGTATGTGTGTATGTGAGTGTTTGTGTGTTTGTTGTTCTTTTAGCAACAAAGGAAATCTATGTCAAAAAATAGCTAAATACGAGCTAAAAGAGTTGAATTTGATAAACAAACTTCACTAAAAACAGTCCTCACAAAAAAGTTTGAAAACTTTGCAATACAAATGGACTACCAAAACATTCACCTATCCAAAACAAATAAACAAATAATCCTGAGAACAGGATTACTCAGCTCCTGAGTCTAGAAATCTGATATCAGCATTCTTGTGAAAGCTAATTTCCTGTTTTGTAGATGGCCACCTTCTCACTGTGTTCTAATATGTAGAAATGGGCAAGAGAGGTGAGAGAAAGAGATATAATGCCCTGGTGTCTGTTCTTTTAAGAGTGCAAATCCCATCATAAGGAGCCCACTCTCTCATGACCTTATTTAAATGTACTTACCAAAGTATTATGGTGATATAGGTGGTTCCCAATTTCAATTTCTCCTCACTTGCAGGAAAGCAAGTCAACAGCCACACGCAACTGATGAACATAACCTCCTATCCTGTCTGACTAGGATGGATGGCAAAAGATAGCAGGAGGCAAAAGAGCATATCTGTTAGCCACACTGGGAAGGGAAGCAAGTCATTAGCACTACCCAACTGCTGAGCATAGCTTCCTTTCTCGCTTTAGGAGAAAAATCTGTCTTGAGAATTTAGGAAGTTACTGAAAACATCCTACAGCCTACCTTAGCAGAAAAACAAGTTATCAGAACCCTTCAACTGCTTACAGAACTACCCACCCAGGAAGCCCAACCAGGGAAACCTGAGAGCCTTGGAAACCAACTACAGTAAACCTTTGCATGGAAGCCTAACTGCTAACTTCTGAGTATAGATCAACAGCCTAACTTCTGAGTATAGCCTCTGGACCCCTCAGTAAATATAATTAGCAACACAGGAACAGCCTTAGATCTTAGTCTATGACTGGGCTTAGGAAGAGAACCAAAACAACACACACAAAATACTTCTAAGCATAGTATCTGGCCCCATCCAACTAGTTATCCCATTCAGAAACTCCAGGTAGCCACAGAGCCCATTCTATATCCCTGCTTAGCCTGGGGGCTAAGCCAGCAGCCCTGCTCAAATGTTTGGAAGATCTTCTTGTCCTGCTTGACCAGGGAGCCCAAAGAGAGACCTCAGAAAGCCTCAGAACACAGCCAATAATACTTCCCAACCATAGAACCTGGATTTTAGGCCCATCCAGAAGAAAAGCCCACCAACTGAGCTCAGTTTTGAATTGTGTTGTGTTGTTCAGCATAGCTTGTGATGTTGCCCAGGAAGGAACTCTAGCCAGGGACTCTGTCCAAATGAGGAACATAGACTATAACCACACCTGAAGGATAAATTTAGGTATCAACCCCACTCAATCACAATACACAACCACTAGTCTCCCCAACTGTGAGATAAAGCTGGCAGCCCCACCCCAAGAGTGCCCAGCTAACAATCTTGTCCAACACCAGAGCATGACCAGGACTCTGAAAATTATAAATCCAAGCCTGAAACCCCATATAAATGCAGGGTCTAGACAGTGGTACCACCTTGCCAGAGAGCACAGTCTGGAAGTCCACCCACTTCAGGACTGAATATCCCAGCTTGCAGTCCTGCCTACTTGTAAAGCTGTCACACTGCAACCATGCCCAGAAGAGATTGTGGAGCTAAGTTAGTGCCCCAATCTAATTTCTGAGCTCAACTGTCCTGCCTGAGAATGACAGAGCCCCACTTGTACATAGAGCTCAGCTGCCAGATCTATCCAACCAGAATCCAGGTAGCAGCCATCCCTAATGAGCTCAGTAAATGGACAGTGAACCTGCCCTATTAGAGACCCCAATTGAAAGCCACAAATATGATAATGTGACTAGTTAATCCATCCAGAAACTCAAACTGAGCTGAATTGTGAAGATCTTCCCCTGAAAATGGTGAACTGTAAAAGCTAGTGGAGGAGAGAGCCTCCTCAATTGTGTAGACACCAGAATCAGCTAAACATGACATCACCAAAAGAAACTAATCAATCTCTAATAATTGACCCTAAAGAAATGGAAATATATGAAAGTCTAACAAAGAATTCAGCATAATAATCTTAAAGCATTGTACTCAACTACAAAAATAAGCATATGGAAAAGTAAACAATATAGGAAAACAAAGCATGAACAACCTGAGTTCAACAAAGAATTAGAAACTGTTCCAAAAATAGAAATTCTACTGCTCCATAGTCCAATGACTGAAGTAAAGAATTCAATATAGAACTTTGAAAACAGACTCAACAAAGCAGAAGAAAAATCAGTAAGCCTAAAGATAGACAATTTGAAATTAAACAGTCCGAGGATTAAAAGGAGAAAAGGACTGGGAAAGTTTTACAGGATTTATGTGAAACCATCAAAATAAACAATATACATGTTAGAGGAATTCCAAAGAAATAGAGAAAAAGGGAGATAAAGTCTATCCAAAGAAACCATGACTTAAAACTTTGTAAACTTATGAAGAGAAAAGGAAAATGAGGCCAAAAAATCTACAAGTTGTTGATCCCAAAAAGGGCTACACCAAGACACATTATAAATAAACTCTCAGGTCAAAGACAGAATTTTCAAGGCAGCAAAAGAAAAATAAATCAAAACACAGGAGGGAATCCCTGTAGAATATTAACAAATTTGTCAGGATAAACCTAGATTAGGTGAGACTGGGTGATTTATTTAAAATACTGAAAGAAAAAATTGCCAAACAATTTTTTGCATGAAAAAACTGTTCTCGAGAAAGGAGAAATACTTTTTGAAACAAACGAAAGCTGACAGAGTTAATTACCACTAGACCCACATTATAAGAAATAACTTATGAGAAAATTAATATCTTAAAATTGAAATAAAAAGGATGCTAATTACTAGTGTAAAAACTTGTGAAGGTGTAAATAAAACACAGTGTTAATGGTAAATTCTTAGCCAAAGTCAGACAGTCTGATATTGTAAGGATGGTATTTAAATTATTCCAACCCTAGTTTTAAAATTTTAAAAACTAATGAAGAACTAATAAGAAAGAATTTCTTTTGAATGTACAGTAGTCATAATGTAAATACTAAGCAATATCAATAAACCAAAATGTGCAGGAATACAATAAAAGTATAGCGTTTCTTTATGCTACCTTGGTTACATTGGTATTATCTTATAATAGGATGCTATAACAAAAAATATGTCTCATGGTAACCATGAGAAATAAAATTATAGTAGATCCTGGAGTTCCTGTTATGGGACAGCAGAAATGAATCCGACTTGGAACCATGAGGTTGCAGGTTCAATCCCTGGCCTTGCTCTGGCATTGCCGTGAGCTATGGTGTAGGTCATAGATGCTGCTTGGATCCTGCATTGCTGTGGATGTGGCATAGGCCAGCAGCTGTAGCTCCCAGCCTAGGAACCTCCATATGCCATAAATGCATAAAAAAGACAAAAGACACAAAAATTATAGTAGATCTGCAGTAGGTTAAGACAAAGGATCATGCTGCTGACCATAAGACCAGTAAAGCATCGATTAGCAAAATAAGAGCAAAAGAAAGGAAGAAAAAAGAAGAAAAAAAGAAGAAAAAAGAAAAGAACTATAGTAAAAAAAATAATAAATTGGTGCTATACATAATTATGTACTTATATACTAACAATGACTTTAAATATAATGGAGGGAGTGCCAATCAAGAGTAGGAGGACATGGAGCTCACCTCTTCCCACAAATACATCAGGAATACATCTATAAATTGAGCAATTCTCATAGGACACCTACTGAAAACTGGCAGGACTCAAACACCTGAAAGGACAAGAGGGATTTCCACATAAATGTGTAGGAAAAAATGGGAAATGAGAAGAGATAAAAAAGAAAAGAGAAGTGGGAAACATGTCAGGACCTGAGCCTCTGGCATGGAGCTGAAGGGGAAGAGCAGTTCCCACAACCTGGGGAGTCCATTCACCAGCCACAAGGTTATCTGAGATAGGAAAGGATCTTTAGATGCTTGGAGGAGAACGCAGCAGCTAGTCTGTGGCAGGAAGGACAGAATGAAACCTATACCAATGGTCTGCCAGCTTTGTAAACTCAGCACCTGTGGAACATCCCAAATGACAACAAGTGAGACAATATCTGAGATGGTTCTTGCTTTAATAGCTGTGGGCTTTATGGGCATGTATACATGGGGGTTGGATCAGGCCAGAGACTGAGTTACCTCCACAGTTCCCATGGAGGGCCCAGGTACATGACTACAGCAGTCTAGGGGCCTACCTCAGGGGATCTGTGCTGGTAGATCAGTGAAAACAATGCCCAAGATACACCAGGGCCAATTGCTGGCATATTCGAGGTTAAGGTCTGGCTGAGAAGCATGCCGAGATCAGTGTACTTTGTGAATCTACACAATGGGTGAAAGGAGACAAAACAGAAAACACACAGATGAATAGTTACAGAAGAGGAATACTCAATTTGGGGGGCCCTCTCCTAATGAAAACACTCCAATCCTAACAACTCTCACCACAGATCAAAAATACGGTTCGAGAACAGATTAGGGGACTCCTACTGCAGATCAGGGAGCAGACTTTGCCTCTCATAGGACAGTGACAACCACAGAACAAAGAAGAGGCCCTGCTTAGTACTCAGTGCAGTCTCTTGTCACCACATCGGTCACACCTCTAATCAAGGAGATAATGGCCAGCATACACTGAGGAAAGAAGTGGTATGCATCCAGGGTAAAAATAACCCTCACACCAAAAAAAAAAACAAAAAAACAAAAAAAAACAAACTAGTAAACCTGGATAGGCTGCAAAAGCCATCCTGAGCTCACAGTCACCTCTAAACACACTCCTTGGCATGGCATTAACCATCAGAGAGACAAGACCTAGCTCCACTCACCAGTGTATGGTTACCAGTCCCTCCCACCAGGAAGCCTACATAAGCCCTAGAAAAAACTTACCCATGAGGGGGCAGACAGTGAAGCAATACAAACTACTATCATGCATACTGTGGAAAGAAGACCACAATCACAGAAAGTTAGACAAAGTGAGATATGAGAAAAATGTTTCCTATGAAGGAACAAGATAAAAACCCACAAAAAATTAAATGAAGAGGAGATAAGCAATCTACCTAAAAATAATTAAAAATAATGATAGAATTATCCAAAATCTTGGAAAAAGTATGGATGCACAGATCTAGAAGTTAGAAGTGTTTAACAAAGAATAAAGATATTTAAAGGACAAACAGAGTTGCAGAATACAACAACTAAAGTGAAAAATACTCTAGAAGGAATCAATAGTAGGATAACTGAGGCAGAAGAATGAAGAAGTGAAATGGAAGACAGACTGGTAGAAATCACTAGACATGGAACAGAATAAAGAAAGTAGTGGTTGACAAAGAATTAATCTCCAAAATATATAAACATCTCATACAGCTTTATATAAAAAACAAACACCCAATTAAAATTGTGCAGAAGATCTAAATATACTTTCCTCCAAAGAAGACACGCAGATGGCCAAAAGGCACATGAAAAGATGCTTAACATCATCATTATTAGGGAAATGCAAGACAAAACTACAATGAGGTATCACTTCACACTGGTCAGAATGGCCATCATCAAAATGTCTACAAACAATAAATGTTGGAGGTTGTGTAGAAAAAGGTAAACTTCCTACACTGTTGGTGGGAATGTAAACTGGTGCAACCTCTATGGAGAAGAGTATGGAGGTTCCCTAAAATAACTAAATATAGAACTACCACATGATCCAGAAATCTTACTCCTGGGCATATATTCAGAGAAAAACATAATTACAAAAATACATGCACCCCATTGTTTATTGCAGCAGTATTCACAATAGCCAAGACAAGGAAACCACCTAAATTTCCATCAACAGATGAATGGATAAAAATAATGTGAATATTACTGGGCCATAAAATAGAATTAAAAATTCCATTTGCAATAACTTGGATAAAACTGGAGATTATCATACTAACAAAGAAAGTCAGATAGAGAAAGACAAATATCACATGAGATCACCAATATGTAGAACCTAATAAAAATAATACAAAAGAACTTACAAAACAGAAACAGACTCGAAGGTTTTGAAACCAAACTTTTGGTTACCAAAGGGGAAATTTTGGAGGCATAGATAAATTAGGAAGTTGGGATTAACATATACACTCTACTATATATAAAATTGGTAAGTAACAAGGACCTAATGTATAGCACAGAGAAATCTACTCAATACGGTGTAATAACCTATATGGGAAAAGAATCTGAAAATGAATGGATATATGAACATATATAACTGATTCACTATGCTGTACACTTGAACTAACACAACATTTGTGGGTCAACTATACCCAAATACATTTTTAAAAGTAAATGAACCATATGTGAGACATGAGAGAAGGGGGCAAGATTAAACATTTTAAAATAATCACATAGTCACTTTGGATATGACATAAACCGATTAGAAGCAACTAGGCCCAAGATGGCAGAAAATTCAACTTCCGGTAGAACTTGAGCTTCATTATATGCTCATTGTAATACATTAGCTTATGCTAAACGACATATCTACAGGTGCCATGACATTTCCAAGGCCAAATATAAAAGGCCAAAAAGTGAGCATTGTTCCAATTCCTGGAAATCTCTGCTCTTCCTCCAAAATAGTTGGAACAATCCTCCTATATTACCCAGCCCATAGAAACTAACTACCTCATATTTGGGGGCCACTCTCACCTTCTGAGTTGGACCCCACTCTGTCTATGGAGTGTGTTTTTCACTGAATAAACCTGTTTTCCCACTTAGTTCTAAGGGAGAAGCCCCTTGCATGCCCAATTTTGTACCTACAAGTACCTATATTAATAAAAATACATCTTACCCATCATTTTGTCTCTTGTTAATTCCTTCTGCACTGATATATAAAGAACCCGATCTTCATTAAGTCCTGATACCAAGTCAGTAATATTACTTAGAAGACAGTGCGTTTGTGTCCCAGCCCATGTGTTCAAGTCATAGGCTGGATTTTGGCTGGTTTTGAATCCTATTTGAGGTGTGCGGCTCCAATTATGTATGTGAGCATATGTGTATAATTTTGTGACTGGTGACTAACACATATGCATAATATATTTTACATTAAAAAAAGGAGAGAAGAAAAAAAGCCATAATAGGGTAAGAAAATGACAGTAGGTAGTATATCAAAGTCATGAGAACAAATAAAGAGAACTAGAAATGGTAATTAAGATTGATATAATTAACTCTATAAATATACTTAATTTCCTTCTTTGAAAAATTCGTGCAATTATATAATGTGTAATTATGACAATGTAATAAGGCCTATAACATATATAGACATAATATGAACAGTAATGACTCAAAAATGATAAAGAGGAAAAATGGCTCTATAGGTGTTATAACATTTCTATATATCACTGGAAATAAGTTAATATAAATCTTAAGAATATTATTTTAAGTTAAGATGTATATTCTAAAGCCTAGAGTAATCATTAAGAAAATAAACCAAATTACTCAAATCGGAAATCCCTGCTGACATTTCAGAAGTATAAAAGAAAACAAGAAAATACTATGGGCAATTATATGCAAAAATGTAGGTAACTCAGACAAAATTTAAAAATTCTTAAAAAGACAAAAACTGTGAACAATGACTCAAGAAGAATAGAAATTATGAATAGAAAAATGACAAATCAATTTTATTTATATTTTTTTTCAGAAAGACAAACATGAGGCTCAGATAGCTTCACTTTTGAATTATATCAGTTAAATGCAATTAATTTTAATTATTCACAATTTCTTCCAAAAATTAGGTAAAAAGGGAAAACTTCTCAAATAATTCTGAGGCCAGTGTTTTCCTGATACTAAAGCCAGAGAAAGGCACCACAAAAAAACTACAGGATAACATCCTTTTGAAATATAGATGGCAAGGACTGAACAAAATTATGTCAGTAATCCTGCAACACATGAAAAGGACTATAGGCCATGACCAAATATGATTCATCTCAGGAATGTAAGTTGCTTTAATGTCTGAATATTAATTAATGTAGTAAACCACATCAATAGAACAAAAGACAAATACTACGTGATCATCTCAATAGATGCAGAAGGATATTTGATAAATTCAAACACCTTTTCATAATAAAAACATTCAATACACTAGGAACACAAGGGAATTTCCACAAACTGATAATGGATATCTATAAAAATCTATAGCTATCATCATACTTAATGGAGAAAGGCTAAATTAGTTCCCCTTGATCAAGAACAAGACAAGGATGTCCACTCTCACAACTTCCATTCAAAATTATATTAAAGGTTCTAGGCAAGGCACATTGGCAAGAAAAAGAAATAAAAGACATTCAGATTGGAAAGAAAAAAGTAATATTATGTCTCTTTGCAAATGGCATGATTTCATATATAAAAAATCCTAAAGTATTCAATAAAATATAGGAGAACTAATAAACAATCTTACCATGGATATAGGATATGAAAGCAATGTACAAAATCAGTTGTATTAATATGAATTTGCAATAAGCAATTTGAAAATAAAACTAAAAGTGCCATTCCATTTACACTAGCATAAAAAGAATGATGTGCCTAGGAAAAAACTTAACAAGTGCAAAACTTGTACTCTAACAATTACAAATCATTGTCGAAAAATTAAAGGCAACACAAATAAATGGAAGATATTACATGCATCTTATGTTCACTGATTAGACACCTTAAAACTATCAAGATTAATACTACTCCCCAAATTTATATTCACATTCAACATAATCCCTAACAAAATCCAAACAATATTTTGCAAAAAAAAAAAAAGTGGGATTTCCATCATGGCTTGGTGGTTAATGAACCTGACTAGCATCCATGAGGATGCAGTTTCAATCCCTGGCCTTGCTCAGTGGCTTGAGCATCCAGTATTGCTGTGAATTGTGGCATAGTTCACAGATGTAACTCAGTAGTAATGAACCTGACTAGTGTCCATGAGGATGTAAGTTTGATCCCTGGCCCTGCTCAGTGCATTAAGGATCTGGCATTGCCATGAGCTGTGATGTAGGTCCCAGACATGGCTCAGTTACTGCATTTCTGTGGCTGTGGTGTAGGCTGGTGGCTGCAGCTCTAATTTGACCCCTAGCCTGGAAACTTCCATATGCCACAAGTGTTGCCCTAAAAAGACAATAATAATAATAACAATAACAATACAATGGTATTAAAAAATGACAAGTTGATCCTAAATTTCACATGATAATGCAAGTAATCTGGAATATCTAAAACATACTTGAAAAATAAGAATTAAAAAGTTAGAGGACTCATAGATCCCAATTGCAAAACTCACTATCAGCAATGGTAATCTACACAATGTGGTAATGGCAAAAAGACAGACATGCAGATTAATGGAACATAATTGAGTGGGCAGAATTAAATTCCCATATGCATGGTAAATTGGTTTTCAACAGGATGCCAAGACCTTTCAATGGAAAAGAATAGTTATTAAAAAATTGGTGTTGAAATAAGTGAATGTCCACATGCAAATAATAAATAATACATAAATAGGACCCATGTCTCACTTCATATAAATAAACTCAAAAGGAGAAAAATTTAAATATCAGAGGAAAATTATAATATTCTTAAAAGAAAATAGGAGTAAGTCTTCATGACCTTGTTTTAAACAAAGATTTCTTAGATAAAACATAAAAGGCATAAGCAACTAAAGAAAAATAGACAAATTGGACGTCATCAAAATTAAAAATGCTTTTGCTTCAAAAGACACCATCATGAAAGTGAAAAGAGGTAGGAGATTAAGACAATGGAGAAGTATGTAGAGCTCACTTCCTCCCAGAAATACATTAAAAAAAATCTAACTCTGGAAGAACCTTTGTTCCTAAAAGCTGCCAGAAATTTTCATACAACCAAAGCTGTAAGAATGATCCCCATATAGCTGTGTAGGATGAAAGGGGAAAAATTCAAATCCAAATGGAAGCTGTGCCCCTGGGAGTGAGCTGTGAAGGAGGAAATGTTTCCTCATCCTGGGAACATCTTCTGTTGGCTGGGAGGTCCAATGGAACAGACAGGATGCTGCAGGGGTCTGAAGTTTGCCTAAGAGGATTGGGCCTGATCTGTCTTGTTGCCAAGTAGGACAGAGAGGGATCAACACTGAGGCCTACCATGTCACCACATTTCCCAGCCTGAGACATGTATCTGCAGCTGGGTGTAGTGCCTGAGTGCAAAACCTCTGGACCGATATATGGAGAAGACTTGGTTTGGCTGTGTGGAAACAGCCTGGATGGCCTGGAGTGTGCTCTAGGCCGCAATTGGGAGTGCACATAGGACAGAGCATAGGTCCTCCATAGGAGACCTGCTATCAATATGCGAAGGGTGGGTTGTTGGTCTGATATAGAAGCCTCTTGTCAGCATGTTCATCATGGGTGTGACTCCTGCCTTGGAAGACTTTGGAAGCACATGTGCACAAGGGCTGAAGTCCAAGCCAATTATGAGTACTTTCACAGTGGGGTGCAAGGTCAGTAGGATTTGAAAACCTGCACTTTGTGAGAATGCACAAGAAAGCCAATACTGCGGTCTAAACAAAAATCAGCACTCACATAACAAGGCAGGCTTTGAGAGCTCCCAATTTGTAAAGAGGCATCGACCAAAGGTGGGATGATGTCTGACTAATTATTGTTATTCCTGCAGTGTAGATGGGTCTGGGGGGTGACAGTATTTTGGACATGCACATTGGGTAGCAGGTGACATCAAAGTCACATGTCCCAGGAGACACATAGTGGCTACATTCTCAGAGGGAGGAGCACATAGTGGTTTCTTTCTCAGAGGGAGCACTACCATCCCATCTACATCACACTACACCTTACAAATGGATGGGGAACTTCTCCTCCAAAAACTGGGGAGCAGATATCACCTCCAACAAGGCTGTGAAAATAACATAGCAAAGAGAAGGCCCATATTAATCACAGGCTATGGTAATCACAACACAAAACACACCCCCTATCAAGGGAAGAATAAGCAACACACTCTGATGAAAGTATTAGAAGGCATCCATAACAAATACAGCCCTTGAACCAAAAATATTAGACTCACTCAGTCTATACAGGGATGCTTCTACATAACAACAGTTCTTAAAAACCACAGTGGATAACTTTTTCTCCTCAATTCATAGAAATATAAGTAGAGTGAACAAGTAGAGGAAATATTCCCAATTAAAAGAACAAGAGAAATCTCCTTAAAGAACAATGAAACATACTTCACCATTCTACTAGTACAAAAAGGAGGTAATAAAGTGCTAAAGGAACTAAGAAAGACTATCAATGGAGATCACTGTAAAAAGGAACTAGAAAACATAAAAAGGAGCCAATCAAATTTGGACAGCTCATAGACTAAGGGAAAAAAAAAACGAGCTAAAGGCAATAAGTAGCAGATGAAATAATGTAGAACAAATTGGTGATCTAGAAGATAGAAAGATGGAAATAACCCAAGAAAAGCAGACAGAAAAATTAACAGACAAAAAAAAAATGAAAGTATCATATGAGATCTTTGGGATAACATAAAACCTGCCAACATAGGCATAACAGGAATTCTAGAAGGATAAGAGTGGGATAGGGGATCAAATAATTTACTTGAAGAAATTATGGCTGAAATTTTCCCAAATCAAAAGATGGAAACAGATATTTGGTACAGGGAGCACAAAGTCCCAAACAAGATGAAACCAAACAAAAACACAAAAAAGACACAGCATAATTAAAATAACAAAGGTTAAAGATAAGGAAAGAATTCTGAAGGCAGCAAGAATAAAAGGGACAGTTACAAGTGAATCCCTAAGGCTATCAGCAGATTTCTCTACAAAATTTTGCAGGCCACAAGGAAATGGCAAGATATAATCAAATCCTTGAAAGGGAAAAACCTGCAACCTAGGATACTCTACCCAGTAAGATTATCATTTAAAATTGAAGGAAAGACAAATAATTTCTTAGACTAGCATGTTAAGGAATGCAGCAATACTAAACCTACACTAAAGTAAATATTGAAATGTCTTCTCTAAATAGAAGATAAGCAAGAATCTATAGGGAAAGTAAAATCGCAATTGGAAATGCAAATATATAAAAGGATTGAAAATCACTTAAATAAGCCAGTACATAGATTAAAAAACAATCAAAAAATTGTGAAAACAATTATAACTACAATGAACTGCAAAAGGATAAACATGAGTATGTAAAATAAGACATCAAAACCACAAAATATGGAGGTGGGGAGGAAGAAACTGTAGATCTTTTAGAATGTGTTTGAGTTTACATGATTAGCAATCTAAAGCAAATAGATGTAGTTATGGGTTAACATACTTGAAAATCAGAGTAACCATGAATCAAAAATAATAAAAGATACTCAAAAAAATAAAAAGCCCAGAAGAAACTCAAGTATTATTTTAAAAAAAAACATTAAACAACAAAAGAAAAAACAAAAGAATAGAGGAACAAAGAAAAAATACAAAATCAACTGGAAAACAAGGTTTGAGTTGGCAGTAAATATATACTTATCAATAATTAATTTAAATATCAATGGACTAATGTGCCAATCAAAAGACAGAGTGACATATTGGATAGTAAAAGAACTACAACATACTGACTTGAAGAGATCACTTTAGGTCAAAAGACATGAAGAGATTGAAGGTGAGGGGATGGAATAAGATATTTCATGCAAATGTAAATAACAAGAAAGTGGGGGTAGTGATATTCATATCAGACAAAATAGACTTTAAAACAAAACCATGAAAAATGACAAAGATATCATATAACAATAAAGTAATCAATATGAGGAGGTTATATTATACTCATTAACATATATGCATGCAAAATGGGAGAACCTCAATACATAAAACAGTACATAACAGACATAAAAGAAGAAATTGATGAGAATGCAATAATAGGAGATTTTAACACCCCACTTACATCAATGGAAAGATCTTCCACAGAAAATCAATAAGGCAACAGAGACCCTAAATGACATAATAGAATTGGACTTAAATGATATCTATAGGACATTACATTCCAAAAAGATGTAAAAAGAATATGTATTCTTTTCAAGCACACATGGAACATTCTCTACAATACATTACATACGAAAACACAAAATGAGCCTTAATAAACTTAAGAGGATACAAATTATTTCAAGCTTCTTTTCTGACCCCACTGGCATGAAACTAGAAATCATTCACAGAAAGACAAATGAGAAGAAAATTACTTAGAGACTAAACAATATAATACTACAAAACCAATTAGTTAATGATGAAAACAAAGAGGATAATATTTAATGATAAAAAGATCAATTGAAGAAGAGGATATTGCATTCCTTCAATATATGTGCCCCTAATATAGGAGTACCTAAATACATAAAACAAATAGTGACAGACATAAAAGGAGTAATTGATGGGAATACAATAATAGTAGGAGACTTTTACCACACTCACATCAATGGACAGATTTTCTAGACAGAATATCAAAAGGCAACAGAAATCTAAAATGACATTGTTTTGTTCCTAAATTTATGGAATGGGAAAATATAGTTGCAAAAGTTACAACTGACAAGGGCTTAATTTCTAAAATATACAAACTCATAAACACCCACCCACACACACAAAAAAACACAACCTAATAAAAAAAAGGGCAAAAGACTTAAATAGACATTTCTCCAAAGAAGACAGACAGGTGGCCAAAAGGCACCTGAAAATATGCTTAACATCACTAATTTTTAGAGAAATGCAAAACTACAATGAGGAATCACTTCACACTAGTCAGAATAGGCATCACAATAATGTCAACAAACAATATATATTGGAGGGTGTGTGGAGAAAAGGGACAACCTCCTACACTGTTGGTGGGAATGTACATTGGTACAACCACTCTGGGAAACAGTATGGAAGTTCCTAAGAAAACTTAATATAGAACAATAATATGATCCAGCAGATACACTCTTGGTCATATATCCAGAAAAACTATTAATTCAAAAACACACATATACCCCCATGTTCATTGCAGCACTATTCACAATATCCAATAAATGGAAACAACTTAAATATCCATCAGAAAATGAATAGATTTAGAATGTAATACTACTCAGTCATAAAAAAGGAATGAAATAATGCTATTCACCACAACATGGATGCAACTAGGGATTCTCATACTAAGTGAAGTAAGTCAGAAAGAGAAGGAAAAATACCATATGATATCACTTACATGTGGAATCTAAAATATAGCACAGATGAACCTATCTATAAAACAGAAAACAGACTCACAGATATGGAGAACAGAGTTGTGGTTGCCAAGAAGGAGGGGGGATGGAGTGGGGTTGACTGGAAGTTTGGAGTTAAATGCAAACTATTCCTTTTAGAATGGATAGATGATAAAGTTCTACTGTATAGCACAGGGAACTATATCCAATCTCTTGGGATAAACCATGATGGGAAATAATATTTTTTAAAAAGAATGTATATAGGTATATATGTATCTAGATAGATATATAGATATAGATATGACTGAGTCACTGCTATACATCAGAAATTGGCACAACATGTAAATCAACTGTACTTTGGTATAATTTTTTAATTTAAAAAACTTCAATAAATTATTACCAAAGAGAATCCAACATCACAAAAAAAGATCATACACCATGATCAAGCCAGATTCATTTTGGAGTCACAAAGATAGCTCAACATCAATGTGATATAGTATATCAACAAAAGTTAAGACAATAACTACAGGATCACCTCAATGCAAAAAAAAAGTGATAAAATTCAACATCCATTCATGATAAAATCTCTCATCAGAGAGGTAATAAAGGAAACATATCTCAGTGTAATAAAAGTTATTCATGACAAACCCACATCATATTCAACAATGAAAAGCTTAAAGCCTTACCACTAAATTCAGGAATAAGTCAATGATGCCCATTCTCACTGCTTCTGCTCAACATAGAATCGTTAGTCTTAGCAAGAGCGATTTTACAAGAAAAATAAAAATTTTTCAAATTGTAAGGGATGAGATAAAATAATAAAATTGTCATTATATGCAGATAACATGGTACTCAATACAGAAAACTCTGAAGACTCCACACAAAAATTATCAGAATGAATAAGTGAATTCAGCAAGGTAGCAAAATAGGATACAGGAATAATATACAGAAATGTGTTGCATTTCCCTACAGATTGTCTATGTAGAAAAGAAAATTTTAAAACAGTAATTGAACTGTGTTTATATATATTTTGTTAATAACATGCATTTTGATGCTTTTTTTAAAAAAGAAATATGTTGCATTTCTTTACACTGAAAAGGAAATAGAAAAAGTAAAATTAAATAAATAAAACCCAAGAAGAAACCTAACCAAGGAGGTATAAGACCTATACATAGACAACTATAAAACTTGATAAAGGAAACTCAAGAAGGTGCAAATAAATGGAAAGATTTCCCTACTCTTGGATCAGAATAATTAATATTGTGAAAATGGTCATATTACCTACCTCAAGCAATCTACAGATTTAGTGTGATACATATCAAAATACCCATGATCTTTTTCACAATGTTGGAACAAATAATCCTTAAATTTACATGGAACCACAAAAGACCCAGAATTGCCAGCAAATTACAATAACAAAGGTAAAATAACAAAGTTTGAGGCAAACCTCTCCCCAGACATTAGACAATAATACAAAGCTACAGTAATCAAAACAGCATGGTATTGGCACAGAAATGTATAAGTCAGTGGAAAAGAATATAGAGCCAAAAAAAAAAAAACCCCAAAAAAAACCTGTACAGCCACAGTCATTAATCTTCCACAAGGAGATAGGGATATACAATGGAGAAAAGACAGTGTCTTCAGAAATTAGCTTTGTGAATGCTGGACAGCTGCATGTAAATCAAGGAATTTAGAACACTCTCTCACACCATATACAAAAATAAACTCAAAATGGTGTTAAGACATGACACCATAAAACTCCTAGAAAAGAATATAGGCAAAATATTTTTGGATATAAATCTTAGCAATATGTTCTTAGATTCAGTCTCCCAAGGCTAAAGAAATAAAAACAATAATAAATAAATGGGACCTAATTAAACTTTAAAGTTTTTGTACTACAAAGGAAACTATAAACAAAATGAAAATATTATCCATGGAAAGTGATAAAATATTTGCAAACAGTTCAACAAATAAGGGCTTAATTTCCCAGATATACAGAGAGCTCATATAACTCAATGTCAAAAAAAAAAAACAACTCAAAAAATGGACTGAAGATCTACATAGACATTTCTCTAAAGAAGACACACAGATGGCCAACAGGCACATGAAAAAAATGCTTCATATTGCTAATTATTAGAGAAATGCAAATCAAAACTGCAATGAGGTATCACGTCACACCAGTCAGAATGACCATCATAAAAATCTACAAATAATAAATGCTGGAGAGGTTGTGGAGGAAAAAGAACCCTCCTACACTATTGGGGAGAATGTAAGTTGGTGCAACCACTATGGAGAACAGTATAGAGGTTTCATAAGAAAAAAAAATGGAGTTACCATTTGATCCAACAATCCCAATCCTGGGCATACATCCAGAAAATTAAAAAAAAAAAACTCTAATGTAAAAAGATATATGCACACCAATGTTCATGTCAGCACTACTCAAATATCCAAGACATGGAAGCAACCTAAATGTCCACCAACAGATGAATGAATAAAGAAGTGTTATATACAATGGACTATTACTCACCTATTTAAAAAGAATCAAATATTGCCATTTGCAGCAACATGGATGGATCTAGAGATTCTCATACTAAGTGAAGTAAGAAAGAGAAAGACAAATATTATATCACTTATATGTTTAATCTAAAACATAATAAAAATGAATATTTAAAAAAACAGAAATAGACTAACATACAGAAAATAAACTTATGGTTACCATAGGGGAAAGGGGAGAGGGAGGAATAAATTAGGAGTATGAGATTAACAAATATATACCACTATGCATCAAATAGATAAACAATTAAGGACACTATATCCAATATCTTGTAATAACATATAATAACCTATAATTGGAAATAATCTGAAGGTGTAAACCTGAAATGAACACATATTGTAAATATACTATTGCTAAATTTTAAAAAGGTGAAAAGATATCTGAGAGAATGGGTTAAAACATTATTGAATCATACATCCAATAAGTGACTTGTAGTAAGCATATGTAAAGAAAATTTACAACTACTCAATAATAAAAACTCATATAAATCAATGAAAAATGGATTGAGAACTATGTCTAGATACTCAGAACAAAGGGTGGGGAAAAATGTATACATGTAAGGATAACTTGATCCCCATGCTGTACAGTGGGAAAAATTTTTTAAAAATCAATGAAAAATGGGAAAAAGTTTTGAATAGACACTTATCCAAGATGGATATACAAACAAAGAAGCACATGAAGAGATGCTCCACATCATTAGTTAGTAGGGAAATGCAAATTCAAACCACAATTAGATACCAATTTACAGCCTCTAGCATGGATATAGATGAATAATAATGTTTGTTGATGAGGGTGTGGAGAAATGCAAAATGGTGTAGCAACTTTGGAAAAGACTTTGCAAGTTCCTCAAAAAAGTCAAATCTGACTAGGAGCCATGAGGTTGTACACTATCGTGGTGCAGCAGAAACATCGTGGTGCAGCAGAAACAAATCTGACTAGGAGCCTGGCCTCACTCAGTGGGTTAAGGATTCAGCATTGCCATGAGCTGTGGTGTAGGTTGCAGACACAGCTTGGATCTGGTGTTGCTGTGGCTGTGGAGTAGGCTGGCAGCTATAGCTCTGATTAGACCCCTAGACCAGGACCCTCCATATGCCCTGGGTGAGGCCCTCAAAAGCTAAAAAGACAAAGAAAAAAAAAAGTTAAACATAGAATTACCATCAAAACAAGTAATTCAATTCTCAATATATACCTAAGATAAATTAAAACTTATGTCCATACAAAAGCTTGTGCATGAATGTTCATAATAACATTATTTATGATAGCCAAAATGTGGAAACAATCCAAATGTCCATAAACTTATAAATGGATAACAAAATGTAGTACATCTGTATTCATATATGGAAAATTATTTGGAATAAAAAAGAATGAATAATTTATACAGTGTGACATGGACCAACCTGAAAACATTACACTACACAAAAGAACCTAATCACAAAAAACTATATTTTTCCATTTATAAATGGAAAACTGTATTTTTCTATTTATATAAAATGTTTAGAATAAATAAATACAAGTATACAGAAGTACACTAATGGCTTCATAGGGCTGGTATAAATGGTGTGGGGGAATGGGAGAAATTGCAAATGAGTAGAGTTTCTTTTTTTCTAGATTTATTGAGCTATATATAACACATTAACACTGTTAGTTTAAAGTGTACAACAGGTTGATTTGATAGAATTACATATTGCAAAATCATTACCATATTAGGTAATACTTCCATCATGTCAGTTATTCTTTGTACATATGTGTGTGAGTGATATACTCTCTTATCAATGTTCAGACAAACAATACAGCTTTACTAACTATATTAAACATATTAACTATCATGCTGTATGTTAGATCTATGGAAATTAGTCTTGTTACTGCAAGTTTGAGATACAGAATTTATTTTTGTAGTGACAAAATGTTATAAAATTGATTATAAAATCCAATAAATTGATTATTAGAATGCCTTAAAATGTTACACAATTTTGTGAATAGTGTACAAGCACTGGATTGTAGAGTTTAAATATACAAATTGTATGATCTATGAATTATAGCTCAAAAAAGTTGTTAAAAAGGAAATCAAGGAACAGTTTAATGGGAAGTTGAATTAGAGCTGTAAATTGAAAATAGATATAATTTGGGGAGAGGATGAGGAACCTGGCTGGGGAGGTGTGAAGGCAAATGTCAGAGGATTTTCTATAGATAGAGGAGTTTGTGATCTAGGCAGTCACTTTAGCTTCTTCTACAGTGATCATGACTTGATAAATTTTCATTTAGATTAATTTGTCCTTGGTAAACCAGAGTTATGGATGTCTAGGGACACAGAGAGAGGCAGTCAGAGAGGTGAGTTAGGATGCTCTTAAAACAATAGTCAGAAGTGTTTGAGAATGTGCTGTCATAAATACAGAAGAGACATTCTTAGAAGAGAAAACTGACAGGGTGATCGATTATATGACAAGACCCAAGCTGTTGAACAACAACTCAAAAGTGATCAGCCATGTTGATTTGCCATATCATCTCTTTGATAAGCTACATATTATTTACTTAGTGATCAAAACACAAGCTACAGTATTGTCCTGAACACACTGCACCTGAGTCTCCAAATGCACAATTCTGTGTGATTAGTATAGTAACAGCACAAAAACAAAATAAGCACACCCAACCTTAGTTTCATGTCAGAAAAGCTATGTTGAGGAACAAAGGAAATACCTGGAGTTAGAGGATATGGAATGAAGACTTATCTCTGATACTAATATTTCTATCTTAAACAAGTGACTTGCTTTTGTTTTCCCACTTGAAAAAGAAAATACCTGTCCGCCTAAAAGCAAAAATTCATACTGGCATTGTAGGGCTCAAAGATAAAGAAAAGGAAGGAAGGAAGAAGGAAGTTAGGTTGGTTGCTTATGGGAAAGAACTTCCTTCACCATGAAAAAACAAGTCTTTTTTCTTATCATGGACACAAATTAAATTTTCCTTTAGGTCCCAATAATCATGATATTAGGCTCTTGGAGACAACCACTTTACATCTCATATCTTTTGGTAGGATGGGGCTGGTTGTGAGGATACAGAAACTTAGACTTGCTTAGAAGCTATATACTAGAGGGGAAAATGGATTGGAAAACTAAGTGACAGCTCAAAGACTTTACAAATGGCTCCACATGGGCAGCAAAGAAGAGAGGATGAAGAGCCCACAGCCCAGAACTCTCTCTGCCCTCTGCACCAAGTAACTTGCAGTGCTACTCAGTTCCTCCCTCCCTATGGAATCCAATAAATTGATTATTAGAAGGCCTTGACCTTTGGTCAGAGCTGGTAGTCTCTCACTTTGGCCCTAATTGGTTGGCTTGGACTAAATCTCTAGAGACCCCATGTGCAACCTCTGTGGCTCTGGGGAGAGAATATAACCTCAGAAGAATTCTAAGTGCTACAGAAAACCCAGTCCCAGAACGAGTTGGAGGATCTGGAGAATTGCCAAGCTTTAGATGGGGGTGAAGCCTAGGTAAAGGTGAAAGAGGAGGGAAAGGTCTTACTGGTGGTGCATTGTCTAGATCGAGACCCAGGACCTGGGGCACTTAAGCTGAGTGAAGGCACTTGCTTCAAGGCTATAGTGCTGTAAAGATGAGATTACTGTGCTTATCAAAATATCTGCATCTTGGGTATGAAATTGGACATGTGTATTTCTGCTCCCAGACACTGCTATTATAACACAATATTTCATTCTGCAGATGTGTGAAGCTGCCTAGGGCCAGCTGATTGTGCTTCTGGTGGCAGAGTTAAGATCTTGTGTTGTGGTTTGGGGCACTTGCTCAGTCCCACATAAGCTGTGTGCCTGTGATCCTATGATAGTCATTATCAGGACTGGTGGAAGAGGTGATGTTGAGATCTAGCAAAATTGAGAGATGATCAACAATGTCTCCAGAGCTCTTGACCACCCTAAGGGTATGAAATAAACCATCTGGGCTCTTTTAAAGAGGAGACTAGGGGTAAAGGAAAGTGAGGGACAAGGGGAAATTTGCCTAAGGGTAAATTTTAGTGTAGGAGAGATAAAGGATGTCCTCTGGCTGTCTAGGAAATTTTGATGCCCACGAAAGACACAACATCTCTTGACCCTGTATGTGGCAGAGAGCGTTCAGTTGCCACATTGATCATAGGGTAGGAGTGGGGGGACTGGGTTCTGTTAAGATTCACATATTCTAATCCTGACCGAAGTAAATACATGATGATACTGCAAAATTTCATATTGGATGGTGATTTTTAAACATATCCAAATGGTCCAAAAAAACACTAAGTTATGGTATTCTCACTCCAAATAGATAATGTTGAAGTATGTGGGAAATAACATGGGGACTATCACAAACCCAGAGAAATCTAGGGTGCATGATCCTGCATTCTCCAAAGGAAATCAATGTATATGGGAAAGATATTGTTTGTTCTTCTGGTTGTTTTTCAACAAGGGGAAATCTGGTGACTGCAAGAGATGAGATGTTACCACACTTTCTGGGGAAAGATACCAGGCACCACCGGAAAATCAGATTACTGCACTGTGCAAGGGGAAATCTAGCTTTATGGAAGAAATCTGCAGTGCTCTTTTATTACTGGGGAAAATAAGGTGTGCTGACAAAGATGGAGGATGCCTATACTCTAGTCATGGGGAAGTTGGTAAGTTAGTATGCATAAGAGTTTTTGGAGTGATTATGAAACTAACTGCACCAATGGCCTGAACCTAGCTAGAACCCAGATTGACACTTCAGCCCATATGCCACCATTCAAACACAGCCAAAACACAGATTGGGACTTGAATGCACAATTTTAATCTAGAATTGCTCACCCAGTGTTTGGACTTACTGTAGTTCAGGGTCTTTATGCCTCTGTGCACAAGGAATTCAGTGAGAAATAAAGTGATAGGCAAGAAATAGATTTATTAAGATAGGACAGGGAGTTCCCATTGTGGCTCAGTGGTTAATGAACCTGACTAGCATCCATGAAAATGTGGGTTTGATCCCTGGCCTTACTCAGTGAGTTAAAGATCCAGCATTGCTGTGAGTTGTGGTATAGGTTGCAGATGAGGCTTAGATCTCATGTTGTTGTGGCTCTGGTGTAGGCCAGTGGCTACAACTCCAATTAGGCCCCTGGCCTGGGAATGTCCATATGCTGTGGGTGTGGCCCTAAAAAGACAAAAAATCAAAAAGACAAGAAAAAAAAAAAGATAGGACATGATGCATGTGAGAGATGCAAGCAGGCAGTCAAGAAGGCTCTCCCCCAAGGATCAGGTGGGCCTCTTTCTTTGAGTATTAGCTCCTCCTTGGCATATGGTCAGGGTGCTTATTCAAATCAGTAGAAGTGTGGTCCTCAAACTCCTGCCCTTGTTCAGAACCTGAATGCAGGCCTCACCCTATCCCTCTCCCAATGACCTTAGGCATATCTCTGGCCTCTACTAGTCAAGCAAGGCTGCTTTTCTGGGTTATGAAGGTTTTTGTGAGCAGTTATTAACTCACAGTGATCTCCCCAAGTCCCCTAGATTTTCCTCTCTATCTATGGTCCCTTACTGGGACTTCTACAACTACCTGTGCCTACTCCATCCCTATAATTTATGCATCCTTTTGTGAAGATTGGGGTGTAGGGAAAATAAGGAATCTATTTGAGAAAATAAAAGATACACTGGGAAGTCATTTCCTCTAGAAGGACACACGCACACACACACAACACACACGCACACACACATGTGTGTACACACACACACACACAAGCCCTGGGGTAAAAAGAAAACTAAGAAACTAAGAAAGGAAAAAAAAGTAATAAAATAATCAAACCTCAGGGGTTTCAAGAAATAAGACTCTTGATGCAGGCACATCATACCCCTGAGAGAAAAGTTATATTCCTTAAACTTCTTTTTGAAATAAATACTTTGAAATTGAACAAAGTCCTTCTGATGCCAGAAAGATGTTAGCAGAATCCAGGTTCTTGTTCATGGGGTCGAAGAATGAACTCTGCAAACACACAGGCAGCAAGCAAGCAAAGTCTTTATTACTGGAAAGCAAATAGCTCCCAGGGCTGCTGGGAGTGGGGGAGAAGAGCCCCCCCCCCACACTTTCTATTGTCCTACAGGGTTTTTAATCCCCTACTGAAGGGGGGGTACCAACGTGGGGTCCAGAAATATGTGGTTTTCTCCCATTGGCCTTGCCCAGTTACCTATATGAGTCCTTGTCCAATAGGGGTTTTAGGAATGGAAATGTCCCATAAGTTTTATGATTTCTTTGTCCTTCTCCTTCCTTAGACTAAGTCATCATTCCTCTCATTCCTTTTCTGTCAGTTGAGGAGTGGGTTAGAGATTATGGTCCATGTGGGGGAAGGCACATTTCCTACAGTAAACAAGACCTGTGGGAAATTACTCTCTGGATCCCTTAAACCACAAATGTTAATAAACAGCCATATCAAAGAATGCATCAAAGCCCATGTTCCTACACTGACTACTTGAGTTAGTATTCTGCCTCACTTCCTTGTCCTTCTTTCTGACTTCTTTGCACCTAAACACAATGCTAAAGATTAGGCACCCTGAGCATAATTGCCTATG
The DNA here is from genome assembly GCF_016906955.1 of Phacochoerus africanus. NCBI lineage: Eukaryota > Metazoa > Chordata > Mammalia > Artiodactyla > Suidae > Phacochoerus > Phacochoerus africanus. The sequence goes on from NC_062560.1 coordinate 56,742,875, forward strand.
GGTTAAAGATTATTAGCACATGATGTTTTTCATGAACTTTCCTGGTTTGTTTGAATCTCTGTTCAATATCCCCCTTTTGCAAGTACTGTTATTTTAGGCAATAACCCAGAAGACCACCATCATGAGCATCTTCTGACTCCAGCTTTGATGACTAAGATTACTCAAAAGAAAGAAGAATGTATGTTTTTCCCAATCCTGATTTCTATTTGAAAATCTGTTTTTATCCTCTTTACTGTAAAACTCCCTCAATCCTTTGGGGGGCGGGGGCACAGTCTTAAAGGCATTAACCTGCCGTGACCCTCCTTTGCCTGGCAAAGCAATAAAGCTATTTTTTTTTCCTTTACCCAAAACTCTGTCTCTGCATTTCAATTCAGTACTGGCAGACAGAGGCCAAATTCTGGCAACACTCTTTGCTTTGCATTTTAAATTAGGAAATCTCCTACATTCCGTAATTTTTTTTCCCCCTCTTCTTTCTTCTTCATGCTTTGGTTGGTTGGTTAGGTTTTTATTCCCTCCCCTCTACTTTCTTTTTTTCCAGAGGAAATAGGAACATCAATAAGTACTAACCTCATTGTTTCTGCAATAGTTGATGCATCCTCTTCATCTGCTGTTTCACATCACTTGGAAACCAGTTGCACATAGCTTTCCAAAAAACAAACAAACAAAAAAACACCTTTTCCCAAACTGCCTCTTTCCCCCTCCAAAAGGCACTCTCAGTCTCTCTTCTTAAAGTTCTTGCCACCTTGGGCTCCACAGATCTAGCTTCCTCCTCCTCCTACTTCCCCAGGAATCAAAGGTCTCAGTAAAAGGAATCAGAAAGCCAGAGGCCTTAGGGAGGTAGGAGCTGGATGAAAAAAAGGGACCTGCTGAGGATATATGTTAATAACCTGCTGATTGTTAAAATGAGTTGGGCACATTTAAATTGAAAGTAAAAAATGCTTCCTGAGGGCAGCAAACACTTCCCCCTCTCCCATTCAAACGCACCCTCTGATCTGGCCTCCCAAAAGTCTGTACCTTTGATAGGGGCAAAAGGAGCTCCAGGTGGCATCTGGAAAATCAGCTTTCTTTCCCTTCCAAGTGAGCCACCTGTGTGCCCCTCTGAGTTGCTGCAGACCCAGACAGCACCTTTTCACAGAAGCTGAAGCCCAAGCTTTGACCTAAATTCTGTAGACCAGCCTACCCATGGGGTAGGAGGGAGGGTGACCTCACCGATGAGGTGCATTGTCCAGCACCCCTGCTTGACTTGAACATGTGCACCACCTCCACTGCAGCATTAAGCTCTGAGGTGCAGTGCCAGGGAAACACTACTCAGACCAAAGCAGTTCCAGGTAGAGGAAGAAGATAGCAAGCCTTCACTTCCCCTTTTTCTTTCTGACTGGCAAACTGAGGCTAAAGGCTTTCCAGTCGTGCTTATGTTCCAAGGTGAGTTCCCACGAGCCCTGGGAGAGTCTCTTATGGTGATGGTTGCACGCCTGAAAATTTGGGATGTCTGTCTCAAAGCCTCCAGAAACGCCACTCTCCCATTTCTTGTGTCCTGTGTCCTCCCAGGGTCCAGCTGATTCTTAAGGCTGCTTTCACCCTCTTCCCCCTCCTCAGATGTTGCTAAGCTCTTTTTTTTTAATACAAGCACACAAACTATTAGGCTGACCCAAACACCTTGGTCTTGAAAAGCCTGCAGCCAGCTCTATAGTGGCTGCTTCCATACCATCTTCTTAACTCCTCCATGCCAGGTCATCTCGGTCTTCTCCCAACTTCAATCTTCAGTAAGGAGCTCTTTAGTCACTCCTGGTTGAAAAGAACACTTATCCCAGCTAAGGCTTCTTTCATGGGAACCCTGCCCCCACTGAAGAATCATCAACTCTGGAATTTGGGGAGGGGCTCTAGCCTAGGATGGAGATGATCCATCTTTCCCATCTCTCTTGCCTACCAGCAAGGAGGAAAAGAACAAATCTCAGTGATTAGAGCTTCCTCCCGCCATTTCCATCTCCCAAATGTACATGAAAGTTAAAGTTTGAGCACACGATGTTGTGTCCCTCACCTTCCCAGTGCTAGGAAGTCTTACCTTAACTTGGTTTCTTTAAAGCCTCGCTCTCCAGAAACTTGGGGAAGGGACTTAGAGAAAGAGCATTCCTCTCTACCTGCTCCTTACAGCCTATTTGGCTGTAGGAGGAGTCCTACTGATGAGAAGTGTGTGTTTACTAACTGGCTAAACTTAGCTTCTTGAGACCCTTCCCCATCTCCAGGTCTATGGAAACTCCACAGCACTGTGCCCCTCTCCTTACCCAAACCCCAAACCTTGTAGCAATGGGGGGTGGGGTGGAGGGACATAATTTCACTGCCCTCTTTCCACCTCACCTCCCTTCTCAAAGGACCCTCTCCCAGCCCCCAGACTGGGATAGGGGTATTAGGACAAAAGGTAGGATCAGGAAAAGAGGACATAACCCTCCATGCTGTATATTACTATTCTGCCCCAGCATACTAATGAAGAAATCACAAATTTTAACTTTACACCTAGCCTCACACAGACTTGGACATTTGGGAAGGTGTGTTAGCTGGAAATTTGTTTTGCATTTTTTTTTCTGCCCTCTCCTGTGGAAGTAGTGAACAGGTCTTTCCAGTGCTCCACAAATGGAGCACTGGGGCCAGATCTGAAACTGGAGTATTGAGGTGAATGTCCAAATCCTTCCCTATCCAGATTAAATGAGGAAAAAACATAGCCTTCCCTGGGCCAAAGAAGCAAGCTCAATTCCCAGAACTGGACAGCAACCCATCCTTTTCCAACCACACACACCCTTGCAGCATGGATAGCCACTGTGACGTGTTTCAATTAGTAAATGATGACATTTTGCAACATGAGAGGAGTCACCTGAAGCAGGGAAATCTGCAAACCTAGGAAAAATGTTCTCTATACCTGAGGGATTCTAGATCCTAGCCCAGTATGTGACCATTCTTGTTTGCCCCTTTGCACATTTATTTCTGGGAGAGGGGAACATGAAGAATTGGGAAGAAGAGATGGAGAATGAAAGGAAAAGAGGAAAATCTCCACCTGTGTCTGCCCAATATTTGCAACATACACACACCACATAAGCATGTACCATGCACATATATAAACAAACATACACAGCAGAGAAATATTCCACATAAACATGCCATGTAAACGTATCACCCACAAAGATGTGTGACATCAAACACATCACACCTCTCAAACACATCATTCACACAAAACTCACACCATAAACACTCCGCATACATGATACATATATACATACACACACATATTTACTTTGCTCCCTTTCGATCTGAACTCATTGGTTTAAAAACAACAAAAAGTAAATAGCTTAAAGAGGACTGAAGGACTTTCCACAATAGAGAAGTTTATCAGAGTAAAGAGGATGAGGTGAGGATGTCAAGAAAGAAAAATAATAAATAAATTATGATAAAGCCTTTCATTTGAATAGCATACCCCCATCATGATCTCATTTAATCTTCACCATCTCCATCTGATAGTAGATTAAGCCAAGGTACAAAAAATTGATTTGTCTGAAGTCATACTGCAAATTGGTGACAGAACAGGGGTGTGGAATGGGAATGGAAAACAAAAGTTTTCTGCTTCTAAGTCTATAATATTCTAACATCACTTCATCCTCTCTCTCTCTCTCTCTCTCTCTCTCTCTCACACACACACACACACACACACACACACACACACACACACACACTACTTACCCCTTTTTATTAACTAGCTGCTGTCTCCTAGGGTTAGAGACTAGTTGGCCATTCAGGAATCCTATTCTTCTGACTTGATCTTTTTATTTATGTCATTTAGCATAAGGAAGTGCAAACCAAAACTGGTGTTTACTTTATTAAGATAAGGTAGAAAGACCCCAGTCACTTCACCCCACCCTAGTTCTCCAAGGCTAGAAACCAAATATATCTAGCCTGCTAGGCCTTAAAAACCCAGCTCAGGTTAGAGACTAATACATTAACTAATTAATGCATTAGAAGGCAGTGACACCTCTAGCGAAGCCCTGTGACATGGTTTGATGAACAATATGATGGTTAGAATCCAGGCTTGTGTGTCTGTCAGTCTACCTCAAAATCTAGATCTAATTCTACCTACCCTCTCTCAAACATCTTCTATTTCAGCTCTCATTGACAGCTTTCTTAACATCTAGACACTTACATCATCTCTGTTTTATACTGTGTTAGTTTTCCAACTTGAATCATTCTCTAATTATTTGGTTTGTTAGACTTGTCAGCAAGCAACTTCTTTTGTAATCATTAAAGGTTGCTAGCTTGCTGTGTTTCAGAGGATTTTGGTAAATATTCCTGATGGACTGATTGATTGAAAACTTATATAGATAAATCCTAATGGAATTAAATAAATAATACCTCAAAACTATTAAATTAAGCAGAAAATGGAGTTCCCATCGTGGCGCAGTGGTTAACGAATCCGACTAGGAACCATGAGGTTGCGGGTTCAGTCCCTGCCCTTGCTCAGTGGGTTAACAATCCGGCGTTGCCGAGCGCTGTGGTGTAGGTTGCAGACACGGCTCGGATCCTGCGTTGCTGTGGCTCTGGTGTAGGCCGGTGGCTACAGCTCCGATTCGACCCCTAGCCTGGGAACCTCCATATGCCCCGGGAGCGGCCCAAGAAGTAGCAACAACAACAACAACAACAACAACAACAAAAATAAAAAAAAAATAAATTAAGCAGAAAAGAGGTAGTGTGTAGGAATTATCTGAATGTATTTGCTAGGAATTGCCTGACCTGGAAGTAACACATGGTGCTTATGGTGTCCAATGAAAAGTATTTAAAAAATCATGACCTGTGTCTGGGGCTAAGTCTACAGTGGAAGGGAAGGTAGGAACTAAGATAATTTAACCCAAGAGACTTGGAAATGAATTAGTGTACACTTCTTCCCCAGTCACATGATTAAATTTAGTGGCAGTATTCACTGGGACTATATGTTCAAACTGGTTGTTAACATGGTATTTGTCTGGGTGTCCATTCACATTTACTGATAAAGGATCATCCTTAGCCCAACCAGGCGTGAAGGGAATTTTTTAAATTTTTATATGTGTACCTTTCTTTAAAATTTTTTTCATTACAGCTGGTTTACACTGTTCTGTCAATTTTCTACTGTACATCATGTTGACCTGGCTACACATACATGTATATATTCATCAGAAGTGATGAGACATTGTTCCCAGTGCTATACACCAGGATCTCATTGTCCATCCATTTCAAAGGCAAGAGTCTACATCTATTAACTCCAGACCCTCAGTCCATCCCACTCCCTCCCCTTCCCCCTTGAAAACCACAAGACTGTTCTCCAAGTCCATAATTTTCTTTTCTTTGGAAAGGTTCCTTTGAGCCCTATATTAGATTCCAGATATAAGTGATATCATTATGGTATTTGTCTTTCTCTTTCTGACTTCACTTAGTATGAGAGTCTCTAGTTCCATCCATGCTGCTGCAAATGGCATTATTTTATTTTTTATGGCTGAGTAGTATTCCATTGTGTATATATACCACTTACTCCTAATCCATTCATCTGTTGATGGACATTTGGGTTGTTTCCATGTCCTGGCTATTGTGAATAGTGCTCCAATGAACATGCGGGTACATGTGTCTCTTAAGTAGGGTTTTGTCTGGATATATGCCCAAGAGTGGGATTGCAGGGTCATATGGAAGTTCTACGTATAGATTTCTAAGGTATCTCCATACTGTTCTCCATAGTGGTTGTACCAGATTACATTCCCACCAACAGTGCAGGAGGGTTCCCTTTTCTCCACAGCCCCTCCAGCACTTGTTATTCATGGACTTATTAAGGATGGCCATTCTGACTGGTGTGAGGTGGTACCTCATGTTAGTTTTGATTTGCATTTCTCTTATAATCAGTGATGTTGAGCATTTTTTCATGTGCTTGTTGGCCATCTGCATATCTTCCTTGGAGAAATGTCTATTCAGGACTTTTGCCCATTTATCAATTTGGTTGTTGGCTTTTTTGCTGTGGAGTTGTATAAGTTGCCTGTATATTTTAGAGATTAAGCCAGAGCTGATATCAAGAAAGACGTTGCTTCAGGGAGATGGTAGTAGGTGAATAAAATAGGTAAAGGGAATTAAGAGGTACAAACTCTTTCAGATATAAATAAGTTATGGTAATAAGGAAAATCTAATATACAGCATATGGTTTGTAGTAAGTAATACTGTTAATTTTGTATGGGGACAGATGGTTACTAGACATATGGTTGTCATTTCATAACCTATGCAAATATCGAATCATTATGTAGTACACATGAAATTAACATAATGTTGCCTGTCCACCTATGCCACAGCTGTAGTAACACTGAATCCTTAACCCACTGCCCCAGGCCAAGGATTGAGCCCCCACATCTGCAGCAATCCAAAATGCTATAGTGAGATTTTTAACCCACTGGGCCACAGTAGAAACTCCCAGCATGGCAGCTACATTTCAATTATTATTATGAGACCAAAGAAATATGAAACCAGGAGTTTCCTGGTGGCTCATCAAGTTAAGGATCTAGTGTTGTCACTGACTTGGCTCAGGTCACTCCTGTGGCACAAATTAAGTTTCTGGCCCCAGAAATTTGCCATGCCACAGACATGGCCAAATAAATAAAAATAAATAAATAATAGTTGGAATAAGTTCAATTATAAAAAAGATATGAAAACAAAATATAATACATGATTCTAGATTGGATTCTGGACTAGGAAAAAATAGCCATGAATATTATAATTGAAACACTTAATGAAATCTAAATGTGGACTGTGGCTTGGCTAGCAGTATCACGTCAATATTAAGTTTCTTGATTTTGATAGCTAAACTGAGGTTATGTAAAGGAGTGACCATATTTTGGACATATGCACTGAAGTTTTAGAGTAAAACAAGAGCACACTCTCTCCAACTTACTTTCAAAGGCTCTAGAATAAACAAAAAAATGTGTGTGTGTGTGTGTGGAGAGAGGGAGATGAGAGAGAGATATTTAAAAAATAATATAATAAAATAAATGGGGTAAAATGTAACTGATTAGTAAATATGGACAAAGACTATATTTAAGCTACTTTTCTATAAATAGGAAAAGATAATAACATAAAATTTACAAAAAATGTTCATGAAAACTTCTTAAAAAAATGTATTGCTGGGAGCTCCTGTTGTGACTCAGTGGGTAACGAACTCAGCTAGTATCCATGAGGATGCAGGTTCGATCTCTGGCCTCGCTCAGTGGGTTAAGAATCTGGCATTGCCATGAGCTGTGGTTCAGGTAACAGATGAGGCTTGGGTCCTGTGTTGCTGTGGCTGTGGTGTAGGCCAGCAGCTGCAGGTCCACTTCCACCCCTAGCCTGGGAACTTCTATATGCTGCAGGTGTAGCCCTAAAAATAAAAAAAAAAGTATTGCCTCTATTCCAGATAATTTTGCTCCCAATGAAACCAAGGCTAACACATTCACAAAGCATACAAACTGCCATAATTTCGAGACTAGCAGTTTTCCTTGTTCTTCTATGTGTAATTTATCAAAAAATAACAATTAAAAAAATCTGTTCTGTCTCAACAACATCTAAGTCAGACCAGTCACTTAACAGCTCATTTTTTTTATTTCCTCAATACATTATTATTTTTTTCCTACTGTACAGCATGGTGACCCAGTTATACATACATGTATACATTCTTTTTTCTCCCATTATCATGTTCCATCATAAGTGACTAGACATAGTTCCTAGTGCTACACAGCAGGATCTCATTGCTAATCCATTCCAAAGGCAATAGTCTGCATCTATTATATCTGGAATCTAATATATGGCCCAAATCAACCTTTCCACAGAAAAGAAAATCATGGTCTTGGAGAATAGACTTATGGTTGCTAAGGGGGAGGGGGAGGAAGTGGGGTGGATTAATAGCTTGTTTTACTATCCCCTTTCCAAACACCCTCAGGAAGTTGACATCTGAAATGTCCTTATCTGCATTCTTGTCTCCTCCCAAATTTCCTCAATAGAGGACATGGAGCCTCTATCTGATTCTAATATGGATTAATGGGAATGAGAGGGTAGGCTGCAGGTTAGAAACACTGGTGATTAGGAATTTGGTGGGCCTCAGAACATTGCTTGAACCAGGACTCATTGGAGAAAAACCTACTCCAATCCCTTGATAAACTAAAATCTAGAGATTGGAGGTGTGGGATTTACTTAGAGACATGCTGTGGAAGAACAGGGCCTAGAACTAAGCATCCATCCCCCTGGTCTTGTCACCATAGCCTGCATTCTTCTCTGCTCCAGTGATGGAGTCTCAAGAGTCATTGCCTCCCTCCTTTTCTTGGGCCCAACAATCCAGTTAATAAGTATGTGGACCTAGGGACATTTGATTTGATGTAAATCCTGACACTGCTGGTGACTATTATAACATACTCATACCTAGGGAAAAGGTTGTGGATACAAAATGCAATTTTCTGCTTAGAAGCAAAAGAAAAGCATCTAAATGTTGATTCTTATTGTAATGGTCTTCATAGTAGATTGGTTTTCCCTCAGTTGCTATAAGGTTTTAATTCCAGTGTATACATAGAAATTATACTTTTCTATGTCTTCCATGGGCAGTATCTGATACAATCCTTTCATATACTGCTGGCTCAACAGGAGCTTCTATGTCAAACTCAGGTCTATAGCATCCCAGTGCACAAACTTCCTTTTATCCAAGGACTCCCAGGTATACAAACAAATGAAAGCAAGTACAGGATGTCTTGAGCTCCAGGCTCTCCAAACATCTGTGCTCCCATGGGTACTTCTGGCAATACCAGAACCCCAACTGTTTGAGGTGCCCAGTTTGGCTATAGGGAGGGACAGTCCCAGATCTCTGTCCAGGGATATTTGAGATGATCCAGATATCTCCCTGGAGCAAGAGGAGGAGTCTTCAACTGGATTTCCTGATTGATACCCACTTTGACTCCAGTTTTTTTTCTGTGATTACCATTACTAGTTGTTGTTAGGAACATCAAAGAATAGTAGGTGAGGGAGGGTATTAGTGAAGCATCACAAGGAAGACTATTTAATAGCCCCTTCTCACCAATAAGAATAACTGTTTCTCTTCACTTTACTCCTGAGCACAAGTTTGGTGTTCTAATGTATTTGCTTTCTGCCTGAACCTAGACTGGTCATCTCAAAAAGCAAAAGGTCATCTCAAAGAGCAAGACCTACTGGTAAATAGGCCTGGGCTTCTATTATCCCATCTTGAAATTTTTTCAGTTCTTCTGGTTGCCAACTGATTTTCTAAGTTTAAAAGTTTCCATCTTATTATCCTTCTGGAAGTACACATTGGCATTTGTATTTTAGTAGTGTATATATTTGCACACCTTGTCTCTGTGAATTATAGTGATTTTTCCCATCTGAAATCTCTGCATCCAGTCTGTTGTACTGGGTCACAGTAACACTCTTCTCTCAATACTCACATGAAAATTAAGTCAGCCTTCCAAACCTAACCACTCCCCATCAACTACAATTTGTTATTTCCTAAATGAGAACTGAAATACGATCAGGTACATGCATCCACACGTACTCATACACACTTACATTCACACAGATACAAGCCTTATGGTTTCTCATGTTACCCTACTGCCTGTTTCTTTTGTTCTTCCTTCCAGCTGTAATTTCCATGTTAAATGATCCTGGATGTAATTTCAGGCCTCTTAAATTGAAGTCTTGGAAGCTCTCAGATTGTGGCAAATTTTTACTTCAGGAATCTGTTCCTGAAGGTTTTTTTTTTACTGCTGGTCCTTCACGTCCTCTTCCTCTGGCTTTACTTTTCTTGATGTTATGTAATTCCCTGTGACAATTCTACCTATGCATAACTCCAATTCCTGTGCTTTTTTTTTCTAATTTCTTTCCAATGCTAAATCTATGTTTCTATCCCAGTTATTGCTGTATTAAATGTATAAAACTCCACTCCAGTTTGTCTATAATGATTTTAATTTCCTACCTCTTTCTTTGTGTCCTCTTCAACTCAACTCACTTCAATTCAGACTCTAAACACCCTGTCACATCCTTCGTGAATTTTTCCAGTTTCTTGTCCTCATTTTGCACCACTGCTGTCAAACACATCACAGACATGCCATACATTGGATCCAAAACTACTTCTCTCTCTATTCAATGCTTCACTCATGTGTTCACATTTTCATATATATTTGCTTTTGGCTACTCAATTGTGAATTTTAGTTACAGACTTAATCAGAGGTTCAGTCTCCTGGGTAAGCCCCATCACCACCTTAGTAATTAAGGTCCCCTGATTTTTTTTTTTCTAAATTTGTTTTATCTTGCTTGCCTCCTCAGTGTTAACAGCCTTTTTGATGTTGAGCTACATGTAATCATACTTCAATATTCTTGTTTTCTATTTTATAAATGAGAAGGACAGGGCTTTTATGACCTTGGACAAATCACTTGACCTCAGTGGGCCACAGTTACTTCATTAGTAAAATTGGGTTAATAATACCTACCTATCTCACAAGGCTGTTGTGAGGGTTATCTATGAAAAGACATGATCCTTTTGGAAGGGTTTTAACATCACAACACCCTCTCAAATGCATGGTATTATCATTGTTAATGGTTTCATTCACTTGTTATTCATGTTGTGATTGTTATTATATTACTACTTGGTTATTGTTAATACTATTGTTATGTTCCCCTCCAAATGTTGACCTATCTTTCAAGCTTAGAAGACAGTTAAGATGTTTAACAGCACACTGCTTTGGGCTATGTCCCCCCCTTGTTTATAAGTCAAGTCAATGTAGTAGATTCCTCTCTTTGCCATCCATACCCTTATCCCCAGCAGCTGGCTAATAATAATAGATTTTTTTCTACTATTAAAAATAATAGAAATGTCAACTTAATTAGATGGAAAATAACTACAAACTAGCTCTCTTATTTGGTGTTTAAATAGTATTGTTCTTGGAGTTCCCGTCGTGGCGCAGTGGTTGACGAATCCGACTAGGAACCATGGGGTTGCGGGTTCAGTCCCTGCCCTTGCTCAGTGGGTTAACGATCCGGCGTTGCCGTGAGCTGTGGTGTAGGTTGCAGATGCGGCTCGGATCCTGCGTTGCTGTGGCTCTGGTGTAGGCCGGTGGCTACAGCTCCGATTCAACCCCTAGCCTGGGAACCTCCATATGCCGTGGGAGCGGCCCAAGAAATAGCAAAAAGATAAAAATAAATAAATAAATAAATAAATAGTATTGTTCTTCACAGTTCTATAGTGAAAGCAAGATGATAGATACCTCATTAGAGAAAAATAGAAGCTTCCACTGCCTACTTGGATGACCGAAGGAAAAACACTTACAGATTTGGAAAGACGCCTCAGATGGGGAAAGTCTACTGAGGGGGAAAGAGGAGTTCAGGGCAGGGTCAGAGAGACTGGCAGAAGGGCAAATTATTAGACAATCAAACAAAAGAAGCACAGGCCAGCTAATGGAAAATTGTATATTTTTGAGTTAACACCTCAGTTGAGTTTTCAAGTATCTTGGCAATTATATTCTTAAGCAGGTGACAGAAAGGAAATCAAAGAAGAAAATTTAAGAGATTAGGTGGTAACAATTAGACCATAAGTATAGGATAGTATAGGATCCTCATTCTGAACCCCACCACCTTTCCAAGAATTCTAGTTATCTATGATTCAATTTAATTCTTTATAACTGTATTATATATTCATATTATATTTTAGATACAATGTTAAAATATTAAGTGTGGTCTTAACAGTATTAACTTAATGTTGCTCTTTTAAAGTGTATTATAGTATTGAATTTAACTATTTCTCTGTCAAAATATCCCATAGAAAAACACAGAAACACACAAAATAAAATGTTTCACAATTTTCCTGAAACCTTATTTATGTATGCCTGTTTATATGAAACACTGAGAAGCTCCAAAGGAATGAATGTTATTGGTAGACTTTCAAATGGTGTGTTATCCTTGCATCCCAAGGAGGCTGTACCTGCTGGACAGCCCTCACCTGGACACAGAGACTGCTTCTAAAACAGTGTTCTGTCTGACAACCAGCAAATATGAATTGTGAAGGTCTGGAGCTCCAAGCCCAAGCCTTACTCTAGGGTCTTCCCCAGAGCCTCTGTTCAGAGGGGAAAATATGGAGGGATTGAAATAGACTTAGTCTGTGATTATTCTGTGTCAATTGCTTCTTTTGCTTTTGTGTATCTTAAATTAGGGTAACTTTTCAAGTGATTCAGTCTATAACCCTTTGTGAATCCTCTGAGACTGTGTACCTGTTTCACAAAAAAATAAAACTTGGCTTGGTGGGGAACCAATTTTAAACAAAACCTGATGAAACTTATTTCTTCCATCAACACAGAGCCCTTGTGCTACTCCAGGCTCTGAAAAAGCCACTCAGTAGCCATTAGCATCTGTTACCACCTAACAAGGAATGTAGGGATTTTCAAAGGGTAAGCCTGTGTATGAGATTTGGTTACCCAGAGCCTCTGGCTGTCATGCTCAGATCTTTGCAATTGAAAAGAACTTGTGGGAACTAAAAAGTGCTTCGGTGGCTAGGGGGTTCTTCTAAGCATCAGGATCACCAGACGATGCCTGGAGAAGCATACCTCTCAGCAAGGGAGAGCAGAGGAGTAGAAGATACCCGGGAGAAGAAATTGGACAAAGGGAAATGGCACAGCAGTCATGGATAGTTAGTATACTTACGACCCTTTCTAGGAATAAGATTTTCATTCTGGCCTGGGGATAGATCATACTGTAGGGGAAATGAGATGAAAATAGATTCATATTAATTATGTTTAGAAAGAGAGGGCAACATATAGCAGCGAACAAAAGCTAATCAAAATATAGGGGTGTGAAAGATTACCTTGTGTCCTCTCAAAACCTGAGACCACATATAAAACTCCATAAAAAATCCCACTTACACAGGGGTGTTATTCGGCACATTTCACCAATCAGTAGGCCTGGTCACTAACAAATCAGAGCAGTCATCATGGGCTGTGAGAGCTGGAGCAGAATCCTAGTTCCCTCTGCAGTGGCTGCTATCAACATCTCATTTGCTGAATTATAAGAAGATGAGGTAATTTAGGGGCTGAGGCTGGGGTTGAGAAACCTCAAGGATAGATTCTATTTACTAAACCAGTATAGACATATTTTAGAATTTTAATAACTAGCATTATCAGACCAGCACATACCAACTGACTATCATCTTTGCCCATATAGATGGACAATACTCCTCCAACTAGAGCAATATCTCCTTGAAAGAGAGAGAATGAGTCTCCATATGCCAGTAGTAGTGTTATTCTTCCTATTTTTTAAGAAGTTTTTCAGAAAAATGTCCTTTATTTACAGTGATATTCTCAGCAAACTCACAGATATTGGTGTGAACATGGATAGAGTTAAGGGAAATAACATGGAAAATCAAATCTACCTGTAACCTATTACAATTTTCTCTTTCATAATTTTAAAACTTTTTATTATAGACATTTTCAAACATACACAAGGATAAAATAATATGCTGCAACACCAAGTTCCATCACACAGGATCAATAGTTATCAAATTTTCAATTTTGTTCCACAAATTCCTCATTCATGTTTCTCCAAGTATGTTAAAGCAAATCACAGACAAAACATTATTTCAACTATACACACTTCAGTATGAATTTTTAACTGAGAATTTCTTTATTATACTATTTTGCAAATGTTTATAATATTCACTTTATCAAGAGAAAAGAGAATGGTGCTATCCTGCACACATATATGGCACAGATTTTAGATTATATATTTGAGGAAAATAAGTTCCTTAGTTCAGTAAAACCACCAAAGCCTCAACAACTGATTCTTGGTAGTGGCAGAGCCAGATTTAGATTTCCCAACTAACAATTCAGAACTTTTTAATGATATCTAGCAGTGATAATGCCCACAGTCTAGAAATCACAGATGCCCTACAGAGAAACAGCCTATTGGAAAAAAACACACATCTGACAGTGATTCCATACCACAGAGAGACTCTCATTAAATGGATCAATAAAATAATGTAATGTCCCTGCTGTAAAGAACTTAGAGATCATCAAGTTAATGTCATATGTCATTTTACACAGGAGTTAGATAAAATCCAAATAAGCTAAGGGATTATCCAAGAAAAGACAGCTAAGTAGTAGCAGAACTGATTCTCTTGCCTAATGATCAACAGGAGTGGTGGATATTCTAACTTCATGTCACTTGAGAGTATATTTCTATATAAATGTTCCCATAAAATATCAATGTCCCCCTAACTGAGCAACACAAATAATGTTCAATGTATTGGCAAAGAAATTCCCCCTTCACCCTTTAACCTTCTCTCCAGCTTCAAATGAAGACGTATATGATCCGTCAATGTAAAGGTTAATTCCGCTACCTGTTTTCTGAATTCCTTTTATTCATCTGGAATCTGTTTTCATTTATTTTTAAGTCTTTTATGTTTTCAACTTTTCCCTCTCTATAGACTTATCTCTCAAATTTAAACATGTTCTGGCTCTTTCTATTTTAATAGTAAATATATAAAATAGTGAAACGATGTTGAATATCCTTTAGGCTTTCTTTTCCTTCCAAACCCAAGATCTATGAAATAGTAATCTATACTCACTATCTTTATAGCAATACCTCCTTAACACACTGCAATATGTATTCCTCCTCCATTTTTGCTCTAATAATGGTTCCCATTGGCCTTCTAATTGGTAAATCAAGAGGGCTTTTTCAATTTCCATTAAATTTGAAATTTCGTGAGATTTCACTGGTAATTATTTTCTTTTTAAACTCTATTTTTTCCAGATTCCTAAAGAACTGCTTACTCCTGGTTGTTGTTGTTTTTTAATTAATAAATTTAATTTGTAAGAGAAGTTTTAGGGTTATAGTGAAATTGAGGGTATGTACAGTAAGCATAGGGCCAGAGTAGCTATACTGACAGCAGATAAAATAGATTTCAAAGCAAAATATGTTGTCAGAGACAAAAAGGGAGAAATTATAAGGATAAAAATTCAACAGGGATACATAATAATACAAAACGGATTTGTACCAAATAAAAAAGTTTTAAAATACATAAAGCAAAAATTGCCATAGTAAAAGGGAGAAATAGATAATTCCACAATAATAAATGGAAATTATAACTCCCCTGCCTTAGCAATGATAAAAACCTAGACAAACATTCAACAGATATAGAAGATCTGAGCAAAATTGTCACAACCTTGGCTTTTCAGGTGCACAGGGACATTTGCTAGGAAAGACCATGTTTTAGGCTATAAAAAATACAAACATTAAAAATTGAGATCATATAAAAGGCATCATCTGACTACAGTGAAATTAAGTTAGTAATCAGCAAAAACATAGTAACTAGAAAAACCCAAACCAGGATTTCCTGTTGTGTCTCAGTGGCAGCAAACCCAACTAGTGTCCACAAGGACACAGATTTGACCCCTGGCCTTGCTCATTGTTTTAAAGGATCTGCCATTGCCATGAACTGTTGTGTAGATCACAGGTGTAGCTTGGATCCCATGTTGCTGTGGCTGGGGCATAGGCCAGTGGCTACAGCTCCGAGGGATCGAATTGGAGCTGTAGCTACTGGTTGTTTTTATATTCCTAGGTACAGTATTTCTCAGTCCTTTTTCAGCCCTCTTGTTTTCTCAATCCATACTTCATCCCTAGGTGATCACATCCAGACTCAGGCCCAAATTATTGGCCTATATGTTAATGTCTTCCAAATCTTTATCTCAGGAGTTCTAAAATTATATAGCCAATTTCTTCCTGGATATATCCTACATGGATGTCCACATTTGCCTCCAACTAATCATGTCCAAAATTAAATTTATCATGTTTTCCATCATATCTGGTAAATTGCATGTTCATTCTGCTGTTCCAGACAGAAAACTGAAAGCCATATTTGAATCCTCCAGCTCTCTCATTTCCTATGGAACATAGTCGTGCCAATTCTACTTCCTTGACATTATTTTAATTCCCCATCTCCTCTCAATTTATAACACTCTAGGTTCATCCTGTGCTAACCAATATCATAGCCAATAGCTATATATCTGGCTATTCATTTAAATTAATTAAAATTAAATAAAATACTAAATTCTCTTTCTCAGCCACAGTAGCCATTCCAAGTGCTAAATATGCTATACATGCTGCTATAGGCTACTGTGATAGATGATATATATACAACATTTCCATCATTGCAGATAGATCTATTGGACTGATGGGATCATCATTTCTCACCTAGATATTTCCAATAGTCTCCTAAACCAATTTACTTGAATCCAATCTTCCTTATTCCCACTCTCCCACTCTGCCATCAGAGTCAGCGCTATAAAATACAGATCTGACCATGTTAATATCCTGCTCAAAACCTTTTATTATTCCCTCTTCCCATGGCCTATGAAATAAATTTGGAATCTGTGTGTATGGCATATGATGCCCTCTCTCATTTGACTTCTTTGTGAATTTTTATCTCATGGTCTGCCCCTACTAGACCATCTTATGACCCTCTAATATTAAACCATTTTCAGCGGTGTGCTATGTACTTCAGACTGCTTTGTCTGCCAGATAATTTTCTGTTCTCTTCCTGCCTTCCTGGAGAACAGCTGCCCATTTTTCATGAGGAATCTTTTTAATTGTATATATCTCAGTCATTAGCAAGAATAATTATTATTTATTTTGTGATTTCTTCTTTATTAGATTGGAGAACCCTTGAGGACAGAGACTATGTATTAGTAGTAGTAGTAGTAGTCTCTAGAACAGTGCCTAGTATAGAATTGCCACTCAAAATTATGGGTTAAATGAATGAATAAATGAGTGAGTGAGTGTTCTCAAAAGCAAAGTTAGGGAATATTAGAGCTGATGTGGCCCTAGAGATTATCATGTCTAACAATTCACTTTACAGGAAAAGGAGGCTGTGATTCAGAAATGGGAAGTAATTTTCTAAGTTAACATAATCAATTAATTAATACGGTTCAATGGTGTTTTATGTGAGAACATTTTGCCACACATTGCAATCATGAAACCTGTATTGCAGGGCCCCATCATTATATCCTCACAGACACATTATCTATGTGCTTTTAATGTTTTTAATGTTCTCTTGTCATAGGTTCAAACTCCCAAATATTTTCAATAATCCATTGAATGTTGGTATAGAAGGAAGTGTTAATTGTGATATGCCCATCCTCCTCATTTTCCAAATGAGTAAAATGAGCCCTAAAGATATATTATTGTTGGGACAAGGCATGGATCAATGTCTCCTGTCTTGCATGTCTTAATTATATTTCCCTGATATAAATACCCCACATGTGTTGGTAATCATTCCTTTTACCTGGGTCCTGAAATCTCCATATATTTTGAAATTTTTCTAGAACAATGTCCTTACCATCTGGCCTTAATTATTTATTTAATGAGATATAATTCACATACCATGAAATTCAGCATGTTCAAGTGTACAATTAAGTGGTTTTAAGTATATTTGAAAGGTTTCACAATCATCACCACTACCTAATCCCAAACATTTACAACACCATGAAAGAAAAAGCATGTAACCAATTAAATCACTCCCTATTCCCCTCTCCTTTCAGCCTCCAGCAACCATAAATTTATCCATTTGTTTGGATTTGACTATTCAGCAATCATACAATGTGTGACCTTTTGTGTCTTTTTTCCCTTACCACAAACTTTTCAACCTTCATCCATATTGTAAAATGTATCAGTACTTGATTATTTTTGTAGCTGAATATTATTCTATTGCATATATTTACATTTCATGTATCTACTCATCAGTTGATGGACATTTGAATTGTTACCACCTTTTGAACTCTCATGAATAATAACATTGCCATGAACATTCATGCACAATTTTTTATGTGAACATACATTTTTATTTCTCTTAAGTGTATACCTAGGTTTGGAATTGCTGCTATTGTTGGTAACTCTTAACTTTTTGAGGACCTACTAAAATGTCTTCCATAACAGCTGCACCATTTTACATTCTGAATAGTCAAATGTATGAAGATTCCAATCTCTCTCTATACATATCAATGCTTTTTTTCCTTTAAAAATTACATACTTTATAGCGGATATGAAAGAGTCTCATGGTGGTTTTGATTTGCAGTTCTTTAATGACTAAGGATATCGAGATTTTTTTCATTTGATTGTTGACCATTTGTATAATCTTCATTAGAGAAGTGTCTATTGAAATGATTTGCCTATTTTAAAATTTGGTTCATTTGGGGTTTTCTTGTTGAATTATAATAGTTCTTTATATACTCTAGATAATAGACCTTGGAATGGAAAATACTGCGTGCCATATCAGTAAACAAAGGATGTTGCAGACATCAAGTCATCACATTATTGCTGCCTGGACAGGTGGTGAGCCCTGAGGGAACTCAGGATGGAGACAATGCCTGCTGCAGCAGCAATTCTTCCCCTATCCATGGTGCACTCTGAAGAAACTCAGAATGAGAACACATGGATACTTGCCTCAGATAGTTGAGGTGCACATCAAAGGAATAATTTCAGGAGTTCCCATAATGGGGCAGGGGAAATGAATCTGACTAGGAACCATGAGGTTGCACGTTTGATCTCTGGCCTCACTCAGTGGGTTAAGGATCTGGTGTTGCCGTGATCTGTGGTGTAGGTCGCAGATGTTGCTCGGATCCTGCATGGCTGTGGCTTTTGCATAGGCTGGCAGGTGCAGCTCTGATTCAAACCCTAGCCTGGGAACCTCCATATACCATGGGTGCAAAACTAAAAAGACAAAAGACAAAAAAAAAAGTGAGGATACTAAAGGAATAATTTCAGTGAGCCCAGACACATCTTTCCATACATAGAAAAGCACTAAATTCCTTAACTTGAGGTATCTGGTTTTGAATAAGAGTACTCTTTTGATGTTCTGATTAATCTAGGCTTTTGTTGCAAAAACTCCTATATATCCTGGCTCCTCTCCTGCATTTTCAGTCTCTCAGAATTATCTGTGTCCAGGCCTCAAGTCCTCAGTTTTGTCCATTGAATAAAACATAACTCTCAATTTTCCTTTATTTATTTTATATTAAACTGTAGTTGATTTATGATGTTCCTTCAATTTCTGTTGTACAGCAAAGTAACCCAGCCACCCATACACACCTTTTTTTTTTCCTAATCCAAGAGACTGGACACATTTCCCTGTGCTATATAGCAGGAACCCATCACACATCCATTCTAAATGTAACAGTCTGAATCTACCAACCCCAAACTCCCCATCAGTACTTCCATCTCCACCCTTTCCACTGGAAAACACAAGACTGCCCTCCATGTCCATGATCTGTTTCTCTTTTGTATATAGATCATTTGTGCTCTATTTTAGACTCCACATATAAGTGATATCATATGGTGTTTTTCTCTTTCTGAATCACTTTACTTTGTATGAGAATCTCCAGTTCCATCCAGGTTGCTGCAAATGGCATTATTTTGTCCTTTTTTATGGCTGAATAAAATTTCATTGTATATATGGATCACATCTTCTTAATCCATTCATTTGTCAATGGACATTTAGGTTATTTCCATGTCTTGACTATTGTGAATAGTGCTGCAATGAACATAAGGGTGTATGTGTCTTTTTCAGTGAAAGTTTTGTCTGGATATATGCCCAGGGTGGTATTATTGGATCATATGGTATTTTTTTTTAAAGATGACATCCTGGATTTATTTTATTTTTTTAATGATTATTTTCTCCATCATAGCTGGTTTACAGTGTTCTGTCAATTTTTTACTGTACAGCAAGGTGACCCAGTCACACATACATATATAAATTCTTTTTCTCACATTATCATGCTCCATCATAAGTGACTAGATATACTTCCAAATGAAAGTCAAGTTCATTTTTGTTTTTTTTTTAGAGCCACACCCTCGACATATGGAGGTTCCCAGGTTAGGGGTCGAATCAGAGCTGTAGCTGGTAGTTCTATACTAAGTTTTCTGAAGTACCTCCATGATGTTTTCCATAGTGGTTACACCAATTTACATTCCCAACAACAGTGAAGGAGGGTTTCCCTTTTCTCCACATCTTATTCAGCATTTGTTTTCTTTTGACTTATTAATGATGGCCACTCTAACTGGTATGAAGTGGTCATTCATTTTAGTTTTGATTTGCATTTCTAAAATAATTATTAGTGATGTTGAACTTTTTTCATGTGCTCACTGGCCATCTATATATCTTCTTTGGAGAAATGTTTATTAAGATCTTGTGCTCATTTTTCTATTAGGTGTTTTTTTGTTGTTGTTGAGTTGTGTGAATTGTTTGTACATTTTGGAGATTAAATCTTTGATAGATGTATCATTTGCAAAGATTGTATCCCATTCTGTGGATTGTCTTTTCCTTTTTTTTAATGGTTTCCTTTGCTGTGCAGAAGCTGTTGAGTTTAATTAGGTCCCATTTGTTTATTTGTGTCTTTATTTTCATTATTCTAGAAGTGGATCAAATGAGATGTTGCTGTGGTTTATGTCAAAGAGCATTGTGTCTATGTTTTTCTCTGTGAGTTTTAGAGTATCTAGCCTTACACATAGGTCTTTAATCTATTTTAAGTTTATTTTTGTGTATGGTGCTAGAGAAACTTCAATTTTGATTCTTATATATGCAGCTGTCAAGTTTTCACAGCACCACTTATTGAAGAGACTATCATTCCTCCACTGTATGTTTTTGCTTCCTTTGACATAGATTAGTTAACCATAGGTTCTTGGGTTTATCTCTGGGCTTTCTATCCTGTTCCATTGATTTTTGGTTTTGTTCCAGTACCATACTGTTTTGATGACTGTGGCTTTGTAGTATATTCTGAACTCAGAGAGCCTGATCCTTCCAGTTCAATTTTTTTTTTCAATATTGCCTTGGCTATTTGAAGTCTATTGTGTTTTCATACAAATTTTAAAGTATTTTGTTCTAGTTCTATAAAGAATGTCATTGGTAACTTGATAGGGATTGCATTTGTTATTTGTTGACTTGGTAAGGATGGCCATTCTGCCAGGTGTGAGGTGAGTTTTCATTTACATTTCTCTAATATTTAGTGATGCCAAGAATTTTTTCATGTGCATGTTGGCCATCTGTATATCTTCTTTGGAGAAAGGTCTGGATATATGCTCAGGAATGGGACTTTTGCCTCTTTTTCAATTGGGTTGTTTGTTTTATTGCTGTTGAGTTGTATAAGTGGTTTGTATATTTTAGAGATTAAGCACTTGTTGGTTGCATCATTTGAAATTATTTTCTCCCATTCTGTAGTTGTTGTTTTTTTTAATGGTTTCTTTTGCTGTGCAAAAGCTTTTCAGTTTGATTAGGTCCCATTGGTTTATTTTGCCTTGGGAGAGTGACCTGAGAAAATATTTGTAAGGTTGATGTTAGAGAATGTTTTGCCTATGCTCTCTTCTAGGAGTTTGATGGTATCTTATCTTACATTTAAGTCTTTCAGCCATTTTGAGTTCAGTTTTGTACAGGGTATGAGGGTGTGTTACAGTTTCATCTATTCATATGTGGCTGTCCAGTTTTCCCAGAACCCCTTACTGAAAAGACTATCATTTCCCCATTTTATATTCTTACCTCATTTGTTGAACATTAATTCACCATAGGTGTCTGGGTATATTTGTGAATTTTCTATTCTGTTCCATTGGTCTGTATGTCTGTTTTGATACCAGTACCACACTGTCTTGATGACAGTGGCTTTTTAATATTGCCTGAAGTCTGGAAGAGTTATGCCTACTGCTTGGTTTTTGTTCCTCAGAAATGCTTTGACAATTCATGGTCTTTTGTGGTTCCATATAAATTTTTGGATTGCTTGTTGTACTTCTGTAAAACGTATCATGGGTAATTTGATAGGGATTGCATTGATTCTATAGACTGTGTGGGTACTATGGCCATTTTAATGATATTAATGTTTCCAATCTAGGAGCATGTAATATCTTTCAATTTCTTTGAATTCTCTTTACTGTCCTTGATTAATGCTTTATTGTTCTCATCATATAAGTCTTTGACCTCTTTGTACATGTTTATAACCAGATATTTGATTTTTGGGATGCAATTTTAAAAGGTAGTGTTGTATTCATTTTATGATATTTCATTGTTAGTATAGAGAAATCCAACTGATTTCTGAATGTTAATCTTATATCCTGCTATTTTGCTGAATTTGTATCAGTTTGATTCATTTTTGGGTTGAGTTCTTAGGGTTTTCTGTACATAGTATCATGTCATCTGCATCCAGTGACAATTTTACCTCTTCTCTTCTGATTTGGATACATTTTATTTCTTTTGTTTATTTGATTGCTATGGCTCTGACTTCCAATACTATGTTGAATAACAGTGCTGAGAGTGGGCATCCTTGTCTTGTTCCAGATTTTAGTGGGAAGTCTTTCCACTTTTCTCCATTGAGTAGTATATTTGCTGTGCGTTTGTATAAATGACCTTTATTATGTTATGTTCCCTCTATACCCACTTTGGTAAGAGTTTTTATCATGGACTTTGTCAAATGTTTTTTCTGCATGTATTTAGATGATCATGTGGTTTTTTACTTTTCTTTTGTTAATGTGGGGTATTATGTTGATGGATTTGAATATGTTGAACCATCCTTGTGATCCTGGGATGAATCCTACTTTGTCCTGATGTACGGTCTTTTTTATATATTGTGGGATTTAGTTGTCTAAAATTTTGTTGAGAATTTTTGCATCTATATTCATCAAAAATATGGGCCTATAATTTTCTTTTTTGGTAGTATCTTATCTGGTTTTGGTATTAGGGTGCTGGTGGCTTCATAGGATCATATGTTCCTCTTTGTATGTTTGGTAGAATTTTCCTGTGAAGCCATATGGTTATGGACTTTTATTTGTAGAGAGTGTTTTTATTATATTTTCAATTTCATTTCTTGTATTCACTCTCTTCAGTTATCTATTTCTTCTTGATTCAATTTTGGTGGGCTCTATATCTCCAGAAAGTTGTCCATTTCTTATAGGTTGTCAAATTTGTTGGAATGCAATTGTTCATAGTATTCTTTTATGCTTTTTGGATTTCTTCAGTATCCATGGATATTTTTCCTTTTACATTTTTTATTTTGTCTATTTGGGTTTTTTCACTGCTCTTCTTGGTGAGTCTGGCCAGAGATTTGTCAATTTTGTTTACCTTTTCAAAGAACAAGCTCTTGGTTTTATTGATTTTTTCTATTGTTTTTGGATCTCTATTTTATTGATTTCCTTCTGATCTTTATGATTTCCTTCCTTCTGTTGACTTTAGGTTTTTCTTTTTTTCTTCTTCTTCTCTGTCCAATTCTTTTAGTTGGTCTGTTAAGTTGGTGTGAAATTTTTCTTCTTTTTTGAGGAAGGCTGTATCACTATGAATTTCCCTTTAAGCACTTCTATTGCGGCATCCCATAGATTTTGAATGGTTGTGTCTTCATTTTCATTTGTCTCAAAGTATTTTTTAATTTCCTTCTTGATTTCCTCATTGACCCATTGGTTTTTTAGTAGGATGTTTCTTTAGTCTCCATGTAGTGAGTTTCTTCTCATTTCTTTTCCTGTGCTTGATGTCTAGTTTTGTGCAATTGTGGTAAGAGAAGATACTTGAAGTAATTACTACACACTTAAATTTGTAGAAGTTAGCTTTGTGCCCCAGTGTGGGATTGATCCTTGATGATTTTCCATGTGCACTTGAGAATAACCTATATTCTGAATTTTTTTAGATGTAATGTCCTGAATATGTCAATTAAGTCTAAATTTACTATTGTGTCACTTAGGATCTCTCTTTCCTTATTGTTTTTCTGTCTAGAGGATCTGCCCATTGATGTGAGAGGGATGTTAAAGTCTCACATGCCAATAACAGTTAGCCTCCCGCTGCCTTTAGCCCACACAAGAGTTGCCCAGCCATCCATAGCCTTCACAAGAAGTGCCCAGTCTCCCAGAGCCAGAACCGGTGGCTTCTAGCCACCCATAGCCTATGCCAGAGGTGGCCCTGTCTTAGAACACGCATGTGGACAGGGACATTCCTAGGGCTGTCTTCCCTTCCTCCTCTCACCCTCCCCAACAATGGCACCTTGCTTCTGTTGGCCCGGAACTCCTCCAGGTTCCCTCTGCAGTGGTGTTCCACTCCCCAACCCATAGTACACTTCTTCCCCATCTGCAGTGCACTGCTCCTTAGCTCCTCAGGCTGTCCCCACACAGCCAACCCTAGCACTAGTCCTATCCCCAGAACTGACCTCAGGAGCTTGAGTCTCAGTGCCCAGCCCCCACCCAAGTGTCTCAGGCTGTGCCACCTGGGGAAGTTGTGCAGATGATCTGTGTGGCTCTCATGCTACTTTTCCCTCCTTTGTCCAGCTGCTGTGCTTTCTCAGAAACTTTGAAATCCCCCTATCTAGGCTGATCTCCCCATCAGTTAGGTGGCTTCCCAGAATGTGGGTTCCTTTTCTCCTTCACAGCTCCCTCTCAGGAATGCTAGTCTCATCCTGAATGTTTCTCTCTCACTCTCTTTTTTTTTCTTTGTTGTACCCAGTTATGGCAAGAATTTCTTGCCCTTTTCGGAGGTTTAAGTTCTTCTACCAGTGTTCAGTAAATGCTCTGTGTGAATGATTTTACATGTAGATTTTTTTTGATGTGTTTGTGGGAGAAGGTGAGTGTGACATCTTACTCCTCCATCATCTTGATCCTTCTCCCCTATTTATAATTTTTATTTTTATTTTGGGTTGTTTTTCTTCCCTTCCTCTTTTGTTGTATTATCTTTATTTTTCTGAACATCTTTAGTGTTATGTTTTGCTTTCTTTTTCTTTTTTATGTGTGTATTCATTATAGTTTTTCTATTTGTTGTTCTTGTTAAATTTTGATGTAGCCATCTCTATGCGTACAGAATTGCTACTGTTTTCTGGTTTGAATTTCAAATGTGTTTTCAATGCTATGCATTTTTCCTCTTGTCTTCTTCTGCTTACAATTTCTGATGTATTTGTCAATGGGTGCTTTCCTACTTTTATATTATCTTTGCCTTTACCAGTGTGCTTTATTAGTTGTTGTAGAGCTGATTTGTAGGTGCTGGAACCTCTTAACTTTTGCTTGTCTGGAAAGCATTTGTTCTCTCCCTTAAATCTGAATGGTAGTGAGTTCCCATTTTGGCTCAGTAGGTTATCAAATTGCCTAGTATCCCTGAGATGTAGGTTCAATCCCTGGCTTTGCTCAGTGGGGTAAGGATCTGTCATTGTCACAAGTGCAGCATTGACCACAGAAGTGTCTTGGATCTGGTGTTGCTATGGCTGTGTAGTAGGCTGGAGTCTGTGGCTCCAATTCTACCCCTAGCCTGGGAACTTCCATATGCCCTGGGTGCAGCACCCCCTATCAAAAAAAATCTGAATGAGACATTTTCTGAGTAGAGTATTCCTGTTTCTAGGTTCCTCCTATTCATCACCTCAAATATATCTTGCCACTCCTTTCTGGTTTGTAGAGTTTCTGCTGAAAAATAAACTCTTATCATTATGGGGGTTCCTTTATATGCAATTTGTTGATTTTCCCTTGTGGTTTTTAATATTTTTCTTTGTATTTAATTTTTCCAAGTTTTATTAGTAAGTGTCTCACTGTGTTTCTCCTTGGGTTCATCCTCTATTGCATTCCCTGTAATTCCTCAACTTGAGTGAGTGTTTCTTTTTCCATATGGCTTAAATATTCGGCTATCACTTATTCAAATATTTTCTCTGGCCCTTTCTCTCTCCCTTCTCCTCCTAGAACCCATATGATGTGAATGTTGGTATATTTAATGTTGTCCCAGAGACCTCAGACCCTCTTCAGTTCTTTTCATTCTTTTTTCTTTATTCTTTCCTGTGGCAGTGATTTCCACCATTTGGTCTTCCACCTCAATTTCTCGTTCTGCCTCTGTTATCCTGCTATTGATTACTTCTAGTGTATTTTCCTTTTCAGACATTGTGCTATTCATTTCAGTCTGCTTGCTCTTTGCATCCTCTAGCTCTTTATTAAATAATTCTTTAACTTCTCTGTCTCCATTTTTCTCAATATTTTGGATCATCTTTATTATCATCACTCTGAATTCTTTTTTCAGGTAGATTGCCTATCTCCTCATCATTTAGTTTTTTCATTTGTTCTTTTCTTGTTTCTTTGTCTGAAAGCCACTTCTTTATCATCTCCTAATTCCTACATTTATGTTTATTGTCCCCTTGATAGCAGGTGTGTAGATGCAGCAGCAGGTGCCCTGTCAGTCCTGGAGTTCTCAGGGGAGGTAGCAGTTCACATGCAACCAGAGCACATGATAGGAACAGTGGTATCACACTACCACTCCTGGAGCTGAGTGGCTGCTAGGGATGGAGTCTGTGAGGAAGGTGACATTGATTCACAGGTAACAGGATTACTTTTGTAGCATGTGGGGCAACAATGTCTCCTGTAACCCCTCCTGCTACCAGGTAACTCTCAGGACTATTTTCTATAGGGGGAAATGTCAGCAGCTGCTTCTGAGGTCCCTCACTTTGCTAGGAATGGTCTTGAGCCTGCTATATCCTGCTGTAGGGGCAGGCACCTTTCTGCAGTCACTACCCTTTTTTGGCCACTCTAGGGAATCTTTCTGTACCCCTAAAGGGTGGAGGCTGCTCCCTAACTATTGCTAAAATGCTCTCTCTTGGAGTTCCCATTATGGCTCAGTGGTAATGAACCCAACTAGTATCCATGAGGATGTGTGTTCAATCCCTGGCCTTGCTCAGTGGGTTAAGGATCTGGCACTGCCATAAGTTGTAGTGTAGGTCACAGACATGGCTAAGATGCTGCATTGCTATAGCTGTGGTGTAGACCAGCAGTCACACCTCCAATTCAATGCCTAGCCTGAGAACTTCCATATGCCACAGGTGTCACCCTAAAAAGTACACACAAAAAAAGACTCTCTGTAGCTGTAGCACATGCACTTCTGGCAGTCCCTCTGCCCCTCTGACTGCTGACTGCAGTGTTCTCTGTAGCCGCTGTGGATTGGAATGTGGACCAATGGGCCTTCTGCAGCTTCCTTGACATTGAAGGAGCACCACTGTTGTGGGCCCCCACTTAGCCTCTGGCTGGAGCTATGAGCTTTTGCTTTATTCCAACTAGGCAGTTTGCAGCTCCCATTGGAAATGTGTGCCCCTGGCCCTCTTGCAACTTCCCTGGTGCAGAATGGGCACAGCCAGGGTGAGCCCTTCCTCTATCAATGGCCTGACCTGCAGAGCTTGTGCTTTTCTCAGTTGAGCATTTTATGGATTCTCCAGGGAACTTGTGCTGGCAGGCTTCTTGTGGCTCTTCTAGCATGGAATGGGTGCCACTAGCATGGGAGCCACAGGCAGGAGTGGAGAAGCTTTTGTTACTCCCCTGGACAGTTACTGTGCCTGCTATGAGTTTTCTGTAGCCCTAAAGTTGGGACTTTACCTCAGCTGTTGCTAGATAGCTGCTGATTTGGGGTGGCTCCCAGAGCTGAAGTAGACCGTGTCCTGCAGCCTGAGAGCATGCACAGGGAAAAAGGCTGTAGTGGTGAATCCTGCCCCTTCCCTCCAGTCCCTTCAAACAATGGCAACTAGCCTCTAAACCTGACTGGGTTGCCTCAGCTTATGCCCTTAAGTATGGTCACCCCATTCTCTTGTCCATCCAGTCTGTTGCTGCACGGCTAACCTCAATTTTTCCTGACATAGCCAGCCCCAGCTCTCTCTTTGAATCTGATCTCTAAGGCCAGAGTTTTTGTTCCCAACACTTACTGGCACCCGTGTATGGTTGCTCTAGCATTGACTGTGTAGGTTTGTTTCTATTTTAACTGCTTCACCAATTAGTGTGTTCTCCTCGAATATGCTAAAGTTCCTCTTCTGTCCCATCTGACCTCCTCACTGGAGAGGGAACTTCCCAGGGTGAAGAAGGTTTTCCTCTTTCCAGCTCCCTTCTAGATTGCAGAGCCAGTCTCATTTTTTTCTCTTCTCTCTTTTTCTTCTTTCGTCTTTTGTTCTATATGGTTTTGTGAAGTTTTTCTTCCTCTGTCATAATCCTGAGGTCTTTTGTCAGTGTTTAGCAAATTTTCTGTGTGAATAGTTCCCGATATAAATGCATTCTCAACATATTTGTGGGAGTAGGTGAGCCTCACATCCTACTAATCTGCCATCTTCCTCTAGACCTGAGTTTTATTTTATGGACTACAACAATTTTATGACTCTGAAAGTTAAATCAAGATTAACGATTTTTTTTTGGTCTTTGGTCTTTTTAGGGAGGCACCCACAGCATATGGAAGTTCCCAGGCTAGTGGTCTAATCGGAGCTACAGCTGCTGGCCTACACCGCAGCCACAGCAATGCTGGATCCAAGCCACGTCTGCGATCTACACAACAGCTCACAGCAACACCAGATCCTTAACCCACTGAGCGAGGTGAGAGATCCAACCTGCAACCTCATGGTTCCTAGTTGGATTTGTTTCCACTGCTCCA
Organism: Phacochoerus africanus; assembly: GCF_016906955.1. Taxonomy (NCBI): domain Eukaryota; kingdom Metazoa; phylum Chordata; class Mammalia; order Artiodactyla; family Suidae; genus Phacochoerus; species Phacochoerus africanus. Next base: position 56,771,304 of record NC_062560.1, read on the forward strand.
TGACAAGAAATCCTAAGGATATTCTTTAATGAGAAAATATGCTATAGAGTCATCATACAGCCTGGCAATACACAGAAGAGTCTCTAATTTCTATTTCTGATCTCAAACTATTAGTGCATAGATATGCAAGAGATTTTTGTGTATTACTTGTCTATCCTACAACTTTAGTTGTATTCTGATAGTATCTTTAGGTTTTTCCATGCGTAGTATCACGTCATCTGCAAATAGTGGCAGTTTTACTTATTCCTCTCTTTTTTTTTCTTCTTCTTCTCTTATTTCCATGGCTAGGATTTACAAAACTGTTGTATAAAAGTGGTGACAGTGGCATCCTTGTCTTTTTCCTGATCTTAGTGGAAATGCTTTCTGCTTTTCCCTGTTGAGAATGATGTTAGCTATTTGTCAAATATGGCCTTTATTATGTTGAGGTAAGTTCCCTCAATGCCTGCTTTCTGGGTAGTTTGTTTTCATAAATATTTGTTGGATTTTGTTAAAAGCTTTTTCGGCATCTATTGAGATGATCACATGGTTTTATTCTTCAATTTTTTTATGTGGTGTATCACACTAATTGTTTTGCACATATTGAAAAATCCTTGCATTCCTTACATCCTACTTGATAATGGTGCATTTTCCTTTTAATGTATTGTTGTATTCACTTTGTTAGTATTTTGTTGAGGATTTTGGCATATATATTCATCAGTGACATTGGCCTGTAGGTTTTGTATGCATGTGTGTTTGTGATGTCTTTGTCTGATTTTAGTACTAGTATGATGGTAGCTACATATAATGCTTTTGGCGGTGTGCTTTTCCACTGTAAATTTTTGGAATATTTTCAGGATAGGTGTTAACTCTTTGACTGTTTGATAGAATTTGCCTGTGAAGCCATTTAGTCCTAGACTTTTGCTTGTTGGAAGTTTTTAAATCACATTTTCAATTTCAGTAATTGTGAACAGTTTGTTCTTATTTTCTATTCCATCCTTGATCAGTCTTGGAAGACTTTCTACAATTTTTTCCATTCCTTCTAAGTTCATTTCATTGGCATATAGTTGTTTATAGTAGTCTCTTGTAATTTCTTATACTTCCATGTTTTCAGTAATAACTTCTTTTCATTTCTGAACTTATTGATTCGAGACCTCCCCCACTTTTTTTCCTTGATGAGTCTGGCTAAAAGTTTATCAATATTCCCGATCTTTTCAAAGAACTGGCTTTTATTTTCATTGATCTTTTTCTATTGTTTTCTTGTCTATTCATTTACTTCTGCTGTGATTTAATTATTAATTTCCTTCTACTAAATTTGAGTTTTGTTTTTTCTTCTTTCTCTAGGAGTTGCTTTAGAAGTATGGCTAGATTTTTTTTTTCATTTTATCTTTTTCTTGTTTCTTGATATAAGATTGCATTGCTATAACCATCCCTCTTAGAACTGCTTTTGCTGCATCCCATAGATTTGGATCATCAAGGTTTTGTTTTCATTTGTCTCTATGCATTTTTAAATGTCCTCTTTGATTTTCTCATTGACCCATTGATTGCTTAGTAGCATATTCTTTAGTCTCCATGTATTTGTGTTTTTTTGCAGTATTTTCCCCTATAGTTGATTTCTATTCTCACAGCTATATGGCTGGAAAAGATGCTCAACATGATTTCAATTTTTGTAAATTCACCTAGGCTTGATTTTAGGTCTTATATGTTATCTGTCCTATAGAATGTTCCTTGTGCACTTGAGAAGAATATATATTCTGCTTTCAGATGGAATGTTCTATAAATATCACTTAAGTCCATCTAGTCTGGTTTGATGTTTACTGCCAGTGTTTCTTTATTAATTTTGTGTCTGGATTATTTGTCTGTTGCTGTATGTGGGGTGTTAATGTCCTCCATTATTACTGGGCTATTATTGATTTCTCCTTTTATGGTTGTTAACAGTTGCCTTATATATTGAAGTCCTCCTATGTTGGGTGCATATATATTAACAATTGTTATATCTTCTTAGATTTATCCTTTGATCATTATGTAATGACTTCCTTTGTTCTGGTAATTTCTTTAAGTCTATTTTTTTTTCTGATATGAGTATTTCTGCTACAGCTTTCTTTTGATTTCCATTTACATTGAATAACTTTTTCCATCCTCTCACCTTTATTCTTGGATGTGCACTTATATCTGAAGTGGGTCTCTTTTAGACAGCATATATTCAGGTCTTGTTTTTGTATCCATTCAGCCAGTCTATGGCTTTTGGTTGGGATGTTTAAACCATTAATATTTAACATAATTATTGATATGTTTGTTCTTATTGGTATTTTGCTAATTGTTTTGCATTTTTTGGTCTTTTTTTTTTTGCCTTTCTTCTTTTATTGTCTTCTCTTGTGATTTGATGGCTATCTTTGGTATTGTGTTTGGTTTGCTTTTTCTTGTTTGTATATGTATCTATCATAGATTTTTGGTTTGTGTTTACCATGAGGTTGTGATATCACACTCTATGTAACAAGTGTATGTAATAAGTCTAAATAACATGATTGTTTTAGTTGCTGTTTGCTTAATTTCAAATGCCTTTCCAACATCTTGCAGTTATACTCTCCTCTTTTCATGATTGCTGCTTTTGATAGAATATTTTTGTCTATGATTCCCTACATTTACAATATATTTCCTTCTACCAGTGAGTCTTCTCATTTGTAGTTTTACTGCTTCTAGTTATGGCCTTTTTTTTCACCTATATAAATTTCTTTAACATTTGTTGTAAAGCTGGTTAGGTGTGCTGAATTCTCTTAGCTTTTGCTTGTTTTTAAAGCTTTTATTTTCTCTGTTGAAACTGAAGGAAAGCCTCACTAGGTAGATTATTCTTGGTTGTAGGTTTTTCCCTTTCAACACTTTACATATAGTCCCATTCCTTTTTGGCCATGTTCCTTCTTAGGTTTGTCCTATATGGTACTCTTTTTTTTAAATGATTTTTATTTTTTCCATTATAGTTGGTTTACAGTGTTCTGTCTTCCTGTATTTGAGTGAATATTTCCTTTCACATTTAGAGAAATTTCAGCTATTATATCTTCAAATATTTTCTCTGGTTCTTTCTCTCTCTTCTCCTTCTGGGACCGCTATAATGCTACTGTTGATATGTTTAATGTTGTCTTAGAGTTTTATTTGATTGTCCTCATTTACCTTCATTCTTTTATTTTAAAATTCTGTTCCACATCACTAACTTCCACCAGTCTGTCTTCCTCTCACTTATGCATTTTTCTCCCTCGTGTATTCTGCTATTCATTCCTTCTAGTGTATTTTTTCACTTCAGTTATTTTATTATTTATCTCTGTTTTTTCAATATCCTTTTTTTGTTAAACATTTCTTGTATTTTCTCAATATTTATCTCCCTGTTTTTCCATGATCTTGGATCTTCCTTACTATCATTATTCTGAAGTCTTTTTCATATAGGTTGCCTATCTCTACTTCCCTTAGTTGTTCTTCTGGGGTTTTATCTTTTTTCTTTCATATGAAGGGTATTTCTATGCTGTTTCATTTTGTCTAGGTTTCTGCCTTTGTGGACTCATTCTGCACACTGCAGGATTGTAGCTCCTCTTGCTTCTGGTGATGGTCCTCTGGTGGGTTAAATTTATACAGGGGCTTTTGCTGGCTTCTTGATGGGAGTGACTTGTGCTTGCCCAATGGTGGGTGGAGCTGGGTCTTGTCCCTCTGGTGGGAGGGGTCATTGATGAGGTGTGATTAGTGGTGGCTGCTTATCAAGGAATTCTTTAGGCAACCTGTTTATGGTTGGGGCTGGGTTCCCACCCTGTTGCCTGTTTGACCTGGGGCTTCTGAGCCCTCTTGCCTGCAGGCATTTTTGGGTGTGGTCACAGTTTTCCAAAGTGATAGTCTCCAGGTAGCTCATACTAATTATTCCCTGAGACCTCTGCCTCCAGTGTCCTGTCCCTACAGTGAGACAAAGACAACCTTTTCTTTCCCAGAAGACCCTCCAAGACCCATAGGTAGGTTTGGCCCATATTCTTATGGAGTCCAGGCTTTGCACTGGTACCCAGTCACTGTGAAATCTTATGTACACCCTCCAAGAGTGGAGTCTCTGCTTTCCACAGTCCTGTGGAGTTCTTGCATTTAATCGTCACTGGTCTTCAATGGAAAATGCTCTGCAGCTACTCTTCCTAATGCCAGACCCCCAGGCTGGTGAGTGGTTTGGAGCTCTCACTCCTGTGGGAGAGCCTTTACCATAGTTATTTTCCATTTTGTGAGTTTCCCAGTCAGCTAGCATGGGAATTGCTTATATTGTGAAAGTGCCCCTCCTATTGTCTTGTCATGGATTTTTCTTGCCTTTTGGGTGTAGGATATTTTTTTTTATATTTTTCGGCCTATTTTTTATACATCTTGGGTTTTTAAACAGTTGTGATTTTACTGTTTGAGAAAGAGGAGGTGAGCTTGAGTCTCTTTAAGAGATTTTATTTTTTTTAAATATATAGATATCTGCCAGACTTTTTCTCAGTGTATGCTGGTCTTTATTTCCTTGATAAGAGGTGAGACTGATGTAACCAGAATCTGTACTGGATATTGAGTGGGGCCTTTTCCCTGTTCTGTGGTTGTCACTGCTCCCTAGTTGTTGGAATAGTAGCCCCCATATGTTTATGGGTTTATTTCTGGTCTGTGGTGCTAGATAGGTGGGATTGGAGCATTCCCACTAGGAGAGGAATCTCAGAGTATTTCTCTGTTTTAGCTGTTCACTTGTGAGCATGCCTGTTTGTGTCACCATTTATCCATAGTGCAGATTCACAGAGTACATTTTTGTTGGTACTGCAATGCTGGAAATTGGCCCTAGTATCTCTCAGGTGTTGTTTTCTCTAGGCCATCATTGTGGAACAACTGAAGGCAGTTCCCATGACTGCAGCAATTTTGTACCTGGAGCAACTGTGAGTGCTATGGAGGCAGCTCAAGCTCTGGTCTGGTCCAGACCCTGTATGTACATTCCCACAAAGCCTATAGCTGCTAAATCCAGACGAGTCTCAGCTGCAGGGGCACTTGTTCATTTGGATATTCCACAGGCCCTGAATTTGCAAAGCCTGGAGCAGAGGTGTAAATCTGGTTCTTGTAGCTGGGAGGAGAGATTTTAGCTATTCTTTCTCAGTTGGAGGGACTCTGGGGTTCAGCTTTGGCTTCAGCCCCACCTCAGAATGTGGGTAATGTACTGGAGACATCTCCCAAGGCAGCAGGAACTCAGGAGCCTATCCAGGTTAGAGGAGGGTGGGGTGGCCTCTAGTTCTATAAGCCTGCCTAGAAGGGAGGCAGGCCAAAGATCAGGAAGCTGAGCCAGGGGTCAGGCACATAGCCTCAGTTAGGTGGGAGTGGGCTGGCCAGTGTTTACTGAAAGAAATTTGCACTGAAGGGAGGTGGGCCTGTGATGGGGTACATAGACTCACTCCAGTGGGAGTAGGCCAACCAGAGGACTGGACAAGCAAATCTGACTCAAAGGGATGTCGGCCCAGTATGGGTCATATGGGCTCATTTCAGTGGGAATGGGCTGGCCAGAGGTCAAGTGCATGGGTTTGTTCAAGTGAGTCTGAGCAAGCAGATCATCCCTGGAAGAAGCCTTTCCTAAGGTCCAGAGGGGCCTACATGGGGAAAAGAACTTCAATACCCTACGTTGCACACCATTCAAAAATAGTGCTCAGCCACAGTGGTTGCCTGCCCCACCAACCTTCATGGGTTCAGTGCTCTGCCCTCTAGTTCCTCCCAACTGCCTCTTCAAATTCTACTGTGGTTCTATCCTTGGTTGTGTTCACATTCTAGTACCTGGCCCCTGCCCATATCAGCGGTCTGGAGTCTCAGGCTTGGGCATGCAGGGCAGTGGAAAGGGTCATCAATGTATGTCTCATTCTGTCCTGCCTGTCACAAACTGGCTGCTGCATTCTCCTCTGAGGTTCCAAGTGTTCTTTCCTGTCCCAGAGGACTTCCCTGAGTATGGAAACCTCTCTTCACCCTCAGCATCCTGCCAGAGGTCCAGGTCTGACTTTCTTCCACTCCCCCCCCTTTTTTTTTCTTTCTTTCCCCTTCAGCCGACCCAGTTACATGGAGAGCTGTCTTGTCCTTTCGGGTGTTAAAGTGCTTCAGTCACTTTTCAGTTGCTGTCCTACAAGGATTTTTCCATTTGCACATGTATTCTCAATGTATTTGTGGGAAGACATGAGCTCCGTGTCCTATCCTGTGGCCATCTTGATCTCTTGATGGTGTCTTTTACAGAGCTGAAATTTTTAGTTTTAATGAGATCCAGCTTATTGTTTTTTTTTCATGTACTGTGCCTTTTGTGTTGTATCTAAAAACAGCACCAAACCCATATTACTTAGATTTTCTCCTCTGTTACTTTAGCAGTTTTTGTTTTTTGATCTTGCATTTTATGTTTTGTCCTGTATTCATTTGGTGTTTATTTTTGTAAAAAGTGTGTTTTCTGTGCCTAGATTTATTTAATTTTTTTGCATGAGGATGTCTGGTTGTTCCAGCAACATCTGTCAAAACGATGATCTTTTATCCATTGTATTTCCTTTGTTACCATGTCAAAGATCAATTGACTATATTTATATGGTACTATTTCTGGATCCTCTACTCTGTTCCATAGATCTACATTTGTCTATTTTTTTCCACCAATATACCACACTCTCTGTATTCCTGTAACTTTAGAGTAAGTGTTGAAGTCAGGTAGTGTGATGGAGCAGGACCCTATGGAGCTTTCCCAAGACAGAACTCCTCCAGGTCCAAGACCAGCCTCTTGTCTGTAGAAAAACTTTAAGCAAAGAGTAATCAGAGAGGTAAAAATTGCAGAGGCAAAGAAAATGGTCAAACAGAACAGAATAATAATTTAGCCATTAAATAAAGTCAAGGATATTTAGTTCCTCCTCATGGGCTCTTGCTAATACCTTGAGCCAGATTGTAGCCATGATATAAGCTGTTCCAACTTGCAATATTTCAAGAATTATCCTCAAGGAAACAGGAACAAACAGACCCTGGAACTGAAGAGTAAGTGTACTTAATCAGGATGATATTGACCAGACCACTGCAAGATCCATTTCAAGATGATTGTCAGAGCTGACTGCACCTAGTCCCCTCCCTCCACCTATACAATCCTGAAACTCCTCTTTAAAAACTCTTCCTCCTTGATCAACAGTGGGGAATTGGCTTTTGGACAGGAGTCCACCTTCTACCCATGTTGCTGGCCTCCTGAATAAAGCAATCTTCCCTTTCCTACTAACACTTCTTTCACAAGTATAGGCTTTTGATTGGTGAGCAGCCACATCTGAGCCCTATAACCAGTAGTATCAGTCCTCCAACTCTGTTCTTATCTTTGCTATTCTGAATCTTTTGCCTCTTTATATAAACTTTAGAATCAGCTTGTCTATATCCACAGAATAACTTGCTCTGACACTTATTGGATTGCTTTGGATCAATAAATAAAATTGGGAAGAAATGACATCCTGACAATGTTCTCTCTAGCAACAAACATGGAGTATCTTTCCATTTACTTAGTTCTCCTTTGATTTCTTTCACCAGTTTTGTAGTTTACTTGATAAAGATCTTGTCCATATTGTGTTAGCCTTAGACCTAGGCATTTCCTTGGGGGGGATGCTAGTGTAAATAATACTGTATTTTTATTTTCATTTATTTTTTAAATTAAAATTTTTATTATTATGTTTTTTAAGTTTATTTTTTGTTAAATGATTTTTTTTCCATTGTAGCTGGTTTATAGCATTCTGTCAACATTCTACTGTACAGCATGGTGACCCAGGGCAAATTCCACTTATTAATTATCAGTATCTCTTTTTTTACTTTCTTTTTCTCTGTTGTTCTACTCAGATAATTAATATTGCTATATTTTCAAGGCCAGTAATCTTTTCTGTCTTCTTCACTGTGCTCTTCAGTTCCATCCATGGAGTTATTATAGGTATTGCATTTTTCAATTCTAAAGTTATCTGGCCCTTCTAGTTCTTTGCTGAGACTTTTTTTTTCATTTACTTCAAGCAAATTAATAATTGTTTACTGAAACATTTTTATGATGGTTGCTTTAAAAACCTGTGCAACAATGTCAACATATATGTCATTTTATTGACATCAGATGTCTTTTCTCATTCAAGTAGCAACTTGCTGCTTCTTCTTACTAACATGGTGTTTATTGTATTTGGGCATTTTGTTTATTATATTATAGGACCTTGGGTATTTTTTTTGGATTTTATTTCCTTTAAATTTTATTGAAGTATAGTTAATTTACAAGGCTTTGATAATTTCTGATGTACACCAAAGTGACCTACTCATACATATACACATATATGATTCTCTCTGGTTCTTTTCCCACATAGATTATCACAGAATACTTGGTAGGTGGCTATTTTCTTTATGTTTAGAAGGTCTCCTCTAATATTACACCAGTAGGTGAAGGAGAGTAACTCTTTTACTACTGACAAGTGAGGAGGAAAAATTCAGATCTTCTACTGAGTCTTCCTTGACACCACAGAATTAAGGAATGACTCCTTACTGCTGGGAAAAGACGAAAGTTTCAAATCCTCACTATGGCTCTGATGGTACCACACTGGCTAGGAGGATGAGTAGTACCATTTTACTGTTCCCCATTTGTCCTCCACTGCATCTCTGGGTAGGGAGATGCCTTGTTACTTCTGGATGGTAATTAATGTTTTGAATTCCCACTCATCTTTTACTGACACTAGTGGGGAATGGAGGGAGTACCTTGATATCACTGGTTAGTGTTGCAGTTCCAGACCCTTAGCAGACCTCTACTTATACCATGGAGGGGAACCTTGTTATCACAGAGTTGTGATTAAAGACCAAGTGCTCAATTGGTCTTTTCTTATACCACTCTTGCAAGAAGGAAAGGGATACATTAGAGCAGGGAAAGGGTAGAAGTCACACTGCCTTTTCTAATAAGGATGGGGATGGTGTCACAGTTATTTCCCCAAGGTAGGGCAGTTATAGATAAAAGGTTTCTGTCTTGCTAGGTTGCCTCTCTTTGCCTCTTGGCTCAAGAAAGTAGGCTTTTCTTGGGGGCATTTATTGGCATTTATTGCTTATTGGCCTTTCTATGTTGCTGGCCTTTCTCCCACCAAGTCTAAAATATATGTAATAACAAAAAAAAAAAATCTCAGAAAACTTACTGCTCTATCATTCATCGTGTTCCATAACCCTATGAACTTCTTATCTCCTATTTTCAGGGCTTTCTCATATTTGTTTTAAGTATAATTTCCAGGATATTTGCTGTACTTAGTTGTGGGGGCAATAGAGAAATGCATCTCTTTATGGTCTGGATCTTAAATCTTTTTATAAAGTTATGTTTGAATATGGATTCATAGCCTGACTATGAAGCTGACATATTAGAAGATTTCCGTATTTAAGCATAAATTTATACTTAATCCTGTAATTGGGATGATCTGTAGGAGAGTCATTAATGCAAATTAGGCAATGCCAATTTCAACATCAAAAGGATAAAAAGAATTAAGAGAAGGATGCAGAGGCAAGAAACAGCTGACAAAAGTTTTAGAAGGGGCTTTTAGCACAGTAAATGGATTACATGTGGCCATGATTAAGGAAAGTCTTGAGTAGGAGAGAGAATTTTCCCAGAGGGAAGAGGCTCCAAACCCTGGCTACTCAGTATCACCTGGAGGAGAGTTTTTTGTTGTTGCTGTTGTTTTAATATGTTCAGGCTGTCCTCCAGAACAATTCAGTTAAAATCTCTAGGAATGAGGTCTATGCATCAGTGTTTTTTAATTGATGCATAATTGATTTAAAATATTGTGTTAATCTCTTCTGTACAGCAAAATGATTCAGTTATATACTTTTCCATTATGGCCTATCACAGGATATTGAATGTAGTTCCCTTGCTATAAAATCATATCTTGATATTTATCCATTCTATATATACTAGCTTGCATTAGCTAACCACAAACTCCCACTCCATCCCTCCCCAACTCTCTCCCCCTTGGCAACCACAAGTCTGTTCTCTGTGAGTCTGTTTCTGTTTCATAAATAAGTTCATTTGTGCCATAATTTAGGTTCTACATAATAGTATGATGGTATTTGTCTTTCTCTTTCTCATTTACTTTACATAGTATGACAATCTCTAGTTCCATCCACGTTGCTGCAAATTGCATTATTTCATTCTTTTTTATGTCTAAGTGATATTCCATTGTATATATGTACCACATCTTCTTTATTCATTCATCTGTTGACGGATGGTTATTTAGGATGTTTAGGTTGTTTCCATGTCTTGGCTATTGTGAATGGTGCTTTTATGAACATAGGGGCACATATATATTTTGATTTACAGTTTTGTCCAGATTTATGCCCATGGAAGGGAATTTTGGATCATATGATAACTCTATTTTTAGTTTTCTGAGGAACCTCTATACTGTTTTCCATAGTGGTTGCACCAATGTACATTCTTACAAATAGTGTAGGAGGGGTCACTTTTCTATAAATCTTCTCCAGGATTTATTGTTTTTAGTCTTTTTGATGAGGGCCATTCTGACTGATGTGAGTTGGAAACTAATTGTAGTTTTGATTTGCAATTCTCTAACAATTAGCAACATTGAGTGTTTTTTGGATTTTTTTAAGGGCTGCACTGGGGTCAAATCAGAGCTACAGATTCCGGCCTACACCACAGCCACAGCAATGATGGATCTGAGGTGCATCTGAGACCTACACCACAGCTCACAGCAATGTCAGATCCCTGACCCACTGAGCAAGGCCAGGGATTGAACCTTCATTCTCATGGATACTAGTCAGATTCATTTCTGCCATGCCACAATGGGAACTCCAACATTGAACATCTTTTTATGTATGCATCAATATTCTTTAAACTCTCTAAGTGAATTAACTATAAATCCAAAGTTAAGAATCACTGCTGTAGGGGTTTTCAATTTGAGTAGGATGGTTAAATTAATGTTAATAAGAATCATATCCCATACAAGACAACGGAAATGTAGAATCAAGAAGAGATTAATCAGTGATTGTCAACTACTAAGCCTTCTTGGAGAAAGAGTCTCTAACCAAACTGAGGTATTTTAATCTTTATCCATATGTGTTGTTTGATGCAATATAATATTTTTCAATACTGTTACTGGTTTATTACTTTTACCAAGAGATCTTGTTTTATAGACAGCACATTAAGTGGGAAGAAAATTGCATCATGATCTGTCTCTTTGTCATTTTTGCTTATGGAAAGTTTTCTTTCTCCCATGCATCTGAAGCACCTGAAAGTAATCCTTGGAGGTATATTTAATCAATATTAAGTTAAAATGTCAGGTGATTAAAAAGAGCTGATCCCAAAAGGGAATGGAAAACATTAATAGAGCCAATAGGTTAAAAAAAAATCAAATCCCAGATATTTACTCAGTTGTGTTGTAATCCCCATTGCTGTTTATCTTCTCTGTTCTTCATCTCCTTTGAGATCTGCTACCAAGAGTGAGTCCATACAAGGCTAGGTTTTACATGCTTATTGCATGCCAGGGTTGGAAGGCTCTTAGAGCTTATTGAGTCCAATCACTTTGTGCACCTTGTAGGAACTGAAGCCAAGAAAATTATACTTTTTATTTTTACCCCAGCTAAAGGATGATGAAGGTGAAATAAGCATTCCAATCTCCAGAATGCTCTTTCAATGACAACATCATGGCCAAGGAGATAGCACAATCAATGTGGTCCTTCTTATTATATGGGAATGATTAGTATATCACGAGCTGACAATACTTTGACACTAGTATGTGATACTTAGTGACTGTTATGGAGACTCTCTGATATAGCCTCTCAAGCTAGAAACTATGAGAGATCCAGTGGGATAAACAGAATTCTCTTTCCTGGGGTCTTTTTTAGGGAGGCAGCTGAGGCATGGTGGGAAGTGTTTATATGCCTTAGAGTCAGACAGACTTAAACTGGAATTCTAGTACATAATTTACTAATAACCATAGAAAAATCATTAAATTTGTATGAACTTCATTTTATTCCTTTGTAAAATGAAGGTTATAAAGAGCACTCACCACCTAGGGACATCATGAGGATTGAATGAGACAAAATATGAAAGTGAGAAGGCATGTGAGAGATATCCCCTAGATGCTGATTTTGGTTTCCCTTTTCCCCTTTGTTGTATTCTTTAAGAAGGAAATGTTAAGGAAGGGAATTTTCTGGCAGTAGAAGCCACATGGAAAAAAGGCTTTGGGGGAAATAATCATGCAGATGCTCTCACTGAGGATCCATTTTGTTCAGTTAGGCAGCATCTGAACGACCACCAACACACACACACACACACACACACACACACACACACACACACACACACACATAGTTTATAAGGCCTTAAAAGATTAACTGCTGAGTGTACAGATACTTGCCAATCATGTTGTGAACCTAAAGTGAAAGTGTATCATATCAACTCAATCCTTTTTTATTATTGAATATTCTATTCTATGTATATATGATAGTTTGTTTATCCATTTATCAGTTGATAAACATTTAGGTTGTTTCCACCTTTTGGATATTATAAGTAATGTTTCTATAAATATTTGTGTAAATTTTTTGTGTACACCTATGTTTTTCTAATTATCTTGGGGGTACACAGTGGAATTATTGGGTCATATACTGATTCTAATTTAACTTTTAGAGGAATTGACAAACTGTTTTCAAAAGTGGATGTATCATTGTACAATACTGCCAGCAATGTATCAAAGTACTAATTTTACCACAATCATTGCAAACATGTGTTGTTGTCAGGATCATGGAATATTAAAGATGGGGGAAAATTGATTTCTCTAGCTTTTAAATAATGTTGTAGTAAAGCAGAGCATTCAAAGTAAATAATATCTCTTTGGGTGGTTCCTTAAATCCAATGATACTCTAAGCACAAACACAGTCCCTACAATGGCCAGGTAGTACTTATAAGAGATTAATATCCAGGCAATACAGATATAATATTCATGCATTAAAAAAATACTATGATCAAAACAAAAACACACACACTTCAGAAGAAATATGCACAGTCCTCTTAGTGCCATGGAATCCTCTTTGATAAGTATTAGTTTATAATACAAGAATTTCTAGGAGATGTGTAGTCCAGGAAGCAAATATAGATGCCATAAACAATTAAAAAACATAGAAGGAGAGCTTGGATTATAACTCAGTTCTCTTGGGTGACAAGTCAGTGGATCCCACTACTCCCAATGTTGGATCCACCAATAATAAATATATTCCCTTGCTGTATTCACTTAGCAAAGACACACCAGCCAAAGGAAACACCTTAGTTTGTTGAAAGCAGAGAAATAAACAGGGTATTTGAATGTATTTGTCTTTATTGGCTAATATGAAAACTTTTCAGAGAATCAGAAATAAAACATAATTCTACCAGTAGCCACACATGCATATGGCCCAATATTTAACAAAATCTCTATCAATAACCAATTTAAGATGGAAAAGTAAAAACCATTTACCTACATTCAATGTGAAATAAAAGATACCTTGGTAGTGAGGTTAGAAGGGGGCTAGGTGCATAACAGTGTATCTTCCCACTATAGCAGGGTTATGTGTTGGTAGAGGGTGCTGTAATATTGACAGTCTTACCTACCTCAGATCTCAGAACCTTGGAAAAGAAAGTTGTTCTCCTAGGCTCTTCCATGTCAAAATATAAATCCATGTATTCAGAGAAGGAAATGCTGAACCAAAAAACAAAACTCATTCCTAGGAAACACCTCATCTCCCTTACAAACTAGAAGAAATTTCTTTTGCTGGTTCAAATGTACACAATTAAACTATTATATATTCCTAGGAACATGTTGAAAATCTTTCTATCAAGTGTGCTTTGTGCTTCCACTGACCAAACCGCCAAATAGAAAAGATACATGAAAGCAAGGCATTCAAAGATACCCCAAAATTAAAAGCAATGAAACCTTTAAAACTACTCTCCAGGAACAAACACTTGAGTGTGACATCTGCCTTAGTCAAAGAGCAATTATAGATAAAAAGAGCATGCTTCACCTCACCTCTACCCAAGATATCTTAAAATGTACAGTAAAACTTCATTTTCCCATTCCAATTCCATTCCATCTACAATTTTTGAACTTCAGAATGAAAGTTAGAACCAAGGTGATTCTGGATATGACTTAGGATGGTCACACAATATTTATACCATGAGGAATCTGCTACTGGATGGTACACCTGTGCACTGAGGTAGCCCCAGCAACCAATGCTGGTGTCTTAATTGTTACAGAAAAATATTTGCTAAGAAGTTATTCTGGGATGGGTATTATGGCCAGGAAGTTTGTTGTCTTGGGTGAGGCTCACAGTAGTGATTGTGTTTCTAGATATAGCTTTTGGGAATTATACTCCATGACTGCTGGTTTTTTTTTTTTTCTTTTCCTATAATGTTGTACCCAGTCCCTCTATGGTAATTGTACTATCTTAAAACAGTTGTTAAGAGGAAGCCATGAAACAGTGGTTAAACCCTGGTCTTGGTGTCAGGATATTTGAGTCAGAATGATGTCTGGCTTGACAAGCCACATATCTAATACAAGCTGGTTTTTCTTGTCTCCAAAATGGACATAATAGCACTCTTTTCAGGGGTATGTGAGGATGAAATGAGACTATAAATATAAAAGAGCTTTGTAAATTATAAACATTAGAGAAGGTGAAGTGAAGAGGGCTGGCTGTAACATTTTATCACTAATAAAAACAAATTAATAAATAAATAAAAAGAAAAAAATCTTATTGTAACTATGATACAATCACTGTTTTTCCAGATGCAGCTCTGTTAGATTTGGGCAGGAACCACTGCAAGGTACATGATGACTTTTGTACACCTTAGGTCTGCTCAAGCTCAATCATCTCTTTGGGTACTAGTTCTTGTTCTACCAGAAGCTATAGACATGACTAATTAGAGCCAGCGAATTAAGAATAAACTGTGCCAGAAAGAAAATAACAGAACCTAGAGGTCAGGGTCTAAAACCTTGGCTCACACATATTTTCTAATAATTATGTGAGGCCAAGATGCTTGGTACAGGCTTGTAATTCAATTGCTTCTAATCCCCAGCCCAGTACAATGGGACATTTTAACTTTTTTCCAGGTGCTTTTAGCATTCTGACCAATGGGTTGCCCTAAGGCCCTAGTCAGTGTTTGTAGATGAGCGGTCCCAAAGATGCATTTAATACAACTCCTGAAAGCAGAGGTCTTATTGCAGAGAGCATTCCTCTGTCAGGGCTAGGACCTAGTAATGAAGTGCACATGCTGTTTAAAATAATAAACCGCCAAGTACTTGTGGGACAGGAACTAGTCTTACAGGCCTCAGAAAGATAACCAGATAATAAGAATACAGCCTCCAAGGTGCTTGCTTGTTCTTGTTTGTGAGATGCATAGGTAGGGATTAAAGTAAAACACACTTATGAAATAATCAAATTGGTGGGGTGATGGGAAAGCTGAGATGCAATTGATATATCAATAGAAAGAGGCAGTGGGGCTCCTTTCCTCTCCCCACTCAGCTGTATACACACACACACACACACACACACACACACACACACACATGCATATATAGGAGGGTATCCAGCCCTTCTCATTCCTGGAGATGGAGAGTTATAGCACTTCAAATAAAGGGTAAATCCCAGGAGAACTATAGGGAAATTAACTGCCCTTCCCTATAGTGAAATATGGGATCATGACTATTCAAACACGTATAAGACCTTCCAGCTGACCAAGGGAGTGTGGTGAGTCTAGAGTGACCTGGAAGAAGGAAAGAGAAAACCTGTAGAACATAGGAGGTAAGAGATATAGGGAGAGTAAGGCCAAAAGAAAAAAAGAAAAAGAAACCCTCTCCATCCTGGATACAGATGAAGTCATGTGCTATTTTCAATGGAAGGCTAAATCATTACCTTTGCAGCACTTAGACTACAGGGTCGGCTGCTTTTTCTGGTGATAGAGATGAATTGTTTTAATCAGTCTCCTAAGTGTCTCCCCTATACTCCTTGATGAGCTTTCTAAGGTTATTTAGACAATGTCTAGTGGATATAAATAACCACTGCCCTCTAACACCCCCACTTGTCCCTCTGCCAAGAGCAGCTTCTGCTCTACCTGCCCTTTTTTTGCCTCTATTCTCAGCCATGGAATCCACACTTGGGTCTGGGGGTGGGAGTGTGGAGTAGGCTAGTTTTCCTTACTGCGAATTGCTTTGGATAAGTTACTACTCCTGTCTAGGACTCAGGTTACTCATCATTAAAACAGGCATAATGTATTAATGGACTTTTTTAGACCTTAAGGGAAAAAGTGTTATAATTGACAGATTTGATCAAATACCTGCAATCTACCTGGGGAGGCTTTTAAAGTTGGGATATTTGCCCCTTTCCCACCTCTAAATAAAGTTGAAGTCTCAAGTCATTACCCAAACTAAGATCAGAGACTTAAGAATGTAGGAGGGAGGGCAAGTAGGATGGGAGCTTCTATTGGCTCCAGGCTTTATCCCTTCTCTTTATACCACAGGGGCAAAAGGAGGTAAGATATAATGAGTAGAAAGAGTCTTGTCAGACTTTGAAGCTCTTCTCAGTTTTTGATCTTATGAGGGATAGTGCTGAATGGATAGTTTCTAAGCTTTCTATTGGAGTCAGATCTGGCAGAGAATATATAACCAGGCTGGCTGCAGCATAGGTGAGATGATAAGAGGGGGAGAGTATAGGCTTGGTATGGTGGGCATGAACATTACATTATTCACACTCAGGTATAAGGGCCTTATTTATCTCTCTACCATTTTTTTCTTCTAAAAAGAGCTGTTTTCTGGAACAGATGTGCCGGAAAATCCAAACCCTCCTATTTCAAAACATTTTCTTCTTTGAATTCCCACTGTGGGTTCAGAATCTGACTGCAGTGACTCAGGTTGCTGCAGAGGTGCAGGTTAGATCTCCATCCTGGCATAGTGGGTTAAAGAATCCAGCATTGCTGAAGCTCTGGTGTAGGTCACAGCTGTGGCTCGGAGTCAATCCCTGACCCGGGAACTTTCATACACCGTGGGTGTGGCCATAAAAAATAATTTAGAAAATAACACCGTCTTCTATAAAATGAAGATTTCAAGATATTGGAGAGGCCCCTAGCCTTGATATTCACCCCCACATCACTGAGTAACTTAAGGCCAATCACCTTCCATCTCTGGACCTTCATTTCCTTGTCTGTAAACTGGGGGTAGTAATCCTTGCCTTGCCCACCTCAGGGTTTGTATAAAGATTCCATGAGATAATTGTTATAAATGCACACTGAAAACTGTATAGTGAAGCACACAGGTGTGGTAAACTCTGTATTCCCATTCCAAGACAACTATCTTCAGTCTTGGCTTTTGGAAATTAAGCCACATCCAACACTATGGACTGAATAGGTTGCTCACGAGCAAAGGAGACAATTGCTCTACTCATCTGGACACTTTTCTTTCCAAATCTGAACTACTGTGAGGGAGTGGGTATCAGCCCAAGTGGCCCATTATGGGTATAAGAGAGACTTAAAAGCAATCCATTGTCCTCACATCTGAGCCTTAATTTTCTCATTTGATCTGTGGCATCAGCCACGGAAAGAGGAGTTTCACTTCATTCTTATTATTTTCTCTCTTAATCAAGAAAGCATCAGTGGCCCCTGAGGGGCCTTAGGACAGCCCTTAATGAGAACCTTAGGTTCTGAATGTCCTCCCTAGATCTCAGGGACTTTACTCTCACCCCAAAGACCAAAGCTCTGAGTTTGACCCTATGGATGTAGAGACTTCAGCTTAAGAAGATGAGGTACCAAGAAGGGACAAAAGAGACAAGAAAAAAAGATAAACAAAATAAAAGGAACTTTAGGAAGTATCATTTTAAAGTTAATAAGACACTCAGTTGGATCCCTACTAAAGGAGGTAAGAAATCTGTAAGTGGAAAGGAAGACCACCAGGGGTCAAATGGGCTACCTCTGTGGTTGTCACAGCCACAGAAGTCTAAGAGATGTGTGGAGAATGAAGGTGTCAGACCTCTCCGAAGATGTGTATAGGGGTGTGTGTGTGTGTGTGTGTGTGTGTGCGCGCGTGTGTGTGTGTGTACTATTGAGGTGGGCAGTGCAGAGGCGCTAAAGAGGGAAGAGTTCGATTTTGTCCCTAAAGTGCTAGGTAGATGTATCAAAGCCCTGGGAGACTACTCCTTCAGATTCACCTGACCAAAGATGCAAGTAGTAAAACTCTACCTCATTAATTGCTATCCCCTCCCCTCTTCTCCATAATCAAGCTGAGCTAGGAACATGTCTGGTTGTCCCATGCCTGGGGAATCTGGTTCTCTAGGATAGCTAGGATAGGAAAGCAAGAAATGCTGCTGGTAAGTCTTGGGAAAATGATGAAGAATCAATCCTTTGGTGGAATGGTTCTCCATTCATAGAGTTCAGACTGTTGTGGATACCACATCCCATGTCCCTGCTGCTGTTGTGGTATAGGAACAAGGCAGGAGAGTCCAGGGAGAATGACTGGGCTGCAAGGAGCCCAAGTGACCTAGGGAGGGAAGAGAGCAAGTTAGAAACCTATAGGGCAATCTCACTAGCTCCTTCCTCTCCCCATATCTCTCAAAAAAAAAAAAAAAGGTTTAGGCCACGGGTTATGATAGAATAGAAGAAACATCACCTCTCTAGGGTGAAGACATGATGACAGTTCTACCCTACTCTATACTGGTGAGAATATTCCTCATTAGATTGGGCTCAGTTTTAATCCTCCCACACTTTAAAGGAACCCAGATACTTTCCATAGAGGAGATGCTATCTTTTGATTGTTCGGGGATATCACAAGTCACAGGAGGCAAATGAGGTCTGTGTTGCCAAAGGAACAGAGCCAGGACCCAGAGGTGGTTACTACAGGGAGAAAGAAAAATTTTCTCTACATTGAGCTCAAATCTACCAGTCATAGCTACAATAATGAGCTCTTTGACTTGCAAGTATATGATCAAGGATGACAAAAACATTTGGTGGTATTATAAAAAGGACTCAGGCATGGACTGGTGTACTTGGAGAGGAGGTTGAACTAGATGATCATGAAAGTATCTAGGCTGACTTGTTTAATAACCATCTTGGTTTTCATTTATATATTGTTTACATTTTCTTAGGTAAGGTATAGGGAGGGGGAGTAATTGCAGGACCTAGACAATACCATAGCTGGAGAAATGTGGAAATCGGTGGTGAAAATACTTGGTTAGTTGAAAAATAGGAATCTACCCTCATGCCTCATATTTCCCCATGATGCTTAAGCTTTTGAAAATGTAACATTGGCTATGGAATAGTCACATTGATAGAGTTGGACAAGCACTGGATTAGAGCTCCAAAACTTGGGCTGTAGTCCAGTTCTGTTACCAAAATTCTCTGTGACTTTGTGCAATTCATTTTCCCTTTGTTTCAGTTCCTGCCTCCATAAGGTGTGGCTAACAAACCCTGTCCTGCTTACCACAAAGGGGTGTTATGAAGATCAGACAAGTGTAGTGTATATGTAGAGATGCGTAAACTATGACTGACGGCAAGTGAGGGAAAGAAAAACTGACATGGCTTAAATATCTCTAATGTATCAGAAATTATAAAGGGCATTTGCACATGTATTGCTTATTCAATCCTCACAATACATGGTGAGTAGTGTTTTCTACTTTTCACAGATTAAGGACCCGAGTCTCAGAAAGATGAAGGAATTCACATAAGGTTCACATAGCTATTAAGGAGTGGAGGTAGACTTGAAATATAGAGCTGCCAGATGCCAAGGCTTGTATATTTTCCAACTGTGCTTTGGTGCTTGCACACATAATAGGGGATAAGTGAATATGGCTATAAGACAGTAGGGCCCTGAGAGAGCTTGCAAAAGGCAAGGTTAGAAGGGAGCTCCAGTCGTGACTCAGCGGGTTACAAACCCGACTAGTGCCCTTGAGGATGTTGGTTTGATTCCTGGCCTCGCTCAGTGGGTTAAGGATCCAGTGTTGCCATGAGCTATGGTGTAGGTAGCAGACACGCCTTGGATCTCAAGTCACTGTGGTTATGGCATAGGGCAGCAGATATAGCTCTGATTCAACCACTAACCTGGGAACATCCAAATGCTGTAGGTGTGGCCATAAAAAGCATAAATAAATAAATAAATAAATAGCAAGGTTAGAGAAACTGGTGTCATGTCAACCTGGCCAGTTCCTTGACAACTGTCAGCCCAGATATGTGATGTCTGACTGACTGGCTCTAAATATTGGCATTACCAATCTTGTCCTTCCATCTACCAGTATTCCTAGTTTACTGTTCCTCTACCCCTAGCTGTACTGAATAATAGTACTACAGAGGATAATTCCTTTGGGGTGGTCCCCAATTTCTGGTCTTCTCTCCTACCTTTCCACCTCACCTCAGTAGAGTTAAGGGCTGGGGACATCAAATGGCACACTGAGCTCCAGCCTGTCTCCAGAGGTTTCAGCTGTGTTTCTCCCTAATGTCTCAGCTCCACTATAGGAGGCAGAGCTGGAAAACATTCACAGGTCCAGCTCTGTGCATTTGATGGGAATGTGGACCCAGTGGGAGTGGCTCTCTGAGTCATAGGAGGCCAAGGTTAAAAACCCCTGTGTGGGGAAGCCACGAGTTGAGCTGCAGTCATCATCCAGGATGGGGTTAAGTGGCTGGGTCTCAAAGATGCTTTCACTCAGTGGGGACTCAGGACTGGTCTCCTGGCCAAGTGGCATGGGGAGGAGATATTCTTCCTCTACTGCCATATCAGCCTCATACTGGAGCTAAACCCCTGAAACTCAAAGCAGAAAGCCACTAGACACCATAGCACAAGACTGAGAAGATACAGTAGGGAACATACTTACATTGGGGTATCAGATTGAGGCTACCTGAGGAGGATCAGAGAAAAGAGTCAGCTTCTCCATAGCAAGAGAAACCTTTTGTGGGAGTCAGGATTTTAACAAATCCCTCACCCCACCTCATCCATGATCTTTCATCCCTGGTGTTATGTCTGTGTATATGTTGTGTTATATGGCAAAAGGCACTTTGCAGATGGAATTCGGATTGCGGAATTTAAAGAGTTCCTATTGTGGTTTTCCTAGTGGTAATGAACTTGACTAGTATCCATGAGGATGTGGATTTGATCCCTGCCCTCACTCAGTGAGTTAAGGATCTGGTATTACCATGAACTGTGGCATAGGTCATATATGTGGCTTGGATCCCATGTTTCTGTGGCTGTGGCATAGGCCGGCAGCTACAGCTCTGATTAGACCCCTAGCCTGGGAACTTCCATATGGCTTGGGTGCAGCCCTAAAAAAAAAAAGCAGAAGATCATGGAACTTAAAATAGGTAGATTAGCCTAGACTATCCAGGTGGGCCCAATGTGTGTCCTTGACAGTGAAAAAGAAGAGTCAGAGAGTGTAATCAGATATGTGAAATGAAAAGCACTTGGTCACCATTGCTAGTTTTGAAAATGGAAAAGGGTCCTGAGCCAAAGAATGAGCTTTCTCTAGAAATTGGGAATAGCCTTCAATTGACAACAAGGAAATGGGACCTCAGCCCTATAACTGCAAGGAACTGAATTCTCTCACTTTACTGAATGATCAAGGAAATGGATTCTCCCATTGAGCTTCCAGAAAGGGATGCATCCCTGCCAATACCTTGGTTTTGGCCTAGTAAACCTCTCAGCAGAGATCAGGCCAAAGCTACAAGGCATCTGTTTGATGGAGGGGGCACAGTCTTTGAGGCACTAGCCTGCTGTGATTCTCCTTTGTATGTAAAAGCAATAAAAGTATTTTTCTCCTTCACACACACAAAAAAGGAGTTCCTGTCATGGTGCAGTGGTTAACAAATCTGACTAGGAACCATGAGGTTGCGGGTTCGATCCCTCACCTTGCTCAGTGGGTTAAGGATCCAGAGTTGCCGTGAGCTGTGGTGTAGGTCAAAGACATGACATGGATCCCACATTGCTGTGGCTCTGGAGTAGGCCAGTGGCCACAGCTCCGATTAGACCCCTAGCCTGGGAACCTCCATATGCCATGGGAGCAGCCCAAGAAATGGCAAAAAAAAAAAAGGATCTGATTGATGGAAATGGTGAGATAATAAATGGGTGTTTTTTGTTGTTAAATGGGTGTTGTTTTAAGCCATTAAATTTGTGATAATTTGTTATGGCACTGATAGAAAATCATTACTCCTTTCATGTATAAGTCTGATTCAACATTCTGTTAAAACTAAGAGCCATTTGGCCTCTGCAATGTGGTTGTGTTTGCTTTTTATTAGACTAAAATTCCTGATTTTTCTCTATTGAAAATTCAGAAGATCTTGAAACACTGAATACCCCTGATAATAAACACCTAAAGGTGAGTAGTAGATTCCTCTACAGACAGAGGATGGGCTATTATTTTAACCTATACAAGCCCAGTATACATGTAAGTCAGTGATTCCTGATAAACAACTTCCCCAAATGAAAAAATATCTAATTATTTTTTAGTTTTCCCATGGTACAGCAAGGGGATCAAGTTATACACATTACATTTTTTCCCCAACATTTGTTCTGTTGCAACATGAGTATCTAGACAAAGTTTTCAATGCTACTCAGCAGGATCTGCTTGTAAATATATTCTAAGTTGTGTCTGATAACCACAAGCTCCCAATCCTTCCCACTTCCTCCCTCTCCCCCCAGGCAGCCACAAGTCTTTTCTCCAAGTCAATGATTTTTGTTTCTGAGGAGATGTTCATTTGTGCTGGATATTAGATTCCAGTTATAAGTGATATCATATGGTATTTGTCTTTGTCTTTCTGACTTCACATAGTATGAGAGTCTCTAGTTCCATCCATGTTGCTGCAAATGGCATTATGCTGTTCTTTTTTATGGCTGAGTAGTATTCCATTGTGTATATATACCACCTCGTCCGAATCCAATCATCTGCTGATGGACATTTGGGTTATTTCCATGTCCTGGCTATTGTGAAGAGTGCTGCAATGAACATGCGGGTACACATGTCTCTTTTAAGTAGAGTTTTGTCCGGATAGATGCCCAAGAGTGGGATTGCAGGGTCATATGGAAGTTCTATGTATAGATTTCTAAGGTATCTCCAAACTGTTCTCCATAGTGGCTGTACCAGTTTACATTCCCACCAAGAGTGTAGGAGGGTTCCCTTTTCTCCACACCCCCTCCAGCACTTGTTATTTGTGGATTTATTAATGATGGCCATTCTGATTGGTGTGAGGTAGTATCTCATGGTAGTTTTGATTTGCATTTCTCTTATGATCAGCAATGTGGAGCATTTTCTCATGTGTTTGCTGGCCATCTGTATACCTTCCTTGGAGAACAGTCTATTCAGGTCGTTTGCCCATTTTTCCATTGATTGATTTGTTTTTTTGCTGTTGGGTTGTATAAGTTGTTTATACATTCTAGAGATTAAGCCCTTGTTGGTTGCATCATTTGAAACTATTTTCTCCCATTCTGAAAGTTGTCTTTTTGTTTTCTTTTGGGTTTCCTTTGCTGTGCAAAAGCTTTTCAGTTTGATGAGGTCCCATGGGTTTATTTTTGCTCTAATTTCTACTGCTTTGGGAGACTGACCTGAGAAAATATTCATGAGGTTGATGTCCGAGAGTGTTTTGCCTATGTTCTCTTCTAGGAGTTTGATGGTGTCTTGTGTTACATTTAAATCTTTCAGCCATTTGGAGTGTATTTTTGTGCATGGTGTGAGGGTGTGTTCTAGTTTCATTGCTTTGCATGCAGCTGTCCAGGTTTCCCAGCAAGGCTTGCTGAACACACTCTCTTTTTCCCATTTTATGTTCTTGCCTCCCTTGTCAAAGATGAATTGACCATAGGTGTCAGGGTTTATTTCCGGATTCTCTATTCTGTTCCATTGGTCTGTCTGTCTGTCTGTTTTGATACCAGTACCACACTGTTTGGATGACTGTGGCTTCGTAGTATTTCTTGAAGTCTGGGAGAGTGATGCCTCCTGCTTGGTTTTTGTTTCTCAGGATTGCTTTGGCGATTCTGGGTCTTTTGTGGTTCCATATAAATGTTTGGATTGTTTGTTCTAGTTCCTTGAAAAATGTCCTGGGTAATTGGATAGGGATTGCATTGAATCTGTAGATTGCTTTGGGTAGTACGGCCATTTTTACAATATTGATTTTTCCAATCCAGGAACATGGAATATCTATCCATTTCTTTACATCTTCTTTGATTTCCTTGATTAAAGTTTTATAGTTCTCATCATACAAGTCCTTTACCTCTTTGGTGAGGTGTATTCCGAGGTATTTGATTTTGTGAGGTGCAATTTTAAAAGATATTGTATTTCAGTATTCCTTTTCTAATATTTCATTGCTGGTATACAGAAATGCAACTGACTTCTGAATGTTCATCTTATATCCTGCTACTTTGCTGAATTTATTAATCAGTTCAAGTAGTTTTGGGGTTGAGTCCTTCGGGTTTTCTATGTATAGTATCATGTCATCTGCCTACAGTGACAGTTTGATCTCTTCTCTTCCTATATGGATGCCTTTTATTTCTTTTGTTTGTCCAATTGCTGGGGCTGGGTCTTCCAAAACGATGTTGAAGAGCAGTGGTGAGAGTGGGCATCCCTGTCTTGTTCCAGATTTGAGTGGGAAGGTTTTCAGTTTCTCCCCTTTGAGTATGATATTTGCTGTGGGTTTATCATAAATGGCTTTGATTATATTCAGGAATGTTCCCTCTATACCCACTTTGGCAAGGGTCTTGATCATGAATGGATGTTGGACTTTGTCAAATGCTTTTCCTGCATCTATTGAGATGATCATATGATTTTTGACGTTTCTTTTGTTAATGTGGTGTATGATGCTGATTGATTTGTGTATGTTGAACCATCCTTGTGAACCTGGGATGAACCCAACCTGGTCATGGTGTATAATTTTTTGGATATGTTGTTGGATTCGGTTGGCTAAGAGTTTGTTGAGAATTTTTGCATCTATATTCCTCAATGATATTGGGTGATGGTTTTCTTTTGTGGTGGTATCTCTGTCTGGTTTTGGAATGAGGGTGATGGTGGCATCATAGAATGTCTTTGGGAGTATTCCTTCTTCCTCAACCTTTTGAAAGAGTTTTCGGAGTATGGGCACCAATTCCTCTTTATATGTTTGAGAGAATTCGCCTGTGAAGCCATCTGGTCCTGGATTCTTATTTGTAGGGAGTGTTTTTATGACCTCTTCAATTTCATTTCTAGTGATTGGTCTGTTCAGTTGGTCTGTTTCTTCTTGATTCAGTTTTGGCAGGCTGTATGATTTTAGAAAGTTGTCCATTTCTTCCAGATTGTCAAACTTGTTGCTGTATAGCTGTTCATAGTATTCTCTCATGGTTTTTTGTATTTCTGCAGTATCCGTTGTGATTTCTCCTTTTTCATTTATAATTTTGGTTATTTGGGTTCTTTCTCTCCTCTTTTTAGTGAGTCTGGCCAGGGGTTTGTCAATTTTGTTTACCTTCTCAAAGAACCAGCTCTTGGTTTTATTAATTTTCTCTATTGTTTTTTGAGTCTCTATTTTATTGATTTCTTCTTTGATCTTTATAATTTCCTTCCTTCTGCTGACTTTAGGCCTTTTTTGTTCTTCTTCTTCTAATTCGTTTAGGTGGAGGGTTAAGTTGTCCATTTGGGATCTTTCTTCCTTTTTGAGAAAGGCCTGTATTGCTATACATTTCCCTCTGAGCACTGCTTTCGCAGCATCCCATAGGTTTTGAGAGGTTGTGTCTCCATTATCATTTGTTTCAAGGTAATTTTTAATTTCCTTCTTGATTTCCTCATTGACCCATTGGTTTTTGAGTAGCATGTTGTTTAGTCTCCATGTAGTAGGTTTTTTCTCTTTCCTTTTCCCATGGTTGATTTCTAATTTCATGGCGTTGTGGTCAGAGAAGATACTTAAGATAACTTCTATGCTCCTAAATTTATTGAGGTTAGCTTTGTGTCCCAATATGGGGTCGATTCTTGAGAATGTTCCATGAGCATTTGAGAAGAATGTGTAGTCTGCTTTTTTTGGATGTAGTGTCCTGAAGAGATCAATGAAGTCTAACTTTTCTATTGTTTCCTTTAGGATCTCTGTTGCTTTATTGGTTTTCTGTATAGAGGATCTGTCCATTGGTGTGAGGGGGGTATTAAGGTCTCCTAGTATGATTGTATTCCCATCAATATCTCCCTTTATGTCTGTTAATATTTGTTGTATGTATCTGGGTGCTCCTGTATTTGGGGCATATATGTTGACGATAGTAACATCCTCTCCTTGGATGGATCCCTTAATCATTAAGTAGTGTCCTTCTTTGTCTTTGTTTATGTTTTTTGTTTTAAAGCCTATTTTGTCTGATATTAGCATTGTGACTCCTGCTTTTCTGTCATGTCTATTGGCACAAAATATTTTCCCCCACCCTTTCACTTCCAATCTATATGTATCTTTTGTCCTAAGGTGAGTTTCTTGTAGGCAGCATATTGAGGGTTTTTGCCTTTTTATCCACTCAGCTGCTCTGTGTCTTTTGATTGGGGTGTTCAGTCCATTGACATTTAAGGTGATAATTGATAGATGATTATTTATTGCTATTATGAACCTCGTGTTCCAGTTATTTCTTGGGCAGCTCTCATGGAATATGGGGGGTTCCCAGGCTAGGGTCTAATTGGAGCTGTAGCCACCGGCCTACACCATAGCCACAGCAACACGGGATCTAAGTTGTGTCTGCGACCTACACCACAGCTCATGGCAACACCGGATCTTTAACCCACTGAGCAAGGGCAGGGATTGAACCCGTAACCTCATGGTTCCTAGTCAGATTCAGTAACCTCTGCACCATGATGGGAACTCCCCATATCTAATTTTATTTCCTCTAGAAAAACTCTGAGGATGCTGCCTGCCCTTGTATCCCCAGAGAAGAGTACTGTAATATTATCTTGACGACAGAGGAAGCATAGAGATGGGTTACCCATTTCTCTCCTGAGGCAGGAGGAGGGAGACAGGCAGGTCTCAGATTTTGCCTCATCTTCTTTCTGGGCCCTGGAACCCAAATGCTTCATTGCCTATGTTTCATGCCCATCCCCAATTGGGCAACAGCTCTTCTCTGAGAAACTTACCTCCAAATTCAGAGACAGGATGGTCCCCCCTGAGCCACACTGTTCCAGCAGACACCAAAGAGTAGAGGAGAGATAAGTAGAGTTTAAAAAGCATCATAATAGGACAAGTGTCCTCTTATAGCACGAGTAACCTGAAATTCTAGATTTACCTCCACTTAAGTCAGTGGTAGAGCCAAACACATCTGCTAAGGTTTTTGAAAATAATCTGGCAGGCCCTTGAGCCAAACTGACCAAGGCAGGTTAATATAAAAAGGATTATTCCCACACCAACAGAGAGACTGAACAAGGTTGTGTTGCTTTGGGCCCAGTAATCTGTGAGCTGAGGAGGAGTCCTGAGTACCTGTGTATATAGTAGAATGTATCCTCCTCCTTCTTTACTAAATCGACTCCACTTACTAGCCTGGGTTCCTATTTTGGTGTTTCTGCCTAACACCTCCCTTGATGGCACTGAAACTGAAGCTGTACTGAGCCTCAGTACTCTTGTCTAAAGATCTAACCCCTTGTCTGGTCCTGACCAAATACCATCCCACCTCCCCCATCTTTGTCTTCAGTGGCCTGGACTTTCTTCTCACATTCTTGGCTAATGGCTGGCCTTCTGATAAAAATAGATCATGACATTACTTCTGACTTTAAATAATACCTTTCATCTAGAATTTCACACAGCCATCTCCTATGGGCTGGGCCAGATCTCTGGTTATCAATATTGTCTGAGGAAAAATGTCTTAAGTTTGCCAAATCTTCTGGACACTGGGCTCTCAGTTACTCATACTTGGGATATTACCATCCTGATAACTGTTGTTTGAGACCTCACTAACTTCTATTACAGTCATGTCTCATTCCAGCCAGCCTTCCTCCTTTCCTGACATGCTCCAGAATCTATAATCATTAGTTGAAATGAATAATTGAAAAAGAACTTATGATCAATTCCATCTCTCATTTTAAAGGTTAGGGTAAAAGAGGCCTAAAGAATCCTTGTGAGTTGTCTAAAGTTACTCAGAGATTTAGAAGTAGATTTAGAGTTTAGGTTTTCAGATTCCTTTCCGAGAGGTTTTCCCATAATGTATTCCTTTATGAACCCCTGCACCTTAATGAACCAGGTCCCAGAAAATTCCTCTCTTTGGCTAGTCAGATCCTTGTTCCTGATTCATGTAATATGTGAAGCAGCTACCCTTACCATGCTGGCAATGGCTGTCAAAGAATTGCTTGCAGTAGAGGAAGAAGAGCCCCAGGAATACCAGGGTAAACACCATGAGCAGACTGCTCACCAGTGCAAAAATGTGGCCTCCGGCTGGGAAACCGTGGGTACATCTACCTTCACTAAGCTCAACTGGAAGGCACTTGTGAGACAAGAAAGTGGGGGAGGTCAGTCACTGTAGGTAGTCAATAGTCACCCTGCCTCTGGGGCTGTTCTTCCTCAGGCTAGCACTCTCTCCCTAGGGTCTTCCTCAATTAGAGCTCTAAAATTAGTTTTACTTTTTTGTAGTGTATGCAAAAATATGAAGAACAAAGTAGAGGAATTCATATATACTGCTGGTATGGTATACTTTTGTACAGTTATTTAAAGATGCACATAACCTATGGTCTTTCCAAGTCACATCTAGTTATATACCAAGAAAAATATAAACAAACTAAGGACACAGGATAAATAAATCATGATATAATTCTATAATGTAGTATTATTTTATAGCATTTAAAATAAAATAAAATAAAAGATCCATTTATATTGTATGGATCAATATAAATAATCCAGATGGGAAAGAAAATATATAGATCGATATCATTTATATGCAACATCAAAAATATAAAATAATAGCATATGTTGCATATGAATTACCTATGAGTATGTACATATATCACAAAATAATACAAGTATCAAAACACAAGTAGAGAGTACGGCAGAGTCATAGTGTTCACCAATTATTCATATTCTTCCCTGCATTTCTCATACACTCTTGTGATAAGACCATCAAAGTAATTCTAGCCAATGAGAGGTGAGTGGAAGTAATGTGTGTCACTTGCAGACTAAAATAGTTCAGAGCCAGTATGTCTCCTCAGTCTCCTTATTTTTATGTAATGATTTTTATTTTTTTCCATTATAGTTAGTTTACAGTGTTCTGTCAATTTTCTCCTGCAAAGCATGGTGACCCAGTTACACATACATGTATACATGTATACATTCTTTTTTCTCATGATCCATATGTCCCATCCACCTGAAAGCCACATGGTTTGGTGGTATTATTACAAGATGGAGGAAGATATTTGCATAGTGAAAAATAAACTTTTATTTCATTAAATCAATGAGATTTGGGGGTTTGTTACTGGAGCATAGCCTACCATCAAGATACATACAATTTCATGAAAGTCATTGGCTCTGGTGAGGTAAGGAGAGAATGGAACTCAGAAAGGATCAAAAAACAAATTCTATTGGAAATATGCAGTCTTCATTCTTTCAAAAAAAATCTGAAGCACATACGTAAAATTTTAAGATTTATTAATCATTGATGCTGTGTAACTGAGCATTTTTACATGTTTCTGCAATTAAAGTATTTGTACATATTTGAAAAAAAATAAGTGAGGGAGTTGCTGTTGTGGCTCAGTGATGATGAACCTGACTAGTATCCATGAGGACACAGGTTCAATCCCTGGCCCTGCTTAGTGGGTTAATGATCCAGCATTCGCCGTGGGCTGTGGTGTAAGTCTCAGATGTGGCTCAGATTCCATGTTGCTATGGCTGTGGCTGTGGCATAGGCTGGCAGCTGCAGTTCTGATTCGACTCCTATCCTGGGAACTTCTATATGCCACATATGTAGCCCTAAAAAACCAACCAAACAAAAAAAATCTCCAACAACAAGTGAGTAGACATGTAGATGGTAGATAGACAAAATTGTAGAGAAATTAATGAATACTCACATGGGCATAGTCTAGATTCAAGTATTTTATTCAGCCTTTTACTAGTCCTGAGCACTTAGGAACCGCTATAAACATCGTAATCATTATCATCCTCATCATCATCATCCACAGTATACAGATGTTATAATTTGTAAAGTGCATTCTAAACCTACTTTTTTTTCATTAGACTTAGACAGCATCCCATAAGATATGGAGAACAATGATTATTATATATATATATATATTTTAATGATTATTATATTTTTTCAGATGAAGTAAATGGGGTTCAATGGGTTTTAATGATTTATAAAGGGTTACACAGATAATATATTGTGAAACTTTTATTCAAATCTAATGAGTTCTCTTGCTAATCTATCCTACAGGAATGAGTATGAGGAGGTGGGGGATGCCTTTGCTACCCTGTGTTGCTGTTATGCAGTGGGTTGTGGAGGAAAGGGGAAAAGAGAACTGGATATACACACTGAACCTCAGAGGTGGGGGCCTGCTTCATTCAAGGGATATATTCTTGATCCTGCAGGCCTCCAATACATGTCTTTTGGTAGAACCTGTGGTCAGAGCAATAAGAAATGGCAAAATGATCAAACAAGCAATGTACTTGGACTACTTACTCCTTGCCTCCAGGAAACAAGTGAGTATTCTGCCTCTATATCTGATTCTGACTCAGAGTCCCAGACACTCCACCTCTTTCCCCAATTAACCAAACCCAATAGCCAAAGGGGGAACCAGTATCACAGGAGAGGGAAACACTACTTTAACACCAAGTGCTTCCTAATCTCTTTTAGGTTTACAGTGAGATTTACTTTTAGTTTGAAACTTGGGCCTGAGCTAAACATGTCAACGTGATTAAGCTGTTTAGTACTCATCTGTGACTGACTGTGTGCTTGGTACTTTATAGGGGATCTTGAGAAGATACTGCTTATCCCTCATTGAGCTTAAATTCATAATTATATGGACACTTAGACTATTTCAACTAGGCTCTGAGAAGTAATGATGAGGGAGACCTACAAGGGCTACAGAATGTATAGAAGGACTTGGCCTCATATAGTAGGCTCACCTGGGCAGACAGTGCCCACAGACAGTATTAGAGGTAGCTGTACAGTTGGCTTTCTGGATACAATTGATAACAGCACAGGTGATGCAAGTATGACATCTACGGTGACCCCAGCTGCTTTTGTATCTGCGGGGAGGGCAGGCTGTGCAGTATGCATCTCCACCCTCTCTATAACCACAATCCTGCAGAGAAATGGGAGTCACTAACATTATGGAAATTTGGAGAGAGGATGAGCTATGGGACAAGTGGATATTGTATAGATTAGCATTTTATGAACTGGAAGTTGCAACCCATTATGGAGTCATGATCAACTGACAAGGCTGCAACCAGCACTGAAAATTGAAATATGACAAAATAAAATAATGATGTCAAATATCAGAGTGCAGAGTATGTACTAAAGCTAGGTATTTATATCAGTTGGCATAAGTTATGCTTTGGTAAAAAGAAAACCCCAAATCTCAATGTCTTAAAAAACAAAAATTTCTCACTCACACTATTTTCCTACCAGAGATTTCTTGGGGGTTCTGCATTACATTATCTTCCTTGGGTTACCCAGGGTGACAGGGGCTTCATCTTTGTGCTGCCATGCTTGGAGCATCAGGGAAAAGAAAATACTGTGAACTGTGCACTGGATTTTAAAGTCTTCTCCCAGAAATGACCCATTTCATTTTGCTCACATGCCCTTGATGATGCACATCACCTTATCATTAGTAAATGATACTTATGTATCAATAATGACACATCTACAAAAGTGTAATAAAGTGCAATTCTATGATGTGCCAGAAGGTGGGGAGCTGGAAACAGTTGACAAAGACCTATCTCAGTCTTGTTTTGAAGAACTTTTACAAATGAAATACATAACCATGTGTTGGATTGTGATGCAAAATTTATTTCTTACATTTTATTGAAATATAATTGACTCACAACATATTAGTTTCAGCTGTACAACACAGGGATTTGATATTTTTATAGATTATACTCCATACAAAGTTACTATATTATTGAATATAAGCCCTGTGATATACATTACATCCCTGTGATGTATTCAATTTGTAACTGGTAGTTTATATATCTGAATTCTCTTTGCCTATTTTGCCACTACCCCTATATCACTTACCTCTGGAAACCACTAGTTTATTCTCTGTGTCTGTGAGTCTGTTTCTTTCTATTTGGTTATATTTGTCCATTTGTTTTGTTTCTTACATTCTACAAGTGAAGACATAAAGTATTTGTTTTTCTCTGTCTGATTTCACCTATTACCCACCCCTATCCCTCCTGGCAAGTACTAGTTTGTTCTCTACAACTGTGATTCTGTCTTTTTTTTTGTTATAGTCATTTATTTGTTTTATATTTTTAGAATCCACATATAAGTGACAACATACAATATTTATTTTTCTCTGTATAACATTTCATTTCACATAACACCACCTATATCCATCCATGTTGTTGCAAATGACAACATTTTATTATCTTTTATGGCTGGGTAATACTTAATTTTAAATATATATATATATTCAGTGAAATATTACATATATCATATCACATCTTTTTATCTTTCCTTTGCTTGATGGATAGTTAGGGTACTTACATATCCTGGCTATTACATATAATGCTGAAATGAACACTGGGGTACATATATCTTTTTAAATTAGCATTTTCATTTTCTTCAGATGAGTATCCAGGAATAGAATTTCTGGATCAAATGGTAGTTATATTTTTAATTTTTTAAGGAATCTTTGTATTGTTTTACATAATGGTTGTACTAATTTACATTCCCACCAACTGTGTATGAGGGTTCCCTTTTCTTCAAATCCTCACCAACACTTATTATTTCTTGACTTTTTTTTTGTCTTTTTTTTTTTTTTTTTGCTATTTCTTTGGGCCGCACCCGTGGCATATGGAGGTTCCCAGGCTAGGGGTCTAATCAGAGCTGCAGCCACCGGCCTACACCAGAGCCACAGCAACGCGGGATCCGAGCCGCATCTGCAACCTACACCACAGCTCACAGCAACGCCGGACCGTTAACCCACTGAGCAAGGGCAGGGACCGAACCCGCAACCTCATGGTTCCTAGTCGGATTCTTTAACCACTGCGCCACGATGGGAACTCCCATATTTCTTGACTTTTTGATGATAGCTATTTTGACAGGATTGAGGTAATATAGTGATTTTTCTTTTCTTTTTTTTTCCACTGTACAGCATGGGGACCAAGTTATGCATACATGTATACATACTATTTCCTCCCATTGTTGTGTTTCATTTCCCTTATTATTAGTGATGTTGAACATCTTTTCATGTGTCTGCTGACCATCTATAATGTCTTCTTTAGAAACATGTCTATTCAGGTACTCTGTACATTCTTCAAATATGTTTTTTTTTTATGTTGACTATATTTTGTATATTGACTTTTGTATATTATGGATATTAATCTCTTATTGATATATAATTTGCAACCTACTCAGTAGACTGACTTTTTATTTTGTTAAGTTCTTTGATGTGCGAGTTACAGACAATATCAATGAAATATTTATATTCATGAGAGAATATTATGAACAATTATACTCCAACAAATCAAACAACCTGGAAAAATGGAAATTCTTAGAAATATACCATCTTCTAAGACTGAATCTTAATCCTGGTAATGCTTAAAAATGTTTGAATGCAGATGGTACAGAAGACAGATGAGTGTTCCATGTTGCTCTTATCTCAGGTTTGGTAATGACTCAATGTGACTCTGGCCTGCCCCTCTTCATTTCTGGCCATCAGAGTCCCCAACATCTGAGGACATTGATCTCTAAAACATTATCCCAACTCTAACATTCTATCCTAGGAACAAGGCTCTTGCCTGTTATGTCTTGGCTCTCTATCAAAGACACAACTCTAGTTAAAAAGAGGTATTAATTATTTGTTAGTTGTGGCAGGTGCTGGTTGGTTGTTATTAAACTCATTCTCCTTTCCCTCTGGGAATACCGCTAATCCACATTCCCTAACCCCACTGCAGCTTTGTAGGGCCATGTGCCTAATTTTTAGGCAATGGAATATGGATAAAATGATGTATGCCTCTCTAAGGCTTGGACCAACAAAAAACTATTTTTAATTTATACTTATTTCAAAATTAAAAACTCTTTAATTTTCTTTATACTTTGTTTTTCTGCCATCCAGGGACACCCAGAGAGATGTTGGAATCATATTAAAAATGACAGAGGATGTCATGGAAATGGAGGAGACAGCAGCTCTAAACTTTCATTCCTTAACAGAAGTATAGAAAAACAAACAAAAATTGTCAGAATCAATGTTGGAAGAACTCTGGGAAAAAGTTAATTGTTCACAGCAATGAAGCAAATGCTGAATCAAGATAAAGGTATTTTGAAAAGGATAGGAAAGTTTTCTACCATTTTTATTTGCCCTTCCTGCATTTCCCTGGTAACAATCCTATAGTGGAGGCAGTCTTAAAGTAGAAGTAGCCTGTGTTCTTAGTGTGACACCCTCATCCCTAGTTCCAGAGTGAACTAAAAAAACCTTACAAATTATTGTGAATATCCATTCTAACCTGTTATCTGAAGGACAGATACAAATTTCTCATCCTTGTTTCATTCAATTTAGAATGCAGGCTGAAAAATTGGTGGGCATTTGTTTAAAAATGTTGCAAACCACAGACAAACAGAATAACAAACCACAGGGGCCTGGGACAATAAATTATAGATGGAGACATAAAAGAGACTGCATAATTATGGGAGCAAAAGCTTGAGAAGATTCTTTAGGAAATTAGGATGTTCAAAGTCACCCATATATATGGGAGAATTTAGAAAGGTACATGCCTGCCCAGAGCAAGACATACACTTAGAAAAAAATGGAGAACATCCAAAGCTTACATACCAGACTGATTTATAAGAGTGCTTCAGCACAGAGCCAATCCACAAAGACTGAGAATAATATATGGGTTTTTTTTGAACTGTTATTGTTGTCTGTTTTTCAATTCATAGCACTCAAGGAAATTTCTGTCAAAATATTACCCTGAACACAATCTAAGTGAATACTGACTTTAGTGACCACATATGATAAGGAATACAGTCTTTGCACATAGTTTTGGTTAAAACACCCAAAACCACCAAGTGGAGTAATATAGCCTTCAAATAAAGTAACAACAACAAAAACAAAACAGCTAAATATGGAGAAGGGGTACAGTCTGATTTCCAAAGTTACCATATTATAATGAAAACAATGACAACTTTTCAACAAAAAAGGCATCAAAAGAAACAGGACTGTACAGCCCATGTAAAGTAACAAATAAGGAGTTCCTTGTGTGGCTCAGTGGATTAAGAACCTGACATAGTGTCCATGAGGATGTGGGTTTGGACCTTGGCCTCGCTCAGTGGGTTAAGGATCTGGTATTTTTGTAAGCTTCAGTATAGATTTCAGAGGTGACTCAGGTCCAGTATTTCTGTGGCTGTGCAGCTGTATCTCTGATTTAACCCCCAGGGAGAGAACTTCCATATGCCACAGGTGAAGCTGTTACAAAAAAAAAAAAAGAGTAAGAAATAAAATAGAAACTGTTTCTGAGGAAGTCCAGACATCAGACTTACTAGACAAAGACTAAAAAGTACTGTTTTAAATATGTCCAAGTAAAACATAGACAAAAATTAAAGGATATAATGAAATAAATGTATGAACAAAATAGAAATATCAAGGAGGAAAAACTGTAAAATAGACCCAAACAGAAATACTAGAGCTTAAAAGTAAAATGACTGAAATGAAAAATTCACTAGAAGAGTTCAACAGCAGATGTGAGTGGGTAAAGAATAAGTGAGCAAGCTTTAAATATGACAGTTTAAATGATCAAGTCTGTGGAGCAGAAATTTTAAAAAAAGAATTAAAAATTAAACAAAATCTAACATCCACTATCAAGTGGACTAACACACACATTATAGGAATCTCAGAAGTAAAAGGGAGATAAAAGAGTAGAAAGTATATTTGAATAAATAAAGGCAGACATTTCCTAAATTTGACAAAAGACATGGATAAGACATCCATGTTCCTCAACAAACCACACATAGGAAAAAGTCAAAGAAATCCATTCTAAGACATAAGCAAAATATGCATAGTCAAAGACAAAGTGAAAATCTTGAGGAAGCAGGAGAGATATAATTTGTCAAGTGTAAGTGGTCCTCAATAAGTTTCAAACTTGATTTATCCTCAGAAACTGGAATCTGGAAGGCAATAAGACGACATATCTAACTAACAAAACTAATAAGTCATTAACTAAGAATTTTATACCCAACAGAAAATCCTTCAAAAATGAGGTAGAACATAAATTAAAACCCTCCTAAATTGAAAAAAAAAAAGACCTGTGCTTCAATAAATGCCAAAGGGAATTCTTCAGGTTAAAAGAATGTCTCAGGTAAAGGTAAAAAAAAATGGGCGGCATTATTGAATTTTTGGTTTGGAACTGTGATATTTATTTCTTATATGATTTAAATTAAAATTACTAAAAATAACAACAATGATAAAGCTATATTGTTGGGCACATAATGATTAAGATAAAAACAAAAGTGAAAGAATAACATAAAGGAAGAAGATATAAGCTGTATAAGAGTAGATTATTTGTATGCTATTGAAGTTAGTATCAATTGAAATTATACTTTAAAATTTTATTGATTTTTTAAGATTATAATTTTTTCTATTATAGTTGATTTACAATGTTCTGTCAATTTCTGCTGTACAGCAAAGTGACCCAGTCATACATATATATGTGTGTGTGTGTGTATATATATAAAACTTTCCTCACATTATTCTCTATCATGTTCCATCACAAGTGACTATAGTTCCCTGTGCTATACAGCAGGATCTCATTGCTTATCCACTCCAAAGGCAGTAGTCTACATTTACTAACCCCAAACTCTCAGTCTATCCCACTCCCTCCCCCTCCCACTTGGCAACCCCAAGTGTGTTCTCCAAGTCCATGAGTTTCTATTCTGTGGAAAGGTTCATTTGTGCCATATAATAGATTCCAGATATGTGATATAATAGGGTATCTGTCTTTCTCTTTATGATTTAATTCACTTAGTAGGAGAGTCTCCACTTCAATCCATGTTGCTACAAATGGCATTATTTTGTTCTTTTTTATGGCTGACTAGTATTCCATTGTGTATATATACCACATCTTGTTAATAACATTCATCTGTCAATGGACATTTAAGATGTTTCTATGTCTTGGCTATTGTGAATAGTGCTGCCATGAACATTTAGGTGCATGTATCTTTTTGAATGAAAGTTTTGTCTGGATATATGCCCAGGAGTAGGATTGCTGGAACATATGGTAGTTTTACATTTAGTTTTCTGAGGTACCTCCATAATGTTTTCCACAGTGGTTGTACCAATTTACATTCCCACCAAGTCTTTTAGCCATTTTTAGTTTATTTTTGTGCAGGGTGTGAGGGTGTGTTCTATATATATATATATATATATATATATATATTTACTTTTTTATTATTCAAATGAATTTATCACATCTGTAGTTGTATAGTGATCATAATAATCTGATTTCACAGGATTTCCATCCCACAGCCCAAGAACATCCCCACAACCCCCAAACTGTCTCTTCCAGAGACCATAAGTTTTTCAAAGTCTGTGAGTTAGCATAAAATTAAATATGTTAAAGGGAATCCACATGGTAATCACAAATAAAATATCTAAAAATAAACAAAAAAGAAATAAGGGAATTAAAATTCTTCACTGCAAAAAAATCAACTAGCACAAAAATTAGCTAGAAAATGATGAACATAAATGGTGTAAAGAAATATAAAACAAATAATAAAATGTCAGAAGTACTCTTTTTTACTGAAACATTGTTGGTTCACAATGTTTCAGATGTACAGCAAAATGATGCAGTTATACATATATATTTTTTAGTATATTTTTCCATTATAGGTTATTACAAGCTATTGAATATAGTTCCCTGTGCTATACAGTTGTACCTTGTTGTTTATATATTTTATACATAGTAGTAAGTACCTTTTAACACCAAATTCCATTTTTTTCTCCAGTCTTTCCCCTTTGGTAGCTATATGTTTGCTTCTCCTCATGAGTCTATTTCTGTTTTGTAAATATGTTCATTTATATCATATTTTTAAAATTTTTATTAAATGTTAGTTGATTTACAATATTTCTTCAATTTTTGTTGTACAAAAAAGTGACGCAATCACTCAGTTTCCCTGTGCTGTACAGTAGGACCTGATTCCCCATCCATTCCAATTGCAACAGTTTACATCCACCAACCACAAACTCCTCTTCCATCCCACTCCATCCCCCCTCCCCCACCCCAGAAACAACAAGGCTACTCTCCTTGGCCATGATCTGTTTCTGTTTTGTAGATAAGGTCATCTGTTTCATATTTAAATTCTATATATGTCATATCATACGGTATTTATCTTCTCTTTCTGAATTTATCTAGAATAAGAATCTCTAGTTCCTTCCATGTTGCTGCAAATGGCATGTGTGTCCTTTTATGGCTGAGTAGTATTCCATCTATGTACCACAGTTTCTTAATCCATTCACCTGTCAATTGACATTTGGGTTGTTTCCATATCTTGGCTATTGTGAATAGTACTGCAGTGAACATAGAGGTGCATGTATATTTTTTGAATGAATGTTTTGTTTGGATATATGCCCTGGAGCGGGATTGCTGGGTCATATGGTAGTTCCATATTAAGTTTTCTGAGGTATATCCATACTGTTTTCCATAGTACCTATTTACATCCCCACAAACCAATTTACATTCCCACACCCTTTTCTCCACATCCTCATTAGCATTTGTTGTTTGTTAATGATGGCCACTCTAAGTGGTGTAAGGTGGTACCTCATTGTTGTTTTGATTTGCATTTTTCTAATAATTAGTGATGTTGAGCATTCTTTCCTGTGTCTGTTGGCCATCAATGTTTTTCGAGAAATGTCTATTTAGGTATTCTGCCCATTTTTCAATTGGGTTGTTTGTTTTTCTTTGTTGTTGTTGAACTGTAAGAGTTGTTTGTATATTTTGGAAATTAAACCTTTGTTGGTTGAGTTGTTTGCAAAACTTTTCTCCCATTCTGCAGGTTGTCTTCATTTTTAAAATGGTTTCCTTTGCTGCACATCTTTTGAGTTTAATTTCATCCCATTGGTTTATTTTTATTTTTATTGACCTTATTCTAGGAGATGGGAAAAAGAAGACATTGCTATGATTTATGTCAAAGAGCATTCTGCCTATATTTTCCTTTAAGAGTTTTATAGTATCTAGCCTTACATTTAGGTCTTTAATTCACTTTGAATTTATTTTTGTGTATGGTGTTAGAGAGTGTTCTTATTTCATCCTTTTATATCAGCTTTCCAGGTTTCCCAGGACCATTTATTGAAGACACTGTTTTCCACTGTATGTTCTTTCCTCCTTTGTCATAGATTTGCTGACAATAGTTACTTGGATTTATTTCTGGGCTTTCTATATTCCATTGATCTATATTTCTGGTTTTGTGCCAGTAACATATTATCTTGATAATTTTAGCTTTGTAGTATTGTCTGATGTCAGGGGCCCTGATTCCTAAAGTTCCACTTCTATTTTTCAATACTGCTTTGGCTATTCAAAGTATTTTTGCACCCATACAAATATTAAAATACATTGTTCTAGTTCTGTGAATGTCATTGGTAATTTGATAGGGATTGAAATGAATCTGTAGATTGCCTTGGGTAGTTTAATCATTTTTGACAATAATTCATTCTTCCAATTCCAGTGGATCATACATCTTTCCATCTATTTGTGTCATCTTGATTACTTTCATTAGCATCTTATAGTTTTCAGAGTATAGGTCTTTTGTCTCTTTAGGTAGGTTTATTCCTAGGTATTTTAATTTTTTTTGATGAGATGGTATAGGGGATAGTGCCTCTGATTTCTCTTTCTGATCTTTCCTTGTCAGTATATAGAAATGCAATCAATTTCTGCGAATTAGTTTTGTATCCTGTAACTTTGCCAAATTCATTGATGAGCTCTAAGTGTTTTCTGGCAGTGTCTTCAGCATTTTCCAACTATAGTGTTATGTCATCTGCAATGAATTTTATTTCTTTTCCAATTTTTATTAATTTTATTTATTTTTCTTCTCTGATTGCCATTTCTAAGACTTCCAAACATCTGTTGAACACTAGTAGTGAGAGTGGACATCCTTGTCTTGTTCATGATCTTAGTGGGAATATTTTCATTTTTTCACCCATGAAAATAATGTTAACTGTGGGTTTGTTTTCTATGGCGTTTATTATGTTGAGGTAGTTTACTTATATGCCCACTCTCTGGAGAATTTTTACCAGAAAAGGTGTTGCATTTTGTCAAAGCTTTTTCTGCATATATGAGCTGATCATATTTTTTTGTTATTCAGGTTGTTTACACGGTGTATCATACTAAGTGATTTACAGATATTGAAGAATTCTTGGACACCTGGAATAAATCCCACTTGATCATGTTGTATAATCCTTTTAATGTATATTTTTAGGATTTCAGCATCTATGTTCATCAGTGATATTGGTTTATAGTTTTCTCTTTTTTTTGTATCCTTCTCAGGTTTTGGTATCATGGTGATGTTGGCCTCATAGAAGAAAATTGGGAGTGTTCCTTTCTCTGTTAGGTTTTGGAAGTGTCTCAGAAAAAATAGGCATTAACACTTCTCTGAATATTTGAAAGAATTCACCTGGCTAGCCATCAGGTCCTGGAGTTTTGATATTTAGATGTTTTTACTTATTTATTATTTTTATTTTTTATGATTTGTAATTTTTCCATTATAATTGATTTACACTGTCCTCTCTATTTCTACCGTATGGAAAAGCAACCCAGTCATGTGTGTGTGTGTGTGTGTGTGTGTGTGTGTGTATGCATGTATGTATATATATGTGCGTGTGTATATATATGTATGTATATATATGTATGTGTGTATATATATATATATTCTTTTCTCATATTATCCTCCATCATGTTCCATCACAAGTGACTAGATATAGTTCCCTGTGCTATACAGCAGGATATCACTGCTTATCCACTCCAAAGGCAGTAGTCTACATTTACTAACCCCAAACTCTCAGTCCATCCCACACCCTTCCACTCTCCCTTGGTCTCTTCCCCAAGTCCATGAGATTCTATTCTGTGGAAAGGTTCATTTGTGCCTTATATTGGTTTCAAGATATAAGTGCTATCATATGGTATTTGTCTTTCTCTTTCTGATTTAATTCACTTAGTAGGAGAGTCTCCAGTTCCATCCATGTTGCTGCAAATGGCATTATTTTGTTCTTTTCTATGGCTGAATAGTATTTCATTGTGTATAATTACCACATCTTCTTAACCCATTCGTCTGTCAATGGACACAGATTGTTTCTATGTCTTGGCTATTGTGAATAGTGCTGCAATGATAATATGGGTGTAAGTATTTTTTTCAATGAAAGTTGTGTCCAGATTGCTGGGTCATAGAGTAGTTCTATGTTTTGTTTTCTAACATAACTCCATAGTGTTTTCCATAGGGGTTATACGAATTTACATTCCCACCAAAAGTGAAGGACAGTACCCTTTTATCCAAACCCTCTTCAGCATTTGTTATTAGTTGACCTGATGGCCATTTTGACAGGTGTGAGGTGGTAACTCATACTAATTTTGATTTGCATTTCTCTAATAATCAGTGATGTTGAGCATTTTTTTCACATGCCTGTTGGCCATCTGTATATCTTCCTTGGAAAAATGTCTATTCAGGTCTTTTGCTCATTTATCCATTGGGTTGTCAGCTTTTTTGCTGTTGAGTTCTATAAGTTGTTTGTATATTTTAGAGATGAAGCCGTTGTCAGTTGCATCATTTGAAACTATTTTTTCCCATTCTGGAAGTTGTCTTTTGTTTTCTTTTTGGTTTCCTTTGCTGTACAAAAGCGTGTCAGTTTGACTGGGTCCCATTGGTTTACTGTTGCTTTTATTTTTATTGCCTTGGAAGACTGACCTAAAAAATATTTGTATGGTTGACATTAGAGAATGTTTTTCCTGTGTTCTCTTCTAGGAGTACAAAGGTGTCTTGTCTTACATTTAAATCTTTAAGTTCATTTTGAGTTCACTTTGATTTCATTGTGCATGGTGTCAGGGTGTTCTAGTTTCATTGATTTGCATGCAATTGTCCAGGTTTTCCCAGCAATACTTGCTGAAAAGATTGTCTTTTTCCCATTTTATATTCTTGCCTCCTTTGTCAAAGATTAATTGACCATATGTGTCTGGGTTTATTTCAGGGTTCTCTATTTTGTTCCATTGGTCTGTCTGTCCATTTTGGTACCAGTACCACACTGTCTTGATGACTGTGGCTTTGTAATATTGCCTGAGGTCTAGGCGAGTTATGCCTACTGCCTGGTTTTTGTTCCTCAGGATTGTTTCAGCAATTCTGTTTTTTTTATAGTTCCATATAAATTTTTGGATTGTTTGTTCTAGTTCTGTGAAAAATGTCATAGGTAATTTGATAGGGACTGCATAGAATCTGTAGATTGCTTTGGGTAGTATGGCCATTTTTATGATATTAATTGTTCCAACTCAGGAGCATGGAATATATTTCCATTTCTTAGAATCCTCTTTAATTTCCTTGATTAATGTTTTATAGTTCTCACTATATAATCTTTAACTCACTTGGTCAGGTTTTTCTCTAGGTATTTAATATGTGGGGGTGCTATATTAAATAGCATTGTATTTTTATATTCCTTTTATAATATCTCATTGTTACTATACAGAAATGCAGCTGACTTCTGAATGTTAATCTTGTATCCTGCTACTTTGCTGAATTCATTTATCAGTTCACGCAGTTTTTCTGTGGAGTTCTTAGGGTGT
Organism: Phacochoerus africanus; assembly: GCF_016906955.1. Taxonomy (NCBI): domain Eukaryota; kingdom Metazoa; phylum Chordata; class Mammalia; order Artiodactyla; family Suidae; genus Phacochoerus; species Phacochoerus africanus. The sequence continues at coordinate 56,814,160 of NC_062560.1, forward strand.
TCTATATATAGTATCATTATATCTGCATAGAGTGACAATTTTACCTCTGCTCTTCCAATTTGTATACCTTTTATTTGTTTTGTTTGTCTTATTTCTGTGGCTAGGACTTCCCAATAATCTGTTGAATAAAAGTGGTGAGAATGGGCATCCTTGTCTTGTTCTAGATTTTAGCAGGAAGGCTTTCAGCTTTTCTCCATTTCCTGTGGGTTTGTCACAAATGGCCTTTATTATGCTAAGGTATGTTTCTTCTATACACACTTAAGTAAGAGTTTTTATCATGAATGGATGTTGGGCTTTGTCAGATGCTTTTTCTGCATCTATTGAGATGATAATGTGTTTTTTGACTTTTATTTTGTTAATGTGGTGTATGACGTTGATTGATTTGCACATGTTGAACCATCCTTGTGAACCTGCAATGAATCCCACTCGGTCATGGTGTATGATCTTTTTTGTATGTTGTTGGATTTGGTGGGCTAAATATCATTGAGGATTTTTGTGTCTATTTTCATTAGGGATATTGGCCTATAATTTTCTTTTTGGTAGTATCTTTGCTTTTTATATTACGGTGATGGTGGCTTCATAAAATGTCTTTGGGAGTGTTCATTCGTCTTTAACCCTTTTTGGAAAATTTTAAGAAGGATGGTATAAGTGCTCCTTTGTATGTCTGGTAGAACTTTCCCATGAAGCCATCTGGTCCAGGATATTTGTTTGTAGGGAGTGTTTTTGTTACATATTCAATTTCATTTTTAATGATAATTCAATTCAGTTGCATATAGCTTTCCTTTTGTGGGCTGTATTTTCCTTTTGTGGGCTATAATTCTCCAGAAAGTTGTCCATTTATTTATAGGTTTTCAAATTTGTTTGCATATAATTGCTGATAATGTTCTCTTACTTTTTTTATATCTCTGTATTATCCGTTGAGATTTCCCCTTTTGATTTCTTGATTTATTTGGTATTTTCTCTTTTCATCTTAGTGAGTCTGGCCAAAGGTTTGTCAATTTTGTTTACCTTTTCAAAGAACCAGCTCATGGTTTTGTTGATTTTTCTATTATTTTTGAATACCTATTTTATTGATTTTATCTCTAAACTTTATGCTTTCCTTCCTTCTGCTGACTCTTGGTTTTGTTTGTTGTTTTTCTAATTCAATTAGGTGGTGGGCTTAGTGTCAATTTTATATTTTTCTTTTTTGAGGAAGGCCTGTACTGCTATGAAGTTCCATCTAAGCACTGCTTTGGCAGCATCCCATTGATTTTGTATGGCTGTGTCTTTTTTATCATTTGTCTCGAGGTATTTTTAAATTTCCTTTTTTTCACATTGACCTTTTTTTTTCATAGCATGTTGGTTTGTCTCCATGTAGTCAGTTTTTTTCCTCAATTCTTTTCCTGTGGTTCATTTCTATTTTTGTGCCATGGTTGTCAGAGAGGATACTTGAAATAATTTCTATACTCTTAAATTTGTTGAAGTTAGTTTTGTGCCTCACTATGTGGTCAATCCTTGAGAATTTTCCATGTGCACTTGAGAATAATGTATATTCTGATATTTTTTGGATGTAATGTCCTGAAAATGTCAATTAAATCTAACTTTTTCTGTTGTGTCATTTAGAATCTCTGTTGCCTTATTTATTGATTTTTCTGTCTAGAGGATCTACCCATTGATGTGAGTGGGGTATTGAATTCTCCTACTATTACCGTATTGCCATCAATTTCTCCTTTTATGTCTATTAGTATTTGTTGTAGGTATTTGGGTGCTCCTATATTGGGAGCATATATATTAATTATTATAATACCCTCTCCTTGAATGGATCCTTTTATCATTAAGTAGTGCCCTTCTTTGTCTTTCTTTATGGCCTTCATTTTAAAGTCTATTTTGCCTGATATGAGTATTGCAACTCCAGCTTTACTGTCTTGTCCATTGGCATGAAATATCTTCTCTCATCTCCTTACTTTCAATCTATATATGACCTTTGCCCTAAGGTGAGTCTCTTGTAGACAGCATTTTGTAGGCTCTTGCTCTTCTCTCCAATCTGTCACTCTGTGTCTTTTGATTGGAACATTGAGTCCATTGACATTTAAGGTAATTATTGAAAAATATGTATTTAGTGCCATTTCAAAACTTGATTTCCATTTGATTCTATGTTTCTCCTTTGTTCCTTTCTCTTTTTGGTTGGATGATTTCCATTTATTTTATGATTGTGTACTTTCCTGTTATTTTTTTAATGTAATATTTGGTTTTGATTTGTGGATGCCCTGTTTTTCAAATATGTTGAGCACTTCCTATATCTGCTTGCTTTAGGCTGATAATCATACAGGCTCAAACACATTCTAAAAAACAAAGTCTAGATTTTCTTACTTTCCTTCCCCACATTCTATGTTTTTGAAGACTTTTTAAAATAGTTTCATGTTTGTTCCTTGGCTTTTCCTTGTTTTTGTGGTCATTTTACAATAGGTTTTTCTTTTTTTCCTTTTGCATCTGTATACTGGCTTATTTACATGATTATTTCTTTTTTTTTTTTTGTCTTTTTGCTATTTCTTTGGGCCACTTCCGTGGTATATGGAGGTTCCCTGGCTAAGGGTCCCATCGGAACTGTAGCCACCGGCCTACGCCAGAGCCACAGCAATGCAGGATCCGAGCCGCGTCTGCAACCTACACCACAGCTCACGGCAACGCCGGATCATTAACCCACTGAGCAAGGGCAGGGACCGAACCCGCAACCTCATGGTTCCTAGTCGGATTTGTTAACCACTGCGCCACGACGGGAACTCCTACATGATTATTTCTAATTGTGATTTCCTCCATACTATTTCTTCTTACTTCTTTTTTTTTTTTTTATTTAGAGAAGCCCTTTCAGTATTTCTTTTAGAATGGGTTTAGTATTGCTGTACTCTTTTTGTTTTTGTTGGAGAAATTCTTTATTTCTACTTCTATTTCAAATGATATTCTTGCTGGGTAGAGTATTCTAGGCTGCAAAATTAACCCTTTTAGAACTTTGAATATATCTTGCCACTCTCTTCTGACCTGTAATGTTTCTGCAGAGAAATCAGGTGATAGCATTATTGGGGTTCCCTTATAAATAATGCTTTGTGTTTCTCTTGCTGCCTTTAGAATCCTATCTTTAATTTTGCCATTTTTATTATAATATGTCTTGGTGTAGTCCTGCTGGTATTCAACTTGTTTGGGGACCTCTGTGCTTCTTGTATCTTGATATCTGTTTCATTTAGCTTTGGAAAGTTTTCAGATATTATTTCTTTAAATATATTTAAGTCCCCTTTTCTTTTTCTTCTCCTTCTGGAATTCCTATTATTCATAGACTGGCCCACTTTTTATTATTCCATGGATCTCTTACATTGCTTTCATGTTTTTTCATTTTTTTGTCTGCTGTCCTGATTAGGTTATTTCCATTATTATGTCTTCCAAATCACTATTCATTTCTCTGCATTACTCATTTTTCTCTTTAATGCCTTTAATAGTTTGTGTCTCTGCAAATTCATTTTCTAATTTTTCTTTGTTCCTGCTTATATTTTCTAGTTCTTTTCTAATGTAATCTGCATTACCATTTATATCTGCTCCCAATTCCTTCATATTCACCGTTAATTCCTTTGGTATTTTCCCTATCCCCTTTTTCAACTCTATCTTTTAGACTGCAGAGGTTTATTTCCTTGTTTGCTTCTTCAGGTGAATTCTCCTGTTCTTTTAAGTGGGGATCGTACCTGATCTTCATTTTGCTTTTTTTTTTTTTTTTGTCAGTTTAGGGAAACCAACTACTGCAGTCTTGGAGGGCTATTTCTATGCAACAGCACTACTTTCTATTTTGTGGGGGTTACTATTTATTTTTGATGTGGGATTTGCTGTGTCTTTCTAAAGTGTTAGCAGTATATCCACCTGACAGGATGCTGAGTGTGTTTCCAGGGAGCAGGAGGTAATGGGCAGGGATCATAGTCAGTGCCTTGTTGCTGGGATCTTGAAAGTTGCAAAGAACTGCAGGAACATGGTGCAGGTTACTCCAAGTTGCAGGGCCCTGGGAAGTGGTAAGGAGCCTCATGCAGATTTTGGCAGTGCCTGGAGCACTTGTCCATGGCAATGGCAGGGTGTGTAAGTTCCCTGGGGAATGAGAGCAACAACAGGTGGTGTTCATTCAGAATTCCCTCCTCTGTGGTGCCCTCTGAGCTTGTTGGGCCTGCAAGTGGTGCCTGTTCATGAACCCCTACTGGTGGTGCACCATGCCCACCTCTGGACCACGCAAGAAGCACTCTGTCCCACTTAGCCCACACAGGAGTTTTTGCACAGGCTGCTCCTAGTTGCAGGGTCCTGGGAAGTGGTAGTGATTATACATTTGTGGGCACTGCTTGGAGTATTTGGCAGTGGCAGCAGCAGGGAAGGTATGTTCCCAGGGGAGTGAGAACATGAACAGTTGATGATCAGTTGAATTGGCCTCTTTTTTTGCTGACCTCTGAGGTGACTGGGGCCACATGTGGAGCCTGTTAACAGACACTTAGTGGTGACGGGCCACACCTCCCTTTGGTTTCTGAGATGACTGCTGTGGTTTGTTTCTGCTGCCTGTGGATCACAAAAGAGGTGCTGCATCATACTTAGCACCACACTGCCCTCTGCTCACACAAGAGGTGCCTGGCTACCCATTGTGTGCACAAGAGGTGCCCGGTCTCCCATAGCTCAAGCAAGTGGCTTCTAGTCCCCTGTAGCCTGCAGCAGAGGTGCCCTACCTTCTGAGAGTCTATGCATGTGCAGGGAAAGAGATTCCTCTGGAAGTCTGCCCCTCGTCCTTTTGTCCTCCCCAATAATGGCAGCTTGCTTCTCCTGCAGGCCTAGAGCTCCTGTGTTCCCTTGGCTGTGGCATTCTGTTCCCTTGGCTGTGGCACTCTGTTCCCCAGCCTGTGGCACACTGCCCCCTAGCCCCTCAGGCTATATCCACACAGCCAACCCTAGTATTCTCCCCAGAATTGACCTCCAGAGCCTGAGTTTCAGCATCCAGCCTTTGCCCAATAATCTCAGGCTGTGCTGTCAGGGGCAGTGATGTAGTTGATCTATGTGGCTCTCACTCTGCTTTCCCCCTCTTCAGTCCATCTGATGCACTTTTCTTGGAGACTTTGAGTTCTCTCCATCTCTTCTGATCACCCCATCAATTATGTGGCTTCCCAGGGTGTGGGTTCCTTTTCTCTTTCACATCTCCCTCTCAGTAGTGCTAGTCCCATCATGATTCCTTTTCTCTCTCTCCCTTTCTTTTCCATTTTTATACCCAGTTATGTGGAGGGTTTCTTGCCCTTGTTGGAGGTTTAAGTTCTTTTGCAAGTATTCAGTAGAAGGTCTATTCAAATTGTTCTACCTATAGATGTGTTTTTTTTTGTCTTTTTGCTATTTCTTTGGGCTGCTCCCGCAGCATATGGAGATTCCCAGGCTAGGGGTCTAATCGGAGCTGTAGCCACTGGCCTAAACCAGAGCCACAGCAACGTGGGATCCGAGCCGCGTCTGCAACCTACACCACAGCTCACAGCAATGCCGGATCGTTAACCCACTGAGCAAGGGCAGGGACCGAACCTGCAACCTCATAGTTCCTAGTCAGATTCGTTAACCACTGTGCCAGGATGGGAACTCCCATGTTTTTTTTTTTAATGTGTTTGTGAGAGAGGCTGAATACAACATCCCCTCCTCTGCCATCTTGATCCTTCTCCTGTTTTGTGGAAGTTTTTAAGTCACATTGTTAATTTCAGTACTTGTGATTGGTCTGTTCATATTTTCAATTTATTCTTGGTTCAGTCTTGGTAGGTTGTACCTTTCTTTGTAAGAATTTGTCCAATTCCTCTAGGTTGCTTATTTCATTGGCATATATTTGCTTATAGTAGTTTCTTATAAGCTTTTGCATTGCTTTGTAGTCAGTTGTAATTTCTCCTTTTTCATTTCTAACTTTTTGATTTGAGCCATCTAGCATTTTTTTCTTGACGAGTTTAGCTAAAGTTCTATCAATTTTGTTGATCTTTTCAAAGAACCAATTTTTGTTTTCATTGATTTTCTATATTGTTTCCTTGTCTCTATTAATTTTTTTTTCTACTCTGACCTTTATGATTTCTTTCATTCTGCTAATTTTGGACTTTGTTCTTTCTTCCCTAGTTGTTTTAGGTGGAAGGTTAGGTTTTTTATTTGAGCTTTTTCTTCTTTCCTGAGATAAGATTTTATTGCTATAAACATCCCACTCACAGCTGCTTTCACATTTCCCATAGGTTTTGGACTGTTATATCTTCCTTGCCATTTGTCTCTAAGTATCTTTTAATTTCCTCTTTGATTTCTTTGATGATCATTGATTGCACAGTAGCATATTGTTTATCTTCCAGGAGTTTGTATTTGTTTTTGTTTTTCTTGTAGTTGATATCAAGAGTCATATCATTGTGGTCAGAGAAAATGCACGAGATAATTTCAACTTCTTTGAATTTACAAAGGCTTGTTCTTTGGCCAAAGTTGTGGTCAATTCTACAGAATATTCCATGTGCACTTGAGAAGAATGTACATTCTGCTGCTTTGGGGTGGAATGTTCTATAAGTATCGGTTAAGTCTACCTGGTCTAGGATATCATTTAAGGCCCGTGTTTCCTTGTTGATTTTCTGTCTGGATGGTGTGTCCACTGTTGTAAGTAGGGTGTTAATGTCCCCCACTATTATTGTGTTGCTGCCAAATTCTCCTTTTATGGATATAATTAGTTGCTTTATATATTGAGGTGTTCCTTTGTTAGGTACATATATATTTATAATTTTTATATATTCTTGGGTTGATCTTTTAATCATTACATAGTGTCCTTCTTTGTCTTTTGTGACATTTTTTATTTTAATGTCTATTTTGGCTAATAAAAGTATTGCTACCTCTGCTTTCCTTTGATTTCCATTTGCATATATCTTCTTTAATCTCCTCACTTTGTCTATATGTGTCCTCAGGACAGAAGTGGATTTCTTGTAAACAATATATATATGGATCTTGTTTTTGTATCCACTCAGCCAGTTTGTGTCTTTTGGTTGGAGCATTTAGTCAATTTATAGTCAGTATAATTATGGATAGGTATGTATTTGTTATAATTTTGTTCATTGTTTTTAATTGTTATTTTGGGTCTTTGTTTTTCTTCCTTTGTTCATTCTCTTCTCTTGTGATTTGCGGACTATCTGTAGAATTGTGTTTTGATTGCTTTTTTTTTAAATGTGTGTATCCATTATAGTTTTTCGGTTTGTGGTCCCCACTAGATTTTGATATAACCATCTATAGTGTACAGAAATATTTTGGGTTGTGGTTACCTTATTTTCAAATGCATTTTCAATGTTCTGCACTTTTCTTCTCATCTCATGCTTGCTAGTTTTCTTTTTTTTTTTTATTTTCCCACTGTACAGCAAGGGGGTCAGGTTATCCTTACATGTATACATTACAACTACATTTTTCCCCCACCCTTTCTTCTGTTGCAACATGAGTATCTAGACAAAGTTCTCAATGCTGCTCAGCAGGATCTCCTTGTAAATCTATTCTAAGTTGTGTCTGATAAGCCCAAGCTCCCGATCCCTCCCACTCCCTCCCCCTCCCATCAGGCAGCCACAAGTCTCTCCTCAAAGTCCAGGATTTTCTTTTCTAAGGAGATGTTCATTTGTGCTGGATATTAGATTCCAGTTATAAGTGATATCATATGGTATTTGTCTTTGTCTTTCTGGCTCATTTCACTCAGGATGAGAGTCTCTAGTTCCATCCATGTTGCTGCAAATGGCATGATGTCATTCTTTTTTTATGGCTGAGTAGTATTCCATTGTGTATATATACCACCTCGTCCGAATCCAATCATCTGCTGATGGACATTTGGGTTGTTTCCATGTCCTGGCTATTGTGAGGAGTGCTACAATGAACATGCGGGTGCACATGTCTCTTTTAAGTAGAGTTTTGTCTGGATAGATGCCCAAGAGTGGGATTGTGGGGTCATATGGAAGTTCTCTGTGTAGATTTCTAAGGTATCTCCAAACTGTTCTCCATAGTGGCTGTACCAGTTTACATTCCCACCAACAGTGCAGGAGGGTTCCCTTTTCTCCACACCCCCTCCAGCACTTGTTATTTGTGGATTTATTAAGGATGGCCATTCTGACTGGTGTGAGGTGGCATCTCATGGTTGTTTTGATTTGCATTTCTCTTATGATCAGCAATGTGGAGCATTGTCTCATGTGTTTGTTGGCCATCTGTATACCTTCTTTGGAGAAATGTCTATTCAGGTCTTTTGCCCATTTTTCCATTGATTGATTGGCTTTTTTGCTGTTGGGTTGTATAAGTTGTTTATATATTCTAGAGATTAAGCCCTTCTCAGTTGCATCATTTGAAACTATTTTCTCCCATTCTGAAAGTTGTCTTTTCGTTTTCTTTTGGGTGTCCTTTGCTGTGCAAAAGCTTTTCAGTTTGATGAGGTCCCATGGGTGTATTTTTGCTCTCATTTCTATTGCTTTGGGAGACTGACCTGAGTACATATTCATGAGGTTGATGTCCGAGAGTGTTTTGCCTATGTTTTCTTCTAGGAGTTTGATGGTGTCCTGTCGTATACTTAAGTCTTTCAGCCATTTGGAGTGTATTTTTGTGCCTGGTGTGAGGGTGTGTTCTAGTTTCATTGCTTTGCATGCAGCTGTCCAGGTTTCCCAGCAAGGCTTGCTGAATAGACTTTCTTTTTCCCATTTTATGTTCTTGCCTCCCTTGTCAAAGATGAATTGACCCTAGGTGTCAGGGTTTATTTCTGGGCTCTCTATTCTGTTCCATTGGTCTGTCTGTCTGTTTTGATACCAGTACCACACTGTTTTGATGACTGTGGCTTTGTAGTATTTCTTGAGGTCTGGGAGAGTGATGCCTCCTGCTTGGTTTTTGTTTCTCAGGATTGCTTTGGCGATTCTGGGTCTTTTGTGGTTCCATATAAATGTTTGGATTGTTTGTTCTAGTTCCTTGAAAAATGTCCTGGGTAATTGGATAGGGATTGCATTGAATCTGTAGATTGCTTTGGGTAGTACGGCCATTTTTACAATATTGATTTTTCCAATCCAGGAACATGGAATATCTTTCCATTTCTTTACATCTTCTTTGATTTCTTTGGTTAAAGTTTTATAGTTCTCGGCATATAAGTCCTTTACCTCCTTGGTCAGGTGTATTCCGAGGTATTTGATTTTGTGTGGTGCAATTTTAAAAGGTATTATATTTTTGTATTCCTTTTCTAATATTTCTTTGCTGGTATACAGAAATACGACTGACTTCTGAATGTTCATCTTATATCCTGCTACTTTGCTGAATTTATGAATCAGTTCAAGTAGTTTTGGGGTTGAGTCCTTCGGGTTTTCTATGTATAGCATCATGTCATCTGCCTACAGTGACAGTTTGATCTCTTCTCTTCCTATATGGATGCCTTTTATTTCTTTTGTTTGTCCAATTGCTGGGGCTGGGTCTTCCAAAACTATGTTGAAGAGCAGTGGTGAGAGTGGGCATCCCTGTCTTGTTCCAGATTTGAGTGAGAAGGCTTTCAGTTTCTCCCCATTGAGGATTATATTTGCTGTGGGTTTATCATAAATGGCTTTGATTATTTTCAGGAATGTTCCCTCTGTACCCACTTTGGCGAGGGTCTTGATCATGAATGGATGTTGGACGTTGTCAGATGCTTTTCCTGCATCTATTGAGATGATCATATGATTTTTGACGTTTCTTTTGTTAATGTGGTGTATGATGCTGATTGATTTGTGTATGTTGAACTATCCTTGTGAACCTTGGATGAACCCTACCTGGTCATGGTGTATAATTTTCTGGATATGTTCTTGGATTCGGTTGGCTAAGATTCTGTTGAGAATTTTTGCATCTATATTCATCAATGATATTGGGCGATAGTTTTCTTTTTTGGTGGTATCTCTGTCTGGTTTTGGAATGAGGGTGATGGTGGCATCATAGAATGTCTTTGGGAGTATTCCTTCTTCTTCAACCTTTTGAAAGAGTTTCAGGAGGATGGGCACCAGTTCCTCTTTATAGGTTTGATAGAATTCGCCTGTGAAGCCATCTGGTCAAGGACTTTTATTTGTAGGGAGTGTTTTTATGACCTCTTCAATTTCATTTCTAGTGGTTTGTCTGTTTAGTTGGTCTCTGTATTCTTGATTCAGTTTTGGCAGGCTGTATGATTTTAGAAAGTTGTCCATTTCTTCCAGATTGTCAAACGTGTTGCTGTATAGCTGTTCATAGTATTCTCTTATGGTTTTTTGTATTTCTGCTGTGTCCGTTGTGATTTCTCCTTTTTCATTTCTAATTTTGGTTATTTGGGTTCTTTCTCTCCTCTTTTTAGTGAGTCTGGCTAGGGGTTTGTCAATTTTGTTGACCTTCTCAAAGAACCAGCTCTTGGTTTTATTAATTTTCTCTATTGTTTTTGGAGTCTCTATTTTATTGATTTCTTCTTTGATCTTTATAATTTCCTTCCTTCTGCTGACTTTAGGCCTTTTTTGTTCTTCTTCTTCTAATTCGTTTAGGTGGAGGGTTAAGTTGTCCATTTGGGATCTTTCTTCCTTTTTGAGAAAGGCCTGAATTGCTATAAACTTCCCTCTGAGCACTGCTTTCACAGCATCCCATAGGTTTTGAGCGGTTGTGTCTTCATTATCATTTGTTTAAAGGTAGGTTTTAATTTCCTTCTTGATTTCCTCATTGACCCATTGGTTTTTGAGTAGCATGTTGTTTAGTCTCCATGTAGTAGGTTTTTTCTCTTTCCTTTTCCCATGGTTGATTTCTAATTTCATGGCGTTGTGGTCAGAGAAGATACTTGAGATAATTTCTATGCTCCTAAATTTATTGAGGTTAGCTTTGTGTCCCAATATGGGGTCGATTCTTGAGAATGTTCCATGAGCATTTGAGAAGAATGTGTAGTCTGCTTTTTTTGGATGTAGTGTCCTGAAGGTATCAATTAAGTCTAACTTTTCTATTGTTTCCTTTAGGATCTCTGTTGCTTTATTGGTGTTCTGTCTAGAGGATCTGTCCATTGGTGTGAGGGGGGTATTAAGGTCTCCTAGTATGATTGTATTCCCATCAATATCTCCCTTTATGTCTGTTAATATTTGTTGTATGTATCTGGGTGCTCCTGTATTTGGGGCATATATGTTGACGATAGTAACATCCTCTCCTTGGATGGATCCCTTAATCATTAAGTAGTGTCCTTCTTTGTCTTTCTTTATGTCTTTTGTTTTAACGTATATTTCGTCTGATATGACCGTTGCGAGTCCTGCTTTTCTGTCATGTCTATTGGCGTGAAATATTTTTCCCCACCCTTTCACTTTCAATCTATATTTATCTTTTGTCCTAAGGTGAGTTTCTTGTAGGCAGCATATTGAGGGTTTTTGCCTTTTTATCCACTCAGCCACTCTGTGTCTTTTGATTGGGGTGTTCAGTCCATTGACATTTAAGGTGATAATTGATAAATGATTATTTATTGCCATTTGGAAACTCGTGTTTCAGTTGATTCTATGGTTCTCCATTCTTCCTTTCTTTTTTACTTTTTTTTTTTTTTTTTTGGTTGGATGGTCTCCTGTTATTATCTGCTTGAGTGTTTTTTTTTTTCATTTTTTGCAAACACAGTATTAGGTTTTGGCTGTGGTTGCCCTGTTTTTTAAGTATGCTAACCCCTCCCCATAATTGTGTGTTTTAGCCTGATGGTCCTGTATGTTCAAACACTGCATTACTATATTAAAATTAAGAAGAGAAACATACAAACAAACAAAAAGGGTTATTTACTTCCTAACATCCCTTGCCCACATTTTATGGTTTTGATGACACTTTTTTATTTTTTTCTTTTTAATTTTATTTTGTTTGAGGCATGTTCATGATTAAATCTGTATGCTGGCTTATTTGAGTGACTGCTCTCTGATTGCGGTTTCCTCAGTCCTAGTTCTTCCTCTTCTTCTTCTTTTTTTTTTCTTTTTTCTTCCCTTTCCTTCCTTTCTATTTGGCTTAGAGAAGCCCTTTCAATATTTCCTTTAACCTGGGTTTTGTGTTGCAGTATTCTTTTAGTTTTTGTTTGTTGGAAAAAATTTTTATTTCCCCTTCTATTTTAAATGATATTCTTGCTGGATAGAGTATTCTAGGTTGCATATTTTTTTCCTTTTAGCACTTTAAATATCTCTTGCCATTCCCTCCTGGCCTGTAGTGTTTCTGTGGAGAAGTCAGCTGATATTCTTATGGGGGTTCCCTTGTAGGTAACATTCTGCTTTTCTCTTGCTGCCTTTAGGATCCTCTCTTATCACTAACTTTTGCCATTTTTATTATGATGTGTCTTGGTGTGGGTCTATTTGGGTTCAGTTTGTTTGGGGCCCTCTGTGCTTCTTGTATCTTGAACCCAGCATCGTTTAGATTTGGGAAGTTTCCAGCGATAATTTCTTCAAATTTATTTTCCATCCCCTTATCTTTTTCTACTCCTTCTGGAATTCCGATTATGCGTAGATTGGCCCGCTTTATATTATCCCATAGGTCTCTTATATTGCTTTCCTGTTTTTTGATTCGGTTTTCTGTCTGTTGACCTGATTGGGTGATTCCCATTATTCTATCTTCCATATCACTGATTCGTTCTTCTGCATTATTCATTCTGGTTTTTACTGCCCTTAGTTCCATTTGCATCTCTGCAAATGAATGTTCTAGTTTTTCTTGGCTCCTCCTTATATTTTCTAGTTCCTTTCTGAGGGTATCTGCATTACTGTGCATATCTTCTCTTAATTCCTTCAGTATTTTCACTATTTCTCTTTTGAACTCCAGGTCTGTCAGACTGCAGAGGTCTGTTTCATTGTTGACTGTTTTAGGTGAGTTCTCCTGTTGGTTTGACTGGGGGTGGTTTCTCAGCTTCTTCATCTTGCTTGTTTTCTTTCTCCTGAGGGAGTTGTACTCTCCGTTATCGGGCAGTGTTTGCCTTGTCACTGCCGTGGAATATTTCCTGAGGGCTGGTGTTGTTGGTCAATGTTTTTTGAGGCAGTGTGGCTTTTCTGGAGTGTTGATGGGGCTAACAGTGTTTCTTTGAAGCAAAGGACTTCCTGAGGGCAGACAGGACTGGGAGGTCCACACCAAGACGGTAGCAGATTTCACTTGGTCAGGCAGAGCTTGCTCTGGTGTTTTTAGGCTGTGGGGTTCTTGCAGGGGGTTGGCGGTGTTGGACAGCTGTTCCTCAGGAGTGCAGCACCCCCTGGGGGCTGGAGCAGCTATCTGGGTCACTGAGAACCTAAGAGGCTCTTCCCTAGGGCCGCCCAACTCAGAAGGATGGCCTGAGAATGTAGGCGGAACTTTTCACAGTCTGTCCAAGCTTGTTGCTGCTTTTCTGGGCTGCAGGGGCTCTTCTATGGGGCTGGTGGTGCTGAGCAGCTATTCCGTGGGAGTGGGGCACCCCCTGGGGGCTTGGGTGGGTAGCAGGTCCTGTGGAAACCCACAAGGCTCCTGCCCAGGGCAGCCTGACTCAGAAAGACCGTATGAGATCTTTTCCCGGCTTGGCCAGGCTTGTTGCAGCTTTTCTGGGCTACAGGGGGTCCTACCTGGAGCTGGCAGTCCTATGCAGCTGATCCACTATGGCACCCCCTGGGGGCTTGGGCGGGTAGCAGGGCCGTTGGAAACCAAAGAGGCTCCTCCCCGGGGCAGCCCAACTCAGAAAAACCACCCGGGAATTAGTCAGATCTATTCACTGCCTGGCTAGGCTTGTTCTAGCTTTTCTGGGCTGTCGTCCTTTTCTTGGGGTCTGGTAGTGTTTGGTGCTACTCTGCGGAAGTGTAGCCCCTCCAAAGGGCAAGCAGGCCTATGCAGGGACAGCCCCTGCGGTGGTAGGCTTCAGGCAATTGTTGAGGCCAGCCCTCCTGGATGGCAGGCAGCCCCAGGTTCGTGGAGAGTGTAGGGGGTGGTGGGGGTGGGGGGAGGGGATGCACTGGGAAGCACAGCTTTCAGCTAGCTAGCGGGCCTGTAAGCTTGCTGTGGCATGGGGGGTATTCTTTGGGGACCCACCCCTTCTTCTCTCCCCTCCCCAGCACCGACGCAGACCAGGCTCTTTTCCCAGGTTCCCTCTGATGTAGCTTTTGACTTCCCTGCCCCTAGAGTATTGCTCCCTTCCTCTGGGACAGCTTTGTTTTCTAGTCTCCCAGGCAGTCTCTGCCCCGTCAAATGGTTTCTAGACCTCCCAAGCAGTTTCCACTCTGCCCCGCCCCCCAGCCTGGGGACTAACCTCTGGAGCCTTGGTCTCGGTGCCAAGCCCCCACCCAGGCGTCCCCTGGCCCTTTCCCGGGGACTAACCTCTGGACCCGAGGACTTGGTACCCAGCCCCCACCAAGGCGTCTCAATTTTTGGTGACTGTGCCCGTAGTTCAGATGGTCCATTCAGTTTTTGATTGGCTTTTCCGTACTCCAACTTACTGCTACACTCTTCTCTGCATCTGGAGATTCCTCCAGTTCGTTTGATCTTTCCCCCATGTAGGTGACTTTCCAGGGTGTGGGATCCCTTTGTCCTCCGCAGTTCCCTTTCGGGAGTGCCCGTCCTGCTTGGATTCACCTTCTCTCACTCTCCTCTTTTCTCCCGTTCTGCCCTGTAATGGCACGAACTTCTTGCCATTATTGGAGTTTAGATTCTTCTGCCAGTGATTGGTTGCTGTTCTGTGCGAGTCATTTATTCTGTAGATGTGCTTTTTTTGTTGTGTTTGTGGGAGAGGGCGAGCGTGTCCCCCTACTCCTCCACCATCTTGTCCTCTCTACTTTTCATATCATATTTGGAAATGGGTATTTTCCACCTTTGTATTATCTCCATCTTTACCAGTGAATTTTCTCATTTGAAATTTTCTTGTTTCTAATTGTGGCTAATTCTTTTCTGCTTATAGAAGTTCCCTTAGTAGCTGTTATAGAACTTGTTTGGAGGTGCTAAATTCTCTTAGCTTTTGCTTGTCTGAAAAGCTTTTAATTTCCCCATCAAATATGAAAGAGACTCTTGCTGGGTATGGCAATCTTGGTTTTATATTCTTTCCTGTCATCACCTTAATATATATATTGCCTCTCCCTCCTAGCTTGCAGAGTCTCTGCTGAGGATTGCTATCCTATGGGGTTCCTTTGCATATTGTTTGTTGTTTTTCCCTTGTGGATTTTAATATTTTTTTCTGTGCATTTAAATTTTGTCAGCTTGATTAGTATGTGTCTCACTGTGTTTTTCTTTGGGTTCATCCTTGTGGGATTCTTTGTGTTTCCTCAACTTGAGTGTTTCCTTTCCCATATTAGGGAAGCCTCCAGATATAATTTCTTCAAATATTTCCTCTGACCCTTTCTCTCTCTCCTCTTTCTGGAACCCCTGTGATGCAAATATTGGTACATTTAATGTAGTCCCAGAGATCTCTTAGACTCTCTTAAGTTCTTTCCATTCTTTTTTTTTCTTTATTATTTTCTGTGTCAGTGATTTTTACCCTCTTCTACCTCACTTATTTTTCCTTCTGTCTCTGTTATCCCACTATTGTTTCCTTCCAGTATATTTTTCATTTCAGATATCATGCTATCCATCTTAATTTGCTTCTTCTTTAAGTCTTCTAGCTCTTTTTAAAAAATTTCTCATAGCTTATATATCTGTGCCTCCATTTTTCTCCCAAGATCTTGAATCATCTTTACTCTTATCACTATGAATTCTTTTTCAGGGAGATTACCTATTTCCTCTTCATTTAGTTTTTTTTTTTGTGTTTATCTTGTTCTACTGTCTGGAAGCTATTTCTTTGTCATCTCATAATGTCTAACTTTCTAGGTTTATTGTCCCCTGGGTAGCTTTTATATGGATGCAGCATATGTTGCCTAGTTTTGGAGTTTTTAGGGATGGTAGTGGCTCACACATACCCAGAGAATGTGATGGGAGCAGTGGTATTCTACAACATCCCCTGGAGCCGGATGACTGCTAGGAATATGGTCTGTGCAAGAGTTGACAGTGGTTCACCATTAAGGGGATTGCTTTTGTGGTGTGGGTGGATCCTGAGACCTCTCCTTCCAGGTAGCTCTTATGATGATTTCCTGTAGTTGGCAATGTCAGCAGCTGCTCCTGAAGTCCCTTCCTTTGTCAGGGAGGCTCTTGGTTCTGCTCTCTATAGCTGCAGGTGCAGGCAACCTTTCTGTAGTCACTCCCTATTTTTCCAGTCTGGGGAGTGTTCTCTGTAACCCTAAGGGTAGAACCTGCTCCCTAACCATTGCTAAAAGGCTCTCTGTAGCTGTAGTGCCTGCACAGTTCCAGTGGTATCTCCCCCTACCAGGCTGATTGTAGAGTGCCCTCTATAGTCACTGTGAAGTAAAATTGTGCTCTAGTGGGTCCCTCTAACTTACTTTCACTAGCCATGCAATGTACACTGCTTCTTCATTCCCCTGTTTTCTTGTTGGCAGGGATCACAGAGCTTGTGCTATTCCTAAGTTCACTCCATCAACCTGTTGGGCCATTTGTGACTCCTGGGCAGTGGGTCCGATTTCCAATTAAAATTTTTCCCTCCACCAGGCCTTTTGCCACTTTTACCTGCCCACAAGGCCTTTTGTGACTTCCAGGATCCTTTGTGCTGTTTTCAGATACACTTTCTCCACTCCATAGACAATCACAGCTCTCTGCACACCCACTAGGCATTTAGTGACTCCCAGGACTCTTTACGCTGTTTCTGCAATAGCTTTACCAAGCAATGAACTTTTCACAGCTGTGTACCTGCCCAGAAGGGCCCTTGAGGGCTCCCAAGATTGTTTGTACTGTTTCAAAAATTCAGAAATAACTTTCTCCACCCACTAGGCAAATCACAGCTCTCTGCCCATCCAGGAGGCCCCTTTTGGAATCCTAGGATCATTTGCACTGTTTCTGAAATAACTTTCTTATTCCCCCTAGGCATCCATTGTCTCTGTGCCTGCCCAGGAGACCCCTTGAGGAATCCTGGACATTCTGTGCTATTTCCAAATTAATCTCCAATATCCTAGGCAAGCTGTGTTTCTCTGTCCTCCCAGAATGCCCCTTGTAGACTCCCAGGATTGTTTGCAATGTTTCCAAATTAACTTTCTCCACCCACTAGGCAAATCATAGCTCTATGACTTCCCAGGAGGTCCCTTGAAGAATATCAGGCAGTTCACACTGTTTCCAAATTCACCTTCTGTAACCTAGGCAAATTGCAGCTCTCTAGTCAGAAGGCTCCTTGAGGACTCCCCCAGAAGTGCTTGCTTCTCAGTATTCATCTTAATGATGTGGATTAAATTCTTCAAAGGTAGAGTATGATGGAGTAGATTAAGAACAAAATTAATATATATGCCATATGAAGAGATTCACTTTGGATCCAAAGATATAAATAGTTTGAAAGTAAAAAAAAAAAATGGAAATGCTCAGCAAGTAGTACTAAGCAAAGAACTTGGATGTCTATACTCTTGTCAGGTGAAATATAATTTAAGTTAAAACTTCTATAAGGGAAAAGGAAGGACAATATATATTAATAAAGAGTCAACAGTTCAAGAAGATACAACAAGTATGAACATACATATGGCAAACAACATATCTCCCCAAATCTATGAAATTTTGGCAAAATTTACATAAGTAGAAGTGGTTCTACAAAATAGTTGGAGACTTCAATACTTTGCTTCAATAATGGATTGAATATCATCTAGAGAGAATATCAATAATGTCATAGAGGGCTTTAACAACACTATAAAACAACAAGATCTAACTTACATATATACTCTCCCAGCTGTCTCCCAGGTATTGTGCAGTATGTGTGCATATGTACATCTTTATGAAGAATGATCTAGTCAATGGAGGGAAGGATGGAAGACAGCCAATTATTTTGGCTGCACCAGCAGCAATATGGAAGTTCCTGGATCCTTAACTACTGAACCACAGGGGAACTTCAAGCCTATATATATATATCACTACACCCAATAAAAGAAGAATACACATTCTTCTCAACTGCGCATAGAACATCATGCAAATTAGATCATATGTTAAGGTTATAAAACAAGTTTCAATGAATTTTAAAATACTGAAAACATATAAAGTGTTTTTTCTGACCACAAGATCATGATGCCATAAAAAAAATAACAGAAAGAAACTTGGAAAATACACAAACATGTAGAGATTAATACAACATTCTTATTTGGGTCAAAGAAAAAAACCACAGGGGAAACTCAAAATAAATATGAAAGAAAATAAAAACACCACAGGACATAACTTATGGAGAAAAAAAGGAAGCAGTATTCTGAAGTAAATTTATAGCTGTAAATGCCTACGTTAAAAACAATCTCAAATCAATAATTTAACTTTACACCATGAGGAGCTATGAAAGAAGAGCAAAGTAAACCCAGTTAGTGAAGATAAATAAAGTAGAATAGGAAAAAAATAATAGGACCAATGAAATGAAAAGTGGATTCTTTCAAAAGAACAGCAAAATTTGCATTCCTTTAGCTATAATAACAAAGAAACAGATGAGATGAAAATGACTAAAGTCAGAAATGAAAATGGGGATATTACTAAAACTTATATAAATTTAAAAACTTATAAAAGAATTATTTGAACAATTATATAGCAATAAATTAGATAATCTAGATGAAATGGACAAATTTCTAGAAATATGCAAATTACTTAAGATAACTCAAGAAGATATGTAAAACTCAAGTGTTATAATAAGCATAGAGATGAATCAGTAATCATAAATCTCTCAAAGTAGAGAAATCCAGTACCGGATGGCCTCTCTGGTGAACCTAAAATATATTAAAATAACTAGTCCTAATCTTCTCCAAAATTTTCCAAAAATATAAATTGAATGCATAACTAATTTTATGAGTCCAGCAATAACTTGCAAAATCCAGATAAAAACACATCATAAGAAAGGAAAATCAGGAGTTCCTGTCATGGCACAGTGAAAACGAATCAGACTAGGAACCATGAGGTTGCAGGTTCGATCCCTGGCCTTGCTCAGTGGGTTAATGATCTGGCATTGCTGTGAGCTGTGGTGTAGGTCACAGATGTGGCTTGTACCTGATGTTGCTGTGGCTGTGGCTTAGGCAGGCAGCTGTAGCTCCAATTGGACCCCTAGCCTGGGAAACTCCATATTCCACAGGTGCAGTCCTAAAAAGCAAAACAAACAAGTAAACATCACACACCAATATCCCTCATGAATAGTCACTCCCAAATCTTTGATAAAATGTAAGCATAGTGAATCCTGTAGTATATTAAAGGGACTGAACACCAAGAGGAGTTTATAAGAATGCAAGGATAATTTAACATATAAGAAGATCAACACTAATATAGCTCGTTAATAAAATAAAGGGAAACTACATGGCCATCTCAAATATCAAAGAAAACTAGAAACAAAAGGGAACTTATTCAATATGATAAAAACATATGTGAGAAATGCACAGCAAATATCATACTCAATGGTAAAAACCTGACACTTTTCTTCCTATGATCAGAAACCAGAAAATCATGGCCACTTTTACAACTACAATTCAACAACTTATTTGAAGTCCTAGCCAGAGCTATTATATAAGGAAAATAAATAACATGGATAAAAAATGGAAATAAAGAAAAATTATATTTGTAGCTAACATAATCCTATGTATAGAAGAATGTAATTACTCCAGTAAAAGCTAGCAGAGCTAATAGATTGCTATGGGCTGAATTATGTCCTACACCCCAAATCATATGTTAAATGATAACTTAATGGTATCCCTGAATTTGATTGTATTTTGAAGACGAGACCTTTACAGTGAAATTAAATTAAAAGGGGGTAGTTAGGATGGGCCCTAATACAATATGACTAGTGTCCTTACAAAAAAAAAAAGAAATTAGGACATAGATAAAGGGATAGATAAGACACCACATATACATGCATAGGGATAACCATGTGAACACAGAGCAAGAAGGCAGACATACGCAAACCAAGGAGAGAGGGCCTCCTAAGAAACAAAAACCAGAATGCACCTTGATCTCAGTATTTTAATCTCAAAAACTGTGAGAAAATAAAACTGTTATAGCAGCTCAAACAAAGTAATACATAAACAAACTCAAAGTTGCAGGATACAAGGTAAACACAACCATCTGGTTTGTTTCAATTAACCAGCAAGGAACAACCCAAAAAGGAAACTAAAAATAGTTATGTTCTGTAATACCTAAATGAACAAAATATTTGGAAATAAATTTAACAAAAGAGAAAATGGCTAATTTGGAAGAATAGGAAGTATATGAGCTCATCTCTTCTGATAGGAACATTTATATTACAACAATTTACAGAGCAAATATTGATGAGAAAGACTGGAAGATTAAAATATAAAAAGAATTTCTTTTGGAGTTTTCTGGTAGTGTAGCAAGTTAAGGATTTGGCATTGTCACTGTGGCATTTCTGCTGTGGTACAATTTTAGCCCCTGGCCCAGGAACTTCCACATGCTGTTGGCACAGCCAAAAACAAAACAAAACAAAACAAACAAACAAACAGAATAAAAAAGGGGAAAAAAAACTCTACATAAAGACAAAGAAGGAACCAGAGAAACACGTAGGAAGCAGAAATGCAGTATAGTCAAGAACTATATCCCAAGGTTGGGTGATGCACAAAAGGGAGGATGACTACAGTTGCAGTGGTTCTCCCCAAGGAGTGAGTGGATGCAGCCCCACACTGGAGTCTCTAGGCCAGGGTCCTAACCTGAGAATGAAGTTCTCAGAATGTCTGGCTTTGGAGGCTTTTGGGGATACTTTCAGGAGAGCAAGAGGTCTGTGGGAAACAGAGACTCCACTCTTAAAGGGTGCACACAAAATCTTACAGTAAGAGGATCCAGGCTGAAGTAATTTGAAAGGAGCTTGGATCAGACACACCTGATTTTGGAGCACCCCTTGGGGAGGCCAGAGGCAACTAGAGGTCACTCTTGGGACATAGACACTAGTGACAGCAAGTTTTGTGAGCTGGTTCTACCATGAAGATGCTGGTGCTAGTGCGTGACATTGTGGAGTCCTCCCTCCAGCTTTTTGGTACAGGGACCCAGTCCTGCCTGACAGCATGTCAGCACCAATACTTGGATGCCTACAGCCAAACAACTAGCTGCAAAGCAGAGACAAGCCCCAGTGATGAATGGGATGACTGCCATAAGATTGCCTGAGCCCACAGACAACCTGAAACCCAGTTCAGTCCATCAGTGAGCCTAGGATCCTGGCTTGCCCACTAGTGCACCAGCACTAGATCTGAGAACCAAAGGGCCCTGCATCCAGAGAAACTGGGATCTGGCTATGTTAACCATTTGATTGGCATTAGCTCTGAGACCAGCCTCACCCATTGGTTGGCAGGAACTAGTCCCAGGACCCACTGAGTCCCAGTCCTGCCCACCAGTGATCCAAAACACCAACACTGGGACCCCCAGAACCCTGCAGCCATTGAATGTGGGACCCAGCTCCATCCACCAGTGAGATGGCACTTGCCCTGAGAACCCCTGTGCCTAATCTGTGTCCTCTGGTGGGCCACACCAGCTGTGGTACAGCTGAGCTCTGTAGCTAGAGGTCTCAGGAACTGGTTCTGCCCACCAGTGGGTCAGCACTAGCTCAAGGACATGATTTCCCTACCAGAAGGTGGGCAACATCCCAGAGATAACTTGAACCCCTGACACAGCTGCTCATGACATAGATTCACTCACCAGTGGGCCAGCATCAGCTTTGGGACACCATGGACCCAAGACCCAGCCATGTTGGGAACTGGCCTTGCCCACTAGCAATACAACACCAGATGTGGGAACCCTCCAGGTATTCCCCCAACTCAGAACCTGGCTCTTCCCATCAGGGGGCCACCAGTAGTCCTGGGAAACCATGGGGCTCTGCAGCCAGCCACCCTGTGACCTGGCCTCAACCATCAGTGGCAGGAAGCCTCTTCACAAAAAAGAACCTGGCAACCAACCAGACTGGGAGTGAGAAATACCACAAGATCACCCACAGAAGTCAGCCTGCCACTACAGAAGGACCCACACAGCCCACCTGGTGGGGTACCTCTAGCTCTGATGGAAAGGGGTATATAGGAAGTTTCCCACAAAAGGCTACTTCTCCAAGGTTGGGAAATATAACCATCCTACCAAATACATAGAAATGAAAACAAAAACTTAGGCAAAACAATGTGAAAAGAATATGTTCCAAATGAAGGAACAAGGTAAAACTGCCTAAGAACTAAGTGGAGATAAACCATCTACCTGATAAAGAGTTCAAAGTAATGCTCATAAAGATGTTCAAAGTATTTGGGGAAATATTGGATAAACAGTGAGAAGTTAAGAGGTTTTCAAAAAAAAAGAGTTAAAGAATATAAAGAACAATAAAAGATGAAAAATATAATAACTTAAATGAAAAATACACTGGGAGGAATCAACAGTAGATTAGATGATGCAAAGTACTGGATCAGTGAACTGGAAAAAAAAGTAGTGGAAATCACTGAAGCTGAACAGTGGCACAGCAGAAATGAATCTGACTAGGAACCATGTGGTTGCAGGTTTGATCCCTGGCCTCACTCAGTGGGTTAAGGATCTGGAGTTGCCATGAGCTGTGGTGCAGGTCACAGATGTGGCTTGGATCTGGTGTTGCTCTGGCTTTGGTGTAGGCCAGCAACAACAGCTCTAATTAGACCCCTAGTCTGGGAACCACCATATGCTGTGGGTGTGGCCCTAAAAAGACAAGACAAAAAATAAATAAAAATGGTTTAAGAGACCTCTAGGACAAGAACAAGTGTACTAACATTTATATGATAGGGGTCCCAGGAGGAGAAGAGAGAGAGAAAGAGTTAGAAAACATATTTGAAAGTATAATAGCAGAGAACTTCCCTAACCTGAGAAAAGAAACAGACATTGAGATCCAGGAAGAACAGAGTCCCAATCAGTTTCATTCCAAAGAGGACCACACCAAGACACAATGTAATTAGAGTGGCAAAATTTAAATATTCAGAGAGAATATTAAACATAGCAAGGGAAAAAACAAATTGCATACAAGAGAACTCCTGTAAGGCTATCAGCTGCTATTTTAGCAGAAACTGCAGGCCAGAAGGGGGTGGAATGAAACATTTTAAATGATGAAAGGGGAAAACCTACAACCAAGAGTATTATCCTTATTAAGGATTTATTTCACATTTGATGGGGATGTCAAGTTTTATACACAAGCAAAAGCTAAAAGTTCAGGTACACCAAATCAGCTCTACAAGGAATGTTAAAGGGAATTCTGTAAGTAAAGAAAAAGGCCAAAACTAGCAATATGCAAAAATCTCATTGGCAAAGGCAAATTTAATGTAAAGGTAGTAGTAATTCGACAACACAAAAAGCTAGTAGAAAGATTAAGAGACAAAACTAGTAAAATCAAGTAAATTCACAGTAAGTAGTTAAGAGACACACACAAAAATAAAATGTAAAATATGCTATAAAAATTAAATGTGGGAGGAGAGTTGTAAAATACAGTGCTGTTAAAAAATGTTTGAATTTAAGAGATCAGCAACTTAAAATAATCACGTATATATTGAGATTTCTGTCTATTAACCTTATAGTTACCACAAAACAGAAATCTATAATAGATAAACACAAAAAGAGAGAAAGCAATTTAAACATAACACTAAAGAGAGCCATCAAATCAAAAGAGCAAAGAAGAAAGGGGAAGAAGAAAATAATAAAAAAAACCCACAAAATCAATTAACAAAATGGAAATAATTCCATGCTTGTGAATAATTATTTCAAATTTAAATTGACTAAATGCTCCAATCAAAAGACAAAGAGTGGAGGAGGTGGAGCAAAATGGTGGAGGAGTAAGAGGTAGTGCATACCTTATCCCACAAACACATCAAAAAACACATCTAAATGTAAAACTACTCACACAGAACATCAACTGAATGCTGGCAGAAGAATTTAAACCTCCAAAAAGGGCAAGAAACTCTTGACATAACTGGGTAGAACAAAAGAAAAAAGAGATAGAAAAGGAATCAGGACCACACTATCATTCCTGAGAGGGAGCCTTGAAGGAGAAAAGGAACCCACCTCCTGGGAAGCCACCTAACTGAAGAAAGATTGGCTGAATTGGCAGGACCTCAAAGTCGCCAAGAAAAGTGCAGCAGCTGAACTAAGAACAGCAAAGTATAGTGAGAGCCGCACAGACCATTTGAACCACCAGCCCAGACACCACAGCCTGAGACACTTGGGCAGGGGCTGAGTGCCGAGACTCAGGCTCTGGAGGTCAGTCCCAGGGAGAGAACTGGGGGGGGGGGCATGAGGGGCTAAGGAGCAGTGTGCCATGGGCTAAGGAGTGGGAGGCCATGACAGAGGGAACCTGGGAGAAGGTGCGGACCTGTAGGAGAGGCAAGGGGCCATTGTTGGGGAGGGAGGAGGAGGAGGGGCAGGCAGCCATAGGAAGCTCCCTGCACTGGAGCATGCACATGTCTGCAGGCTCAGAGGACAGGGCTGCTCTGAGGAGGCTATGGGAAGCCAGAAGCCTCTTGCTCATTTAGGGGAGATGAGGCACTTCACGTGCAGGCTACTGGTGGTCAGGCACCTATTGTGCGGGCTAAGGGCATAAGGGGGCTAAGTGCAACATTGCGCCTCTTGCATGATCTACAGGTGGCAGGTACAGACTACGGCAGTTGTCTCAGAGGCCAGAGGGAGGCATGGCCTGCCACCACTGGGGCCTGTGATTGGGCTCCACCAGCGACCCCAGTCACCTCAGGGGTTGGCAAAATAGTAAAAAGAGGGCATTGCAAACAAGCACCATATGCTGTTGATCTCACTCCCCTGAACACACTAACCCTGCAGCTGCCAAAAGCGAACGCTCTGGGTGACGCTCTCAGACACTTGGTCACTGTCCCTTCCTAAGACGCTACAACTAGGAACAACTGGTGCAGCATCTCCTGCACAGGATAAGTGGGATGGGGTGCTTCATGCATGGTCTGCAGGCAGCAGGGGAAAACCGCCACAGTTATCCCTGATTCCAGAGCTGGGCATGGCCCACTGCCTTTGGAGATATCTGAACAAAAATCACTTGCAGCCCCATTCACCTAAAAGGCACCACGGAGGAGGGCATTGTGACTGAACCCCCAGGAACACACCCACCCTGTTGCTGACCCTGCCAAACGTTCTGGGCAGTACCCACATGTCTGATCTCTGTCACATCCCAGGATCCTGCAACTAGGATCACCCTTTACAACACCTCATATGTGGGATAAATGAGATGGGGTGCTTCGTGCATACTTTAAAGGCAGTGTGGGCAAACCACCACAATTATCACCATCATGGCCTGCTCCCAATAGGGGTCCTTGAACAGACACCACCTGTGATTCCAATCACCTCAGAGGAGGGCATTGCAATCAAATGCAAGCTGGTTTTGCTCTCACTCACCTGGGAACTCATGCACCATGCTGCTGCTATTGCCAAATGCTCTGGTCACCCTGAAGATTTGCCTAGAGCATATTACCACTTCCCAGGGTCCTGCAACTATGAGCAGCCTGGGATACCTTCCTACAGGTCCTTGCTGCTATTGAGAGCCAAATGACCAGGCACTGATTGCTTGCCCTTAACCTGTTGCCTCCTTCTCCCTGAAAACACACTGAGGATCCTGGGAATAACAGCCTGCTTACACCAAAGAAAGAGACAGCAAATATTCAAACTCCAACATGAAAAATAAGTAGCAACCACTCCAAAAATACAAAGGGTTGCACTTGCATAGAAATAGCCTTACGAGACTATAGTTTGGCTTCCGTGAACTCACAGAAAAAGAAAAACGCAAGCAAGATGAAGAAGCACTGAAAACATTGAGTTAAAGGAATAGGAGAATTCACCTAAAGCAGTCAACAATGAAACAGACCTCTGCAGTCTGACAGACATTGAGTTCAAAAGGGAGGTATTGAAAATACTGAAGGAATTAAGAGAGGATATCAACAGTAATTCAGATTCCCTCAGAAAGGGACTAGAAAATATAAGGAGGAGCCAAGAAAAACTAGAAAATTCACTTGCAGAGATACAAACTGAGCTTAAGGCAATAAAGAGTAGAATGAATAATGCAGAGGAATGAATTAGTGACGTGGAATATACAGTAATGGAAATCGCCCAATTGGGGCAGCAGACAGAAAACCAAATTAAAAAAACATGAAAGCAATGTAAGAAACCAATAGATAATATAAAGCAGGCCAATCTAGGCATAATAGGAATTCCAGAAGGAAAAGAAGAAAAAAGGGGATTGAAAATATATTTGAAGAAATTGTGGCTGAAAACTTTCCAAATCTAAAACATACTGATATCAAGATACAGGAAGCACAGAGGACCCCAAACAAGCTGAACCCAAACAGGCCCACACCAAGACATATTATAACAAAAATGGCAAAAGGTAAAGATAAAGAGAGGATTCTAAAGGCAGCAAGAGAAAAGCAAAGCATTAATTATAAGGGAACCCCCATAAGGCTATCAGCTGATTTCTCTACAGAAACACTACAGGCCAGAAGGGAGTGGCAAGATATATTTACAATGCTGAAAGGAAAAAATGTGCAACCTAGATTACTCTATCCAGCAAGAATATCATTTAAAATAGAAGGGGAAATAAAGAATTTCTCTAACAAACAAAAGCTAAAAGAGTACAGCAATACTGTAGCCATTCTAAAATAAATACTGAAAGGGCTTCTCCAAATTAAAAAAAAAAGAGAGAGAGAGAGAAAAAAGAAAAAAGAAGAATTAGGATGGGGGAATCCAAAATTGGAAAGCAGGAGTTCCCGTTGTGGCGCAGTGGTTAACGAATCCGACTAGGAACCATGAGGTTGTGGGCTTGATCCCTGGCCTTTCTCAGTGGGTTAAGGATCTGGCATTGCCGTGAGCTGTGGTGTAGGTTGCAGACATGGCTCGGATCTGGCGTTGCTGTGGCTCTGGTGTAGGCCGGCGGCTACAGCTCCGATTCGACCCCTGGCCTGGGAACCTCCATATGCCGCGAGAGTGGCCCCAGAAATGGCAAAAAGACAAAATAAATAAATAAATAAAAGGTTGGGACATGTATTTAAAAAAAAATTGGAAAGCAATCACTTAAATAACTTAAATATTCCAGCATACAGATCTAAACAAGAAGATGTTAAAAAAAAAAATCAAAATCACACAATGTGGCGAAGGAAAGTAAGAAAATATAGATTATTTTTGTTTATTTTAATGATGTTTTGAGCCTATATGACTATCAGGCAAAAGCAAGCAGATATAGGAAGGGCTTAACATGCTTAAAAAACAGGGCAACCACAAATCAAAACCAAACATTACATTTGCAAAAACTGAAAAAAAATTCAATCATAAAATAAATGGAAACCATCCAGCACAAAAAAGAAGAAAAGAGAAACATAGAATCAACTGGAAAACAATGTTTAAAATAGCACTAAATACATATCTATCAATAATTACCGTAACTGACAATGGACTAAATGTTCCAAACAAAAGACACAGAATGGCAGATTGGATACAAAAGCAAAAAAACCTTCAATCTGCTGTCTATAAGAAACTCACCTTAGAGCAAAGGACACATATAGTTTGAATGTGCAGGGATAGGAAAAGGTATTTCATGCCAATGGCAAGACAGGAAAGCAGGAGTTGCAATACTCATATCAGACAAAATACACTTTAAAATGAAGGCCATAAAGACAGACAAAGAAAAATACTATTTAATGGTTAAAGGATCCATTCAAGAAGAGGATAGTACCATCATCAATATATATGCCCCTAATATAGGAGCACCCAGATACCTACAACAAATACTAACAGACATAAAAGGAGAAAGTGATGGGAATACAATCATAGTAGGAGACTTAACACCCCACTCACAACAATGGATAGATCCTCTAGACAGAAATCAACTAGGCAACAGAGATCCTAAAGGATACAATAGAAAAATTAGACTTAATAGACATTTTCAGGATATTACATCCAAAAAAATCAGAGTACATATTTTTTTCTCAAGTACACATGGAACATTCTCAAGAATTGATCACATATTGGGTCACAAAGCCAACATCAACAAATTTAAGAGTATAGAAATTAAGTAACTTCTCTGACCACAATGGCATGAAACTAGATATCAAACACAGGAAAAGAAATGAGAAAAAACTGACTACATGGAGACTAAACAACATGCTACTAAAAAACCAATGGGTCAATGAGGAAATCAAGAAGCAAAATAAAAAAATACCTTGAGACAAATGATAATGAAGCCACATCCACTCAAAACCTATGGGATGGCTCTAAAGCAGTGCTCAGTGGGAAATTCATAGCAACACAGGCCTTCCTCAAAAAAGATGAAAAATCTCAAATCTACCAATTAACTCAACACCTAAATGAATTAGAAAAAGAAGAACTAACAAAACCTAAAGTCAGCAGAAGGAAGGAATCATAACGTTCAAAGAGAAAAATCAATAAAATAGAGATTCAAAAAACAATTGAAGAAATCAATAAAACCATGAGCTAGTTCTTTAAAAAGGTAAACAAAATTGACAAATCTCTGGCTAAACTCACCAAGAAGAGGAGAGAAAAAACTCAAATAAACAGAATAAG
Source organism: Phacochoerus africanus (assembly GCF_016906955.1). Lineage (NCBI taxonomy): Eukaryota > Metazoa > Chordata > Mammalia > Artiodactyla > Suidae > Phacochoerus > Phacochoerus africanus. The sequence goes on from NC_062560.1 coordinate 56,842,672, forward strand.
AAATGAAAAAGTACAAGTCACAACGAATACTACAGAAATACAAAAAACCATGAAAGAATACTATGAACAATTGTATGCTAAGAAATTTGACAACCTAGAAGAAATGGACAAATTTCTAGAGACTTAGAGCCTGCCAAACCTGAATCAAGAAGAAATATATGAACTGAACAGACTGATCACTAGAAACAAAATTGAATATGTCATAAAAACACTCCCTACAAATAAAAGCCCAGGACCAGATGGCTTCACAGGAGAATTCTACCAAACATACAAAGAGGTACTTATACCCATTCTCCTTAAACTTTTTGTAAATGTTAAAGAAGAAGGAACACTCAAAATGACATTCTATGAGGCCACCATCACCCTAATTCCAAAACCAAAGGTACCACCAAAAAAGAAAACTATAGGCCAATATGTCTGATTAATATAGATGCAAATATTCTCAACAAAAGTTTAGCCAATGGAATCCAAGAAAAATATAAAAAAGATCTACACCATGACCAGGTAGGATTCATCCCAGGTTCAAAGGATGGTTCAACATATGCAAATCAATCAATGTCAGACACCACATTAACAAATGAAAAGTCAAAATCCTCACGATCATCTCAATAGATGGAGAAAAAGCATTTGACAAAGTCCAACATCCATTCATGATTAAAACTGTCACCAAAGTGTGGGTATAGAAGGAACATACCTTAACATAATAAAAGCCAAATATGACAAACCCAAATCCTCAATGGAGAAAAGCTGAAAGCCTCCCCACTAAAATCTGAAAGAAGACAAGTATGTCCACTCCCACCATTGTAATTCAAATGGTATAGGAAGTCCTAGCCGTGGCAATCTGAATTTGGAGAAAAGGCATCCAAATAGGAAGAGAAGAGGTAATAATGTCACTTTCTGCAGATGACATGATACTATATATAGAAAACCCTAAGGACTCAACCCAAAAACTACTTGAACTGATCAACAATTCGGCAGGATATAAGTAGCAGGATATACGATTAACAGTCAGAAATCAATCACTTTTCTGTGTTTTAACAATGAAATGTTTAGAAAAGGAATATAAAGTAAAATATCTTTTAAAATTGCACCCCAAAAAACAAATACCTGGGAATACACCTGACAAAGGCGGTGAAAGGCTTATATTCTTAGAACTATAAAACATTAATCAAGGAAATTAAAGAAGACATAAAGAAATGGAAGGATATTCCATGCTCCTGGGTTGGAACAATTAATATCATAAAAATGGCCATACTACACAAAGCAACCTACAGATTCAATGCAATCCCTATGAAATCACCCATGACATTTTCCCCAGAATTAGAACAAACAATCCAAAAATTTATATGGAACCACAAAAGACCCAGAATTGCCAACGCAATTCTGAGGAAAAAACTCTCCTCAGAGTTTTTCAGGAGGCATAACTCTCCCAGACTTTAGGCAATAGTAAAAAGCCACAGTCAAGACAGTGTGGTACCAAAACTGACATATAGACCAATGGAATAGAATAGAGAACACAGAAATAAACCCAGAGATCTATGGTCAATTAATCATTGACAAGGAGGCAAGAACATAAAATGAAAAAAAAAAAAAGTCTTCAGCAAGTATTGCTGGGAACCTGGACAGCTGCATGCAAAGCAATGAAACTAGAACACACCCTCACACCAGGCACCAAAAAAACCTCAAAATGTCTGAAAGACTTAAATATAAGACAAGACACCATAACTCCTGGAAGAGAACATAGGCAAAACATTCTCGGACATCAACCTTACAAATGTTTTCTCAGGCCAGTCTCCCAAAGCAACAGAAATAAGAGCAAAAATAAACCAGTGGGACCTAATCAAACTGACAACTTTTGCACAACAAAGGAAACCAAAAAGAAAACAAAAAGACACTTTTCAGAATGGGAGAAATTAGTTTCAAATGATGCAACTGACAAGGGCTTCATCTCTAAAATATACAAACAACATACACAACCCAACAGCAAAAAAACAAACAACCCAATTGATAAATGGGCAAAGGACCTGAATAGACATTTAGGCAAGGTAGATATACAGCTGGCCAACGAGCACTTGAAACAATGCTCAACATTCCTGATTATTAGAGAAATGCAAATGAAAACTACCATGAGATACTACCTCGCATCAGTCAGAATGGTGGTCATTAATAAGTCCACAAATAACAAATGCTAGAGGAAGTGTGGAGAAAAGGGAACCCTCCTGCAGTGTTAGTGGGAATGCAAGCTGGTACAACGACTATGGAGAAAAGTACGGAAGTACCTTAGAAATCTATACATAGAATTACCATATCACCCAGCAATCCCACTCTTGGGCATATATCCAGACAAACCTCTACTTAAAAAAACACATGCACCTTCATGTCATGGCAGCACTATTTACAATAATGAAGACATGGAATCAACCCAAATGTCCACTGATAGATGACTGGATCATGAAGTTGTTGTATGTTAACACAATGGAATAGTACTCAGCCATAGAAAAGAACAAAATAATTCCATTTGCAGCAACATGGATGGAACTAGAGACTGTCATCCTGAGTAAAGTAAGTCAGAAAGAGAAAGACAAACACCATATGATATCATTTATATCTGGAATCTAATATAGGGCCCAAATGAACCTTTCCACAGAAAAGAAAATCATGGACTTGAAGAATAGACTTGTGGTTGCCAAGGGGGAGGGGGAAGGAATGGAGGGACTGGTAGCTTGGGGTACATAGATGCAGAATATTGCCTTTGGGATGGATTAACAATGGGATCCTGCTGTGTAGCATTGGAAATTCTGTCTGGTCACTTATTATGGAACATGTAATGTCAGAAAAAAGAATGTATACATGTATGTGTTAACTGGGTCACCATGTTGTACAGTAAATATATATATATATATATATATATATATATATATATATATAAAGAAATAAAAATAAATGAGCCAACAATTTTATGGGAAATTAATCAATGACAAAGAAAGCAAGAATATACTATAGAAAAAATAAGTCATCTTTAATAAATGGTGTTTGGAAAACTGGACAGCTACATGCAAAGGAATCACACTGGAGTCCTCTTTCATGCTATGAACGAAAAAAAATTCAAAAATGGGTTAAAGACTTTAAATTTAAGACCTGAAACCATAAATCTAGAAAAATACATAGGCAATAGGCTCTTTGACATCAGTATTAGAAATATGTTTTTGAATACTTCTCCTCAGGCAAGGGAAACAAATACAAAAATAAACAAATGGGAATATACAAAACTAAAAACTTTATATAGCAAGAAAAATAGCAACAATACAAAAAGGCCACTGACTGAATGGGAAGCTATCTATCTGCAAATCATATGTCTGATAAGGGGGTAATATCCAAAATATATAAATAATTTATACCACTTAACATCAAAAAAACAAAGAACCCAATTTAAACATGGGTAGATTATCTGAGCATCTATGTTTCTGAGGAAGACATATTGATGGCCAATAGTAACATGAAAATGTGATCAACATCAATAAACATCAGGGAAATGAAAATCAAAACTACAATGAGATATTATCTCATACCTGTCAAAATGACTATCATCAGAAAAATAACAAGTGTTAGCGAGGAAGTATAGAAAAGGGAACCTACATGTACTGTTGTCACAAGTGTAATTTTGTGCAATCACTATGGGAAACAGTATGGAGATTCCTTAAAAAAATTAAAAATAGAATTACCATATGATCCAGCATTACCAGTCCTGGGTATTTATCCAAAGAAAAGAAAAACATTAATAAAAAAGTATCTGAACCCCCATGTTCATTTCAGCATTGTTTAAAATAGCCAAGTTATGGGAGCAGCCTAGGTGCCCATCAATAGCTAAATGGATAAAGTAGATGTAGTGTGTGTGTGTGTGTGTGTGTGTGTGTGTGTGTGTGTGTGTGTGGAATATTCTTCAGCCAAAAAAAAGAATAAAATCTTGACATTTGCAACAACATGGAGAGACCTGGAGGGTATTATGCTAAGTGAAATAAGTCCAACATAGAAAGACAAAATAGTATATGATTTCATTCACATGTGGAATCTAAAAAAAAATCCAAATGAACAATCATAAAACAGAAAGTGAGTTACAGATACAGGACACAAATGGGTAGTTTCCAGAGAACAGGGGGATGGGAGGAAGGAAAGAAATAGGTGAGGGAGATTAGGAGGTATAAACTTCTAGTTGCCAAATAAATTAGTCATGGGTATGAAATGTACACTGTGGGGAATAAGGCCAATGACTGTAACATATTTCTATGGTTGACATATAACTAATCATGGTGAATTTTTTTGACATATACAGATATATGGAGGAGTTCTCATTGTGGTGCAGTGGAAGCAAATTCAACTAGGATGCAGGTTTGATCCCTGGCCTCACTCGGCAGGTTAATGATCTGGCATTGCTGTGATCTGCGGAATAGGTCACAGACACAGGCTCAGATCCTGTGATGCTGTGGCTGTGGCTGTGGCCATAAGCTGCAGCTCTGATTAGACCCCTAGCCTTGAGACCTCCATATGCTGTGGGTGTGGCCCCAAAAAGCAAAAAAAAAAAAGAACCACTATATTGTTGTAGGTAAAATATAATTAAAAAACAAATGCACTGTAAACCAGCTATAATGAAAAAAATAATCATTATATAAAAAAACAAATGAACAAATTTGTATAAAAAGAGATCAGATTTGTAGTTATGAGGGGTGGGGAGTGACAGGAGGGGGGAGTGGATGAGGCAGTCAAAAGTTACAAACTTTCAGTTATAAGAGAAATAAGTACTACCAGGTATATAACATGCAACATAATAATTATTTAACACCTTTGTATTTATATATGAATGTTAAGACACTAAATCATAAGAATTCTTATCTTGAGAAAATTTTCTTCTATTTCTCTAATTTTGTATTTATATGAGATGATGAATGTTTGCTAAACTTATTGTGATAATCACTTCATGATGTAATTATGCTCTACATCTTAAACTTTTTGAGTGTTGCATGTCAATTATAATAAAATAGAAGAAAAAATAAAAACAAACTCCAGAATAAAATATTTATAAATAAATAAATAAAACCAAGGAGGTTAAATGATTATGTACTGAAACTATGAAATATCTCTGAAAGAAATTAATTATGGCTCCAATAAATGGAAAGACATCCTATGTTCATGTAAAAGAAGACTTAGTTTTGCTAAGATTAATGACTTCAGTTATGGCTACTAAAACTGGTATACAGATTCAACAAAATCCTTGTCAAAATTCCATCAGCCTTTTTTTTGGAAATATTGAATATTGTATCCTCAATTTCATAGAGAATTGCAAGTGGCCTGAAATGAGGCACACAATTCTTGAAAAAGACAAAAAAAAGGACTTGCACATTTCCCTATTTCTAAACTTACTTCAAATCTACATTAATCAAAATTCTGCTAATTGCATATTGGATATACAGATGAATAGAATAGAACTGATAGTCCAGGAATAAAGCCACATATTTATGGCCAATTACTTTTGGGTAAAGTTTCCAAGACCCTTCAATAATAAAGGAACTCTCTCTTTGACAGATGGTGCTGGGACAACTGGATTTCTACATGAAAATGTGTGAAGTCAAAATGAAGAGGTGTCCTACCTATAGGAGTTTAAACCATAAAACTCTTAGTATAAACAAAGGAGTATGTCTTCATATCTTAGATTTGGCAATGTACACCAAAATAACAAGAAACAAAAGGAAAAAATAGATACATTAGACTCATTAAAAATAAAAAGGTTTTGTATTAAAGGACAGTATCAAGAATAAAAATAATAAAAAACTATACATATATATATATATGTACAATTGAGTCACTTTGCTATCCACTGGAAATTAGCACAATATTGTAATCAACTCTGCTTTAATAAAATTTTTAATATTTGAAAAAAATCCACAAAATGGGATAAAATATTTGCAAATCATATACCTTATAATATTTTAATATCCAAAATATTTAAAGATCTCCCCAAACTCAAAAACAAAAAGACAAACAACCCACCTGGAAAATGGACAGAGTTGAATATATATTTCTCCAAAGAAGACATACACATGGCCGAAAACACATGAAAAGATGCTCAATTTCATTAGTAACTATGAAAACACAAAACAAAACCACAAAGGAATACTAATTCACACCAACTAGGATGGGTTATAGGATGGCTTTTAAAAAACAAAACAAAACTATACATAGAAGTACAATGTGACCCAGCAATCCCACTCTTGGGCACATATCCAGACAAAACTCTACTTAAAAGAGATACATGCAACCGCATGTTCATTGCAGCACTATTCACAATAGCCAAGATATGGAAACAACCCAAATGTCCATCAACACATGATTGAATTTGGAAGATGTGGTATATATGCACAATGGAATACAATTTAGCCATAAAAAGAGAATGAAAAATGCCATTTGCAGCAACATGGATGGAACTAGACTCTCATACTGAGTGAGGTAAGTCAGAAAGAGAAAGACAAAAACCATATGATATCACATATCTGGAATCTAATATAGGGCCCAAATGAACCTTTCCACGGAAAAGAAAATCATGGACTTGGAGAATAGACTTGTGGTTGCCAAGGGGGGAAGGGGAGGGAGTGGGAGGGACTGGGAGCTTGGGGTAAATAGATGTAGAATGTAGCCTTTGGGATGGATTAGCAATGGGATCCTGCTGTGTAGCACTGGGAACTCTGTCTAGTCACTTATAATGGAACATAATGTGAGAAAAAACAATGTATACATGTATGTGTTAACTAGGTCACCATGCTGTACAGTAGAAAAAAAATGTACATAAATGAAGGATAAAAAAGTAAAAAACAAAACAATATACAATAGCAGGTGTAAATAAGGATGTAGAAGAAGTGGAATCCTTGTACATTGCTGATAGAAATGTAAAATTGTACATCTGTTGAGGAAAATAATTTTGCCATTCCTCAAAATGCTAAACATAGAATTACCTTGTAACCCACTGATTTCATTCCTAGTTATATACCCGAAAGATTTAAGTAGGTATTCAAACAGATATGTGTACAACAATGTACACTGCCTCATTATTAACAATGTGCACTGCCTCATTATTCACAATAGCCAAAATGTGGAAACAATCCAGTGTCCATTGACATATGAATAGATACAAAAAAATGTGGTGTATACATTCAATGTAATATTATTCAACAATAAAAAGGAATGAAGTTTTGATACATGTTACAACATGAATATTCATTGAAAATATGTTAATATCATAAACCAGATACAAACATTGTATGATTTCACTTATATGAAGTATGTAGACCAATCAAATTCAAACACAGAGAAAGGAGAATAGAGATTACCAGGAGCTGTGATTAGGAGTGACTGGGGGAATTAATGCTTTATTAGGTAGAAGTTTCTATTTGGGATGGTCAAAAAAATCCTGAAACTAGATAGTAATGATGGATACACAACATTGTAAATATGATTAATGCCACTGAATTGCACAGTTAATATATCAATATTGTGTTTTATATTTTACAATTAAAAATTAATAATCTAATGTATTAAACCCATTGAAATGTATACTTTAAATGGGTGAAAATATATGTGAACCATAGTTGAATAAACTGTCAAGAAAAATAACAGAACCTTCATAAGTTTGGTTCCCTGAATGACTGAGAAGAATACTCTCACTACCCACCACTTATTGGAGTTACTAGAACTAGAAATAAACAATCTTTTACACCACTAAAAGTTTAGTATTTGTCTGTTATAGGAGCTAACTGAAGTAATGCCAGATAAGATGGACATTATGAGGTGCTGGAAAAAGAGCATCAGCCAGCTTCTAAGTACTCCCGCCATTCCACCCCTTTGCTTGCTCATTTTGGTTTGTGAAAAGTAATAAACATAAACTTAATTTAAAATGGAGAAGGAGGAGTTCCTGTCGTGGCTCAGTGGTTAACGAATCCGACTAGGAACCATGAGGTTGCAGGTTCGATACCTGCCCTTGCTCAGTGGGTTAACGATCCAGCATTGCCGTGACCTGTGGTGTAGGTTGCAGATGCGGCTCGGATCCTTCGTTGCTGTGGCTCTGGTGTAGGCCAGTGCCTACAGCTCCGATTTGACCCCTAGCCTGGGAACCTCCATATGCCACAGGAGCAGCCCAAGGAAATAGCAAAAAGAAAAAAAAATGGAGAAGGAAGCCAGAAGGGGGAGTTCTCACATGGTACCATTCAATGTCAATTATAGGTCTAACACAAAGAGACTTACTTTTGGAACTCTAAAAGAAAGACAGTTACTACTTTACTACCCAGTAGACAGAAGAAAGGATTTCTCTTTGTCTGGCAACAGCCCAGCCATTGAGAGAATGTCAGAGCTCAGTCAATAAAAAGCCACTACGTTTCAAACTCCCAGTTTCCTCCAATGGACTATTACAGCCCCTCTGAATTGCAGTTCTTCACTGTTCCTAAAAAAGACCATTTTTTTCTGGTAAAATAGCAGACTTTTATTGTTTTAGGTAACATTACTTGGTGTCAGAAGTGGGATCCAGCAAAGATTCCCCCTCCACTGGAGGCCACCAACTCCTAGGCCTATGAGCAAACAGATGCTAGTTCCCACAAGGCCAATTTAGTTCACTGCTTTCTTGCTGACTCTGGAGTTTGAGGGTAAGTTTTCTCCTAGTTTTGAACTCTGAGATTTTGCATTTTGAAGTCCTTCAAACTTTATTTGGAATTTTCTTTTCTTTCTTTCTTTTCCTTTTCTTTTTCCTTCCTTCTTTCTTTTTTTTCTTTTTTTTTCTTTTTACTGCTTTGGCCTTTCTGTTGGTACTTGTTTGGCACTTTGGCCTGAATATTTTCAAATCAGTCTGTCTCTACTGGAATTGTGATAGCCTTTGTTCTAACTAATCCATTTTGGATCCATGCTATTCCTGTTGGAACTGTGATGCTAAGCCTTTGGTACCATTCCTTTGGAACTGGGCTGTTCCTATTAGAACTGTGCCATTTAGGATTTTTTCCTCCTTTGCTCTAGAGAAACATCTCCCAAAAATGGAACCCTAGTCATCTAAATGCATTGAGGAGGACCCCACTTCATGGATTATGGCTAGTTTAATGTTTAAACACTACAGCCCCTCCTCATGTGCAATTATAACTAAATTGAACAACTTAATTTAGAATACTGATGGCAAATATGGAAAACTTTTGAACTCCCTGAACATACTTCTTTTAAAATGAAATCAAAAGAGGAATCTACTCAATATTCTGTGATAATCTATATGCGAATGGATATGTGTATATATATATAACTGAATCACTTTTCTGTACAGTAGAAATGAACGCAACACTATAAATCAACTAAACTTCAATAAAATTATTTTAAAAAAGATTAAACAGCCAGTCAAACTGAATAGCACAACTATATTAATTGGTATTTTGATATTTCCAAATGTTATCACAGGAGTCCAAAATTGCCTTGTTGCAAAATATAGTTTTTAAAGTAGTGAGGCAAAACAAAGTATAGAAGAAAGACAAAATGGTCTGAAGGCTCACTTTCCCCTCCCCCATCTTCTTTGTCACTGGATGGGCAGTAGCCATCTTGTGCTTAGGTGCCATCTTCCTCCTTCCCATATGGACTGTCTTCACCTCCTCTATACTCTCAGATTCCTCTTTTTAATTCTCTCATAGAACTTCCCTTTATCCTTAAAATATTTCCTTGCTTCTTCCTCTGAACCTATTAGAACCTGCCCCTTTAAAGTTAAGTCTTCTTTAGTATGGTATACACCATACTAATGGAAAATGTTAATAATAAGAGGAGACTGTGGCAGGGGGTGAGGGGTAGGTGGCAAGAGGGTAGGGGGTGTATAGGAAGTCTCTATATTCTCTGCTGGATTTTTCAATTAACTTAGAGTTGCTTTAAAAATAACATCTATTAATGTAAATTTAAAAAAAAATAATAAAGTTAAGTCTTCTGATGATCCAAACAAACCCCGTTTCTTTTATTCCCTGGACTAAGGATGAGCTGTGAGCCATTGTTGAAGAGTTTTCTAAAGTAACTGAGGACACCCTTAGGTTGGCTGATGAATTTAACATGGTTATTAAAAATTACTAATCTGTTTATTCAGATTTGTATCAGTGCACATGCTTATTGGTAAAGGTCAAGCCAAACATTGGATAAAACTTGCCCACTGGGAAAATCCTGAAAGGGATTTAGAAAAACAAACCCCTAACTATTGGCAAGAGGCTAGAAGACTTGCTGGATAACTCCAGCAAGCAATTACAGTAGCTTTCTCTAAGTCTCTTTATTGAAACAAAATACAGGCTTGCACACAAAAATCTAGTGAACTACTTCACAACTAGTATAATTTTTAATACTATTTTCAAAAGAAACTCTGGTCTTCCCTCAGATGTTAAAGTCAACCAGGTAGCCTTTAACTCTGTGTTTATTAATTGGTCCTTAGTTAAAAGGACCAGGGTAGAATGGAAAACTTTGCCCACCTCAGAGTAAATTAATTTGGCAAATAAAGTTGCTTATTTCCTAGATGAGACACCTAAAAGGAAAACTGCTAAAATTCTTAATTTTCAAATTTGATAAATAAAGGTCCCCAAATGATATAAAAAACTCTTAGTTTCTGTTATTATTGTGAAGAGCCAGGACACTGGCAAAAATATTGTCATGAACTTAAGCAGTTTAAGTGCCTTCAGCCTTCTAACCAGACTTTCCAATGTCCTCCCACTTCTCAAAAATGGGGTTCCAAGAAAAAATAAAGAAAAAAATGACATTCAAGGAACCCTCAATTCTTCCTCTTAATTGTCTCAGAGAAACAGCTCTCCACCTTGGGAATGAATCTCTTATTGTCTTTATTGACACTGGTGTCACATTGTCAATGTTCAACCAAACTGCTATAAAGCAGTTCCTACCTTAGAATACTAAAATCAATCAAATAGTGGGAGTTTCTAGTGAACCACAACAAGTTCCTGTCTCTGATTTTATTCTGTATTGATTAGGCCCTTTGAGAGATACTGACCCTTTTTCCTGAGTTCCTCTACCCCTCTCCATTTATTAGGCTGAGATTTCTTAGAAAAATGTGCTGGAATTTATTTCTTCCAGAAAGGAAAATAATTCTAGAAGTTGACAGTAGCAATCAAAATATCCAAGCGGATGAATTAAATGACCCTTCAAAATACCTTTTATTTTCTTTCTCTCTGACGGTACTGGAGCTGATTCTGGAGACACTGATAATTTGTCCCTATTGAATCAGCTCCCACCCTTCTCATGGGAAAATTTTCCAACTGATATTGCCACAACATACACTGGCTCTCCTATCAAGACTCAAATGGATGCCTCAAATTCCCTCCCCAGAAATAATCAATATCCTATAAATGAAGAAGCCATTTGTGTTATAAAGCCCATAACAGAATATTGTGAGGTTCAGAGCTTCATTATCCCTTGCTCTAGTCCCTGTAATATTCCTATTTTATCTTTATGAAGACCCAAGGGCCAAAGATAGAAGTTTTCCAGGACCTCTGAACAATAAAATACATTGTTATCTTTCAAGACCCTGTTTTTCCTATCCCCATACACTGCTAACATCCATTCCCATAGAACCATTTTTTCACCATAATTGATCTATGCAGTGTATTCCTTCAGTATTTTAGTTGATAAGGCTAGCCAACATCTTTTTGCCTTTACCTGGAAAGGATGACAATACATATGGAGAGTAATGCCCAATGATTTCCCAGAAAATCCCTCTTAATTTTCCCAAAACTTGAAAGATGATTTGGATAATATAAAGTTTTCCACAGGTTCAACTTTGTTACAATACATGGTCTTCCAGCCACTGGCCCCAGAAAAGAAAAACCAATATTGGAAATCTACTAACTATTGGCTCAATAAACAGCATTCACAAGCCAATACTGGTGGGAAAGTATTAATAAGGCCACAATAAGTGCCTACCTTTTTCAATCCTTCTGTTCAAAATACAATCCAGGAAAACCTGTTCACATTGCTCCTGGACATTTTGAATTGCTTAACGGGCCATCTGAGGTTTGGTAAATGTATTTAACACTGCTGCCTCCATCTCATTATACAAATTTATTTTAGTAATAGCCTGCATGTGATCTCACTGGAATGAAGCTTTCCCCTGTAGACAGGCCACTGCTTCTTTTATGGTTAAATTCAAAGTCAGTATTATCCCTACCTGGGGAATCCTCTCAAAAAACTTCATAGTGTCCAGGAACCCATCTTACTGGACAGATGCTTCAAAAAAGTTTGTGTTATTTGGCAAGTTTTATACTTTCACTGTGTTTACCATCCTCAATTCTTAGGGTTAGTCAAACACACTAACAGCACTATTAAGACTCAATTGGCAAAATCTGTAGAGGCCTTCAAAATACCTTGGCCAAAGTATAAAGCATTGCCATTGGTATCTAAATCTCATCATCTACCCCTTTGGAACTCATAAACTCTCACTCTTTAATACAGCCACAGGACACTCAAACATCTGGCTCTCACATCTTTTGATCTGCAGCTGATTAAGAGAGATATACTTCAATAATATAAAAGCCTAATTGCTTATATTAAAAATAACCATACTCTGGTGGAGCAATTTTTCACAAACCCTAAGCATAAAACCTTGCAACATGGAGATTTCATCTTTTGGAAAATATACCTCCAGAAGATCTTTCATTGACCTCACTGGAAGTCCCACATCGGGTACTGCTAACAAACCCTTGTGCCCCAAATTCCAAATAATTCACATGCCACATTTAAACAAAGCACCAAATCCTGATTGCCTGATTTGCACACTATCTGGTTACTTAAAGGTAAAAATTTCCTGGAATTGCAGCACACAAAATCTGATGAGACAGCCTTCCTGAAACGAATGTCTTTCATTTGGACTGCTAACTGGATTCTGGATTCTTATCCAAATTCATGGGCTGTAAATTTGCAACCTACAGGCTATATTATTGATAAAAGCCTCTGCTTACACAGTTATTTTGAGATATCAATACTTTTTTAATGTCTTTAAAGTTTTGCTATTTTTGCAGAGTTTATCAGCTATTGCTACATGTTTATTCTTGGACTTTCTTCCCAAAGTGTTTGTTTAATTCTTTTAGTGTTGAGTGTTCTCTTACTCTATTCACTATTATAAGATATAGATTTGACACAAAAAACACCTGAGAAATCTCTCTCCTACCCCTCCTTGTTACTCAAATGTGATCTCAATAGGTTTCCAGGCTACCTACTTTCCCTCTTATATGGTATGGCTATGTAACATCCAGGAAATGTCCTTCCTGGCATCAAGGGTCAAAAGGTCACTGAATCTAGAAAAAACTCTGCCTCTTGACCAGAGATGCTTTCAGAGAAATATCTTTTTTTTTGTCTTTTTGCTATTTCTTGGGCCGCTCCCATGACATATGGAAGTTCCCAGGCTAGGGGTCGAATCGGAGCTGTAGCTGCTGGCCTACGCCAGAGCCACAGCAACTCGGGATCCGAGCCGCATCTGCAACCTACACCACAGCTCACAGCAACGCTGGATCCTTAACCCACTGAGCAAGGGCAGGGACCAAACCCACAACCTCATGGTTCCTAGTCAGATTCGTTAAACACTGCGCCACGACGGGAACTCCTCAGAGAAATATCTTAATCAAAAGGAGAAAATAAAAATAAACACAAATCTCATTTAAAATAGAGTTTGGAGGCCAAAAATGGGAGCTCTTACCCTTTACCATTAATGTAAATTGCAGACCCAACAGGATGCATCTCCAACAGAAAGAAGGTTAATACCTTACCACCCAGAAGAGGAAGGAAGCCAATTTCTACTTTCCTGGCAACAGCTCAGCCAATGAAACACTGTCACAACTTAGCCAATGAAAAGTCACTACATTAAACTTCCAGTATCCTCCAATGGATATTTTGTTTATAACAGCCCTTCCTGTACTGTCCCTTTTCCTCTATGCAAGAAAATTTTTTTTGGCCTTTTTAGGACTGTACCCATGGCATATGGAAGTTCCCAGGCTAGGGGTTGAATTAGAGGTATAGCTGCCAGCCTACCAAGTAGTCACAGCAATGTGGGATCCAAGCAGTGTCTGCAACCTACACCATAGCTCATGGCAATGCTGGACCCTTAACCCACTGAGCTAGGCCAGGGTTTGAACCCACATCCTCATGGATACTAGTTGGATTCATTACTGGTGAACCACAATGGAAACTACAAAGAAAATTGATTTCTTTTGTGCTCCAAATTTGCCTGTGATTTACCCACTATAGCTTGCATGCCTTGAATTGCTTTTGTTTCTCCTAAATAAACAAGTGTTTCTTGTAAAATAACTAGCTGTTTTATTGTTTTAGGTCAAGAGACCTTAGCTAATGTCTTATGGCCTAACTTGCAAAAATCCCTTCCATGAAAATCTAGCTCTCTATTGGATACCAGGGATCTGACAGGCCCCATGGAAGGGGTATCTGACATTAATTCTGGACATTTTAGTAATAATCTGAGTTTATAGGGAAGGTAAGCGGGTTCTTAGAGCCTCTGCTAAGTTATATGCAGGATAGGAATAGTGATAGATGCCATATTTGTTTTGCACAGTGAACTAAAGATCAAAGTGATATAATGCCCTGTTTCCAGGCTCAAGGAGTCCTAGCTTTAACTCTCATCTCTATTACTGACCAAGACATGTGACCTTGGGCAAGTCACAGGACCTGAAAGTTCTTGTAAATTAAATCAGAGATAATGCTATCTAACTCATAGGTTTATTTAGATTAGATGATCTAAGCAAAGGAACAAAGGGAACAGCAGCAAATCAATCAGGAAAAGCTGGCCTTTTTAACATGTTGTGTTGAATAAATGGATAGCAATACAATTTGATCCGTATTTCATACTTTATACAAGAATACATCCTAAATGGATCAAAGGTTTCAAATATAAAAAAAGGATACCTTCAAGTAGTGAAAGAAAATATAGGTGAATTCATTTTTAATCTAGGAATGTAAAAATATTTCTTCACTAAAACTCAAAGTCCAGAAGCAAAAATGGAGAGATAGATTAATTTAATTTACTTACATATGATTTTTAAATGTTCATTCATTGTAAAAGATTCATAAACAAAATCAAGAGACAAGTAACAAACTCAAAAAAATAGATGCATCTTATATAACAGACTAAAGGCTAATGTTCTTAATACATAGAACTGGTAAAAATAAGAAAACAACAACCACCCTATAGAAAAGTAAACATACACCTCACAGAACAAGTATAAGTGGTTCTTGACAGGATAAAAGATGCTCCATTTCATTCAAAACAATGAGGTAAAGTAAATATAAAACCATATTGAAGTATCATTTTTAAACCTAACTGACATAAATCCAAAAGTTTGGCAACATGATCTGCTTATAACTCTGTGGAGAAATATGTATATTATTGGTGGAAATGCAAAGTGGCCCTGACTCTATGGAGGGGAATTTGACAATATCTAACAAAATTACATAAGCATTTACTCTTTCACCTACCAATTGGACATTTAGAAACCTATTACTTTTTTCAGGACAAGATGGTGGAGGAGTAGGGGGACACACTCGCCCTCTCCCACAAACACAACAAAAAAAGCACATCTACAGAATAAATGACTCGCAAAGAACAGCAACCAATCACTGGCAGAGGAACCTAAACTCCAATAATGGCAAGAAGTTTGTGACATTACTGGGCACAATGGGAGAAACGAGGAGAGTAAGAGAAGGTGAATCCAAGCGGGATAGGTGCTCCTGAAAGGGAACTGCGGAGGAGAAAGGGATCCTGCACCCTGGAAAGTCACCTACTCAGGGGAAAGATCAAACGAACTGGAGGAATCTCCAGATGCAGAGAAGAGTGTAGCAGTAAGTTGGAGTACGGAAAAGCCGATCAAAAACTGAACGGACCATCTGAACTACGGGCACAGTCATCAAAAATTGAGATGCCTGGGTGGGGGCTGGGAACTGATACCTCGCCTCCAAAGGTTAGTCCCCAGGAAAGGGCCGGGGGACGCCTGGGTGGGGGCTGGGCACCGAGACCTCGGCTCCAGAGGTTAGTCCCCAAGAACGGGCTCGGGGGGCGGGGAGGAGTGGAGACTGCTTGGGAGGTCTAGAAACTGGTCTGTCAAGTTTGACTGGGCAGGGACTTCCTGGGAGACTAGACAACAGAGCTGTTGCAGAGGAAGCGAGCAATACTCTAGGGGTGGGGAAGTGGAAAGCCGCATCAGATGGAACCTGGGAGAAGAGCCTGGTCTGCGCCCATGCTGGGGAGGGGAGAGAAGAAGAGGTGGGTCCCCATAGAATACTCCCCATGCCACAGCAAGCTTACAGGCCCAATAGCTAGCAGAAAACTGTGCTTCCCAGTGCATCCCCTCCCCCCACCCCCACCACCCCCTACACACTCGCCTGGACCTGGGGCTGCCTGCCATCAGGGAGGGCTGGCTTCAACAATTGCCTGAAGCCTACCACCGCAGAGGCTGTCCCTGCACAGGCCTGCTTGCACTTTGGAGGGGCTACACTTCCGCAGAGTAGCAGCAAACACCACCAGCCCCCAAGAAAAGGCCTTAAGCCCAGAAAAGCAAGAACAAGCCTAGCCAGGCCGTGAATAGATTGTCCTAATTCCCGGACGGTTTTTCTGAGTTGGGCTGCCCCGGGGACGAGCCTCGTGGGTTTTCAGTGGCCATGCTACCGGCCCAAGACCACAGGGGGTGCCGAGCCCTACTGGATCAGCTGCATAGGACTGCCAGCCCCAGGCAGGACCCCGTACAGCCCAGAAAAGCTGCAACAAGATTGGCCAGACTGTGAAAAGATCCGCCTACATTTTCAGGCCATCCTTCTGAGTTGGGCTACCCTAAGGAAGAGCCCCTTGGTTTATCAGTGACCCAGAAAGCTGCTCCAGCCCCCAGGGATTGCTGCACTCCTGAGGAACAGCTGCCCATCACGACCAACACCCTGCAAGAACCCCACAGCCTAAAAACACCAGAGCAAGCTCTGCATGACCAAGTGAAATCTGCTACCATCGTGGAGTGGACCTCCCAGTCCTGTCTGCCCTCAGGAAGTCCTCCTTTGCTTCAAAGAAACACTGTTTGCCCCATCAACACTCCAGAAAAGCCACACTGCCTCAAGAAAAATTGACCAACAATGCCAGCCCTCAGGAATTGTTTCACTGCAGTGACAAGGCAAACACTGCCTGATCACAGAGAGTACAACTCCCTCAGGAGAAAGAAAACAACAAGCAAGATGAAGAAGCTGAGAAACCACCCCCAGTCAAACCAACAGGAGAACTCACCTAAAGCAGTCAACAATGAAACAGACCTCTGCAGTCTGACAGACCTGGAGTTCAAAAGAGAAATAGTGAAAATAATGAAGGAATTAAGAGAAGATATGAACAGTAATGCAGATACCCTCAGAAAGGAACTAGAAAATATAAGGAGGAGCCAAGAAAAACTAGAACATTCATTTGCAGAGATGCAAATGGAACTAAGGGCAGTAAAAACCAGAATGAATAATGCAGAAGAACGAATCAGTGATATGGAAGAGAGGATAATGGAAATCACCCAATCAGGTCAGCAGACAGAAAACCAAATCAAAAACCAGGAAAGCAATATAAGAGACCTATGGGATAATATAAAGCGGGCCAATCTACGCATAATCGGAATTCCAGAAGGAGTAGAAAAAGATAAGGGGATGGAAAATAAATTTGAAGAAATTATCGCTGGAAACTTCCCAAATCTAAAGGATACTGTGTTCAAGATACAAGAAGCACAGAGGGCCCCAAACAAACTGAACCCAAACAGACTCACACCAAGACACATTATCATAAAAATGGCAAAAGTTAGTGATAAAGAGAGGATCCTAACGGCAACAAGAGAAAAGCAGAATGTTACCTACAAGGGAACCCCCATAAGAATATCAGCTGACTTCTCTACAGAAACACTACAGGCCAGGAGGGAATGGCAAGAGATATTTAAAGTTCTAAAAGGAAAAAAATATGCAACCTAGAATACTCTATCCAGCAAGAATATCATTTAAAATAGAAGGGGAAATAAAATTTTTTTCCAACAAACAAAAACTTAAAGAATACAGCAACACAAAACCCAGGTTAAAGGAAATATTGAAAGGGCTTCTCTAAACCAAATAGAAAGGAAGGAAAGGGAAGAAAAAAGAAAAGAAAAAAAAAGAAGAGGAAGAACTAGGACTGAGGAAACCGCAATCAGAGAGCAGTCACTCAAATAAGCCAGCATACAGACTTAATCATGAACATGATTCAAACAAAATAAAATTAAAAAGAAAAAAAAAAAGTGTCATCAAAACCATAAAATGTGGGCAAGGGATGTTAGGAAGTAAATAACCCTTTTTGTTTGTTTCTATGTCTCTCTTCTTAATTTTAATATAGTAATGAAGTGTTTGAATTTACAGGACCATCAGGCTAAAACACACAATTATGGGGAGGGATTAGCATACTTAAAAAACAGGGCAACCACAAGCCAAAACCAAATATTGCATTTGCAAAAAATAAAAAAAAAATACACTCAAGCAGATAATAACTGGAGACTGTTCAACCAAAGAAAAAAGAAAGGAAGAATGGAGAACCACAGAATCAATTGGAACACGAGGTTCAAAATGGCAATAAATAACCATCTATCAATTATCACCTTAAATGTCAATGGACTGAATGCCCCAGTCAAAAGACACAGAGTGGCTGAGTGGATAAAAAGGCAAAAACCTTCAATATGCTGCCTACAAGAAACTCACCTCAGGACAAAGGATACATATAGATTGAAAGTGAAAGGGTGGGGAAAAATATTTCATGCCAATAGACATGACAGGAAAGCAGGAGTTCCAACACTCATATCAGACAAAATAGACTTTAAAACAAAAGACATAAAGAAAGACAAAGAAAGACACTACTTAATGATTAAGGGATCCATCCAAGGAGAGGATGTTACTATCGTCAACATATATGCCCCAAATATAGGAGCACCCAGATACATACAACAAATATTAACAGACATAAAGGGAGATATTGATGAGAATACAATCATAGTAGGAGACCTTAATACCCCTCTCACACCAATGGACAGATCCTCTAGACAGAAAACCAATAAAGCAACAGAAATCCTAAAGGAAACAATAGAAAAGTTAGACTTCATTGATCTCTTCAGGACACTACATCCAAAAAAAGCAGAATACACATTCTTCTCAAATGCTCGTGGAACATTCTCAAGAATCGACCCCATATTGGGACACAAAGCTAACCTCAATAAATTTAGGAGCATAGAAATTATCTTAAGTATCTTCTCTGACCACAATGCCATGAAATTAGAAATCAACCATGGGAAAAGGAAAGAGAAAAAACCTACTGTATGGAGACTAAAAAAAACATGCTACTAAAAAACCAATGGGTCAATGAGGAAATCAAGAAGGAAATTAAAAATTACCTTGAAACAAATGATAATGGAGACACAACCTCTCAAAACCTATGGGATGCTGCGAAAGCAGTGCTCAGAGGGAAATTTATAGCAATATAGGCCTTTCTCAAAAAAGAAGAAAGATCCCAAATGGACAACTTAACCCTCCACCTAAATGAATTAGAAGAAGAAGAACAAAAAAGGCCTAAAGTCAGCAGAAGGAAGGAAATTACAAAGATCAAAGAAGAAATCAATAAAATAGAGACTCCAAAAACAATAGAGAAAATTAATGAAACCAAGAGCTGGTTCTTTGAAAAGGTGAACAAAAGTGACAAACCCCTGGCCAGACTCACTAGAAAGAGGAGAGAAAGACACCAAATAACCAAAATTAGAAATGAAAAAGGAGAAGTCACAACGGATACTGCAGAAATACAAAAAACCATAAGAGAATACTATGAACAAGTATATGGCAACACGTTTGACAATCTGGAAGAAATGGACAACTTTCTAGAATCTTCCAGCCTGCCAAAACTGAATCAAGAAGAAACAGACCAACTGAACAGACCAATCACTAGAAATGAAATTGAAGAGGTCATAAAAACACTCCCTACAAATAAGCGTCCAGGACCAGATGGCTTCACAGGCGAATTCTCTCAAACCTATAAAGAGGAATTGGTGCCCATCCTCCTGAAACTCTTTCAAAAGGTTGAAGAAGAAGGAATACTCCCAAAGACATTCTGTGATGCCACCATCACCCTCATTCCAAAACCAGACAGAGATACCACCAAAAAAGAAAACTATTGCCCAATATCATTGATGAATATAGATGCAAAAATTCTCAACAAAATCTTAGCCAACCGAATCCAAGAACATATTAAAAAGATCATACAGCATGACCAGGTAGGGTTCATCCCAGGTTAACAAGGATGGTTCAACATACGCAAATCAATCAGCATCATACACCACATTAACAAAAGAAAAGTCAAAAATCATATGATCATCTCAATAGATGCAGGAAAAGCATTTGACAACGTCCAACATCCATTCATGATCAAGACCCTCGCCAAAGTGGGAATACAGGGAACATTCCTAAATATAATCAAAGCCATTTATGATAAACCCACAGCAAATATAATCCTCAATGGGGAAAAACTGAAAGCCTTCTCACTCAAATCTGGAACAAGACAGGGATGCCCACTCTCACCACTGCTCTTCAACATCGTTTTGGAAGTCCTAGCCACAGCAATTAGACAAACAAAAGAAATAAAAGGCATCCATATAGGAAGAGAAGAGATACACCTGTCACTGTAGGCAGATGACATGATACTATACATAGAAAACCCGAAGGACTCAACCCCAAAACTACTTGAACTGAGTAATAAATTCAGCAAAGTAGCAGGATATAAGACGAACATTCTGAATTCAGTTGCATTTCTGTATACCAGCAATGAGAATTTAGAAAAGGAATATAGATATACAATATCTTTTAAAATTGCACCTCACAAAATCAAATACCTCGGAATACACCTGACCAAGGAGGTAAAGGACCTATATGCCGAGAACTATAAAACTTTAATCAAAGAAATCAAAGAAGATGTAAAGAAATGGAAAGATATTCCATGTTCCTGGATTGGAAAAATCAATATTGTAAAAATGGCCGTACTACCCAAAGCAATCTACAGATTCAATGCAATCCCTATCCAATTACCCAGGACATTTTTCAAGGAACTAGAACAAACAATCCAAACATTTATATGGAACCACAAAAGACCCAGAATCGCCAAAGCAATCCTGAGAAACAAAAACCAAGCAGGAGGCATCACTCTCCCAGACCTCAAGAAATACTACAAAGCCACAGTCATCAAAACAGTGTGGTACTGGTATCAAAACAGACAGACAGACCAATGGAACAGAATAGAGAGCCCAGAAATAAACCCTGACACCTAGGGTCAATTCATCTTTGACAAGGGAGGCAAGAACATAAAATGGGAGAAAAGAGAGTGTGTTCAGCAAGCATTGCTGGGAAACCTGGACAGCTGCATGCAAAGCAATGAAACTAGAACACACCCTCACACCAGGCACAAAAATACACTCCAAATGGCTGAAAGACTTAAATATACGACAGGACACCATCAAACTCCGAGAAGAAAACATAGGCAAAACACTCTCTGACATCAACCTCATGAATATGTTCTCAGGTCAGTCTCCCAAAGCAATAGAAATGAGAGCAAAAATACACCCATGGGACCTCATCAAACTGAAAAGCTTTTGCACAGCAAAGGAAACCCAAAAGAAAACAAAAAGACAACTTTCAGAATGGGAGAAAACAGTTTCAAATGATGCAACTGAGAAGGGTTTAATCTCTAGAATATATAAACAACTTATACAACCCAACAGCAAAAAAGCCAATCAATCAATGGAAAAAAGGGCAAACAACCTGAATAGACTGTTCTCCAAGGAAGATATGCAGATGGCCAGCAAACACATGAGACAATGCTCAACATTGCTGATCATAAGAGAAATGCAAATCAAAACTACCATGAGATACCACCTCACACCAGTCAGAATGGCCATCCTTAATAAATCCACAAATAACAAGTGCTGGAGGGGCTGTGGAGAAAAGGGAACCCTCCTGCACTCTTGGTGGGAATGTAAACTGGTTCAGCCACTATGGAGAACAGTTTGGAGATACCTTAGAAATCTATACATAGAACTTCCATATGACCCCACAATCCCACTCTTGGGCATCTATCCGGACAAAACTCTACTTGAAAGAGATACGTGCACCCGCATGTTCATTGCAGCACTCTTCACAATAGCCAGGACATGGAAACAACCCAAATGTCCATCAGCAGATGATTGGATTCGGAAGAGGTGGTATATATACACAATGGAATACTACTCAGCCATAAAAAAGAACAACATAATGCCATTTGCAGCAACATGGATGGAACTAGAGAATCTCATACTGAGTGAAATGAGTCAGAAAGACAAAGACAAATACCATATGATATCACTTATAACTGGAATCTAATATCCAGCACAAATGAACATCTCCTTAGAAAAGAAAATCATGGACTTGGAGAAGAGACTTGTGGCTGCCTGATGGGAGGGGGAGGGAGTGGGTGGGATCGGGAGCTTGGGCTTATCAGACACAGCTTAGAATAGATATATAAGGAGATCCTGCTGAATAGCATTGAGAACTTTGTCTAGATACTCATGTTGCAACAGAAGAAAGGGTGGGGGAAAAATGTAATTGTAATGTATACATTTAAGGATAACCTGACCCCCTTGCTGTACAGGGGAAAATAAAAAAATTAAAAAAAATAAACTTATTCCACAGATACAATGGAAAAAATACAAAAAGGTTCATGCATGAGCCTACACATTACAGTACTATTTGTCTATCAAGAAGAGACTATTTGAATAACCTATGGAAGATATACCTTATAGTATTTTGCAGAGGTAAAAAGGAATGTGGAGAATCTATATGAATCTCTATATAATACAATGGAATTATTTCCTAGATATATTGTCAAGTGAAAAAAATCAAGGTCGATGTAATCATAGTATCATTTATCCAAATATGAAAGAATAACCTTGGTCCAAGTATACACACACACTTCTGTTTAATATTATTAAAATAAAGAGTAGAAGGATAAACCATAAAACAAAAATAAAAAAAATAATGGGGAGGAAGGGAATTACTTGAAAGGAGAAGGAAGGTATAGGTTAAATGGGATAATGATAGAACTGAGAATTTGGGAATATGCTTTGTTATATAGATTACGTTTTTCGAAGAATGGAAATAGTTTACATAATTATAAAACAAGATTAAGTTGAAAATAAAGCAATCCTTTAAACTTTAAATGAAAGAAACCAATCTAAAATGAGTGAAAGAGAGGAAGAGAGAGGGAGAGGGATGGTGGGGTGGGGGAAGTAGAAGAGGGGGAGGGAAGGAGGGGGGAGAAGAAAGAAGCGGGTGGATAGAAGAGGGAGGAGAGAGGAAAAGAGAGGAGAGAGGGAGGAAGAATGTGTGTGTACAATGCTGACATCACACTTGCCATATAGTAAGTTCTTAATAAAGATTAGGTATTGTTCTTATAGGAGACACATTTTTATAATACCAAGAGCACTGGAATAAAAAAACCTGAGTCTGACTCTTCCTTTTTTCACTTGCTAGAGAAGGGAATGATGAGAGCTAGCTAGCTAGTATTTATTGAGAATCAATCATGTGCCAGGCATACATCTTTATTTTATTCATCCATTCATTAATTCAGAAATTATTTAATGAGAAACTACTATGTGTCATGATGCTATTCTGGATGTTGTGGCTAATTTGAATCAATCAGACAAAAATTCCTGCCCTTAGGGTATTATATTCTGGTTTATTCTCCACAAAACTCTGTAAACAGTATATTATCAGTTTCACAAATAAACAGACTTGATGCACAATGGTGTGTCATGTGTGACTCATCCTGGAAAGCCTCTTCTCTGTGGACCCGAGACTCCACATCCACAACCAGAGATATCAAGCTGCATGAGTTCAAGGGGAATTCCAAAACAAGTATACAGTCCAAGAAACCTCTTTGAACTGTGGGTCTGAGATAGGTGGCCATGGTGCACTGCAATAGTATCTTACTACACTAAGTTGTCTCACCTGGGAAGTATTCTTTCTCTGACAAATGAGAGACTCCCTTTTAATCTAGATGTACCAGTAACCTGGCCCAATTCCTTCTATCCCTCAAGTAGCATTAGCAGAGAGCAGCGAGAGCCTCAAGAGCAGCAGATTAATCATACAGACCAAAATCACAACCACAAAAACCCTTCTGAAAATTAAATTGTCATTAAAACCACACTCACAAAAGTAGGCTAGGACTTGTGTGATAAACCTAAACAGATGACTGCATGCTAAAATAAAAGACTTAAATAGTACCCTGAATTTCCTAATATAATTGACAAAATGTTCAATATTTGGAAGAAAAATCTCATGTCACAAAAAGAATCAGGAAAATATAGCATGAGTAAGAGAAAGCAATCAACTGACACCAATAATTAGATGAAACAAATGTGAGAATGAGCTGACAAGGATGTTCAGATAGGCATCATAAAATGCTTCAACAAGCAATCACAAATTATCTCGAAAAAAATTGAAAAACCTCAGCAAATAAATAGGAATTATAAAATATATAATTTTAGATAGAAATTATAAAAATAAAAAATAAGATAAAAATTCACTGTATGAGCTCAGTAGTAAGTAGGAAGGAGGTGACAGATAATAGAAACAATCACTAAACTTAAGGACAGAAAAATAGAATGTACGCAATCTGAAGAATAGGAAGAAAATAGACTGAAAATAAAGTAAGAAAAAACAAAAACTCATGGACAACTCATTGTGGGAAAATAATGAAAGCTTAAACAATTATATCATCAGAATCTAATGAAAAGAAAAGGAAAACATGTCTGAAAATATTTTCAAAGAAATAAATGTTGAATATTTTACAAATTTGGAAAAAAAAAACTACAGATTCAGAGGATAAGCTATTACCAAATAGAATAAATTCAAAGAAATGCACACCAACACACACTATAACAAAAGTTTTGAAGACTAAAGGTAAAGAAAATAATCTTGGAAATAGCTAGAAATAAATGACATTAACTAAAGACAACACAAATAGGAATGATGATGGGTTTCTATCTGAAGCCATAGAGGCCAGAAGGAAGTGGTCAATATTTTTCAAGTGCTGAAAGAAAAGAACTGTCACAAGCATAAAATTTATATCCAGTGAAATTTATCCTTCAGGAATTAAGGGAGGGGGAGATGGGGAAAAAAGTTAGAGGAGTAGGACATGGAACACACTTTTTTCTGACAAATACATCAAAAATACATCTACATGAAGGACACTTCTCAATGAACATGTACTAAACATTGTCAGAAGATCTCAGACTTTCAGGGTGAGAAAATATCCAAGTAACTGGGTAGGACAAAAGGAAAATAAAGAAGAGAGAGAGAGTGAGTCAGGACTGAACCCAATACCCCTGGGAGGGAGCTGAGGAAGAAGAAAGGTTTCCACACACCAGGAAGGCCCCTCACTGGCAGAGATCAGCCAGGACAGAGGGGAAGTTTTGGAGCCTTGGAGGACATTACAGCAACTGATTTGTGAAGGGAAAACCAGAGTCAAGGATGTACATAGTTGGCTGGTGCCGCCACCCAGCACAGTACAGCCCAGCCAGAGACATTCGACCAACTACTGAGGTGGGTGGGGGCTAAGTGCTGAAGCTCGGGCTTTAGAGGTCAGATCCAGGCAGAGGAATGGGGTTACCTGAGAAGAGACAACATGAGGGAGCAAGGGTGAGGTGCACTGTAATTGAGGGAGACTGAGATGAAGCCTGAGACCACCATTGTTGAAAGGCATGAAGGGGAGGGCCAGAACTATCAGAGGTGCTTCTTTCTTTCTGTGCAGGTCCTCAGGCCATAGGGTACCACTTGTATGAGATTCTATGGCAGGTGCTAGCCACCATGTCTGTCATCTCAGACTCCATAGATAGGAGTAGACCACTGCCTCCACTAAGGGTCTCATAAATGGGCAAGTCACTGTCCCTTCCTTCCCAGGAACTTGTGAAGCCCATTGCTGCTGCCACCACCAGAAGGCACATGACTGCAACCAGGCGCCAAATGGTCCCTGTGCTCTTCAAGGTGTGCACAGGGCTAGCTGATACCTCTTCCAAGGGCTTGCAACCGGGTACTGACTACTTCCCCTAACTCCCTGAGAGCTCACACAGCTCACTGCTGCCACTATCAAAGGGACTCTAACTGGGTATGGACCACTGCCCCTGACTCTCTGAGAGTTTGTAAGGCTTGCTGCTGGCATTCCCTAGGGGTCTGAAACTGGGCATTAACAACTGCCCCTGATTCCCTGAGGGCTCACCAGCCCACTGCTGATGCTAAGGTTTCCATGACCAGGTGTTAACCTCTGCCTCCACATCCCTAGGAGTATTCTTGTGGCATGCTGCCACCACTGCTACCAGTGAGTGTCCTGCAATTAGGCACAGACCTCTGGCCTTGCTTTCTCAGGAGTTTACATGGCCCACAGCCACCAGCAGAGGATCTGTGACTGCGTGCCAAACACTGGCCACAGCTGAGTTCCAGGAGGGGTTGCACCGGCCACTGCTACCTCCCTCATGGACTACATCCCTAGTTGCTGTCTAGCTCTGGGTGTGTGCTTGAACTGCTACCACTATGGCAATTCTGAGTCCTGACCTCAGAGGATCTGCACTGGTGATCTGGTGAAAACAATGTCTGAGAGACAACAGGGCCAATTCCAGATATACCCACAGTTAAGATGAGGCTGAGAGCAGCACCAAAAACAGTGTACTTTGTGAGCCTGAACAATGAGGAAAAGGTAATACAACAGAGCACACTTACAGGTGAACAGCTACAGTGGAAGAATACTCAGTGGCTCTTTTCCCACTCGGAGTGCTTCAAACCCACCTACCTTGAACCTTGGATTAGAACCACAGCTCAGAAGCAGATCTGGGGGCTCTTACTCCAACAACTAGGAAGCAGACACTGTCCCTTACAGGGCAGGGTCAACCACAAAGCAACAGGAGGCCCTGCTCAATATACAGCACAGGCTCACATCACCGAAACATCAAACACACCTCCTCCTATCACGGGGATGAAGGCTAGCATATATTAAATAAAGAGGTGACAGTCTTCTTAAAGTCATACTGAGCCAACATCCATCTCCAAAGACATCCCTTGATATGGACCTGACAATCAGAGAGACAAGAAACATTTCCACCCACCAGTGGGAAGGCACCAGTCCCTCCAACCAGGAAGTCTACATGAGCCACTGGGCCAAACTCACCTACCAAAGGGCTGACACCAGAAACAAGAGGACTGAAAACACTGAAGCCTGCAGAAAGGAGACGACAGCATAGAAAATCAGACAAAATGAAATGACAGAGAAATATGTTTCAAGCAAAGAACAAAATAAAAACTGACAAAACAACTAAATGTAGAGGAAAAAGGCAATCTATCTGAAGAAGAATTCACAATAATGATGGAAAGATGATCCAAGATCTTGGAGAAAAAATGGATGCACAGATCAAGAAGTTACAAGGAATATATAACAAAGAGCTGAAAGATTTAAAGAGCAAGCAAATATGAATAATACTGCATCTGAAATGAAAAAGAATTACACTGGAAAAAAATCAATACTAAAATAACTGAGGCAGAAAAATGAATTAGTGAAGAGAAGACAAAGTAGTGGAAATAACTGCTATAGTAAAGAATAAAGCAAAAAGAATGAAGGGAAATGAGGACAGGAGTTCCAGCTATGGCATAGTGGGTTAAGAATCTGAATGCAAAGGCTTGGGTTGCTGCAAAGTGCAGGTTTGATCCCTGGCCTGACATAGTGGGTTAAAGGATCTGGTAATGCTGCAGCTGCAGCATAGGATGCAGCTGCAGTTTGGATTCAAGACCTGACCAGGGAACTTCCATATGCCATGGGTTCAGCCATAAAATAAAAAAATAAATAAATAAATAAAAATAGAAATAAATGAGGATAGTCTAAGAGATTTCTGGGTCAACATTAAATGTACCAACATTTGCATTATAGGGGTCCCAAAGGTGAAGAGAAAGAGCTTGAGATAATATTTGAAGAGCTTATAGCCAAAAATTATCCTAATATGGGAAAGGAAACAACCAAGTAGAGGAGGCACAGAGTGTATCATAGAGGATAAACCCAAGGAGAAACATGTCAAGACACATATTAATCAAGCAGTTAAAGTTGAAATACAAAGAAAAAAATGTTAAATGGCACAAGAGAAAAGCAATAAATAACATAAGAAGGAACCCCCCATAAGGTTAACAGTTGATTTTTTCAGCAGAAACACTACAGACCAGAAGGGAATGGCAAGATATATTCAAAGTGATGAAAGGAAAACAAACCTCTTACCAAGAATACCCAACAAGTCTCTCATTCAGATTCCACAGAGAAATAAAAGCTTTACACACCAGCAAAAGTGAATAGAATTATGCACCACCAAATCAGCTTTACAATGAATGCTAAAGGAGCTTATGTAGGTTGAAAAGAGAAAAAGTTCACAGCTAGAAATAAAAAACTTAAAAACATCAGTAAGCCAAACATAAAATAAAAGTAGGAAATCATCCACAGACAAATATGATATCACAACCAGCAATCATGAGAAGGGGAGAGTATGAAAGCAGTATATTGAAAATGCATTTGAAATTAAAAGAGAGGAAATTTAAGAAAAAATTTAAGCTTTTCTTAAATTTCCTCTCTTTTAATTTCAAATGCATTTTGAAATTATATATGAAATATATAAAATATATATATAATGCTATGAAATATATATATAGCTTAATCAAAACCTCATGAGAACAAACCATAAAACTATAATAAATACAGCCATAAAAAAATAAAAAGCTATAAGAGTACAACTCTAAATATAGCCATCAAATCATAAAATAAGAGAACAAAAGAGGAAGTGAATAAAAAAGCCCAATAATAGTATTCCCAAAAAGTTAAGAAAATGGCAAGAAGAACATACATATCAGCAATTACCTTGAATGTAAATGGATTAACTGTTCCAGCCAAAAGATGCAGACTAGAAGAATGGATACAAAAAACAAGACCCAAAAATATGCTGTCCCTAAGATACTCACTTCAGACCTAGGGAAACATACAGACTGAAAGTGAGGGGATGGAAGAAGATATTCCATGCAAATGGTAATCAAAAGAAAGCAATACTACTCATATCGGACAAAACAGACTTTAAAATAAACAATGTTACAAAGACAAAGATGGACACCACCTAATGATCAAGATATAACAATTGTAAATATATATGCACCCAACATAACAGCAACTCAATATACAAGGCAACTGCTAACAGGCATAAAAGGAGAAAAGGTCAATAACACAATAATAGTGGCAGACTTTAACACTCTACTTTCAGCAATGAACAGATCATCCAGACTGAAAATACCTGAGGAAACACAGGCCTTAAATGTTACATTAGGACAAATGGACTGTAAAGATATTAATAGAATATTCTATCCAAAAGTAGAAGAATACACATTCTTCTCAAGCACACCTGAAACATTCTCCAGGATAGATCACATCTTGGGCCACAAATTAAGCCTCAACAAATTTAAGAAAACTGAACCCATATGAAGCATTTTTTTTCTGAACACAATGCTATTAGAAATCAAATACAAGGGAAAAAACCTGCAAAAAAAAAGAGGAGGCTAAATAATATGCTACTAAATAACCAATGGATCACTGAAGAAATAAAAAAGAAAATTTAAAAAATACCTAGAGACAAATAACAACAAAGACAATGATCCAAAACTAATGGGGCACAGAAAAAGCAGTTCTCAGAGGGACATTTATAGCAATATAATCTCACCTTGGGAAATAAGAAAAATCCTAAATAAACAAACTATCCTTATATCTAAAGCATCTAGAGAAAGAACAAACAAAACCCAAACTGAGTAGAAGGAAAGAAATCATAAAGATCAGAGAGGAAATAAATGAGATAGAGATGATGAAAACAATAGCAAAGATCAATGAAGCAAAAAGTTGTTTCTTTGAAAAGATCAACAAAACTGAACAACCTTTAGGAAGACTCATCATGAAAAGCAATGAAAGGGTAAACCAATAAAATTATACATAAAAAAGGAGACACTACAACTGACACCACAGAAAAGAAAGGTCATAAGAGACTACTACAAGCAATTATATGCTAATAAAGTGGACAATCTAGAAGAAATGGACAAATATTTTTGTCGTTTTTTTTTTGCTTTTTTTTTTTTTTGCTTTTTCTAGGGATGCTCCTGTGCCATATGGAGGTTACCAGGCTAGGGGTATAATCAGAGCTGTAGCCACCAGCCTACGCCAGAGCCACAGCTATGCAGGATCCAAGCTGCATCTGCGACCTACACCACAGCTCACAGCAACTCTGGATCCTTAACCCACTGAGAAAGGCCAGGGATCGAACCTGCAACTTCATGGTTCCTAGTCGGATTTGTTAACCACTGCGCCATGATGGGAACTCAGAAATGGACAAATTCCTACAAAGGCACTGAACTGAGAATAAATTGAAAATATCAATAGACCAAATACCAGCTCTGAAATAGAAATTGTAATTATAAAACTTCCAACAAACAAAAGTTCCAGATCGGCTGGCTTCACAGGTGAATTCTATCAAACATTTAGAGAAGAGTTAACACCTATACTTCCGAAACTATTCCAAAAATTGCAAAGGAAGGAATATTTCCAAATCATTCCATGGGGCCACCATCACCTTGACACCAAAACCAGACAAAGACACCACAAAAAAGAAAATTACAGACCAATATCTTTGATGAATATAGATGCAAAATCCTCAATAAAATATTAGCAAATCAAATACAACAATACATTAAAAGGATTATACACATGATCAAGTGGAATTTATCCCAGAGATACAAGGATTTGTCAATATATGAAAGTCAATCAATGTGATATACCATATTAACAAAGAGAATAATAAAACCATATGATCATCTCAATAGATGAAGAAAATCTTTTGACAACATTCAACACCCATTTTTGATAAAAACTCTGCAGAATGTGGGCATAGAGGGAATCTACCCCAACATAATAAAGGCCATGACAAACCTAGAGCTAACATTATTCTCAATGGTGAAAAGCTAAAAGCATTTCCTCTAAGATCAGGAAAAAGACAAGGACATTCACTCTGGCCACTTATATTCAAATAGTTTTGGAAACCCTAGCCATAGCAATCAAAGAAGAGAAATAAATAAAAATAAATTCAAACTGGAAAAGAAGTAAAAAAATCACTATTTGAATGTGACATGATACTATAATATAGAAAATACTAAAGATATTACCAGAAAACAACTAGAGCTCATCAATAAATCTGGTAATGTTGCAGGATACAAAATTAATGCAAAGAACTCTCTTGCATTTTTTAGAATAATAAAAGATCAGTCATGGAAATTAAAGAAACAATTCCATTCATCATCACGTCAAAAAGAATAAAATACTTAGGAATAAACTGACCCAGGGAGGCAAAATACCTGGACTCTGAAAACTATAAGACATTAATGAAAGAAATTGAAGATGATAAAATCAAATGGAAAGATATATCATGTTCTTGGATTGGAAGAATCAATATAGTCAAAATGACTATACTACATAAGGCAATCTATAGATTCAGTGAAATCCCTATCAAACTACCAATGGCAATTTCACAGAACTAGAACAAAAAATTAAATTTGTATAGAAACACTGAAGATCTGGAATAGCCAATACAATCTTGAGAAAGAAAAATGGAGCTGGAGGAATCAGGATCCCTGACTTTAGGCTTTAATACACTGTAGTACTGGCAGAAAGACAGAAATATAGATCAGTGGAACAGGATATTAATCCCAGAGATAAACCCACACTCCTGTTAATTAATCTGTGACAAAGGTGGCAAGAATATACATGGAGAAAAAACAGTCTTTTCAATAAGTGATGCTGGGAAAACTGGACATCTACATCTAAAAAAATGAAACTGGAACACTCTCTAACACCAAACAGAAAAAAAATAAACGCAAATTGGATTAAACACCTAAATGTAAGTCTGTATATTATAAAACTATTAGAGGAAATCATAGGAGGGACACCGTTTGACATAAACTGCAGCAAAATCTTCCAGTTCTGTGAAAGATGCCATGGGTAATTTGATAGGTATTGCACTGAATTTGTAGATTGCTTTGGGTAGTATGCCATTTTTACAATATTGATTTTTCCAATCCATGAACATGGAATATCTTTCCATTTCTTTACATCTTCTTTGATTTCTTTGATTAAAGTTTTGTAGTTCTCAGCATGACATTTTTCACAGAACTAGAACAAACAATCCAAACATTTATATGGAACCACAAAAGACCCAGAATCGCCAAAGCAATCCTGAGAAACAAAAACCAAGCAGGAGGCATCACTCTCCCAGACCTCAAGACATACTACAAAGCCACAGTCATCAAAACAGTGTGGTACTGGTATCAAAACAGACAGACAGACCAATGGAACAGAATAGAGAGCCCAGAAATAAACCCTGACACCTAGGGTCAATTCATCTTTGACAAGGGAGGCAAGAACATAAAATGGGAGAAAAGAGAGTGTGTTCAGCAAGCATTGCTGGGAAACCTGGACAGCTGCATGCAAAGCAATGAAACTAGAACACACCCTCACACCAGGCACAAAAATACACTCCAAATGGCTGAAAGACTTAAATATACGACAGGACACCATCAAACTCCGAGAAGAAAACATAGGCGAAACACTCTCTGACATCAACCTCATGAATATGTTCTCAGGTCAGTCTCCCAAAGCAATAGAAATGAGAGCAAAAATACACCCATGGGACCTCATCAAACTGAAAAGCTTTTGCACAGCAAAGGAAACCCAAAAGAAAACAAAAAGACAACTTTCAGAATGGGAGAAAACAGTTTCAAATGATACAACCAACAAGGGCTTAATCTCTAGAATATATAAACAACTTATACAACCCAACAGCAAAAAAGCCAATCAATCAATGGAAAAAAGGGCAAACAACCTGAATAGACTGTTCTCCAAGGAAGATATGCAGATGTCCAGCAAACACATGAGACAATGCTCAACATTGCTGATCATAAGAGAAATGCAAATCAAAACTACCATGAGATACCACCTCACACCAGTCAGAATGGCCATCCTTAATAAATCCACAAATAACAAGTGCTGGAGGGGCTGTGGAGAAAAGGGAACCCTCCTGCATTCTTGGTGGGAATGTAAACTGGTCCAGCCACTATGGAGATCAGTTTGGAGATACCTTAGAAATCTATACATAGAACTTCCATATGACCCCGCAATCCCACTCTTGGGCATCTATCCGGACAAAACTCTACTTAAAAGAGACACATGCACCCGCATGTTCATTGCAGCCCTATTCACAATAGCCAGGACATGGAAACAACCCCAATATCCATCAACAGATGATTGGATTCAGAAGAGGTGGTATATATACACAATGGAATACTACTCAGCCATAAAAAAGAACAACATAATGCCATTTGCAGCAGCATGGATGGAACTAGAGACTCTCATCCTGAGTGAAATGAGCCAGAAGGACAAAGACAAATACCGTATGATATCACTCATAACTGGAATCTAATATCCAGCACAAATGAACATCTCCTCAGAAAAGAAAATCATGGACTTGGAGAAGAGACTTGTGGCTGCCTGATGGGAGGGGGAGGGAGTGGGAGGGATGGGGAGCTTGGGTTTATCAGACACAACTTAGAATAGATTTACAAGGAGATCCACTGTTTAGCATTGAGAACTATTTCTAGATACTTATGTTGCAACAGAACAAAGGGTGGGGGAAAAATGTAATGTAAGGATAACTTGATCCCCTTGCTGTACAGTGGGAAAATAAAATAAAATAAAATAACCATGTCTGAAGCACAGAAAAAAATAATCTTCCTTGTTCTGCCATGTAAAATAATGAAAATAAAAACAAAAATAAACAAATGGGACCTAATTAAGCTTAAAAGCTTTTGCTCAGCAAAGGAAATCATGAAAAAAAAAAAAAACAACGCACAGAATGGGAGAAAATCTTTGCAAATGATTAATATCCAAAATATACAAACATCTCAAAGTGCTTTATACAAAAAAACAAACTAAATAAAAATGGTCAGAAGACCTAAACAGACATTTCTCAAAGAATAGATATAGCCAAAGAAAGCATATGAAAAGAAGCTCATCATTATTAATTATTAGAGAAATTGAAATCAAAACTAAAATCAGGTCTCACCTCACACCATTCAGAATGGCTAACATCAAAAAGTCTATAGACAATAAATGCTGGAGTTGTGGAGGAAAGGGACCCCACCTACACTGTTCGTAGGAAAGTAAACCAGTGCAATTGCTATGGAGAACAATATGGAAGTTCTTTAAAAATCTAAATATATAACTACAATATGATCCAGAAATCCCAATTCTGGGAATATATCTGGAGAAAACACCAATGTTTATCACTGCAATATTTACAATAGCCAGGTCATGTAAACAACATAAATGTCTATCAACAGATAACTGAATAAAGATGTGTACATATATGCAATGGAATATTATTCAGCCATAAACTTAATTATGTCATTTTCAGTAACATGGCTGGACTTAGAGATTAACATACTAAGTGAAGTAAGTCAGACAAAAAAGACAAATATCATTTGAGACTGATAATGTGTGGAAGCTAATAAAAATGATCCAAAATAACATAAAATGAAACATATTAGAAGATTTTGAAACCAAAATTATTGTTACTTAAGGGGAAACACAGAGGGAAGGGATAAATTATGGGGTTGGGATTGACCTATACACACATACATATGTAAAATAAATAGGAAATAAGGAGATACTGTACAGTACAAGGTAATCTACCTAATATTGTGTAATAATCTACCTGGAAAAATTCTGTTATATAAATATATATATATATATATATATATATATATATATATATATAACATCTACAGTGCTGTACACCTGAAACAAACATAACTTTATAAGTCTAGTATGCTCCAATAAAATTTATTTTTAAAAAATATTTTATAATGATTTTAATTTTTTTTCCATTATAGCTGGTTTACAGTGTTCTGTAAACTTTCTACTGTACAGCACCATAGGATATCACTTATATCTGGAATATAATAAATGGCATAAATGAAACTTGCCACAGAAAAGAAAATCATAGACTTGGAGAATAGACTTGTGGTTGCCACGGGGGAGGGAGAATGAGTGGGATAGATGGGGAACTAGAGGTTAATAGACACAGACTATTGCCTTTGGACTGGATTAGCGATGAGATCCTGCTGTGGAGCACTGTGAACTGTGTCTGGTCACTTATGATGGAACATGATAATGTGAGAAAAAATAATGTATACATGTATGTGTAAAAAGATATTTTAAGGAAAGTGGAACTAAAGGAATTTGTTGCTAGTAGAACTACCCTTTTAAAAATGGCTAAAAGGGGCGCTTCAAACAGAAAGAATATTTCAAACAGAAAGGTTTAAAATGATAGAAGAAGGAATTTTGGAATATCAGGAAGTATAAAAGAATATTGGAAGCTCAAAAAAATGTGATTATACACAATAAACTGTCCTCATTAGTTTTATAAATGGCATTTAATGATTAAAAGGAAAAAAAACAAAAATATGTTACTTAGAGTAATGATATTTGGAAGTGAGGAAAGTAAAGGAAACTAAGTAGAAGCCATGTTTCCATACTATACTCAAAGTGGTAAAATAATGATACCAGTGGAGAGTGTTAAGTCACATGTGTATATTGTGATACCCAGAATGTAGTAAAAACTACACAAAATCACTACAAATAAATCCAGATAGAATCCTAAAAAAAGGTTCTAGTAATCCATAGGAGGGCAAGAAAAGACAAACAGAAGAACAAGAAAAAAAAAACCAAAATGACAGACTTAAGTTCTAACATATCAATGATTACTGTAAATATAAATGGTTTAAGTACACCAATTAAGGACAGAGATTGGTATAGTGAATAAAAATAAACACCATCAAATTGTTCTTGATAAGGATGTCTCATTTTTTAATTTTTTTATATAATGATTTTTATTCTTTTTCCATTATAGTTGGTTAACAGTGTTCTGTCAATTTTCTACTGGACAGCATGGTGACTCAGTTACACATATATGTATATGTTCTTTTTTCTCACATTATTATGCTCCATCATAAGTGACCAGACATAGTTCCCAGTGCTACACAGAAATTAAAAAGTAAGCAATCATGAAAAATTACATTGAAAGTTTTCTTCCCTAATGAGGTAGCAAATGACATTTGTTGAAATGATCAAGTTCCCAAAAATTATTTTGCTATTAATTAGTTTTATAACCAGAAAATACTAATCTTCATAAATAATTTTACCTAGATAGCACACTTTTGATACAAATTGTGATGCTGATAGTGCTATGAGTACTTATTTATTATAAATAACATACTAACTTATAAAACACAGGAAGGTATTTAACTCAAAATCACTATCAAAATGTCTTTTCCTGGGGACACAAGATATTTTAATTTTTACAATTTATTAATATATGCCATCAAATTCATATATCCAAGGGAAAATATATAGTCAAGAGATAATGATAAAATTAAAATCCAAAACCATTTGATTTTTAAAAAATTATATAATAGATTTTTAAAATACTCCATATGCTGTTATATGTCTTTCTACTAAACTACTTTACATAAGTAAAGAATGACAATAAATAATGAATGGAACAGAAGAACAAAGCCATCAGAAACAGTTCACAAAATTGGAAATGCAATATACAAATACAAAAAGGGTATTTTCCTCTATCCAATAGAAAAAAGGTAAAAAAAATCATAATTTACTCATATATTAGTAATTTAATTTTATAAATGAAGATATAAAATTAATAGATGATAGAAACACACATTATTTATGTGTGGTTAGGCTTATATGATATAAGAATTCCAAGAGTTCCCCTGCGGCCTGGTGGTTAAGGATCCATGGTTGTCACTGCTGGAGCTTGCCATGGATGTGGCCAAAAAAATAATAATTTCATGCATTGTTGAAAATAAATGTAATTGTAGTAGAAAAAATCATGTGCTATTGCTAATATATTACAGTAATCCTTTTTCAATGTGTTCAAAATCATTTTTAATGGTTATTTTTTAATTTTTTTTATTGTTATTTCCCCAATACAATTTTTTCTACAGTAATCTTAAAATTGTGTGCATTGTTTAGCTTTTTAATTACACTTCTAAAAATATGTTCTGAGGGAAGTGTGTTGATTTTCTCTAAAGTTTTATTTACAGTGGTGTTTATAAACCATGAGTGAACTTTAAAATAAAATAAATTATAAAAGAATGACAGTTTGGAGATACCTTAGAAATCTATACATAGAACTTCCATATGACCTCACAATCCTACTCTTGGGCATATATCCAGATGAAACTCTACTTAAAAGAGACACATGCACCCGCATGTTCATTGCAGCCCTATTCACAATAGCCAGGACATGGAAACAACCCCAATATCCATCAACAGATGATTGGATTCGGAAGAGGTGGTATATATACACAATGGAATACTACTCAGCCATAAAAAAGAACAACATAATGCCATTTGCAGCAGCATGGATGGAACTAGAGACTCTCATCCTGAGTGAAATGAGCCAGAAGGACAAAGACAAATACCGTATGATATCACTCATAACTGGAATCTAATATCCAGCACAAATGAACATCTCCTCAGAAAAGAAAATCATGGACTTGGAGAAAAGACTTGTGGCTGCCTGATGGGAAGGGGAGGGAGTGGGAGGGATGGGGAGCTTGGGCTTTTCAAACACAACTTAGAATAGATTTACAAGGAGATCCACTGTTTAGCATTGAGAACTATTTCTAGATACTTATGTTGCAACAGAACAAAGGGTGGGGGAAAAATGTAACTGTAATGTATACATGTAAGGATAACTTGATCCCCTTGCTGTACAGTGGGAAAATAAAAGAAAAAAGAATGAGACTGTGTCAAAGCTATTGACTGCTTATTCAAAAGTCATTGCCCGTTTTCTTTCTTACTAACAGAACATTGATTTCATTCTGGGTGGCAAAGCGACTAGCCTCTCCCATTCTTGTTTCTTATGTACTCATGTCCTAGCATCGCTTGCAGTTTTGAGATAATTCTAATCCCAATTCTGGCCCATAGGATAAAAAAGGAAATCTGTTGGGGAGCTTCTAGGAAAATATTTCTTTCCTAATAAAAGTTAAGCTCTTTTGTCCCCAACTATTCTTCCTGACTTTAAGTATGATGTGAAGAGGCAATGCTTTGAGTTATGGCAACCAAGAGGCCGCCAACCTGAGGACAAACTAGCAAGGTGCCCAAGATATAGAATAAAAAGAGCCTGGGTTCTTGACGACATTGTTGATCTACCCAAAAAACCACACCAATCCCCGCCTCAAGACTTTGTTGCATAAATAAATGTGTTTATGGTTTAAGTCACTGTTAAGTTTTATGTTACTTTTCATTTAGTACATTTTAATTGAGTCAAAGATTTTCTAATTTTCTCACAGCAAAGCTGGGACTCAAACCCATGTTTCTATAACTCATGTTTATTTTTGCTGAACCATTGTGACTTTGAATATATCTCATCCTCTTTGAGTCTTAGTTTCATTATCTAAAATGGAGCTCACAATACTTTCTTGGTGGGACTGAAAACCAAATGAGATAATGCATATAAAGGCTCTTTACAAAGTACAGACTGCTGTACAAGGACAAGCTGTTTATATATTAAACTGTTGCAGGAGCACAATATTGCTGTTCATTCATTTTTTTCCTGAGCTTTCTAGTGGTGTTGAATTAAATTCCAACAAATGAGTTGCTTAGACAAATGTAAATTTCATCATGGGCCACTTTTTGAGAGTTTAGTAACCACATTTCAATAGACCTCTTTTTCTCACTTGGAGAAATTCGGGTTTGTAAATATGAATGGTTTAAAGGTAATGGCCATGTATACAACAGGAACATTTCTAAGAAATTGTTCCTATAGATGTGCTGAGACTTTTGATCATGGAGTATAAATGTTATATTTAAAACAGATTTTGTCAAGCCAAGCAGGTTAACCCATTGGGTCCATTCTAATGTCCATCATGACATAATTTCTGATGACCTTTCCTTGGTCATGGGATCCCTTATTAACCATGCAGACACACCACTGTAGCAAAGAATGTTATGTGAAGAGTTCAAATTACAGTTAGTGCTTGTTTGTTAGGGCTTAGTCCCTTCATTTGTGAAATAGGGATGTTGGAAGGAAGTGGGCTAAATAATTATTGCATTTTCTTTCAGTCAGAGTATCATGTCATTCTCATACTTAAAACCCTCCAAAAGTTTCCTGGTGCACTTAGAAAACAAAAATTTCTCATCATAAACTTCAAGACTCCTTATGGTTTGGCCAATACCTCCCTGTGTGGCTTCATTATATGGTACTCTACCTCCCAGTCACCAATCATCAGATGCACTTACCTTCCTCCTTGAATATGCCAAGTCCATTCTCATGCTGGAATTCTGCACTAGCTATATCCTATCCCTATAAGGCACTTCCTTAGAGAGGCTTTCCCCTGCTATCTGATCTATGTAGCTGCCCACTCACTGTAATTTAATTCTCAGTATACTTCCATACCTAAATTCTTCACTTATCTATGTATCTTGGTCATTGTTTGTTTCACTAATTAAAAGGTAAAGTTCATGAGGGTAAAGAGTTTTATATATTGCCATATCCACTGTGCCTATAACCATGCATACCAGTGTGTAGGTGTTCAATAAGTGGTTGCTGAATTAATGAACAACTGCATAAAATAAAATGTGAGTGTGAAAACAAAATCTGCTGGCTGTGTACTTCCAGCCTTTGTGCTCTAACTGTAGCCTAAATTTAACACTACTCCCAGGTTTTGGGACCAATGGGAACCTGAAGCAGGAACAATGAAGCAACTCCAGATTTGCAAATCAGGATCGAGTATTAAAATCCCTGATTTGTGGGTTGTTTTTTTCTGACCCTCACCACTAATTGGGATTCAATGCCCTCCCTAGTTCCCCATCCATGAATCCTCTCTTGTAGAGCTCCTCAGTGGACGAGTCCCTCTAGGACAGAGGCCACATTTTAGTCTTCTCAGTTCTCTCTTTCCCATATACAAGGCCTCATATCTCTCTGCTCCTGAACCCCAAATCAGTGGGCCCTGCTTTAGTTGATATATATCACTAACACCAGACTTCCTAGTCCTTTGCATTCCACAACTCCTCCTAAGATATTCCATTATCTCATGGAATCCTCCCCTCACTCTGATGCTGCCAGGTTGACTTTTCAATGGAGATGTGACTGCTATTGTCATAATCTTTGGATTCCATGTTTTGTCTGCTAAACTGATTAGCTACAGATGGGACTGACTCTCCTAACCCCGGACCTTTTCAGTTGCCAGTCTTGTATCTAAGATGTGGCAAAAATAAGTATCTTGACTTACCTTGGAGAGCTCTTGTCCAGGCCCACACAGTTGACAAGTGACACACCATCCCCATTGGTCCCAGTATTCATTTTCTTGGCAATCCATGGTGGGAAGGCTGTAGGTACAGAACACAAAAACTAGGGAGCTTGTGGAAAGGAACTGCAAGGTAATTAGTGGCTTCTATGTCACTTGGTTTCTGGGCTTAATACTAAATTAAGAAGTCTCTGGTTCTGAGTTAGAGGGGTTGAGGAAGCCAACCCAAAACAGCTAATGCATATATAGCACTGGCCACGTGCCAGGAACTCTTAAATGCTTTAATAATTCCTTCAATCTTTAAGACAATCATAACAAGAATTATAATTAGTCTAATTTTGCATATGAGAAAAACAAAGCACAGAGGCCAAGGAATTCACCAAAATTCACACAGTTAGTGGCTGTAACACTTGCTGAACTGAAAAGAGAATGATAAGACAAGGAACTGGCTTCTGCCTAGGGGATAGAGAATAACTACAATCTCTCACATGTGACCAGCTATTAACAATTTAAAAAGCACTTTCTCACCCATTATATTTGAGTCACACAACATCCATGTGATGTAAATAATATAGAGATCATCATCCTTCTTTTGTGGATGAAAAAGCTGAGGCATGATTTTCTTTTGCCAAAACTGTATTAAGTGCCTTTGAGGACAACCAGATGCCATTGGGTCTCTCCTTGGCAGAGTGAGATGGAAGGACAACCCAGAAAAAAGAATTGTCCTCATGCACTATGGGGTAGAGAAGGGAAAATGCTACTTGGATAATAGTTCTTGTAATACAAATGGCATAAGACAGTTACACTAGCATTGGTCTGATAGTTGGGAGATATGGATTCTATCTTGGATCTAGGGTAACCAATCATCCAGGTTTTCTTAGAACTAAGCAGCTTCCTCAGGACATTAGGCTTTTATTGTTAAAACTAGGACAGTCTCAGGAAAATTGGGGTGGTTGGTCAACATATTTGGCTTTTCTTTTTTTGACCTATGATCTTGGATGGGTCACTTTTTTTTTCTGGCCTGTTACTTATTCTGAAGAAATGGGGTAGTATGTACCTCACCTACCTTAGATAGCTCTTGTGATGATTAAGTGAGCTAAGGTTCATCAAAACACTTTGAAGGATTTAAAAGGCCATACAAAATAAGGCAGTTAAGTATGAAGAGAAATGGTTTTCTACAAAGATGAATTTTAATGTAACTGATACATGGGGTTGCACTTCTCTAAGAGAAAGATGAGGCGAGATTCTTTTGCT
This sequence comes from Phacochoerus africanus, assembly GCF_016906955.1. Classification (NCBI taxonomy): domain Eukaryota; kingdom Metazoa; phylum Chordata; class Mammalia; order Artiodactyla; family Suidae; genus Phacochoerus; species Phacochoerus africanus. The sequence goes on from NC_062560.1 coordinate 56,884,504, forward strand.
CACTCCTTAACCTCATACCAAGGTGAACTTCAGGTGGCTTGTCAAAGTACTGAAAGTCCTAACTGTGTACTTCCAGTCAAAATAGAAGAGAGGGTGTATGTGTACCTTGAGAGACAATCACTCCTCCCCTCAAAAATCTCCAGCAGGGATGAGGTAAGTCATCCTGGCTGGCATTATTACCTGAATGCACCTTTCCCACCATCAACTGGGAGCCATTCTTTCCCATTCCTTCATTCAGAAGAAAGTGAGCTACAATATTGATTTTTGAAAAAGCTGAAGATGCCCACTCCTACGCTGGTTTTATTACTTGTCTATAGTGTCAGCCTTGGTAGGCATGCTCCCCTCTTTACCCACTTTTCTCATTAAAGACAAAAACCATCAGTGGTCTTAAAATCCTCATTATAGGGGAATTAAGTGTCATGCGCACAGGCCAGCATACTGGTCTGGACAACTCCCCTGTATCCTTCCTTGCTCACAAAAACAGAAAAACATCACCAGGAGGCAAAAAGCATCCCTGCCCTTGAGATATAAGTTCCTGATATAGGCATCTGGAATATCCAAAGCAGCTTCTTCAGGCCTTTGGGTGTCTGAGACACCCTATTCTGATTAGTTATTCAGAGCCCCTTCCATCTAATAAACATCATGTGGCATGAATATTAACATGTCTCTCTAACCTTGGCTTTGAGACTTATGTCTTAGGCAAGGTAGGCACATTGACAAATACACATATCAGGCCCCAGGGGATGAGCATAAGAGTTTTTCCCCTCTCTTTGGTCAAACTGTTTATCTAAAGCATACAAATCAAACTGCCTCTCATTATAAGTTTAACAAATCACCTTTTTTTTCTTTTTTTTAATTTTATTTTTATTTTTTACAAAATAAAATGCATACATTTAAACACAATTACATTCACACAGATTATTATATCACGGATCTTAAGAAACAGATTAAGTGACTCCCACTGGAGAAGTGGAATGGAAAATATGCTGAGCCAAGTAGGAAATTTATTCTATACTTTATCCCAATTTTATGGCTTTCATCTTTACTACTTAGTTTTATCTATTACATTTCAATTTTTCTTTAAAAATTAGCATTATATTAAAATTGTTATATTATGCAACTAAAATTTATAAAGAACAAAGTCTTATATACCATTAAATATTTTATATAGCATAATAAAAAGAATAACTTAACTGGTAAGAATAACAAAAATAATACACCCTCTGAAAATAAGTAAAATATAAAATGCATAAATTGGTTAAAAAACAATGTAACTATATAAATATGTCCTCACAATTTGTTACATCTTATTGATTCTTCAGTATAGGCATTACACCATTCTAGGTGATGTGATAAACAAGACATTATAGAACTTACATTGTACCATGAGAGAAATGGTTATTAATAATACAATTGTAGAACTGTATTATTTAATTGTACAGTGGCATTGTTTAATTATAATTATAAATTATTTGATGGAGAGGAAATCAGAATCAGATGTAAGACTTCAGCATTCCAAGAATGATGTCAAATGACCCCCTTCATGGTGGATTATGCACTTATTTAATATGAGATATATTCCTTCTTCAGAGATTCCTTGTTTGTGCATCAATTGTAGATTTTTGGTTTGCAGTTATTCTGAAGTTTTGATATAAGAGTCTATATGTATACGAGATTGTTTTAAGTTGTTCTCTTAATTGCAAGTTCATCTCCAGTGTCCCGCATTTGTACCCACCTCTTCTCATGATTTCTGATTTTGATGGTATAATTGTGCATGGATGATTTTGTATGTTTACTGTATATATACCTTTACTGGTGAGCCTTGTCATTTGTGGCATTTTTGTTTCCTGTTGCTGTCTTTTCTTTCCTGCCTAGAGAAGTTCCTTGAGTATTTGTTGTAAGGCTGGTTTAGTGTTGCTGAATTCTCTCAGCTTTTGATTATCTGAGAAGGTTTTGATTTCTCTTGCAAATCTGAATGAGAGCCTTCCTGGGTAGAGTAATCTTGGTTGGAGGTTTTTTCCTTTCATCACGTCAGGTGTATCATGCCACTCCCTTCTGGCCTGCAGAGTTTCTGCTGAAAAATCTGCCGATAGCCTTATCGGGGTTCCCTTGTGTGTTACTTGTTTCTTTTCCCTAGCTGCTTTCAAGATTTTCTCTTTGTCTTTAATTTTGGTCAGTTTGATTAATATGTGTCTTGGTGTATTCCTCCTTGGGTTTATTTTATACGGTACTCGTTGTGCTTCCTGGATTTGAGTGAGTGATTCCTTTCCCATGTGAGGGAAATTTTCGGCTATTGTCTCGTGGAATATTTTTTCTGTCCCTTCTCTTTCTCTTCTCCTCTGGCACCCCTATAATACGGATGTTGGTACGTTTCACGTTGTCCCAGAGTTCTCTGAGACTCTCTTCCTTTCTTTTCAGTCTTTTTTCTCTTTTCTGTTCTGTGTCCGTGATTTCTACTCATCTGTCCTCCACCTTGCTTATTTGTTCTTCTGCCTCCTGTATTCTTCTGTTGGCTGCTTCCAGTGAATTTTTTATTTCAGTTATTGTATTTTGCATCTCTTCTTGTTTAAGTTTTATATCTTGTATCTCTTTGCTCAGTGTTTCCTGTAAATTATCCATCTTTGCCTCCAGTTTATTTCCAATGTCTTGCATCCTCTTCAACATCGACAGTCTAAAGTCTTTTTCCTGGAGGCTGAGAATCTCCTCATTGCTTAACTGATTTTCTGGGGTTTTTCCTTTCTCCCTCATCTGAGTTATAGTTCTCTGTCTTTTCATTTTTATAGGTTTTTGGTGTGGTGATCTTTTTACAGATAATAGACTTGTAGCCTCTCTTACTTCTGGTGTCTGCCCCCCTTGTGGCTGAAGTCAGTATCACCTTTTTTTTTTTTTTTTTTTTTTTTTAAGAGAAGAAAGCTACACAGACTCTGGTCTGTTCTGAAGTCAAGGCACATGAATAAAACTAATAATGGTTAAATGTTATCACTCAGGAAGAAACTCAAATCTTATGTCAAATTCTTTCCTGTGGTTTGCAGTGTTGTTTGATAGATATAACTATCTTTTTTAGGAGTTCCCCTCGTGGCTTAGTGGTTAACAAATCCGACTAGGAATCACGAGGTTGTAGGTTCGATCCCTGGCCTTGCTCAGTGGGTTAAGGATCCAGAGTTGCCATGAGCTGTGGTGTAGGTCACAGACACAGCTCAGATCCTTCGTTGCTGTGGCTCTGTTGTAGGCTGGTGCTACAGCTCTGATTAGACCCCTAGCCTGGGAACCTCCATATGCCATGGGTGCAGCCCTAGAAATGACAAAAAGACAAAAAAAACCTATCTTTTTTATTTTAATAGAAGGTGGGAGAGAATAATTAGGTTTGGGAAAATCAGAGCTACCCTGAGGTGTCCCATAAATGTAGCTAGACACTTTTCTAAAGTGTCACAGAAGATACGTTTGACTCCTCCAAACTGCTGTATAAGTCAGCAATATATACAAACCTATAACATTTTGAAAGATGCATATATTCATAAAAATGATATCCAGATAAAGATATAAAAAGTTTTCATTACCTCAGCAGGCTCTTTCATGCCCTTTACCAGTCATTGCCATCCCCTTCTCCCAAGTAATTTCTATTCTGACTTCTATGATCATTATTAATTTAACCTAACCTTGAACTTCATATAAATTGGATTCGTATAAGAGCACTTTTGTTTCTGGCTTTCTTTGCTCAATGTAATGTCTGTGAGATTTATCCATTACGTTGTGGGTAGCAACATTCATTCCTTACTATTGCTGTGTGTTATCCCATTATATGAATACACTATAATTTATTTATACTTTTTTTTGGTTGATGGACATCAGTCTGTTCCTAACTTTTGACTATTTAAATTGCTATACTATGGTTGACTGATTTTCAAAAAGAGTGTCAAGACAAATTCAATGGGAAAGGAAAAGGCTTTTCAAAAAAAAGTGTTGTGACAACTGGGTAACCACATAAAAAATTCACATTGGACCCTTCCTTCACACCATACATGAAATTAACTAAAAATGGACCAAAGCTCTAAATGAAAGATATAATCTTATAACACTCTCAAGATATTTTTATGAGAAAATATAAAAAAAATTATAATTGTTTTTCTTATAAGAAAATATTGGTGTAAATCTTTGTCATTTCTTTGGTTTCTTAGATACAACACCCAAAGGAAAGCAACAGAATAAAAAAAACAAATAAATTGTACTTAAAATTTAAACCTTTTGTGTTTCAAGGTCACTATCAAAAAAGTAAAAAGACAACAAAGATAATGGGAACAAATGTAAATTATACAGAACCGAAGAGACATATATGGAATATATAGAGAAATCTTAAGACTCAGTAATAAAAAGATAAATAAAATAATTTAAACATGAAAAGTACTTGAATATGCATTGCTCCAAGAAGATATAAAAATGGCCAATAAGGGCATGAAAAGACATTTAATATTTTTTAGCAATTAGGGGACTGCAATCAAAATTACCATGACATCTCACTTCATACCCACTTCAGTGGCTATAGTAAAAATAAAACAAAACAAAGAAATAAACAACAACAACAACAAAAAGGGGGAATGATTAAGTGTTGGCAAGGATGTAGTTACACTGAAATAATCATTTATTGCTAGTAAGAATGTAAAGTGGTACAGTCCCTTTGGAAAGTGGTTTTCCAGTTCCTCACAATGTTAAACATAGAGTTACCAAGTGACCCAGTAATTCCAATCTTAGATATATACTCAAAATAATTGAAAATATATATTCACACAAAAATATATGAAAGCTCCTAGCAGCATTTTCCATAATATCTAAAAAAGTAGAAACAACCCATAAGTGTATTTAACAAAATGTGGTCTATCTGTATAATTAAACATTATTCAGCCAGAAAAAGGAGATGAAATACTTGATCAGTACTAAGACATGGATGAACACTGAAAACATTATGCCAAGTGAAAGAAGCTACAAAAAGGAAAATATATATGATTTCATTTACATGAAATGTCTAGAATAGGCAATTCATAGAGACAAAAAGTAGGCTAGTAGCAGCCTGGGGCTGGGGGAAGGAGAGAATGGGAAATAACTACTTAATGGGTATGAATTTCATTTTGGGGTGATGAAAAGATCTGGAACTAAACAGTAGTAATGGTTGCACAATTTGGTTAATATGTTTAAAACAGTGAACTGTACACTTTAAAAAGATTTAAAAACATTTTTTTCATCTTTTTTTCTCAATAGCCCTTTATTTTGTATTTATTTTATTTTTTATTGTTATTTCCCCAATACAATTATTTTCTACTGTACAACATGGTGACCCAGTTACACATACATGTATACATTCTTTTTCTCCCATTATCATTCTCCATCATAAGTGACTAGACATAGTTCTCAGTGCTACACAGCAGGATCTCATTGCTAATCCATTCCAAAAGCAATACTATTGCTTTTTCAGCTTTTTCTTTAATACTCTGTATAATTCTAATAGATATTGCCTAAGTTATTCCCTAAATTAAAAACTTTCAAAGCTTGGGAGTTCCCATCGTGGCATGGCTCAGTGGTTAACAAACCTGATATCCATGAGGATACGGGTTCGATCTCTGGCCTCACTTAGTGGGTTAAGGATCTGGTGTTACCATGAGCTGTGGTATAAGGTGCAGATGTGGCTTGGATCCTACATTACTGTGGCTGTGATGTAGGCTGGCAGCTGTAGCTCTCATTTGACCCCTAGCCTGGGAACCTCCATATGCCGTGGGTACGGCCCTAAAAAGACAAATGACAAAAAAAAAAAAATTCAAAGCTACTATGAACATTCTTATATATGGTTCCAAATATGATTTTTTTCACCCAAATTTACACTGTTTGGGTAGGCTGTAAGTGCAGTTTGTGTATATTGATTGGGTTTAACCAGAGGGGCTGACAAGTGGCAAGATAACTAGAATATCTCTTTGTCTATCTCTGTCATGTGGCTGTTCGCCCTGTCCATTCCCCGGTCCTGATTCCCTGCCCCCTGAAAAAAATAACCTGGAATAAAAATGCAAGTTGACAGAGAAAAGGAGGGGCAATGACACTGACATTAATAGTAAATCCCACATTAGCTCATTGTGTCCTGAAAAATTAATATTGGCCAAGCTTCTGCTGGATGTTAGGTACTCAGGCTACTGCCAGTGCAGCTGCCTCTGGCTGTATCTTGCAACTGCTGCTCTTCTCAACTTGCACATGCCTGTGGGGTCAAACATTTTCTCTATCCAGCATGGGTAGGAAAAACAGGATGACAGATCTAAATTAAGAACTCAGGACTTCATGGAAGATATTTGCTTTGCCTGGGCAGTGCAGGAGGGGTGGATTAAAGAGGATGAGGAAGACAGCAGCTGGTCCATGCCCTCCATTCCTCTTCTTGTGAACTATCTAGTTACCCTCATGCCGATGACTGACAAAAATAAAAGCAGTTGTACAGCCTGGCCTTGAGAACACTACTTTCTTTAAAAATCAAACTTCTGGAGTTTTCATGGTGGCTCAGTGGGTTAAGAACCCAACAAGCATCCATGAGGATGTGGGTTTGATCCCTTGCCTTGACATTCAGATTCCATATTGCTGTGGCTGTGGCACAGGAGGTTAACTGTAGTTCTGATTCCAACCCTAGCCTGGGAATTTCCAAATGCTGCAGGTGCAGCCCTAAAAAGACAAAAAAAGAAAAGAAAAGAAAAAAATCAAGCTTCTAATCTGTGTAGTGCCCTCATCATTTCCAGATGTTTGGCTATAATCCAGATGTTGCTTTATCATTTGGTGCTAGCTCTCAGTCTTTTTTTTTCCTGGTCTGGCCCAGGGCCACACTCCTATTCCAGCTTTCTCTTGCCCATAACCAGCTTCCAAACAATCAAGCATCTTATCTTCCTCCTGCCTCAGTAATTGTGAATTCTGCATTCTTCAGTATGGTGGATGGTCTCGGGCCTGGCTCTGTCATCAGAGGCATGTACTTCCCCATGCTGGACTCAAGGTCCCTAATTGTACCATGAGGGTTTGGCCAACCTCTTTAACTAGTGGTTCTAAGTCGATGCTGCATCTTGGGAGCTTCAAAAAATACTTATACTTGGATCCTATGCCTGAGATTCTGATGTATTCAGAATTTTAAAATTTTACCAGGTGATTCTAATGTGCAGCCAACTTTGAAAATCACTGTTTTAAGGGCTTTTGGGCTCTTGTATATTTCACTTGAATATAAGGTACAGTCAGAAAAAAGGTTTTCTGTTCCCCCACATTCAGAGGGAACTTAGTGAGGAAGTAACCCAGGGTCTACTCATTTTGTTTTCTGGAAAGAATGGATAAGAGTTAGAAGGGCTGAGTATGGAGTTTTTTTTCAAAACATGTTAGATCATGTCATTTACAACCTCAAATTCCATTGATGGCTCTCCACTTCACTCAATAAATCTAAAATCTTATGATGGCCAATGAGGTCTTAGATGATCTGCCTATTGCCCCATTACCTCTTTGACCTCAGGATCTACTACTCTTCCTAGTTTTCTGTTAACTCCAACCATGCTAGTCTCCTTGCTATTCCTTAATCTAACCTGGAAATGCTCCCATATTAAGGCCTTCACACTCATTGTTCCCTTAGTCAGGTATGTTTTCCCCAAGATATCCACATGGATACCTTCCTCATCTTCTTCAGTTCTTTGATTTTATATCATCTTCTTAGTGAGGCTTCTCTGACCATTCTTTAAAATTTTAACTTCCTTCCATATACCTATCTATCTCCTTCTCTTGTTTCATTCTTCTCAATAGCATTTATGAACATCTGACAATATTGATATCTTATTTTCTTCTTTATTGCCTGTTTATCCTTCACTAGAATGTAAGCACAATGAAATACAGTCCTTTTGTGTTCACTATTTCATCCCCCATGCTTAGAATAGGGTCTGGCACATAATAGACACAAAATAAGTATTTGTGGGATTAGTGAATGGTAAAAATCTTTAGAATAATGGAAAATCTTCTGTTTGAGTGAAAGATTTCACAGTTTGAAAGAGTTTCACATCAGTTAGCTCAATAGTTCCTTCGAATAACCCTGAGAATAAGCCTTGGATTATTATCACCAATTAATTGATTTTTAAAAACCTAGACCCAATGAGAACAAAAATGCCTCTAACTTTAACTAGTAATAAATAAATCCAGAACTCATAGTTAATTTAAGACTCATGAGCTTGGCATGCTTTCCAAGGCAGTATTAAACTTTAAAATAAGGAATGGAGGTCCTCTTAGGCTATCACTTAAATTTAATATTTCATCAGCAATATTTTAGGTAAGGACAAAAGTATTTTCTCATCATTACTCTTCTTTAAAGACAGAATTCCTGCTCAAGCCCTAGGAGATAAGGGTCAGGGAAATGATGACAACAACAGGAATAGAAAGGAAGTGATGGTGGGAGAAACAGATCTTACAAAAAAGTCAATAGGTCCTTACAATTACATGGGTGTGAGAGCAAAGTGAAAGACATTAATTTGGAAATGATTTTTGAGTTTTTGCCTGGGAAACCAGGAGAAGCTCAGGACCATAAAGAGTGTGAAAGATGATTGTTTGTTAGAAAAAAAAAAGGCAATGCCCTCAGTTTTTCAAATTGTTTTAAGAATGGAAAGTTGGTTGGGACAAAGAAGCATGTCAGTGCTGGTGCCCAGAAGCCAAGTAAAAATATGAAGAACATAGGTTAGGGCTAGAAATAAGTCAAAAATACAAAAAGATCAGCTCTTGGATGCACATCAGAATCACCTTTGGCATTTAAAAATACACCTAGATCAATTAAATCAAAACTTCTGGGATGTTGAGAACCACTGGCCTAGCAGAGATTTAAATGAGAAAAAAAATTCCAAGAACAAAACATTAAGAGACATACATGTTGGAAGTTGAAAGAGGAAGAAAAGCCAACAGCAACCAAGAAGGGGAATACAGGCAAGAAGAAAAAATAGAACTTTGATGGGATAGTACAGGACATAGTTTTAAGAAGTAAAAGGTAAATAATAATGTGAACAGTTGGTATAGGGAGGTGAAGGAGCATCAGGACTGGAGATGCATTATTTTGTTGGTAAATGACAAGATTAAATTGGCTTATAATTATTCAAGTACATTATAATATGTACATGTAATAGAAATAATTCAGAGACCATTGGTGGTTGTTACAATTTTTTTTAACAAGCTTCTTTTTCCATTTCCAAAGTGGTTGAAGAATTATCTGGTCCAATAATGTCAGGATTAGTACATAAATGGAGAAGAATGAGCTGTACAAAATTAAAGAAGTCATACCTATTTACCTTGTACTTTATTCCAGTGTACAGAGAAACAGGTAATGCCTCAGGAAGAATAAAGAGGCTGGGATAGAAAAAGAAAGTAAAATTTTATTAAAGGGAATTATTACTGTGCAGATAGAACTGATATCCAGTTGAACTAGGTCCTGTCAATTAGCCAAAAGCAAATATCAATCATGTAAGCTAAAAATCATTATCCTTGGAGTTCCTGTCATGGCTCAGTGGTTAACGAATCTGACTAGGAATGATGAGGTTGTGGGTTCAATCCCTGGCCTTGCTCAGTGGGTTAAGGATCCGGCATTGCTGTGAGCTGTGGTGTAGGCTGCAGACGCGGCTCAGATCCGGCGTTGTTGTGGCTCTGGCATAGGCCGGCTGCTGCAGCTCTGATTTGACCCCTAGCCTGGGAACCTCCATATGCCATGGGAGCGGCCCAAGAAATGGCAAAAAGACAAAAAAAATCATTATCCTTCAAAACATGTGGAAGCACACATGTTCACAAGAAAAAAGCACAAACCTAAAAAAGACAAATATATCTTAAAAGACTGTAAATTGAGGAGGAGTAAAAGCTAAAACAATATATAAATATTTGGTTAGTGTCTGGCAACTACTGAAAAATAATTTTTAAATGGAGTGGAGAAAAGAACTAGGTAGCCAAGAATATAGTGATATAATTAATAAAAGAAATGGGATGAAACTATGGCTGATTATGAAAAGAAAATATTTTAATGATTGCCGAAGCAGTCTTTCCAAGTGGGAGCAAAGGTACAGAAACTACTCTGGATAATGTTCAAGGGGAAAAATGAGATAATGTATGTGAGAATGCTCTGGAAACTCCCAAGTTGTGCAACACATGTGAGGGCTTGCTATGACTGTTGTTTCTATTCAACCCAGAGTTTGGGAGCAAAGAGTACTGGAGACAAGCCACAAGCCAGAAAAAAAAAGCATTTATATATATATGTATATAACTGTACAGCATGGTGACCCAGTTACACATACATGTATACATTCTTTTTTCTCACATTATTTCAACTATACTTCAATAAAACTTTAAAAATGAAAAAAAAATTTAAAAAGCAAAGAAAAAAAACCAAAGCCCATGCTTTGTTTCTCATTGTCCCTAGACAAAGCGAGTCACATTCATGTATCAACCACCATAAGATATCACGAAATTATGGTATCATCAATAATTACTTACATCACCAGCAGCACTGAGGGTGGACATTCATTGACTTCCCAAGGAGGATATGCTTTTGGCTGAGTTCTCCCAGCTGGAAACTGGATTTATGATATGATTTCTTTGCAGGGCTGGGAACTGGATAAAACTCAGTCAAGTGCTCTCATTTCTGATTTTTATTAATTTTTATTTTTGTTCTTGTCCCACATTCTCTCCAATCTATCCAATTTACCAAACTAGCTGGAATAGTTGTATCTCTCTGAAGATTTCAAGAACAGCATCTTTCCTTTCACAGCAATCTATCATGTACACTATTCCTTCCTCACAGGACAGAAAATGGAATATCCTAAAGAAGCAGACATACAAACTGATGGGCATTTGCAAACACAGCTCAGGGATACTTATCCTTCCAATGCACCTGGAAGAATCAGTCCATAGAATGAAGCTTGTCTGTACAGGATGATACATGGATAACAAAATATTTCTTACCTTTTATTTTTTAGGCTGCCTAAGAAAAAGAAAATTAGCAGGGTATGTGGAAAAGGTGAAACTGGTATAATAAGAAGCCTATGATCTCACATGTAAATGCACATTTTATAAGATAATTTTCAGAATCATACAATCTTTGAGTTAGATGTGAGTTTAAAATTCATCTTAGTCCCAGTTGCCTGTTGCCTAATAAAGAAATACCATGCATATTTACTTGAACTCCTTTAGCAATAGACACTTTTGTGCACAGAAGACAGCATATTCAATTTTTTTTTTCTTTTTTTGGCATCTTGCTAAAACTTAAAACCAGCAGATAACTGAAAACATATAGTCATGGAATCCCAGAAGGATTCTTCAAGACAGCCTAACTTCATCTCCTTCCTTGATAATCCAGATGGGGAGACTGAAGCCCCTCTAGAAAGGACAGAATTTCCCCAAAGTCATAAAATTGGTCAGTAGCAGAGCCATAACTAGAATCCAAGTCTCCAAATTTGGGGCTCAGTAGCTTGTTTACTTCACATAATTTGAGAGGTGAGACTATGTTCAGAACTGATTGATTATCCAGTGAGCATATTGCCAAGACTCCAGCTTCTCTTTTTTTTCCCCATATTCCCAGAACTCATTTTACCCTCAACAGAAGCAACTCTAAAGGATAGGCTGGGTCAAGGAGAAGTGGCCCATGGGAAGGAAGTGGTGCTGCCCACTCCTTTTGGCTTATCCACAATGGTAAGAGCCTCTTGGAAGTGAAGGCATATTACTCTTTGATTTCACCATATGTGTTACATGGCAATTTCCTTATTTTTGAGAATGTCATGACATTGTTTGGAGTACTTGAGGATATCATAACTATAGTCACCCTGGAATGGGAAGGATGGATTTCTGATCAGTCAAAAAGCACTTAACAAATACTTTCTATGTTAGGCATTTTGTTAGGACTTGGTGGCGAGAGAAAAAAACAGAGGTAAATAAAACATCTTCTCTATCTTTAGGAAATCATTGTCTTATAATGAGCATAGAAAACATATATGGTTAGCTCTAATCCAAGACAAACTATAGCCATCATTGTATTGCCCATGAACACAGAATAATAGTCCTTTACATTTTACAGACTGGTGGTGAAACTGATTGCCATCCCTCCTATTAAGCAACCCAGGGAAGAACTGATGTATGAAGCTAGTCTTCAGATTGAAAGCATAGAAAAATAGCTCCAGCTTCAAAATAAGGCATCTGCTCTAAGGAATGGCTCCAAAAGAAGTCTTTCTCTGTGCAAGAGACATTCAAGTGGGGTATGTCAAGAAGGTTCTGTCTTAGTTTGTGTTCCTAGGTAGAGGTACTGCTTTCTTTCCCTCTGGGAATAGTTACTTTTGTCCCGCTTAAAGAGCTTCATTAAATGAGATCCTTCAGAGAAGGCATAACTAATATAAGATAAATAGAGGATCCATTCTCCTCTTGTCTCCTTCTGTCAGAGGTGGCCTAATTACCCAGCCTTAAACTCAAATAGCTGTGGAAAAATGAAAAAGAGAACATAGATCATGAAGTAAGAAAAATTTGGCTTCCAGTTTTGCCTTAGATGCTTGCTAACTAAATAATGAAAACTCTAGCAAATTTCATTTTCTTTGGGCCTGTTTGGCCATCTATACAATTAAGATAAGAAGACCTGGAACTTTCCTAGTTGGAGTGGGGAGTCAGTGGGATGATGGATTCAAAAGTACCTGGCACATAGTGGGAACTTAAGAAATAATAAATTGCAAAGGAACTTGTCACATTAACCATCCCATTCATTTTATAGTGTTTCCCATTACTTTGATGACACCACTACCCTAATTTACATAGCTCAAAACCTCAGTCCTATTTGACTTGACAGTGTGCTTTATAAGAAATTATGGAAAAGCAGGGCAGTTTGACCTGGGAATGGAAGATGAAGGGTGATCTGATCTTTGGTTTTCAGATCTCTAAGGAACTATAATGGAGGAGAAAAAGCACGCTACTATGAGTGGCCCCAAAGAAAATGACTAGAATCCTTGGATGCCACAGGAACACTAAGCTCAGCTTAACAAAAGGAGGAACTTTAAAAGAGTCAAGGCTTTCTATAAAGGGTTGACTGTCTCAGAGATCAGTAAGTACACTCCCTTGGAAAGAATTCAGGTAGATATTAGCAAGGGTGTTATAAGGTGAAATCAACTAGGGTGAAAGAAAATTATGATTCATGAAAACCTACTATGCTTCAGTTGTGCTACTTTACAGGGATTATTTCTTTTAATTTCCCCAACAAAACTATGGCATAGGTACTATTTTCCTTCCAAACTGAGTTTTCGAGATGTCCACTATTTCTCAGTGGGCTTACTACTGGTATTATAAGTGGATGGGAGGAAAAAAATGCTTTGCTGTATCAAACAGGTTGGCAGTCAATATAGTAGTACTTCATTCTTTCTGTAAAAAATCATAATCCCAGCACATATTTCTAAATACCCTATGGATATTGCATTGATCCTGGTTGGAAACGATGGATAAATAATATGCTTAGCATCATAAAAAGTAGGTAAGAGCAGGCCCAGGACTTGAACAAGTTGTGTCTAACTCAGAAAGTTTATATCCTCTCTATCTGTACCATTCACAGAAATGGATGGAATTGGGATTGGAATATACAAACTTTTAAAGTCTAAACCAATCCTGAGAGATACTGATTTACTCCTCTTTTTTTCAATCTCATATAATGTATTAATTTCTATGTTCTACAGATTCAACATTTGTGATGTCTTATTACATTTATTACTTCATTTCTATTTCCACTGTCACCACCCTAGTTGAGGATCTCATCCCCTCTCTGCATCTGGTTTATCCACCTCTCATGGTTTTCTATTCTAATTCAGTTAACTAATGTTTAACAAATTATTATTCTCAAAACACAAATTTGGCTTTTTCCTTTAGCTCAGAAACTTTGGATGGCTTTCCACAGTCTGTCAAATCAAAAAGAAAACCTAGCATCTAAAAGTCTTCCACAGTTTGTCACCAATCTACCATGACAACTTTATCTTCCACTTTCTTCCCAATTGTACTCTAAAATCCAGTTCACTGAGTGTTCTTTTCACATGCCCTGAGCTTCCCTGCCTCCAAACAGTTATTCTTGTCTTTTTTTTCTCTGCTGGACTGCCTTCTTGCCTTTGTCCACCTGTTGAAATCCTATATGTGTTTCATGACCCATCTTAAATAATAGTAATGGTTAACATTTACTGATTGCTTATTTTGGTCCAGTGACTGTTCTAAGTGTATGCAAGTATTTTACATGGATTATATAATTTAATATTCATAAAAACTTGATAAAGTAGCTCCATTTTTATCTCCATCTTAGCCTAGATTAAACCAATATTCAGCGGAGGGGGGAAGTAATTATGCTTATCCAGTTTCACACAAGTTAACAGATGACAGGAATAGGATTTGAACTCAAGTACTCTGGCTCTGGAGCCCTGAAAGGTGTTACAATGTCAAAATAAAATAAATAAAATAAAAAATACTTTCTGATGTTCCCTGACTCAACGAGATGTGATCCTTACATGACATCAAAGCATTTTCATTGAAGCTTTAAAGCTATTTTGTGTTATATTTATTTGTTCATAGACACATGATGAGACTATCAGGTCCCAGTTGGCACAGTTTATATCTTAGGCATCTCTCTTGTCTCACACAGTGGTGGCATCAAGTGAGTATTTTATGTTGAATTGAAGGTACGTTGGGATGAAAGTGGGGCTGGAAGAGTTTTGTAGGGAAATATGCCCTATAATCTCCTCCTTTAGCCATCCTAAATGACATGACACTGATCAATGCTGCCAAAACCTGTCCAAACCAAACCTTGCAGTCTCTGTTTCCCCAGCCAGTTTCTGGCTGGTCTCTTCTTGTCCCACAGTTCTCACAGCTGCCTCGGTCTTTGCTAGTGCTTGGGGTAAGGCAGGATCAAAATGTCACTGCCCTGGGCTCAGTTTCCAGGAGTGAGGGATCAAGTGAAACCTAGCTGGGTGAGTGAGGGTGCAGACTGAAAGCCCCCAATTAGAGTCGGTAAGCTCTTTACATAAGCCCTGACTTGCCCAGTGGCCACGTGGGTAAGCCAGCTGTTCAACTTCCCTCGGGATGCTTCACAGATCTGATCCAACCCCTCCTTCCATCCCCTAAATTCCTAACCTCCTTCTCTTCCTTATCATGCAACACCAGATATTCAGAGTGGTTGGATGGGCCCAAGAATCTTTCCAGAGTTCACATGGGTCAAATAAAAGCCTACCCCAGGGTAATTGGGTCGTCAAGGCCATCAGGGCTTTAGCTCAGGTCCCTGGCACCTTAGAGAACACTCTCTGGATAGAAATGGCAGCCAGCCAGCCACAGGACACCTTCAGATCCATTCTGACTTTGCAGTGCTTTAGCAGAGTCATCTTAATCTGATCCTGAAATGCCATCTCTATGTCCCACAGGTCCAAGCCACCTTGCCACATCAGAGAGTATTCCCACACTTACCCTGTAAATGAATTTTTGGATGAATCTTGCCCCAGCAATGGAATTCCTGGAGAAATGTACCTCAGTGCAAGCCAAACAACCCACCAAGCCCCCTCTCTGCATACCACACTCCCAGGAGATGAAATACTTTGCAATCAAAGCTCTACTCTGAGTCATTTCACATCCATGTGCAGCATCAACAGCTAGAATCCATTCTATTTTCCTTTCATGCTATGCATACTTCTCCACCCCCGTGAGGCAGCTATTGGATATACTTGAGTGCCTTGGTGGTGTGGCTATGCAAAGAAGTCTCATCCATGAGAGGGAGAAGGGGGGAGGAGTTGGGGGAAGGGTGTGTAAACAGTGAACAGGCCAATCTTTTGGCAGGAACTGAAAAGCTCCAAGGACTGAAGCAGCATGAAAGGAATGGAAACAGGAGAGACTGTGGAGCTGAAGTTAAAATCTGTGGTATGAAGGGAAGATTTGAATCTTCATTGGCAGAGTGTCACTTCCTCATATGAGCCTAACTCACCCAGACCTCCCCCTCTTCAACTACACCCTGTTTATTTCCTTACTGGCATTGAATTGTAATCTGTAATAATTAATTGATTAATTTTCTTGATGGTTTAATGTTCATCCTTTCCTTCCACTAAGCAGTAAGCATCATGAGCTATTACTTAATAACTAACACTTATAGAACACTTGCTATATGCCAGGTACTCTTCTCAATATTTTACATATATTAACCCATTTAATCCTTATAACTACCCTAGTCTTATTCACAATTTAGAGATAAGAAAATTGAGGCATATACTGATTGCTCAGTGTCAAACAGCTAGTGAGTGACAGAGCTGGGAAGGAGTTTGGTACACAGCAAAAGGAATAAACAAATTAACAAGAGAACCAGGTGAACAGGACAAAATGAGAGAAGTCAGAAAGACTTTGAATATGTTGAGCTTGGTAGCCAAATAGCCCCACAGGTGAAGCAATGTGAGGTGGGGGGAAAAGGACCCTTTAGCCCACCTGACATGACCCTGATACCTTTTACTTTTGAATCACAAGTCCTTTTTAGATGAGATGGGAACATTCTTCAAAGTCAGGATGAGTGGCCTTTCAACAACCCTAGCCTCAAGAGCTAACCTGACCTTTGTGCTTTTAGATATGTTTCTCTTCATCTTTTTATCCTGCTCAGCAAAATAAATGCAACAACAGGGAGTCATGCTAGGACACTAGCAATATTACCAGAGAGTAGGTTCTTGTCCTATCACAGAAAGAATTCAAAGATGAGACATGGAGGTCAAGAAAGAAAAGCAAGGATTTATTAAGCCACAGTATGCTCCCAAGGGAAGATCAGGAGACTCAGGAGAGTAGGCGCCCTGAGTTTCTTTGGCAAGCTGGTCATATGGGGTGCAAAAATGAATGGGGTATAAAAATTCATTTGGGAAGGAGGGGTTTGGAGACCTATTTCCTGATTTTCATCCCAGCTCCACCTTCCCAAGGGGAGGAAGGATTTTTGTCCTTATTTAGTCTTGATCAGAAGTATCATGGTGTTGATTCATGATGGCTACTTCTTATCTGCAAGGCTAATTTTATTTTAATGAGGATATAATGTGCAAAACATTACATATGGGAGCTGAAGATTCTTGCCTTTTCATATCTTTTCCTACTTTTTTTGGTCTGCCCCATGACCCTTTTCACCTCCAAAATGTGTGTTTTTTGGTCAATCTGGAGGTGCCTGCTTTTCTTTGTCCAAGGATCCCTGTTGTTTACAAGATGCATGGTTTCCTGCCACATGGCTTGTGCTCCCCCTTCTCTATTCATATCTAGCTACCTGCCTGCTCTAACAACAATACTTACCCGAGTGAACTGAATTGGAAGGACATTTACTGATGTATTAGCTAGAAGACAACAACATCAGAATTCTTCATTGAAGAGAAGATGAGAAAAAACATTTACTGAGCATTTATAAATCATGCAAATATGTCCCTTCACAGCTCACAATAGTCCCATGAGATAGGAATTTCTATCTCCATCTTATACATGAAGAAGCTCCGTGTATTCCATGGTGTTTTTCTGGAGGATAGGAGGAAGCCTGAGATAATAGTTATTAGGGAAACTTTAGGGTCCACAAGATGTTGCCTCATTATTTGGAAAATGTCCTTAAACTGCAAATATGAAACTACTTCTCTCCATAATAACTTGTCCAATAAATCTATAATAGTGGATAATCATCACTGAGCACTTGCTAGGCACTGTTCCAAGTGCTTCATATGGATTAATTCATCTCATCTTCACAAAAACCCTATGAGGCCCAAAATACTGAAATCATCCTTGTCTCTTCTTTTTCTCACATCTCACATCCAATCCATTAGGACAACTGATCACCTCTGCCTTTCAAAATATGCTATGAATTCCACAACTTCTCAGCAACTTATTGCAGATATTTTGTTGCAAGCCACCATCACCTTTCACTTGGATTATTGCCATTAGTTACCATAGATTCTTTCCCAATCTATGGTAATCTGGTTTCTAGCCCAATGGTCTTTCCCTGAGGTCACAAGTGATCTTTTAACTGCTGCATTTTAGGGAACATTTACACTCATTTTCTTACTTATCTGCACTCTTTTCTTTGGGAAATATTTTTAAATAAATTTTATTGGAATATGGTTGACTCACAAAATTGTGTTAGTTTCAAATGTACAACAAAGTAAATTAATTGTACATAAACATACATCAATTCCCTTTCATATTCTTTTTCTATATAGGTTATTACACAAAATCTTGTGAGGACAGTGCACTATCACTGGGGAGGCAAAAAAAGGATTACATTAGATATTTCACTCTAAAACAAGGCTTTGCGCTGCACATTAGATATTTCACTCTAAAACAAGGCTTTGCACTGCACCATTTCTGAAAAATATTAGGTTTAGCTCACTTCAGTTTCAAAAGGAATCTGTAGTATTATATGTGTGTCACAAAAATAAATAAATAATAAATTAATAAATACATAAATAAGTGAAAGAAAGAATAAAAGTTATTGTGGTGAATAGCAACATTAAGGAATATACAATCATATAAAAGATTCATAATTGTGTAAGAGATTTATCTAGTGTCTGGAGGGCAAGTTCTAAAATTCTTATTCTTCTTGGTATTGGTGAGACATCCAGACACCCACTGCATTGCTACCCACCTACAACTGCATATGGTTTGAGGAGACTTAAGAGGACTTGGTCACTTTCTGCTAATATCTGAAGAGCTGTCAAAGGTAGAAGGAAGACAGGAAGTTTGTATCTTAAGGAGGTAAAGTAAGGACACATGGGCAGAATGCACTGGCAGATAGATTTATACTCACTATTGTTACTGTAATCTGGGTTCTTGTTCATGCAGTAGAAGAATGAACTTCATGAATACACACAGGCAGCAAGCATGCATCCTTATTACAAGAAGGCAAATAGCTCCCAGGACTGCTGGGTGGGGGGGAAGAGCCCCTGCTCTCTATTGTCCTATAGTTGTTTTTATCCCTTAAAGATGGGGGAGGTACCAATGTGGGGTCCAGAAAGATGTGGTTTTCTCCCATTGGCCTTGCCCAGTTACCTATATCAGCCCTTGTCCAATAGGGGTTTTAAGGGTGAAAATGTACCATAAGATTTCTTTGTCCTTTTCTTTCCTTAGACTGAGTCACCATTCCTCTCACTCCTTTTTTATCAGTTGAGGAGTAGGTTAGAAATTAAGTAAATGTGGGGGAAGGCACATTTCCCATAGTAAACAAAGCCTGTGGGGAAGGCACACTTCTTATAACAAAACAAGGCCATGATGCGTCGAAGCCCATGCTCCTACACTGACTACTTGAGTTAGTATTCTGCCTCACTATAAGAAATTTTTTTATAATAATCACAGTGAAGGGTCAGATCACTCTCCAGGGCTCCAGATAATAGCTTCTCCCATTTATCTTCACTAATATAATGTTACCAGCCTAGAGTCAGGCAGCTAGGGTCATTCTCCTCAGTGTCTGCATCTAGCCTATCTGGATTTAGAGTGATTACTCAAGAGGAGAGTTTAGACCTAAGATTCCCCTCTAGTTGCCTCTTAAGACTTCTCCCTAGGAGGGCTTTGGCTACGCCTCTGTTACAGCAGGCAGATAGTTAGGCATGGGCAGAGAAGAGGGAGCATGGGGCCAAAAGGCAGGAAACCATGCATCATGCAAACATCAGGGTCCATGGGTAGACAAAGAAAATCCAGAACCTCCAGACTGATAGGAAACCACAACTTTAGGGATGATAAGTGCCCCAGAGGCAAAGAAAGGTAGAAAATGGCACAAATGTCCAATGTTTGGCTGTAACCTGTTGCTCATTATGCCCTCATTATATTAAAATTATAATGAAATTATTATAAAATTAGCTATGCAGATAAGAAGAACCCATCACACACTGACGCCATGATATTTCTGATAAAACCAAATAAGGACAAAAATCCCTCCTCCCTTTGGGAAGGTGAAGCTGGGACAAAAATTCACCTTCCCAGTGAATATCCTGCCCATACAGTTAGATGTCCCATATCACCAGTGTGCCAAAAACCACAGGGCAGCTGCTTGCTTCTCTGCCTGCCTCTCCTTAAGAGGTGTACTTCTCAATTAAATAAATCCTCAATTTTCCTTCTTAATTTACATCTCATTTCTGAAATCTTTCTGTAATTAGACAAGAACCTAACCTCTGAGAACATTTTGGTGGAGCCAGCCAGGTGATTTTTTGATAAGTCTTTACTGCTTGCCTCCTTATGGGCTTGAGAGGTATTGCCTTACTTTCTACTGCTACTCTTCTTCCTGCTATCTTTCACTGTCTTACTGTCTTTCTCATTTTGGACACATTGTGCAAAAACTGTGGTTGTGGGATACACAAGTAAATATCATCAGGGTTGTGCCACGTAAAAGAAATCTCCCACGAAAAGATAGGTGAGTCATGGAATGGTCTAGAGTGATGATAGGTCTGTCCACCCACCTCAAGGCAATTTCCATGCAACATTTTTAGGTACACAGTTAAAAGCATAACACTGCTCCCTCCCTGCAGCTACCCTTATATATTTATCATTGGTCCATCCATGCCTAATTCTCCTTGTCGCCACTCTACGTTCATGTCTCACTCTTACTTTCCACTCTTATTTTGTGCCTTACTCTGCTGGGAATGGGGGGAAAGAAATCTACCAGGCATTTTCCAACCTTTCTGTGAGGTCTCCTACTTCCTCACAGGAAGCAGGGCATGCCTGGCAAAGTTTCCAGCCATTCTCATGGGTAGCTAGGGACCAGAGCTATAGGGGCTTTTCCTCAGGATTTGCCTTATCCACCACTTGATAACTCACCATCAGGTTCAACTGTGTAGAAATATAAAATGTACCCTTAGAGTGTGTGCTGCTGTGTTCACTCTGTATTCAGCCCTGCCTCCCTTACCTAGGCCCAAGAAGGGCTGTGTGGGTTGTGCGCATGGCTGTGACTGGGGCATATATACCTGGGTTGCAACCCACTATGTTACCATCCTCTCACCCTCTCAAGGTCTGCCTGTTTCTGCCCCCACTCTCACCTCACCCTGTTGGGGCTTCCTGGCTTGTGCTGTGGTTGGGGTGGGCTGGGCAGCTCCTCATGCACATGGCTGGGCCCAGGAAATACTTACCCAGGCTTGACCTGCTGTTGCTTCTGCCCTTCCCTTTTCCCATCACAGGGCTTGCCTTCTCTGGGGCCCATGCAATAGGGAATCCCCTCACAGGGCTGCTGGACCTTCTGTCCCTCTAAGTACAGATGGCATGCCTCCACCTTGGCCACCATGCACCCTTCCTAAATCCAGCCCCACCACCTGCACCTGCTGGAGGGATTATGTGGAAAGGGGTAGGGGGGAGGGTGACACCAAGGCTCTAAAATGCCACCCACAAAAGGAAAAGGCAAAGAGAGGTTTTCCCACTAACCATTTCCCTTTCTGGCCAGCACCTGTTTTCATAAACTTACTATTCTTTTAGGGAAAGAAAGCTGGGACTTAAATTGGTCCTAGAAGTATGAGGATTTCCATTCAGGGCAACAAGCCTGAGAACACATGGATTAATCCATAGAATTTATAGAGAAACCTTCAGGAAGGTTGCTCATCCTGGGTCGCATGGATGCCAGGATAGGACACAGGGCCCAGGAAGCTGAGGCCAGCATGGCTGCCACATGGGGAAGTAGTTGACCGCCATTGTGGCTAGGGCTGATGGGACTAGGTGGATGATGGGAATACCTGGAATCAGTCCTGTCTCAGGGAGCCCCAAGGGACATCCTAATGCTAGTGCTCTTCTCTGTTACAGAAGCACTCTCTCCCTGAAGGAAGGGTGGGAAACACTCTCTCCATAACCTTTCTGGTGCATTTTGAGTCAATGGGACAAGTTTTCTCTAGATTCTATAAAAGGAAAATAAAAAAGCTCATTTCATTTTTTTTTTTTGTCTTTTTGCCATTTCTTGGTCCTCTCCCGCAGCATATGGAGGTTCCCAGGCTAGTGGTCGAATCGGAGCTGTAGCCACTGGCCTACACCACAGCCACAGCCACGCGGGATCCGAGCCACGTCTGCGACCTACACCACAGCTCACGGCAGTGACGGATCGTTAACCCACTGAGCAAGGGCAGGGATGGAACCTGCAACCTTATGGCTCCTAGTCGGATTCGTTAACTACTGCGACATGATGGGAACTCCTCATTTCCTTTTTCAATAAAACCTGGCCCTGATAAAAACTTGAGGGTTATGAGGCCTGGCCACAAATTGGAAGCCTCAAGTATAATAGCATCCTACAGTTAGACATCTTTTGCAAAAGGCAGGGAAAATGGAGTGAGGGTTCTCTTTCTCAAGCCATTATCATCCTTTACTAAAATCTTGCCCAATGTGACTCCTATAATCAAAAAAACCTAGGGAATCAGAAAACTCTCCCAACATTATAAACTATCCTCTTAACCTCTCCACTCTCAGGGAAAACCAATCTTCCCTACTCCTACAAGTTTCCCTATTCCTCCAGATTCTTTTGATCCTTCTAAGACCCCCACCACTGTAGAAGGACAGTCCCTGCTGGCACATTTTATCAGCCAGTCTGTCCCTGATATTAGGCAAAAATTCTGTGTGGCCAACAGTACTCTTCAAAGTCCTGAGAAAATCAAGATGAAATTTTTGAAATCCCAACTTGAATACAGTCCCTTTTGTAACTTATAGGTTTCACACAGTTGTACCTGATTTCACAGGTGAAATTTCAGAATGGGAATGCTGAGGTCTCTGTTTTACGTGTATCTATATGTGTGTTGTGGACATATGGCATTGCCAAAACTAATTCATAAAAGAGATCTACTTAATTGGCTTAAAGAAAATTAAGTGCTTATATAAACTCAAAATATAGAAGGTAACTGGCCAGAATTAATTTTGGGTTCATGTGAACTGGGACATCCTCAGTATTAAATTATTATCTGTTATTAAATTTTGTTGATCTAATTAATGTAGACATGTTTGTATAGAGTTATCAATGTTAAGTATAATACCTTTATTGTACCTAGGTTATACTAGAAGTTAAATGATACCTGTTGCAAGTTTGCTAGCAAAAAAAAAAAGCTTGATATGCTAAAGTTTTTATAAATAAATTAAATGTAAATAGAATAATAACTTTTGGATGAATTCTTTAGGAATAATTGTTCTAGGAAAATCTACTTAAGAATGACCACTCCAGGTATTTGGTAATGTGAAAATTACCAAGTTTAGAGTCCTGCTAAGTTATGTTAGATGATGAAAGCTTATTGATTAGCTGGGTCATTTCCAAGTAAAATAAGATACTGAAATATTAATTACTGAACACTGGCTTCATTTCACATAGAAACTTATGGTATTTAGAACTATTAATATCTTTGGTGCCACACTGAGGTATTTTCTATAAGAAAGTACATGCTTTTAAAGAAATTATTGGTATTTGTTTACAAGTCTAGAGTCCTAATATAAAAGCAGTCCATGATTACTTAAGGAAAGTAGGATGTGTGTTTTTAGTAAAAAAGGAATGAGGAATGAAACTGTATTTTATTAAGGGAAAAGAAAGTAAACTGGTGCAAAGTTCGAATTTGGTCTCTGTTAAGAGAAGTTTTTCTTGTAATGCTGCTTGTGATAACAGATTATATGAATTTCTTTGCCTTTAAGTAATTTGTATTTGCTTTTGAAATGTTTTGGTACTTTGGTTGAATGAATGAGTACTGTTTAACAATAACCTATGATTCTATTTGACCAGGTGTTTTGAGGCATCTCAGAAAAATCACTGAACCTACTAGGGTTATTTGATAGATTAAATTACAAGGGAAACATTGTCAAATGAAAGGTAAAAACAAAATCTGTAAAGATAAAGGGATATGTAGATAAAGTGCATTCTACTACCAACAAACAATTAACCCCTCATTGTCAGACTTTTGCCATCCTAATGCCCTTGTAGCATGACAAAGTTCTGCTCCTAAATCAAAGTTAAGATAGGTAAACAATGGCTGTAAATTAAACAGTCAGGGCTGTAGGAAACCTAAGATGGGTCACTTGGTTCTTCCAGGCTCCCTGGCAAACTCAATATTGAAAAAGAAATAGTTAGAAAATGTGGATTCCATTTGGAGTATCCTTTCTACAATCCTCATTTGGCTATTTGGTAAAGAAAAAAAATGAAGGTAATTTTAAAGAAAAGGATTGTTTTGATATATATTCTGGTTTTGTTTACTGGGGTTAATGTCTATGTCTAAAACTCACCTCTCAAATAATTCTTTGCTGCTGTTACATTATTGTAAAGTTTAATTGAATTATTAAGGAAATATTCTAAGCTTGTTTTTGAAGCTGACTGCTGTCATATATCTTTACATGAAAACCAGATGTCCCACGATAATCAGAGTACATACTGGAAAAATTATCATTTAAAGGGCTGTCTCTAGCCCAGATAAAAGGTATTTTTAAGTGTCTCATGCACAAGGAGACTGAATAAAATTAACTCTTAAATTTATATTTCTCACTTAAGTAGGGCCCACATTGGACTGGTCTATAGAGAGAACTTCTGACTTCAAACACACCTTAAAACAAGGCTCTAATAAAAAACAAACAAACAAAAAACACCAACACCAGGATGAAAAGAAGACAGTTAACCCAAGATTGCCAGGCCTGACCCATATGGTTATTTGTTTCCTTTTTGCTTTACCTGTACATCAAATGTTTTTCAATCATGGGCATGATCCTATGTCAATTTTAAAAATCAATCCAATACTTGGGTTTGTGGTCAATTACCTGGATCTAGTACTTCTGATTTAACTTGGTCTGTTTCTCCCCTCCAAGACTCTTATTAGTTGGCCCTTTGGAAATGTAATCTAGGAAAAAAATATAATTCTGTTCATGCCACTATTGATATCACAATAGACAAAGCCAGTATACAATTTCCTTTAAACATGAGGAACAGACTAAGCCAGCCAAACAGGAATATACTGGACTGCACCTTGTGAAAGCTCTTGTCTTAAACTCTTACTTATGACTTGACTAATACTGCTAGCTATATTATTTTGCATTAACTCTTTTTTATGAAAGTGTAATTTCTTACATTGCCAAGTGTTTAACTGAGTCTTTGGTAAAATGATATATAGTTTCATATTATTGTAACAGTGTAACTTTAGATATGGGAAAAGGCAACAAGAGGGAATATTTTCCTAGACCATAACAGACCAGTAAGACAAGTGGTCCAGATACTTTTGGCTGCTGTTAATAAGGCCTAGTCCAGTAATGGCACATTGAGTGGCCTGTCAACGAAATCTTTACCAGATCTAGGAATGAACATTCCTAGCACCATGTGACTAAATTGTCATGGAATGCTTCCTAAAAACTATGGTTGAATTTATGACATGGGAAAGCCCTGTGAACTGGAGATTAGCACTTGCCATCTGTATCTACAAGGATTAAATCTTGAGCTACTAAAACCACTGACCCTCAACACCCCCTGAAAGAAATTCAGGGTGGACATCAGAAATAAGGCACTCTGGGAGTTCCCACCATGCTAGTATCCATGAGGATATGGGTTTGATCCTTGGCCTTGCTCAGTGGGTTAAGGATCCAGCTTTGCCGTGAGCTGTGGTGTAGGTCACAGCAATGGCTCAGATCCTGTGTTGCTGTACCTCTGATGTAGGCCAGCAGCTGCAGCTCCCATTTGACCCCTAGCCTGGGAACTTCCATACACCATAGGCACAGCCCTAAAAAAACAAAACAAAAAAAAAAAAAAAAAAAAAACAAAAAAAAAAGGAAGGAAGAAGAAGAAAAAGAAGGCACTCTCTGCTCGAAAAAAACAAAAAACAAAAACAAAAAAAACTGGTAGAACAGACCTTTGGACAGATATTTTCAGGTAAGGGTTTTTATGAGCCCAAACTCTTGCATCTTTTCTAGCATTATCTAGAAAAATACTAAAATAATTAACCATGACATCTGCTTAGGCCATTAAGGAGAGAAGTAAATGTTAAAGAAATATATGAATTGGGTTCCTGGCTTCACAGGTATAATCAAGGGAAACAAGAATAGACTGAGACTATTAAGAGATGGTTCCCAGGATATACTTGGCTTCTCCCATAATCACTATAGTTTCCATCCTTCTCTTTTGTCCTTGTATTTTTAACAGCCTAGTTATATTTTTATTACCTAAATATAATGACTTCAGCTTCAAATGATTCTGTGACAGGGATTTCAACTCATCCTGGAAGAAGACACCCACTGGACAATACTGCTACCTCCTTTTACACCTCACTCTCCACCACTGTAAATAACCCTGAGGCCCCTATTTGACAGGGAGCAAGGAGGTCTGCACCCACAGGTAGGGACAATACCCCTGCTCAGCTTGAAGCAGTTGCAGAAGATGGATCGTCAGCCCATTTTCCTCTTCAAAGATTTTAAGGGTCCAGACTCCTTGAGGGGAAAAATAGATATACAGATAGCAGAGAAGAAGGGGCATGGGGCCAGATAGCAGGAAACCATGCATCATTCAAATAGCAGGGTCCATGGGTGGACAAAGAAAAGCCAGAACCTCCAGACTGATAGGAAACCACAACTTTTGGGGTGGTAAGTGCACTGGGGGCAGACAAAGAAAGGTTGAAAAGGGTGCAAATCTCCATTGTCTGGATATAACCTATTTCTCATCATGACCTCATTATAATAAAATTAGCTATGCAGGTAAGAAGTACCCATCATATACTGATGTCATAACACTTCTGATAAAACCAAATAAGGACAAAATTCCCTCCTCCCTTCGGGAAGGTGAAGCCAGGATGAAAATTCACCTTCCCAGTGAATACCCCGCCCATGCAATTAGATGCCCCAAATAACCAGTGTGCCAAAAAATACAGTCTCTCTGCCCACCTCTTCTTAAGAGGTGTATTTCTCAATTAAATAAATCCTCAATTTTCCTTCTCAATTTCCATCTTGTTTCTGAATTCTTTCTGTACCGAAGCAAGAACCTAACCTTTGGGAACACCTCCACTCAGTGAGGTCCAAGTTGGCCCCCTCATGGGAAAGCTCAAGGTTAACCAGGCAGGCTGGAGTGATCTAAGGAGGAAGTGAATGCAGGCTTTGTTATAGAATATACAGGCTCAGTTACTACTGAGCCTCAGAAAGTAGGTCTCTCCAGAGATATCCCTAGAAACCAGTTATCAGCTAGGCGTGAGGAGAAGGCAGTTTTAGGGCCTAGACCTAGAGAAAGGGGTAGGGCAGAGAGAAAATTTCGCTGGAAAAAATAACCGTTCAGTCTTGCTGGATTTCCAAGTATTCTTGAATCCTCCATATTGCTGCTAAGCAATCATTAGGCCATGTTCTAAGTGCTTTTTTGTCTTAACTAATTTAATTTTCATAACAGCCTTATGAGATAGGTACTATGATTATCATCCCTATCTTTCAGATGAGGAAAAAATCAGAGAGACCAATGAACATGTTCACAGTCATACAGCCAGAAAATAGCAATAGATTCAAGAATTCTCACTCAGGTCACTCTACCCACAAATATATTCAAATCCCTCCCACCGGTGGGAGGGAGACCCTTCCATCTTGACTCCTTAAGGAATTACTATGCCTCTGGGTTTATTTCAACAGACTTCAAGATTCTCCAGAAATAACCTCATGCATACCCCCACCCAACCACTTCCTTCCACTTCCCTCTGACAACCTTGTCTCCCTCATCCCAGCCTTTCTCCTATGGAAAAACAGTCTCAGTTCAGAGGTCCTCCCTACATGATCAACCTGTAAATCATTCTTCAATACCAAAAGACCATTAGTTTTCATGTCATCCCTGCTGGGGAAACTCTATATTTGAGAGTTGAAAAGAAGCATTCATTCATTTCATTTACTACCACTATTCCTAAGAACCTCAAGAGAGCTTCCTGCTACATGTGGCATAAACTCTAAAGTTGTTTAATGCATTATTCTGATAATAATAGTAACAGCTGTAATTTTGAGCACAGAGTACCTAGAACTATGTTAAGTACTCTATCTGAATTATCTGATCCATAGGGGAATCTTGGGGTACACCTATCCCCAGGATCAGAGGTTAAGCAATTTACCTGGGGATATGCAGTTAGGCAGTAAAAATATCGGCCTCTGTTCTGACAAGTTCCTTGATATAATTAAACATTATTAGACAACTATACAATGTGTACTACATATTATGCTAGGTACATTTTGAATATGGTAGTAGTACATTTACCAAGGACTTAATATGTGCCATGTGCAATGTTAAATCCTTTCATATCACACAACTTCATTTAATACAGTGGCACCATGAGACAAAGTTGACAGTCTTGCTTCATGGGTGATGCAACTAAGATTAGAGAAGAGTTAGCACCAAGGTCATTAAGCTAGAAAGTGCACAAAACTAGGTTCAGAACCAGGTGTTTCTGACTGAAAATACTTTGCTTTTCCAAGTATGGCATCTTGGCTCTTATCAATCAATAATGAAATTAGAATATAAAAAAAAGGGAGTGGGCCTGAATGAGGAGAGTTCTGAGTTCAAACCCTGAGTTGTGCCTTTGATAAAGTTTCTTCATTTGAACTAAGATAGAAATACTGTATTTCTTTAGTTTTTGTGCAAATCACAAAAATTTGTAAATGCTCAATAGTTGTGAATATCTATCAACCTAACATCTATCTCATATTTTTTTTACAAGTGTTATTGGGAGTTCCCATCATGAACAGTGAAAATGAATCCGACAAGGAACCATGAGGTTGTGGGTTTGATCCCTGGCCTTGCTCAGTGGGTTAAGGATCCAGCATTGCTGTGAGCTGTGGTGTAGATGGCAGACGCAGCTCAGATCTGGTCTGTGACTGTGGCATAGGCTGGCAGCTGTAGCTCCGATTAGACCTCTAGCCTGGGAACCTCCTTATGCCATGGGTGTGGCCCTAAAAAAAAAGACAAAAGACAAAAAAAAGTGTTTATTGAAGTATAGTTGATTTACAATGTTGTAATAATTTCTGCTATACAACAAAGTGACTGTTATACATATATAAACATCCATTATTTTTCATATCCTTTTCCCAAATGTATTATCACAG
The DNA here is from genome assembly GCF_016906955.1 of Phacochoerus africanus. Lineage (NCBI taxonomy): Eukaryota > Metazoa > Chordata > Mammalia > Artiodactyla > Suidae > Phacochoerus > Phacochoerus africanus. The sequence continues at coordinate 56,913,520 of NC_062560.1, forward strand.
AATATTGGATAGGGTTCCTTGTGCTACAGAGCAGGTCCCTGTTGGTCAGTCTTTCCATATACCACAGTGTGTATATGCCAATCCAAAACTGCCAGTCCATCACCCCACCTGCCTCCTTTGATAACCATAAGTTTGTTTTCAAAGTCTGTGAGTATGTTTCTGTTCTGCAAATAAGTTCATTTTTATCCTTTTCTTATATTTCACATGTAAATGATAGCATATGATGTTTTTCTTTCACTGACTGAATCACTTCACTTATTATGATAATCTCTAGGTCCATCTGTGTTGCTGCAAATGGCATTATTTCATTATTTTTTACGGCTGAGTAATATACCATTGTATATGTGTGTCACATCTTTATCCATTCTTCTGATGATGGACATTTAGATTGCTTCTATGTCTTGGCTATTGTGAATAATGCTGCTACGAACATTGGGGTACTTGTATCTTTTTAAATTATGGTTTTCTCCAGATATATGCCCAGGAGTGGAATTGCTGGATAATATGGTAGTTCTATTTTTAGTTTTTTGAAGAACTTCTAAACTATTTCCCATAGTGGTTTACAAATGTGCATTCCCACCAACAGCATAGAAGGGTTCCCTTTTCTCCATGCTCTCTCCAGCATTCAGTATTTGTAGACACTTTGATGATGGCCATTCTGGCTTATTTCAGGTAATACCTTGTTGTAGTTCTGATTGGCATTTCTCTAGTAATAAGTTATGTTAAGCATCATTTCATGTGCCTATTAGCCATATGCATGTCTAATAAAAATAAACATTTTTTGATAAATATTCAGAGCTTCTGCCCATTTTCTGACTGGGTTGTTTTTTCTTTGATATTGAGCTGCATGAGTTGTTTGCATATTTTGGAGATTCATCCCTTGTCAGCTGCTTCAATTGCACATATTTTCTCCCATTATGTGGGTTGCCTTTTTTGTTTTCTGTTGGTTTTTTAATGGTTTCCTTTGCTATGCAAAACTTTTAAGTTTAATTAGTTCCCATTTCTTTATTTGTGTTTTCATATTCATTACTCTAGGAGATGGATCCAAAAGATACTGTTAAGGTTTATGTCAGAGAGTGTTCTGTCCATATTTTTCCTGAGAGTTTTATATTATCCAGTCTTATATTTATGTCTTTAATCCATTTTGAGTTTATTTTTGTGTATGGTATTAGAGAATGTTCTAATTACATTCTTTTACATGAGGCTGTCACATTTACCACTGGAATAAAAAGAATAAAATATCTATGAATAAACCTACTGAATGAGGCAAAAAAACTGTACTCTGAAATCAATAAGTCACTGATGAAATAAATCAAAGATGACACAAACAGATGGAAAGATATACCATGTTCTTGGATTGGAAGAAACAATATTGTGAAAAAAACAATAATACCAAAGGCAATCTACAAATTCAGTACAATCCCTATCAAACTACCCATGGCATTCTTCACAGAACAAGAACAAAAAAAAAATTAAATTTGTATGGAAACACAAAAGACCCCAAATAGCCAAGTCAATCCTAAGAAAGAAAAGTGGAGCCAGAAAAATAAGACTCCCTGACTTCAGAAGATAGTACAAAACTACTGTCATCAAAACAGTATTTCAGTTAAAAGGCTCTCTCGGATTTAGATTAAGATGGTGGAATAGAAGGACTGGAGCTCAAATTCTCTTGTAAAAACAACAACATTCACAACTAAAGACAGAGCATTCTTAACCCAAATGGACCGGAGACCTTAAAAAAGATATCCTACTCCAGAAGAAAAAGAGGAGGACAAATCAAGAGCCTCCAGGAAAAAGACTTGAGACTGTTGATGCTGAAGAGGATGCAAGACATTGGAAATAAACTGGAGGCAAAGATGGATAACTTACGGGAAACACTGACCAAAGAGATACAAGATATAAAACTTAAACAAGAAGAGATGCAAAATACAATAACTGAAATAAAAAATTCACTGGAAGCAGCCAACAGAAGAATACAGGAGGCAGAAGAACAAATAAGCAAGGTGGAGGACAGATGAGTAGAAATCACGGACACAGAACAGAAAAGAGAAAAAAGACTGAAAAGAAAGGAAGAGGGTCTCAGAGAACTCTGGGACAACGTGAAACGTACCAACATCCGTATTATAGGGGTGCCAGAGGAGAAGAGAAAGAGAAGGGACAGAAAAAATATTCCACGAGACAATAGCCGAAAATTTCCCTCACATGGGAAAGGAATCACTCACTCAAATCCAGGAAGCACAATGAGTACTGTATAAAATAAACCCAAGGAGGAATACACCAAGACACATATTAATCAAACTGACCAAAATTAAAGACAAAGAGAAAATCTTGAAAGCAGCTTGGGAAAAGAAACAAGTAACACACAAGGGAACCCCGATAAGGCTATCGGCAGATTTTTCAGCAGAAACTCTGCAGGCCAGAAGGGAGTGGCATGATACACCTGACGTGATGAAAGGAAAAAACCTCCAACCAAGATTACTCTACCCAGCAAGGCTCTCGTTCAGATTTGAAGGAGAAATCAAAACCTTCTCAGATAATCAAAAGCTGAGAGAATTCAGCAACACTAAACCAGCCTTACAACAAATACTAAAGGAACTTCTATAGGCAGAAAAGAACAAAGAAGAAGGAAAGGAAAAAGATCAGCAAAAACAAATTCAAAGTAATTAATAAAATGGCAATAAGAACATACATATCAATAATTACCTTACATGTGAATGGACTAAACGCCCCAACCAAAAGACATAGACTGGCTGAATGGATACAAAAACAAGACCCATACATATGCTCTCTTCAAGAGACCCACTTCACTTCTAGGTACACATACAAATTGAAAGTGAGAGGATGGAAGAAAATATTTCATGCAAACAGGCATCAAAGGAAAGCTGGAGTAGCGATACTCATATCAGACAAAATAGACTTTTAAATGAAGAATATTTTCTGGGACAAAGAAGGACATTACATAATGATCAAAGGATCAATCCAAGATGATGTTATAACAATTTTAAATATCTATGAACCCAACACAGGTTCACCACAATATATAAGGCAACTGCTAACACCTTAAAGGACAAATCGACACTAACACAATCATAGTGGGGGACTTTAACACTTCACTTACAGCAAAGGATAGATCATCCAGAGAGAAAATCAATAAGGAAACACAGGCCCTGAATGATGCATTAAACCAGATGGACTTAAGAGATATTTATAGGACATTTCATCCAAAAGCAAAAGAATACACGTTCTTCTCAAGTGCACATGGAACATTCTCTAAGATTCACCATATCCTGGGCTACAAATCCAACCTCAGTAACTTTAAGAAAATTGATTTCATATCAATCATCTTTTCCTACAACAATGCTATACGACTAGAAAACAACAACAAGAAAAAAACTGCAAAAAACACAAACACGTGGAGAATAAAAAACATGCTACTAAACATCCAGTTAATAACTGAAGAAATCAAAGAGGAGATTAAAAAATACCTAGCAGCAAATGACAATGAAGATATGACACTCCAAAACCTATGGGATGCAGCAAAAGCTGTTCTAAGAGGAAAGTTTATAGCAATACACACCCACTTCAGGAAACCAGAAGAAGCTCCAATAAACAAACTTTACATCTAAAGCAGCTCGAGAGAGAACAGACAAGTTCTAAAGTTAGTAGAAGGAAAGAAATCATAAAGAACAGAGCAGAACTTAATGAAATAGAAACAAAGAAAACCATAGAAAAGATCCATGAAACGAAAAGCTGGTTTTTTGAAAAGATCAACAAAACTGATAAACTCCTAGCCAGACGTATCAAGCAAAAAAGAGAGAGGACTCTAATCAATAAAATTAGAAATGAAAAAGGAGAAGTAACAACGGACACCACAGAAATACAAAGGATCATAAGAGACTACTACATGCAACTATATGGCAATAAAATGGAAAACCTAGAAGAAATGGATGAATTCTTAGAAAAGTACAATCTTCCAAGACTAAACCAAGATGAAATAGAAGAGATGAATGGACCCATCACAAGAACTGAAATTGAAACTGTGATTAAAAAATTCCAACAAACAAAAGTCCAGGACCAGATGGCTTCACAGGCAAATTCTATCAAACATTTAGAGAAGAGCTAACACCTCTCTTTCTGAAACTATTTCAAAAAACTGCGGAGGAAGGGACACTCCCAAACGCATTCCATGAGGCCACCGTCACCCTGGTACCAAAACCAGACAAGGACTCCACAAATAAAGAAAACTACAGGCCAATATCACTGATGAACATCGATGCAAAAATCCTCAACAAAATACTAGCAAACCGTATCCAACAATACATTAAAAGGATTGTACATCATGATCAAGTGGGATTTATCCCAGGGATGCAAGAGTTCTTCAATATCTGTAAATCCAACAGTGTGATACACCACATTAACCAACTGAAGAATAAAAACCATATGATCCTCTCAATAGACACGGAAAAAGCCTTTGACAAAATCCAACACCCATTTCTGATAAAAACCCTTCAGAAAGTGGGCATAATGGGAACCTACCTCAACATGATAAAGGCCATATATGACAAAGCCACAGCAAACATCATTCTCAATGGTGAAAAGCTGAAAGAATTCCCACTTAGATCAGGAACAAGACACGGATGAAAGAAATCAAAGATGACACAAATAGATGGAAAGACATACCATGCTCTTGGATTAGAAGAGTTAATATTATCAAAATGACTATACTACCCAAGGCAATCTACAGATTCAATGCAATCCCTATCAAAGTACCAAGGACATTTTTCACAGAACTCGAACAAAATCTTTTAAAGTTTGTTTGGAAGCACAAAAGGCCCAGAATAGCCAAAGACATCCTGAAAAAGAAAAATGGAGCTGGAAGCATCAGGCTCCTGGACCTCAGACTACAAAGCCTACAAAGCAACAGTCATCAAAACCATATGGTACTGGCCTAAAGACAGAAATATAGATCACTGGAACAGGTTAGAAAGCCCAGAATTAAACCCACGCACCTACAGCCAACTCATCTATGACAAAGGAGGCAAGGATATACAGTAGAGAAAGGACAGCTTGTTCAATAAGTGGTGCTGGGAAAACTGGACAGCCACATGGAAAAGAATGAAACTAGAATACTCCCTAACACCATACACAAAAATAAACTCAAAGTGGATTAAAGACCTAGATATAAGACCAGACACTATCAAACTCCTAGAGGAAAACATAGGCCAAACACTCTCTCACATAAATGACAGCAATGTCTTCTCAGATCCACCTCTTAGAGTAATGACACTAAAAACAAAAATAAACAAATGGGACCTAATCAAACTTACAAGTTTCTGCACAGCAAAGGAAACCCTAAACAAAACGAAAAGACAACCCTCAGAATGGGAGAAAATCTTTGTAAGTGAATCAACTGACAAGGGATTAATCTCCAAAATTTATATACAACTTCTGCAGCTCCATCCCAAAAAAACAAGCAACCCAATCCAAAAATGGGCAGAAGATCTAAACAGACAGTTCTCCAAAGAAGACATACGGATGGCCAAAAAACACATGAAAAGATGTTCAACATCACTCATAATTAGAGAAATGCCAATCAAAACCTCTCTGAGGTACCACCTTACACCAGCCAGAATGGCCATCATCCAAAAGTCTACAAACAAGAAGTGCTGGAGAGGGTGTGGAGAAAAAGGAACCCTAGTACACTGCTGGTGGGATTGTAAATTGGTGCAGTCACTGTGGAAAACAGTACGGAGATGCCTCAGAAAACTACAAATAGAACTACCATTTGATCCAGCAATCCCACCTCTGGGCATCTATCCAGAGAAAACCACAACTCGCAAAGACACATGTACTCCGATGTTCACTGCAGCATTATTTTCAATAGCCAAGACATGGAAACAACCTAAATGTCCATCGACAGAGGAGTGGATCAAGAAGATGTGGTACATACACACAATGGAATATTACTCAGCCATTAAAAGGCACAAAATACCCGCATTTTTAGCAACATGGACGGACCTAGAAATTATCATGCTAAGTGAAGTCAGCCATACAATGAAACACCCAGGTGAAATGCTTTCACTGACATGTGGAATCTGAAAAAAAAAAAAAAGGATAGACTGAACTTCTTTGTAGAACAGATGCTGACTCACAGAGTTTGAAAAACTTATGGTCTCCGGAGGAGACAGTTTGGGGGGTGGGTGGATGCGCTTTGGTTGTGGGATGGAAATCCTATAAAATTGGATTGTGATGATTATTGTACAACTATAAATGTAATAAATTCATTGAGCAATAAAAAAATCCTAAAAAAATAAATTCACGTAAAGATCAGAAAACATACATCATAAATAGCAAAATCAATTTAAAAATTTAAAAAAATAAAGTGATGAAAGGGGAAAACCTATCACCAAAAATTCTCTACCCATTAAGGCTCTCATTCAGATTTGACAGTGAAATCAAAAACTTTCCAGAAAAGTAAAACCTAAAATAATTCAGCACCATCAAACCAGCTTTACTGCAAATGCCACAGGAACTTCTCTAAGCAGAAAAGAAAAGGCCACAATAAGAAACAAGAAAATTTGCCTTTGGGATGGATGGGCAATGAGATTTTGCTCTATAGCACTGGGAACTATGTCTAATCACTTCTGATGAATCTATACATGTATGTGTAACCAGATCAACACACTGTATAGGAGAAAATTGAAAGAACATTGTAAAACAAGTATAATGAAAAAAAATTAAAAAATAAAAAATATTTAAAAATTTTAAAAAAAATTAAAAAAGAATCAAGAAAATTACAAAATGGGAAAGCTCACTGGTAAAGGCAAACATCAGTAAAGGTAGAAAATCACCCAAACAAAAACTTAATATCTAAACCAACAATCATGAGTGGAAGAGAGTACATATGCAAGATATTTGAATGAATTTGAATTTAAGAGATCAGCAACTTTATAATTCATATATGTATATCGTATATGATATATATTTATATGATATTTTAAGTGGCTGAGATATACTGCTATATTGAAACTTCATTGTAACCAGAAGCCAAAAATCTACAGTAGAAACACACACACACAAAGAAAAAGCAACCCAAACACAACACTAAAGATAGTCATAAAATCACAACAGAAGAGAACAAAAGAGGAAGGGAAGAAAAAAGAAAGGCTTACAAAACAAAAACAAAAACAAAAACGTTAACATGATGGCAATGAGAGCATCCATATAGAGAGCTACCTTAAATATAAACAAATTTATGCTCCAACCAAAAGACACAGACTTGCTGAAAGGACATTAAAAACAAGGCCTGTGTATATTCAGTCTACAAAAGACTCACTTCAGATCTAGGAACACATACAGAATGAAAGTGAGGGGATAGAAAAAGGTATTCCATGTAAATGGAAATCAAAATAAATCTGGAGTAGCAATATTCATATCAGACAAAATAGACTTCAATGTAAGGATAACTTGATCCCCTTGCTGTACAGTGGGAAAATTAAAAAAATAAATAAATAAATAAATAAATAAATAAATAAATAAAAATAGGAGGCTGAAGAATTCCAAAAAAAAAATAAAAAATAAAAAATAAAGACTGTTACAAGAGACAAAAAGATATCATGAGACATATTTCTACAATATTTTCTTAGCCTCTTTGCTGAAAACTCCATCTTGTTCTGCTTTACTTTACCCCATCTTCCTGCTTGAAAAATAGTCACAGTGGTGGTAAATGACTTGAGCTTAAGAACAAAGAACTAAAGGCATAAGTTATTCATAGGGTCAGCTGAATGAGGACATAATGTGTTGGTCTAGGCACGCTGGACCTGTGCAGATTAGTATGCTGTTTGCACAAGCATGATATGTCCTCTAAGGAATAAGAGAAAGAGGAACCTCGTGGCCCCAAGTGGTTTATGAGTGGTCATTAGCAGAATATGCATTAGCAAAGAGAACCAAGGTGCAAACCTAGGCAGACTGGGTTGCCACAGATAGGCATGCCATTTGCAGAAGCACAGTGAGGATACTCTGAAATGCTGTGCATAGATAGCTAATGCCAAGCTTCCTCAAATTTTCATGACTGTTAAATGCCTAAAGGTAAAAGCTTAATCATCTACCAGCTATGTGTCTTTTAAAATAATAAAATAACTTATAAAATAATAAAAAACCCTATATCTTCCACCTATAGCCCCCTCCTCACTTGATGTAATCCTAAAGAGCACAATAAAAGCAGTGTGGTTTCTTGAGGTGGTGCTCTTGGTCCTTGAGATCTTGAGTCTCTTGGTTCCCACCTTTAATTAAGATAAATATCTCTGTGTCTTGTTTTATGTTAACATTTTTCCTTAAGTTTCACAGCACCCATTCTCCAGCCTCACCCTGCTGAGCAAGTCTCCGCAAAGAGGAACATTACATAAAGATCAATTGATCAATCAAGAAAAATAAATAACAATTGTAAATAAATGGATACCTCAATGTATAAGGCAAATTCTCAAAGATGTAAAAGGAGAAATTGACAGTAATATAGTAATAGTGCTCCACTCACATCAATGGACGGATCAACAAGACAGAAAATCAATAAGGAAACACAGGCTTTAATTTACACCTTAGACCAGATGAACCTAATTGAGATTCATAGAGCATTTCATCCACAAGCAGCAGAATACATTCTTTTCAAGTTAAAATGGAACATTCTCCAGGATAGATCACACACCACAAGTCAAGCCTTGGTAATTTTAAGAAAATTGAAATTACATCAAGCATCTTTCCTGACCACAGCACTATGAGATTAGAAATACAGTACAGGAAAAAATATTCCAAAAAAAAGAAGATGAGACTAAACAATATGCAACAAATAACCTTCCAAGAGGAAATAAAAAATACCCAGAGACGAATGAAATTGAAAGTATGATGATCCATTACCTACTGGGTGCTGCAAAAGCAATTATAAGAGGGAAGTATAGCAATCCAAACTTATCTCAGGAAACAAGAAAAATCTCAAACAACCTAATTTTTACACTCAAAGCAACTATAGAAAGTAGAACAAACAAAACCCAAAATTAACAGAAGGAAAGACATAATAAAGATCAGACCAGAAATAAATACAATGGAGATAAAGAAAACAATGGAAAAGATCAGTTAAACAAAAAGCAGATTCTTGAAAAAATTTTAAAAAATGATACTCTTCAAGAAAAAAGGGGAGAGGGCTCAAATTGAGTAAAATTAGAAACAAAAACGGAGAAGTTACCACTGATAAATCATACAAATAAAAGCCTACTACATAAAAGCCTACTACAAGCAATTATATGAAAATAAAATGTGTAATCTTAAAGAAACTGACACATTCTTAGACTATACAATCTAACACACCTGAACCAAGAAGGAATAGAAAATATGAACAGACCAATTACAAGTACTGAAATTTAATCTGTGATTTAAAAACTCCCAGCAAACAAAAGTTTGGCAAATCCTATCAAGTATTTAAATAGGAGTTAACACCTATCCCTTTGAAATTGCTCCAAAAACCTGTGGAGGAATGAACATTTCTGAGTTCATTCTACGAGACCACCATCAAACTGATATCAAAACCAGATAAAGATATCACAAAGAAAAATAAATTACAGGCCAATATCACTGATTAACACAGATGCAAAAATCCCTAACAAAGCACTGGCAAAATGAATCCAATCATACATTAAAAGAATGATATACCATGATCAAGGAGGATTTATCACATGGATGCAAGGATTATTTAAATCAATTCATGTGATACACCACATTAACAAACTGAAGAATAAAAAACATATCATCCTTTCAATAGATGCAGAAAATGCTTTTGATAACATTCAACTATTTATGATAAAACTGTTCAGAAAGTGGACATAGAGGGAGCATACCTCAACATAATAGATGCTATATATGACAAACCCACAGTTAACATCACACTTGATGGTAAAAATCTGAAAACAATTCTTCTAAGATCAGAAATAAGAAAAGGCTGCCCACTCTTGCCACTTTTATTAAATACAGTTTTGGAAGTACTAGGCAAAATAATCAGAGGAAAAAAAGAAATAAAAGGAATCCAAATTGGAAAAGAAGTAGTACTGGTCATTATTTGTAGACATGTTACTAAACATAGAAAATCCTAAAGATGCTACCAGAAAACTACAAGAGTTCACCAAATGAATTTGGTAAAGTTTCAAGACACCAAATTAAAACAGAGAATTCATTGAATTTCTATACAGTAGTAATGAAGGAAAAGAAAGAGAAATTAAGGGAAACATCTCATTTACCATTGCTTCAAAAAGAATAAAATCCCTAGAAAATAAACCAACCTAAGGAGGCAAAAGAAATCTACTCTGAAAACTGCAGATGCTGATGAAAGAAATTAGAGATGACACAGAAAGATATACCTTGTCTCTGGATTGGAATAATCAATATTGTTAAAATGACCATACCACCCAAGGCAATCTACAGATTCAATGCAATCCATTTTATATTATCAATGGCATTTTCCACAAAACTAAACATTAAACTTTGTATGGAAACAACAAAGACCCTGAATAGCCAAAGCAATCCTGAGTAGAAAATTTGAGGTGGAGGAATCAAGATCCCTGATTTCAGACTAAACTAAAAAGTTACAGTAATCAGTATGGTACTAGAAAAAAACAGACATAGATCAATGGAAGAAGATAGAAAGCTCAGAAATAAATCCATGCACCTATGGTCTATTAATCCACAACAAAGGAGGCAAGACTATACAATGGAGAAAAGACAGTCTCTTCAATTATTGGTGCTGGGAAAACTGGACATCTACATGTAAAGAATAAAATTAGAACATTTTCTAATACCATACACAAAAATAAGCTCAAAATGGATTAAATACCTAAATGTAGGACTGCATACTCTAAAACACCTAGAGGCAAATATAGGCAGAACACCATTTGATATTAATTACCAGCAATATGTTTTTGGATCTGTCTCCTAGAGTAATAAAAACAAAAATAAACAAATGAGACCAAAAATTCTCAACACAATTTTAGGCAACAGAAACCAACAACATATGAAAAAGATCATACACCACGACCAGGTGGGATTCATCCCAGGATCACAAGGATGGTTCAATATGTGCAAATCAATCAACATCATAACCACACTAACAAAAGAAAAGACAAAAAACACATGATCATCTCAACAGATGCAGAAAAAAAGCATTTGACAAAGTCCAACATCCATTCATGACAAAAATTCTTACCAAAGTGGGTATAGAGGGAACATACCTTAGCCATTTATGACAAACCCACAGCAAATATAATACTCAATGGAGAAAAGCTGAAAGCCTTCCCACTAAAATCTGGAACAAGACAAGGATGCCCACTCTCACCGCTGTTATTCAACATAGTGTTGGGAGACCTAGCCACAGCAATCAGACAAACAAAAAAATAAAAGGCATCCAAATAGGAAGAGAAGAGGTAAAACTGTCACTGCATGAAGATGGCAAGATACTATATATAGAAAATCCTAAGGCTTCAACCCAAAAACTACTTGAACTGATCAACAAATTTGGCAAAGTAGCAGGATATAAGATTAACATTCAGCAATCAGTTGTACTTCTGTGAAATCAGTCATATTTCTAATGAAATATTAGGAAAGGAATACAAAATTATAATACGTTTTAACACTGCACCCCAAAAACCCAAACACCAGGGATACACCTGACTGAGGAGGTAAAAGACTTATATGCTGAGAACTATAAAACATTAATCAAGGCAAGTAAAAAGATGTAAAGAAATGGAAAGATATTCCATGATCCTGGGTTGGAAAAATTAATATTAAAATAAAAATCAATATTGTAAAAATACCCAAAGCAATCCACAAATTCAATGCAATCCTTATCAAATTAACCATGAAGTTTTTCACAGAACTAGAACAAAAAATCCAAACATTTAGATGGAACCGCAAAGGACCCAGAACTGCCAAAGCAATTCTGAGGAACAAAAACCAAGCAGGAGGCATAACTCTCCCAGAATTCAGGCAATATTACAAAGCCACAGTCATCACGACAGTGTGGTACTGGTGCCAAAACAGACATACAGATCAGTGGGACAGAATAGAGAACTCAGAAATAAACCCAGACACCTATGGTCAATTACTCTTTGACAAAGGACGCAAGAACATAAAATGGGAAAAAGACAGTCTTTTCAGCAGGCATTGCTGGGAAACCTGGACAGTCGCATGCAAATCAATGAAACTAGAACAAACCCTCACACCATGCACGAAAATAAACTCAAAATGGCTGAAAGACTTAAATATAAGACAAGACACCATCAAATTCCTCGAAAAGAATGTAGGCAAAACATTCTCGCACTTCAACCTTACAAATATTTTCTCAGGTCAGTCTCCCAAAGCAACTATGTCTAGATACTTACAATGGAGTGTGACAATGGGAGAAAATATTATGTATACATGTATGTGTAACTGGGTCCCCATGCTGTATAATGGAAAAAAATTGTGTTGGGGAAATAACAAAAAAATTAAAAATAATTTTAAAAATTGTTATATGGCATTTATGACAATTGCTTCATACTTCCTCTGTTCTCATCTTCGTTTGTTTGTTAAATTTGTGGCTCTCTACTCTGACTCTATTCCATGGCTCTGACTCCACTATAATTAAGAATTCTTCTATACTTTCTCCTTCTGCATTTGGGTCCCTGACTTGCCTACATTTTTGTTTACCATGCCTTCCTGGTCCACTCCTTATTGTTTATGGGAAGGACTACCATTTGGTCCAGCAATTCCACATCTGGGTATATATCTGAAGAAAGAAAAAAAACACTAATTTGAAAAAATACAGGAGTTCCCCTTGTGGCTCAGTGGAAATGAATCTGACTAGGAACCATGAGGTTGTGGGTCCCATCTCTGGCCTTACTCAGTGGGTTAAGGATCTGGCATTGACATGAGCTGTGGTATAGATCACAGATGCCGCTTGGATCTGATGTTGCTGTGGCTGTGGCATAGGCTGGCAGCTGTAGCTCCGATTCAACCCCTAGCCTGAGAACCTCCATATGCCGCGAGTGCGGCCCTAAAAAGCAAAACAAAAAACAAAAACAAACAAACAAAAACAACAAAAACACTATGTTATATCTATCTATCTATCTATCTATCTATCTATCTATCTATCTATCTATATAAATACACCCCAATGTTCATAGCAGCATTATATGAGTTAGGAAATATCTGGAAGCAACCTATGTGGCTATCAAGAGATGGATGAAGATGCGATATATGTATACACATACACACATATAAATAGAATAAAATATTATATTGAGCTATAAGAAATGATGAAATCTTGCCATTTTGCAACAACATTGATGGATCTGGAGGGTATTATGCTTAGTGAAATGAGGTGAACACAGCAAGCCAAATACTCTGTTATCACTTATAAGTGAAACCTAAAAAATAAGGCAAATAAATGAATAAACAAAACAGAAACAAATTCACAGATATAGGGAACAAACTAGTGCTTACTGGTGGGGAGAAAGAAGCAGGGAGGGGCAAGACAGAAGTTGGGGATTGAGAAATAAAAACTGCTACATATAAAATAAAGATAGAGTGATATTGTACAGCACAGGGAACATAGTCAATATTTTATAACTTTAAATGAGTAAAATCTATAAAAATATGAATCACTATGTTGTACACCTAAGACTAATATTGTGAATCAGCTATGCTCTAATAATTTTTTTTTGGCTATTTAGGGCCATACCCCTGGCATATGGAGGTTCCCAGGCTAGGGATCAAATTGGAGCTGCAGCCGCCGGCCTATGCCACAGCTCACAGCAACTCTGGATCCCCAACACACTGCGCAAGACTAGGGATCGAACCCACATCCTCATGGATGCTAGTCAGGTTAGTTGACCACTGAGCCATGAAGGGAACTCCTTCTATTAAAATTTCTTAAATAGGTTTTTCTTTTGCAACACATGCAGCATGTGGACTTTCCCAGGCCAGGGACTGAGCCTTACCACAGCTGTGACCTAAGCCACAGCAGTGACAACACTGGATCCTTAAACACTAGGCCACCAGGGAACTCCTAATTATTTTTTAAATAAATTAAAACTGGTGTTTCAAATCTCCCTTATATACCTCTTCTTTTTTTTTTCTTTTTACTTTTTTATAGATAAATTCTTGAAAGAGTTGTCAGCATTAGATGGTAACATTCTCCACCTTTCATGTACCTTTCAGCTTATTCTAACCTGGCTTCTATCTCCACAGCACCACCCAACTTCCACTCTTGCAAGGTGACCAGTGGTCTCCATTTCAATAAACCAACAGAACTGTATCAGCCCTCTTCTTTCTTCTTCTTTTTTTTTTTTTGCGTTAGTCATAGTTTTTCTTTTCTTTCTTTTTTATTTTATTTCTGCAATACATTTTTTTTTTTACTGTACAACATTGTGACCCTGGTACAACCACTATGGAGGTACTGTAGAAAACTACATAGAACTACCATATGACCCAGAAGTCCCATTCTTAGGCATATATCCTGACAAAACTTTCATTGAAAAAGATGCATGCACCCTCATGTTCATTGCAGCACTATTCACAATAGCCAAGACATGGAAACAACCTTCTTCTTTCTTGACCAACTTTCTTTTAAAAACATTTTCTCTTGGCTTCTAGAACACCAAAGGTTTCTATATTTCCTCCTATTCCTTTGTCTGCTCTTTCTCTTGGCCAGTTCTCTTTGTTTTTTGGTTCATACCCCTCTCCTGGATATTTAAACATTAGTAATCCTCAAGGCCAAAGCCATTGCTCCCTTCTCTTCTGAATCTATATTCTTTCCCTGGGTGATTGCAACCATGTTCCTAGCTTCATCAGGAAAATATAACTAAAATTAATGTCATCCATTTTAAGAAGTACTATTAATTTTGTATCACCAAGAAAGCAAAAATGTTCCCAATTAAATTATGTCTAAAATCTTCTAGTTGCACACCAAATTCCTCTCTGTAGTATTCCCAACTCAGAAAGTGACACCACCATTCCCTTGGTTGTGAAAGCTAGAAACTAGGAATCTGGGACTTCTATTCTCTCTACCTCACCACCTCCTACCCTTATATCTAATCAGACTCTATATCCTATGATTTTACATCTATATTAATCCCTTAAAATGCTCATCTCTCTGACTCTTTTACAAGCTTAATAGAAGCTATCACCTCTCTTGCCTGATTTACCTCAAAAGCAACTTATATCTCCCTAATCTTTTGATTAGCTATTCAGCAGGCAGAGTGATCTTTTCAAATTCAAATTTGACCATGCCACTTCCATAATGAAAATGATGAAAACTCTTCAGTAGTTTCTTATCAATCTCAAGAAAAGGTCCAAATTCTTTCTGCGACCTATAAAGCTCCTGTCCACCTCTCCACACTTGTCTCATGCCACTCTTTATGTGCCAAGTACATACTGGCCTTCTTTTTGATTCTCAAATACTTCACCCTCCTCACTGCCCAAGGACTTTGTACACATGCTCTCTCCTCTTCCTATACTCTCTTCCTTCTCTTTATCCAATTAACTCCTATTCATTTCTTAGCCTTCAACTCAAGCTTCACCTCCTCAGGGAATTTGTCTTACATTATCTCAGATTATATATTCTCATAGCACATTTCTCTTTTTCATAATTTAAAATTTTGATTAACTTAGTGTGTGAATCACATCTTATTCCTGAGCTTGGTACTTGAATGTAAGTTGCATGAAGGCAGGGGAAGTGCTGGGGACTAACCTAGGTACTGTGTCTTCAGAACCTAGCATAATGCTGGTGACAGAGTAGGTACTCAGTTCATATTCGTTAATGAATAAATTGATGGGATGCAATAGTTAAGGTAGAAAGAATAAAAATTATAGTCAGGTTTCTGTTTTCAGTGATTAAGTTAGATGGTAGCACTATGAGGCAAGGGTGAAATGATTAACTTGGCTTTATAAGAAGAGTTTGAGTTGATTGTGAAATATATGGCAGGCAGTTTGACATATGAATCTGGAGTTGAGGGAAGGAGCTTTGGCTGTGGACATAAATTTAATAGCTATTAGCTCCAGGTGTTGGTTGAAACTGAGTGAGGGAGTGAGATTACCCAGGGAATGAGTGTAACATAAGAAGGAGAGAAGGCCAAGGACGTATCTTTGTAGATAAGGAAGAGGCAGAGGAAAATAAACCATAGAATAAAATGAATAAAAAAGGACGTAGAAGCTAAAGAAAATTGAGAACAGTATGGTACTTTAGAGGTCAACAGTGTTAAAAATAGCACAAAGGTCAGAAGAGTGCCTACTAGCCTTGCCAATGAGAAAAACACTTGTAGAATTCTTAGGGAAGTGAACTGATAGGTGAAGCAAAAAGTGAAGGCTTTGAAACCCTGAATAAACAGTCCTCTTCCGGCAGCCTGCTAAGAAAAGAAGGAAAGAAGGTGAAAACTGGAGAGAGACCAATGTCAAAGAAAGCTTTTACTTTTTCTTTAACATGTGAATGTTAATATATCACATCAAAGTGAACTTACTCTTCTATAAATGAGATTGGGATGCCCAATACGCAATTTGTTTCATGGAACATGTATTCAAGCCCAGGCTGGATACAGAACAACCTGAGGATTTCTCTTCCCAACTGTAAAATAAAAGTCAGGGTTAGGAAGTTTAACCCATGTTTCTATAAGATCCTTTGCACAGGTCCATCGTGGCACAATGAAAAGAGCATTAGGCAGAATCTGGCAGTCCTGGTTCACTGACAACTTCATATAAGTTTATTTAGCCTATCTTTTTCTCCATTTGTTTATGTATAAACCAACCTCACAAAATCATAAGGAGGATCAAAGGTGAGAATAGATGTTGAAAATGTAACATAAGATATATAACATATACCACACATACACACACACACACACACACACACTAGCACTGTAATGCTGCCAAGGGTTACTAAACTCAACTCTTGAGGAAGACATTATTTTTAGTTAATGAATGCTTATCATAACAAGTTTAGTTAATAAACCCATTTCATAAGAACTTTTGGTACTGTTATTATATCCATTTTACAGATGAGGAACTGAAGCACAAACAGGTTAGGATACTTGCTTAAGGTCACACAGCTAGAGATCTTTAAAGATGTGAAATCAGGCGTTCCCATCGTGGCGCAGTGGTTAACGAAACCTGACTAGGAACCATGAGGTTGTGGGTTCAGTCCCTGCCCTTGCTCAGTGGGTTAACGACCAGGCGTTGCCGTGAGCTGTGGTGTAGGTCGCAGACGCGGCTCAGATCCTGCGTTGCTGTGGCTGTGGTGTAGGCTGGCAGCTACAGCTCCGATTCGACCCCTAGCCTGGGAACCTCCATATGCCGCGGGAGCGGCCCAAGAAATAGCAAAAAGACAAAAAAAAAAAAAGATGTGAAACCAGAGTCTGGCTCTAAAGTTCTGCATAATCATTATGGTATGGTATCCTTGGCCAAGAACCTCATCCTCTAAAGATAGGATTCACCAACTGTTTTTGGAAAAATCTGATGAAATCTTTGGACCCTCTCTTCCTCAAAATACACAGAAATTCACACATACATTTTTATATACTATTTAAAGGAGCAGACTCACTGATCTTAACCACTACCATAAATCCGTGCCATGTGGTTCGCCTAGGCATCTCAGATTAAAACTCCTTCCTTTAAAGTCTAAATTCCACCAATCTTAAACTCTAGCCTCAAATCTTACAGCCCACTTCTAGAAACAAATAGGGAACAGCTGCAGCTCTCAGGATACACTCTACTGCTGCCCACTGGATTGCCTGCAGTAACAACAACATTGCCATACCTATAGTTTAGAGACCTCTTTAGGTTTTTCCGAAGTGCTTTCACAAGAAGGTGCTCTCACAGCTGGGTTACAGAATGCCAAACCCAAAGGCTCCCTGCGGTCCGTCTGGTCCATCCTCCGTTCTTTGCTGCTGAATCCTTCTCATCATCCTCCAACGCACAGCGTGAGAGGGCGTCGCCGCCATTTTAGTTTCTTGAACTGTCTGCATCAAGAGCTAAGGAGACAACCATTAGGATTCAGCAGAGGGCGCTGGAGTACACCTTTTGTGGTGGACGCCTTAAACCAAAAGGGCGGAAATGTCAACTCTCTAACCTGTTCTTTAAGGATTGGCCCACATGTTTTCTTCTCCGACTGGGTAAACTACCTTCGCACTCATTCGCTCCATCCTTTTGCAATTAACCATTCTTGGCCTTCTAACCGAGGATTATTCTTTCGTTTGTCTTTAGTAGTAAAGTTTGCAACTCTGGAGTTACAAAATATGGAAAAAAAACAAAGGGCTCCTCCTCCGCCAGACCCCAGTTTAAGACCCCTCTTCTAATCTCTTATTTTTTTCCTCTTCACATTTGCTATCCCTATCCCTTCAGTGCTTTTTTTCCTGACCATTCTCCAGCTCCAAAGCTGGGAGTAGTAATCACAGCACTGGACTGAGAATTGGAGCAGACCTTCAGATTTAAGTTTTACAGTTTTATTAGCTCTGTGACCAATCACTTGACCTCTCTGAGGTCTCAGTACATATAACTCAAAGAGGTTTATTAATACTGGAGGATCTCCGTGAGACTTTTGTGACCCGCTGAATTCTAAGTCTTTTCTCTCCTTTACACTTCCAAACTAGTCCATCCCTACCGTAATTCCCAGAGTGATAACTCTAAAATTGGTCTGCAGACCCTTGTTTAAACCCCCTAACGCTGCCTTTTGCCCACAAGAAAGCTCAAACTCCACATTGTGATTATAAACACCTTTGCAATTTGGTCTCTTCCCTCTCTGACCTGCATCTTTTGATGTACTTCCAAACCACGGTTTAGGTGACATGGCTCCCACTGTCCAAACAATCTGGGTTAGATGCTGATTTAATCTTCATCCTAGCATTGTTAAAATGTACCATAATTATCCGTTTAGTTTTCTTCCCCTAGTCTAGGCTCTGAGCTCCTTGAAAGCAGGAACCACTGCTGAATCTCCAGCTCCTAGAAAGATGCATGATAATTTGTGATTGTTTAATAAATATTTGTTGATGGAATGCATGATTATATGTTGCTGCATCTCAAAGGCCTATTACCGTACCAGGCATGTAGTAGGTGTTCAATAAATAAACAAATTAATTTGCATACCCTCATCAGCACCTCTAATATCTCTTTCATCCTGTCCATCTTTCTTCAGTAACTTGTTAGGCACTAACATCTCTACCTGGATTATGGGGAAATCTCTTAACTAGTTTCTCTCCACTAGTCTTTTTCCCTTTAAGATAACTGTCCTTAAAATATAATTATGCAATACCATTATTTGTTCCAAAATCTTCTAGGACTCCTTATTACCTACAGGGTCAGGTCTGAACTGTTTCACTAGGCAATCAAGACTTTTCTCCAACCTGACTTTTCATTAGCCTGGCCCTCCAGGCAAACAAGATTACTTCCTATTCCTCAACTTGTCCCAATTCATATACATTAAGACCAGGTGGGGAATAATAAGAAATCAAATGAGATTTCAGGAAGTGGGGATGAAAAATAGGGCATGGATTTGAGGATATGCACACTTAAAAGATAGCTTTCACTTAATTCAGTCTGTCTCCTTTGTTTCACAGACACTACCAAACTTCTTTAAGGAAATCTTCCCTTCGTTCTATAAATAATACAAGCAAATATTCTTCAGAAGATTCTTGTGTGCCAAACATTGTTCCATGTGTTCTATATGCATTAGTGCATATAATCTTTGTAGTAGATACTATTGGTGTCCTTCCTTTACTTATAAAGGCAGTGAGGCAGATTTAGAATTGTTACCTGCTCAAATGTCATGTAACCTATGAAAATAGCAGATCTGAAAGCTAACCCAGATAGACATACCCTCGGGTTGTGGTCTGAACTGCTAACACTACATAAATGAATGTTTCTGTTGGCTGTCATGGTACTGCCTACTTCCTTCTTTCTTTTTTATTTTTTCAGGGCAATGACTGCAGCATATGGGAGTTCCTGTAATAGGGGTTGAATTGGAGCTGCAGCTGCAGCCTACACCACAGCCATAGCAACATGGGATCCAAGCCACCTCTTTGGCCTACACCACAGCTCAGGAAAACACCAGATCCTTTAACCCCCTGAGAAAGACCAGGGATCAAACCCACATCCTCATGGATGCTATTCAGGTTTGTAACCCACTGAGCCACAACAGGAACTCCCATGGTACTGCCTATTTCTAATTCTGTATTTCCTTTTGTGATAGTATTGCCTTCCTTCTTTATTGTTTTATGCCATTCCCAAATATAGAAATCCCACAGTTTTGTTCTTTACTTCTACTATTCTATATGTTCAAATAAGCAGTATTTATTGAGCATATTGTGTGTCAGAGAGAACCTAAGAATACTTATATGCTTTATCTAATTGACTCTTTTCATCATCCCTCTGAAATATGTGTTATTACCTCAATTTCACAGGTGAGGGAACCCAGGCACAGAGAAGTGAGGTAATTTGACCAGCTTCACACAGCTGGCAAATGGCAGAGCTTGAATTGGAACCCAGGCAGTCTGATTCTAACCAGAGGCCATACTTACAGGGTCAATCTTTTTATGTTTATTCTGTGATTAAAAGCCAGACAGTAGTGCTAGACTGTTTGGTTCAAATCCCAACTTAACCACATTCTATCTGTATGACCTTGAGCAAGTGACTTCACTCCCCCGAAGCTGTTTCCACATCTAGAAAAGGGGAGAATGATAGTAAGGCTGATGCGAAGATTAAATGATTTCATTTATGGAAAACATTTAGAACACTCTATGACACTATGTAAGCAGTGTGAAAAACTTACCTACAATTAATATTTTATTTTTATCTCTCTGAATTTTTAGTATTTATATAGATTGCATCTTTTCCCACAATTTCATTGAGATATTATTGACATGTAACATATGTAAGTATAAGATGTAAAAAGTGATATGATATACCTATATATTCTGAAATAATTACCACAATACAGTTAGTTAATATCTCCATCCCCTCATACAATTGCCTTTTTTTGGTAGCAATACATTTAATGTCTACTATCTTGACACTTTCAAGTATATAATACAGCACTCAATTAATTATTGTCACAATGACATATGTTTGAATCCCAGAACTTATTCATCTGATTGCAGGGAGTTTGTACCCTTTTAACAATATCACTTCATTTCTTCCACCCTAGAGCTTCTAACAATCATCATTCAACTTTATATTTCTATGAGTCCAACTTTTTAAGATTCCATATAAAATAGATAGCATACAGTATCTGTTTTTTTCTATCTTATTCATTTCACTTAACAAAATTTTCTCAAGGTCCATCTCTTTTGTCAAAAACTCCAGAGTTCCTTCATTTTAATGCCTGAATAATATTCAATTATATATACTCTATTTTCTTTGTCCATTCATCCATTGATAACACTGGTTTTTTCCACATATTGGCTATTGTAAATAATGCTGCAGGAAAAATGAGGGGTGCAGATATCTCTTTGAGATGGTGATTTCATTTGCTTTGGACATATACTGAGAAGTAGGATTGCTGTGATTTGCATTTCCCTGATGATTAGTAATTTTGAACATCTTTTCATATATCTTTTGGTCATTTGGATGTCTTCTTTGGAAAAATGTCCTTTGCCATTTTTAATTGAAATGTTTGTCTGAATTTTTTTTTTTTTTTTTTGCTATTGAGTTGTGTTTTATATTTTGGATATTACTCCCTATCGGAGAGTAATATTTTTCCAAATTTCTTCTATCATTCCATAGGTTGCCTTGTAATTTCATTGTTTATTTCATTGTATATGAACAAGCATTTTAACTTGATATATTTATGCAGATTTTTGTTACTTGAAGTATTGGTATCATATCAAAAAATATTGCAAAGACCAATGTCAAAGACCATTTTCTCTATGTTTTCTCCTATGAGTTTTATGATTTTAGGTCTTAAATTTAAATCTTTAATCCATTTCAAGTTAGTGTTTCTAAAAGGAATAAGATGAGGGTCCAATTTCATTATTTTGCATGTGAACATCCAGTTTTCAAAACCCTAGTTATTTATTTATTTATTTATTTATTTATTTTCCCACTGTACAGCAAGGGGATCAAGTTATCCTTACATGTATACATTACAGTTACATTTTTCCCCCACCCTTTCTTCTGTTGCAACATGAGTATCTAGACATAGTTCTCAATGCTAAACAGTGGATCTCCTTCTAAATCTATTCTAAGTTGTGTCTGATAAGCCCAAGCTCCCCATCCCTCCCACTCCCTCCCCCTCCCATCAGGCAGCCACAAGTCTCTTCTCCAAGTCCAGGATTTTCTTTCTGTGGAAGGGTTCATTTGTGCTGGATATTAGATTCCAGTTATAAGTGATATCATATGGTATTTGTCTTTGTCTTTCTGGCTCATTTCACTCAGTTTGAGATTCTCTACTTCCATTCTTGTTGCTGCAAATGGCATGATGTCATTCTTTTTTATGGCTGAGTAGTATTCCATTGTGTATATATACCACCTCTTCCGAATCCAATCATCTGCTGATGGACATTTGGGTTGTTTCCATGTCCTGGCTATTGTGAATAGGGCTGCAATGAACATGCGGGTGCATGTGTCTCTTTTAAGTAGAGTTTTGTCTGGATAGATGCTCAAGAGTGGGAATGCGGGGTCATGTGGAAGTTCTATGTATAGATTTCTAAGGTATCTCCAAACTGATCTCCATAGTGGCTGGACCAGTTTACATACCCACAAGCAGTGCAGGAGGGTTCCCTTTTCTCCACACCCCCTCCAGCACTTGTTATTTGTGGATTTATTAAGGATGGCCATTCTGACTGGTGTGAGGTGGCATCTCATGGTTGTTTTGATTTGCATTTCTCTTATGATCAGCAATGTTGAGCATTGTCTCATGTGTTTGCTGGCCATCTGTATATCTTCCTTGGAGAAATGTCTATTCAGGTCTTTTGCCCTTTTTTCCATTGATTGATTGGCTTTTTTGCTGTTGGGTTGTATAAGTTGTTTATATATTCTAGAGATTAAGCCCTTGTTGGTTGAATCATTTGAAACTATTTTCTCCCATTCTGAAAGTTGTCTTTTTGTTTTCTCTTGGGTGTCCTTTGCTGTGCAAAAGCTTTTCAGTTTGATGAGGTCCCATGGGTGTATTTTTGCTCTCATTTCTATTGCTTTGGGAGACTGACCTGAGAACATATTCATGCTGTTGGTGTCAGAGAGTGTTTTGCCTATGTTTTCTTCTAGGAGTTTGATGGTGTCCTGTCGTATATTTAAGTCTTTCAGCCATTTGGAGTGTATTTTTGTGCCTGGTGTGAGGGTGTGTTCTAGTTTCATTGCTTTGCATGCAGCTGTCCAGGTTTCCCAGCAAGGCTTGCTGAATAGACTTTCTTTTTCCCATTTTATGTTCTTGCCTCCCTTGTCAAAGATGAATTGACCCTAGGTGTCAGGGTTTATTTCTGGGCTCTCTATTCTGTTCCATTGGTCTGTCTGTCTGTTTTGATACCAGTACCACACTGTTTTGATGACTGTGGCTTTGTAGTATGTCTTGAGGTCTGGGAGAGTGATGCCTCCTGCTTGGTTTTTGTTTCTCAGGATTGCTTTGGCGATTCTGGGTCTTTTGTGGTTCCATATAAATGTTTGGATTGTTTGTTCTAGTTCCTTGAAAAATGTCCTGGGTAATTGGATAGGGATTGCATTGAATCTGTAGATTGCTTTGGGTAGCATGGCCATTTTTACAATATTGATTTTTCCAATCCAGGAACATGGAATATCTTTCCATTTCTTTACATCTTCTTTGATTTCTTTGATTAAAGTTTTATAGTTCTCGGCATATAGGTCCTTTACCTCCTTGGTCAGGTGTATTCCGAGGTATTTGATTTTGTGAGGTGCAATTTTAAAAGGTATCGTATTTTTGTATTCCTTTTCTAATACTTCATTCTTGGTATACAGAAATGCAACTGAATTCAGAATGTTCATCTTATATCCTGCTACTTTGCTGAATTTATGAATCAGTTCAAGTAGTTTTGGGGTTGAGTCCTTCGGGTTTTCTGTGTATAGTATCATGTCGTCTGCCTACAGTGACAGTTTCATCTCTTCTCTTCCTATATGGATGCCTTTTATTTCTTTTGTTTGTCTAATTGCTGTGGCTAGGACTTCCAAAACGATGTTGAAGAGCAGTGGTGAGAGTGGGCATCCCTGTCTTGTTCCAGTTTGAGTGAGAAGGCTTTCAGGTTTTCCCCATTGAGGATTATATTTGCTGTGGGTTTATCATAAGTGGCTTTGATTATGTTCAGGAATGTTCCCTCTATACCCACTTTGGCGAGGGTCTTGATCATGAATGGATGTTGGACGTTGTCAAATGCTTTTCCTGCATCTATTGAGATGATCATATGATTTTGATGGTTTTTTTTGTTAATGTGGTGTATGATGCTGATTGATTTGCATAAGTTGAACCATCCTTGTGAACCTGGGATGAACCCCACCTGGTCATGGTGTATAATTTTTTGGATATGTTGTTGGATTCGGTTGGCTAAAGGTTTGTTGAGAATTTTTGCATCTATATTCATCAATGATATTGGGTGATGGTTTTCTTTTGTGGTGGTATCTCTGTCTGGTTTTGGAATGAGGGTGATGGTGGCATCATAGAATGTCTTTGGGAGTATTCCTTCTTCTTCAACCTTTTGAAAGAGTTTCAGGAGGATGGGCACCAATTCCTCTTTATATGTTTGAGAGAATTCGCCTGTGAAGCCATCTGGTCCTGGACTCTTATTTGTAGGGAGTGTTTTTATGACCTCTTCAATTTCATTTCTAGTGATTGGTCTGTTCAGTTGGTCTGTTTCTTCTTGATTCAGTTTTGGCAGGCTGGAAGATTCTAGAAAGTTGTCCATTTCTTCCAGATTGTCAAACGTGTTGCCATATACTTGTTCATAGTATTCTCTTATGGTTTTTTGTATTTCTGCAGTATCCGTTGTGACTTCTCCTTTTTCATTTCTAATTTTGGTTATTTGGTGTCTTTCTCTCCTCTTTCTAGTGAGTCTGGCCAGGGGTTTGTCACTTTTGTTCACCTTTTCAAAGAACCAGCTCTTGGTTTCATTAATTTTCTCTATTGTTTTTGGAGTCTCTATTTTATTGATTTCTTCTTTGATCTTTGTAATTTCCTTCCTTCTGCTGACTTTAGGTCTTTTTTGTTTTTTTTTCTAATTCATTTAGGTGGAGGGTTAAGTTGTCCATTTGGGATCTTTCTTCTTTTTTGAGAAAGGCCTGTATTGCTATACATTTCCCTCTGAGCACTGCTTTCGCAGCATCCGATAGATTTTGAGAGGTTGTGTCTTCATTATCATTTGTTTCAAGGTAGTTTTTAATTTCCTTCTTGATTTCCTCATTGACCCACTGGTTTTTGAGTAGCATGTTGTTTAGTCTCCATGTAGTAGGTTTTTTCTCTTTCCTTTTCCCATGGTTGATTTCTAATTTCATGGCGTTGTGGTCAGAGAAGATACTTAAGATAACTTCTATGCTCCTAAATTTATTGAGGTTAGCTTTGTGTCCCAATATGGGGTCGATTCTTGAGAATGTTCCGCAAGCATTTGAGAAGAATGTGTATTCTGCTTTTTTTGGATGTAGTGTCCTGAAGGTATCAATGAAGTCTAACTTTTCTATTGTTTCCTTTAGGATCTCTGTTGCTTTATTGGTTTTCTGTCTAGAGGATCTGTCCATTGGTGTGAGGGGGGTATTAAGGTCTCCTAGTATGATTGTATTCCCATCAATATCTCCCTTTATGTCTGTTAATATTTGTTGTATGTATCTGGGTGCTCCTGTATTTGGGGCATATATGTTGACGATAGTAACATCCTCTCCTTGGATGGATCCCTTCATCATTAAGTAGTGTCCTTCTTTGTCTTTATGTCTATTGTTTTAAAGTCTATTTTGTCTGATATGAGTGTTGGAACTCCTGCTTCTCTGTCATGTCTATTGGCGTGACATATTTTTCCCCACCCTTTCACTTTCAATCTATATGTATCTTTTGTCCTGAGGTGAGTTTCTTGTAGGCAGCATATTGAAGGTTTTTGCCTTTTTATCCACTCAGCCACTCTGTGTCTTTTGATTGGGGCATTAAGTCCATTGACATTTAAGGTGATAATTGATAGGTGATTATTTATTGCCATTTTGAACCTCGTGTTCCATTTGATTCTATGGTTCTCCATTCTTCCTTTCTTTTTTTTTTTTTTGGTTGGATGGTCTCCAGTTATTACCTGCTTGAGTGTTTCTTATTTTCCATTTTTTTCGAATGCAATATTTGGTTTTGGCTTGTGGTTGCCCTGTTTTTTAATTATGCTAACCCCTCCCCATAATTGTGTGTTTTAGCCTGATGGTCCTGTAAGTTCAAACCCTTCATTACTATATTAAAATTAAGAAGAGAGACATACAAACAAACAAACAAATGGGTCTATTTATTTCCTAAAATCCCTTGCCCACATTTTATGGTTTTGATGAGTTTTTTTTTTAATTTTATTTTGTTTGAAGCATGTTCATGATTAAGTCTGTATGCTGGCTTATTTGAGTGACTGCTCTCTGATTGCAGTTTCCTCAGTCCTAGTTCTTCCTCTTCTTCTTCTTTTTTCTTTTCTTTCTTCTCCCCTTTCCTTCCTTTCTTTTTGGTTTAGAGAAGCCCTTTCAATATTTCCTTCAACCTGGGTTTTGTGTTGCTGTATTCTTTAAGTTTTTGTTTGTTGGAAAAAATTTTTATTTCCCCGTCTATTTTAAATGATATTCTTGCTGGATAGAGTATTCTAGGTTGCATATTTTTTTCCTTTTAGCACTTTAAATATCTCTTGCCATTCCCTCCTGGCCTGTAGTGTTTCTGTGGAGAAATCAGCTGATATTCTTATGGGGGTTCCCTTGTAGGTAACATTCTGCTTTTCTCTTGCTGCCTTTAGGATCCTCTCTTATCACTAATTTTTGCCATTTTTATTATGATGTGCCTTGGTGTGGGTCTATTTGGGTTCAATTTGTTTGGGGCCCTCTCTGCTTCCTGTATCTTGAACCCAGTATCCTTTAGATTTGGGAAGTTTCCAGCGATAATTTCTTCAAATATATTTTCCATTCCCTTACTTTTTCTACTCCTTCTGGAATTCCTATTGTGCATAGATTGGCCCACTTTATATTATCCCATAGGGCTCTTATATTGCTTTCCAGTTTTTGGATTCGGTTTTCTGTCTGCTGACCTGATTGGGTGATTTCCATTATTCTCTCTTCCATATCACTGATTCGTTCTTCTGCATTATTCATTCTGGTTTTTACTGCCCTTAGTTCAGTTTGCATCTCTGCAAATGAATGTTCTAGTTTTTCTTGGCTCCTCCTTATATTTTCTAGTTCCTTTCTGAGGGTATCTGCATTACTGTTCCTATCTTCTCTTAATTCCTTCAGTATTTTCACTATTTCTCTTTTGAACTCCAGGTCTGTCAGACTGGGGAGGTCTGTTTCCTTGTTGACTGTTTTAGGTGAGTTCTCCTGTTGGTTTGACTGGGGGTGGTTTCTCTGCTTCTTCATCTTGCTTGTTGTTTTCTTTCTCCTGAGGGAGTTGTACTCTCTGTGATCAGGCAGTGTTTGCCTTGTCACTGCAGTGAAATAATTCCTGAGGGCTGGCATTGTTGGTCAGTCTTTTTTGAGGCAGTGTGGCTTTTCTGGAGTGTTGATGGGGCTAACAGTGTTTCTTTGAAGCAAAGGAGGACTTCCTGAGGGCAGACAGGGCTGGGAGGTCCACACCACGATGGTAGCAGATTTCACTTGGTCATGCAGAGCTTGCTCTGGTGTTTTTAGTCTGTGGGGTTCTTGCAGGGGGTTGGTGGTGTTGGGCAGCTGTTTCTCAGGAGTGCATTGATGGCTGGAGCAGCTATCTGGGTTACTGATATCCCAAGAGGCTCTTCCCTAGGGCAGCCCAATTCAGAATGATGGTCTCAGTATATAGGCGGATCTTTTCACAGTCTAGCTAAGCTTGTTGTAACTTTTCTGGGTTGCAGGGGGTCCTGCAGAGAGCTGGCAGTCCTTTTGAGCTGTTCTGCAAGAGTGAGGCTCCCCCCAAGTGCTGGAGCAGCTAGCTGGGCCACTGAAACCCCAAGAGGCTCTTCCCCAGGGCAGGCTGATTCAGAAAGACTGTCCACGAATTAGGCAGATCTTTTCATGGCCTGGCCAGGCTTGTTGTAGCTTTTCTGTGCTGTAGGCCTTTTCTTCGGGGCTGGCAGTATTTGCTGCTGCTCTGCAGGTGTGTAGCCCCTCCAAAGGGCAAGCAGGCCTGTGCATGGATAGCCCCTGTGGTGGTGGGCTTCAGGCAATTGTTGAGGCCAGCCCTCCCTGATGGCAGGCAGCCCCAGGTCTGCCAAGTGCATAGGGGGTGGCAGGTTTGGGGGAGGGGATGCACTGGGAAGCACAGCTTCCTGCTAGCTAGCGGGCCAGTAAGCTTGCTGGGGCGTGGGGAGTATTCTATGGGGACCCACCCCTTCTTCTCTCCCCTCCCCAGCATGGGTGCAGACAAGGCTCTTCTCCCAGGTTCCCTCTGGTGTGGCTTTCCACTTCCCCGCCCCTAGAGTATTGCTCCCTTCCTGTGCGACAGCTTTGTTTTCTAGTCTCCCAGGAAGCCTCTGCCCTGTCAATCTTGACATACCAGTTTCTAGACCTCCCAAGCAGTCTCTGCTCCACCCCGCCCCCCCAACCCTTTCCCAGGGACTAACCTCTGGAGCCAAGGTCTCAGTGCCCAGCCCCCACCCAGGCATCTCAGTTTTTGGTGACTGTGCCCATAGTTTAGATGGTCCGTTTGATTCTCAATCTGCTTTTCAGAACTCCAACTTACTGCTACACTCATCTCTGCATCTGGAGATTCCTCTGGTTTATTTGATCTGTTCCCGAGTAGGTGACTTTCCAGGGTGCAGGATCCCTTTCTCCTCAGCAGTTCCCTTTTGGGAGTGCCCGTCCAGCTTGGATTCACCTTCTCTCACTCTCCACTTTTCTCTTGTTTTACCTAGTAATGTCACGAACTTCTTGCCATTATTGGAGTTTAGATTCTTCTGCCAGTGATTGGTTGCTGTTCTGTGTGAGTCATTTATCCTGTAGATGTGTTTTGTTGTTGTTGTTGTGTTTGTGCGAGAGGATGAGCATGTCCCCCTACTCTTCCGCCATCTTGTCTCCACCCTCTGAAGTAATTTTTTTTTTGTCTTTCAGTCTTTTCTAGGGCCACACCCATGGCATGTGGAGGTTCCCAGGCTAGGGGTCTAATTGGAGCTGTACCCACCAGCCTACACCAGAGCCACAGCAATGCCTGATCTGAGCCCTGTCTGCAACCTACACCACAGCTCATGGTAATGCCAGATCCTTAACCCACTGAGTGAGGCCAGGGATAGAATCCACAAGCCCATGGTTCCTAGTCAGATTCATTAACCACTGAACCATGATTGGAACTCCCATGAAATAAATTTCTTATAGGTATAATAGAGTTGTGTCTTGTTTTTAAATTCAGTTACTCTATACCTTTTGATTTGACAATTTTATCCATAGACATATAAATTATTGATGGATACTTACTCA
Source organism: Phacochoerus africanus (assembly GCF_016906955.1). Classification (NCBI taxonomy): domain Eukaryota; kingdom Metazoa; phylum Chordata; class Mammalia; order Artiodactyla; family Suidae; genus Phacochoerus; species Phacochoerus africanus. The sequence continues at coordinate 56,943,112 of NC_062560.1, forward strand.
TTTCATCTTTTTGTTTTCTAGGTGTTATATAGTTTCCCCATACCTTTATTCCTCCTTGATATCTTTGTGAGTTGGTAATATTCTGGAATGGTTTGCTTTGATTCCTTTCTCTTAATCTTTTGTGTATTGGTTTTTGCTTTGTGGTTATCATGAGGCTTACATAAACCATTAACCATCTTATGCATAAAACACCACTATGTGGTGATAACAACTTAACTTTTTGCATGAAAACAATACACTTTTATACATCTCAATGTTTTATGTTTTTGTATTCACAATTTACTCATTTTACACTGTGTATTCATGAAAAAATCTTGTAGGTATAGTTATTTTTATTAATTTTTTCATATAATTCTTAAAATTATCAACATATAACCTTATTAAAATATTAGAGTGTGCTTAATTTGGTTATATACCTTCATTTACCTGTATGCTTTTTATTTTCATAAATCCATGTTACTAATTATTGCCCTTTCATTTCTGTTTGAAGAGATAGTTTCAGAATTTCTCATAAGGCAGGTATAAGTAGTGATGAACTTCATCAACTTTTGTTTGTTTGTAGAAGTCTGTGTCTCTCCTTTATTCCTGAAAGATATGTTTACCAGGGAAATTTTGTGGAATTATTATTATTATAGTGCTTTGAATATATCATCCCACTCTCCTGGCCTGCAAGGTTTCTGCTAAGAAATCCACTGATAGCTTTATAGAGTTTTCTTAAGAGACATTTCTTTCTCTTGTTGTCTTAAAACATATTTTTTTCCTTTGATTTTGGACTGTTTCATTATAATGTGTCTTGGAGTTGAAATGCTTGAGTGACCTATTATCATTGTGAACTTGGATGTGCAGATCTCTCGCCCAATTTAGGAAGTTCTAAACAATTGTTTCTTTAAATAAAATTTCTGCTCTCTCTCTCCCCCCTTCCCTCCCTCTGGGACTCCAATAATTATAATATTGTTCCTTTTAATACTATCCCATAATTCATGCAGGCTTTGTTCACTCCTTTTTCATTCTTTTTTTCTTTTGGTTCCTCTGACTTGAAGATTTCAAATCACCTGTTTTCTAGCTCATGAATTATTTCATCTGATTGAGTCTGTTGTTGAAACTTTCTTCTGAATTCTTTAGCTCATTCAATATATTCTTTAACTCTAGGATTTATGTTTATTTCTTAAAAATGGATCCTATCTCTTTGTTTAAATTTTTATTTTGTTCTCACATTTTTCTATAATTTTATTTAGTTGTTTAAATAGTTTTGTAGTTTGTTGTTCACTGAATTTTATTTTTTAAATGTTTTTATTTTCTCTTTTACAGGGATTATTCTGAATTCTTTGTCAGGCATTTCATACATTCCCATTTCTTTAAGGTCTGTAATTAAGGTTGTATTATTTTCCTTTGGTTGAATCACATTTCCTTGATCATTCATAATTCTTTTGGTTTTATGCTGATGCTTAAACTTTTGAGAAAAGAGAAAGCTCTTTCAGCCTTTATAGACTGGTTTCAGCAGACAAAGCCCTTCAATAGTCAGCTTGTCCATAGTTTCTGGGTGGGCCATTTAATGGTTTTTGTGAAAATGCTTGCTGCTTCAGTCCTTTGTTGGGATGCTCTGATGCCTGGTCAGTAGGTGGAAAACCTGGTGTTTTGTTACATGGGGACCAAGTTGGTGCATAGGTCTATGGAAATTGGCCTGGACATGTGTTCCCTAGAGCAGGCCTTATACTTGAATACGTTGTCATGGAACTGAGACATGATTGTGCATGGGTGACCCTGGATCATGGGTAACCATGTACCAGTAAATACTGGGGTAGGCCAGGTGTCTGGGTCTTTGATGGCCAACCTGGCACTGTGGGATGCTGGGAGCCATAGTCTGTGGGACATATAGGGCCCAGTCTAGCACTGAGGTAGGCAAGGAGTCTGGGTTCACATGTGTCCATATGGAGCCTGGGCTTGTGGGAGCCAAATGAAAATATAATGCCATGGGAGCCAGCTGTTATCATGGTGGGCCAGTGGCCTAGGTTCATGTCATCCCATCAGGAGCATGGAGCCACAGTAGCTCTTTGGGCTTCAGATACTGGAAGATGTAAGTATGTATCTGGGAGCCTAAAGCTGAGGAAACTACCTGGATCTTCTGGAGACATCTGGGGCAGTTGAAGCTGGTAGGTGAATGGGAGAGCTGGGGAGGCCTGGATTCATAATAGCCTGTCTGGAGCCTGGCACCATGGCATCCACCTGAGTCCTCTGGAGCCTCGATGGGGCTCTGAAGCTGGAAGGAACTATGATTATCCAGGGGTCTACATTCATAGGTACCACCTGGGAACCTCATGTTGGGGATGCTATCTGGGACTGCTGGAGCCAGCAGGCATCAAGGTAAGCTGAGATCCTGGATTTTCAGAAGTGTGCCAGGACTCTGATGCTAAAGATGCTACCTAGAACCAAAGAATTTCCTTGGACCAGGGTGATCTAAGATCCTGGGTTTGTGGGAGCCCATAAGAAGCCACCTAGGGACATAGGTATGAGCCTAGTGCTGGAGAAAGTCAGTTATGGGGCTGCAGCGAAGTCAGGCACTAAGTAAGTGAAAGTGAAGTACACTTTTCCAGTGGGGAGGTTGTCTTTCTCCCCACTGGATTGCCTGTGATCAGGGGAAGGATGATGGGAATAGTGAATCTATCTTTCCTACCCTCCTCAATGCATCTTTTCTTCTTTCTGTATTTCACCCAGTTGCTGCAATCCCTAACCTGGAATCCTTGGCACCTATTAAAGTTTTTTCATGCACAGATAGTTGTTCAAATGTACAACTGAGGGAGGAAGGAGCAGTAAAAATTTATATGCTGCCATTTTGCTTATTATGTTTTAAATAAAACAAATCTTGTTTATCTTCTTAAATAGAGACTTACTCTTTTTTTTTCACTTTCTAGGATTGCACAGAATACAGGATTAAGTGGTCAATAACATATGGGGCTAGTGAACTTGATCCCTCATGGGTCCTCTCTGGTCCCCCTTGGTCCTATTCCAGGTAGCCTGGTTATCTTGCCTCAGTTACATGACTCCAAACAGAAGCTCACCCTAACTTAAAATGCCTTACTGTCTTCTTCTGTGAGTTATAGTTAATGAGATAAATATGGAGTTTACAGGCAGAGTTTCACATTTCATGCAATGAATGGCAGTGGTTTTGTTTTTCTAGCTTCCACTCCCACCTTTATGAGGAGGACTCTCAACCCTTGCTATCACTATGAGGAAACTAAACCAGAAGAAATAAATATGTTAACCAAGGGAACAATAAGGTATAAGTGACAGGAGTCTAGATTTGAATCCAAGCCTTGATCATTTGCACATTTTCCTTTTGTTCCATGTTTCTTTTCTATCTGTACTAAGTATACTCAGGAATAAAGATCTTTTACTACCTGCTTTAAAATCTGTTTTTCTTTTCTTTCCTGTGTTGCCATATATTGTGCTGTACTTCTATGCTGGCTATTCCTTCATTGTTTATGAAGGCATATCTTTTCTTCTCTGCTAGATTTTTAAGGTTGTTGCATGTAAGGAGTGATTTCTAATTCTTTATTTAATTGATTTATGTAGGAATTATTTAGTCATAATTTACTAAAATGTAAGAAATCCAGTTAAAATAAGATTAGAGAAGAACACCAAGATTAATAATATGTGGGCCCTGGTATAAGTACTTCACAGTAATAGGTGTTTAGATGGTGAACACCTTTAGAGGAGGATCTATTTCTTATAAAGACACAGTATACCTCAAAACCCAGTTCTGTTCCTGACTTGTGATAAGGACCTGCAAATATTTGTTGAATTACTGTTTATAGTTTGCTGATGGGCTTAAGTGAGTCTTAATCAAGTAATAATGTACTTCCTTTGTATGACCTTAAAGGGAAATGTTCTAATAAGTTACATGAAAGATTTAAGCATTCAAATGCTAAACTGTATTTTTATCATTTTTATTGAGAATTAAGGAAAACTTCTTGGCTTCAGTGTACTGAAATGTGTAATGTGATTTTATTTTTTATAATAAACTGGGGGTTGTCTATAAGACTATTCATTATTGTTAATTGTTTGTGACAGAGCCAAAAATGTATTGTGTGCATGTGATAGCATCTATCAGATAATGAATCTGAATTATGTAACTTGTTTCCCTTTTCACTTTTTGCCTTTTTCTCTAAAAGTAGAAAGAGGGTATATGCCCAGGAGTGAGATTGCTGGATCATATGGTAGTTCCTTATTTAGTTTTCTGAGGAACATCCATACTTCTTTCCATAGCAATTGTAACAATTTATATTCCCACCAACAGTGAAGGAGGGTTCCCATTACTCCACATCCTCTCCATCATTTGTTGTTTGTTGACTTGTTAATTATGGCTACTCTAATTGGTGTGAGGTAGTACCTCATTGTTGGTTTGATTTGCATTTCTCTAATAATTCGTAACACAACATTTTTTCATGTGCCTGTTGACCATCCATATGTCCTCTTTGGAGAAATGATTATTTAGGTATTCTGCCCATTTTTCAACTGAGGTTTTTGTTGTTGTTGAGTTGTATAAATTGTTTGTATATTTTTGAGATTATGCCTTTGTTGTTTGCATCATATGCAAAGATTTTCTCCCTTTCTGTGGGTTGTATTTATATATATGGACAAAACATACATTCAGAAAATACATGCACACCTAAATTCACTGCAGCACTATTCACAATAGCCCAGACATGGAAACAACCCAAATGTCCATTGACAGATGAATGCATTAGGATGGTATGGTATATATATACAATGGAATATTACTTAGCCATAAAAAGGACAAAATAATGTAATTTGCACCAAAACAGATGGATCTAGAAATTCTCATACTAACTGAAGTAAGTCAGAAAAAGAAAGACAAATACCCTATGATATTACTTATATGTGGAGTATAAAATATAGCACAGGCAATTGATATATCTACAAAAGAGAAATAGATCATGGTTATGGAGATGAGACTTGCGTTTGCTAGGAGGGGGAAGAGAAGGGGATGGATGGGGAATTTTGGGTTGGTAGATGCACACTATTACATTTAGAATGGATAACAATAATGGAGTCCTACTGTACAGCACTGGGAAATGAGCCGTCTCTTGGGTTAGATCATGCTAAAGATAGTAAAAAAAAAAAAAAAAAAGAATGTATGTGTCCGTGTGGTCAGGTCACTTTGCTTTACAGCAGAAATTGAAATACCATTGTAAATCAACTATACTTTAATAAAAATATTTATACTCTTAAAATTTGAAAAAATAAATAAAAGCAGAATGAGGAAATTATGATTAAGTACACTCTAGGACAAGGTAAAAAGATTGCCTTTTTTGGAAACTCAATGAGTAAATCAAAAGCCAAATCACCTGCCCACAAAGTTATAATTCACTCTTTTAAAAAATCTGTATCAATATTGGATGCAAATAAGTATAATGAAAATACCACTAAATTGGAGGTCAAAAGTGTTCCAATTTTACCTCAGCTCAACTTCTTGGCTGTGTGATCCTTGATTTGTCATATGCCCATCTCTCAACTTCAATTTCTTCATCTGTAAAATGAAGCTTACAATGCCTACCCAAGAAGAGTAGGGTATTTAATAAAAGTGCTTTAATAAATACAAAGTGCTTTAAAAATTAAAGGTAGTGTTACAGTAATGTATCATAAGTGCCCTTTCAGGAAGCCTTTTCTTTTTCACACAGCATAATTTCCTGGAGATTTATCAAAGTTGTTTTGTGTATCAATTTTTCACTCTTTTTTATTGCTAAGGAGTATTTCATGGAATGTATGCATCACAGGATTTCTTTTTTAAGCATTAACTCTTTGAAGGAAACCTTGGCTGTTTGGAGTTTAGGGTTTTTACAAATGAAACTGCTATGAACATTCATGTAGATATTTTGGTATGGACAATTTTAATTTATCTGGAATAAATGCCCAGGAGTGTGATTGTTCTGTCATACAGTAAATATATATTTAGTTTTCTTTTAACCTGTCAAAACTATTTTCAGAAAGAGTTTATCATTTTGCATTTCAACTAGTGATATATGAATAATTCATATTGTCTATATCCTTGTCAACATTTTTTATTATTGCTAGTTTAAAAATATGTGTAGTAACATGATATTGTGGCTTTATTTTACATTTATCTGCTAATCAATGATGTATACTAAACATCTTTTCATGTGTACATTTTCCTCTTTATGACATTTTCCCATTTCTAATTGGATTGTTTATGTTGAGAGCTTTTATTTTGATTTTATCTATTTTTTTCTCCATTAGATTTCTGGAGATATAACTGACAGTAGCACTATGTAAGTAAAGGAATAGAGTGCAATGAATTGAATTACACATATTGTGAAATGATTGCCACAATAAATTTGGTCAACATCCACCATGCCATACAGATACAAAGAAAAACAATCTCTTTTTCTTTTTCATGAGAACAGTTGGGATGTACTCATCAACTTTCAAACATACCATACAACAGTGTTAATTGTAGCTATAATGTTGTACATTACATATCAGATACCCAATACTTGTTTATTTTATAAACAGAAATTTTTACCTTTTGACCACCTTCACCCAATTCCCGAATAACATGTACCCCATCTCTGGTAACCACAAATCTGATCTTTATAAATGAGGTTTTCTTAAGATTCCACACTAAGTGAGTTCATACAGTATTTGTCTTTCTTTGACTTATTTCATTAAGCATTTTGCTCTCAAGATTCATCTATGTTGTCAGAAATGGCAAGATATCCTTTGTTATGGCTCTCAAGATTCATCTATGTTGTCAGAAATGGCAAGATATCCTTTGTTATGGCTAACAGTATTTCACTATATATATGTATTTATTATGTATAAGTGTATATATGTGTGTGTGTGTATGTGTATATATATATATATAAAATCTCACATCTTCTTTATTCATTCATCTGTGAATGGACAATAAGGTTATTTCCATGCCTTGGCTATTTTAAATAATGCAATGAATGTAAAGGTACAAATATCTCTTCAGCAGAATGATTTAATTTCCTTTGGCTATATACCCAGAGGTACAGTTGCTGGATCACATGGTAAACCTTCCTACTCTATACTGTTGTCCACAGTAGCTATACCAATTTACAATACCACCAACATGCACAAGTGTTCCATTTCTCTACGTTTTCATCAGCACATCTTATCTCTTGTTTTTTAATGGTAGCCATTCTAAGAGATGTCAAGTTTTGATTGTGGTTTTGCATTTCCCTGATGAATAGCAATGTTGACCACTCTTCATGTATCTGTTTTCCATTTGAATATCCTCACTGGAAAATGTCTATCCAGGTCTTTTGCCCAATTTAAAATCGGATTACTTGGGAAATTTGCTACTAAATTGTGTGAATTTTTATACAATTTGGATATTAACCCATCATCAGATCATTGATTTGAAAATATTTTCTGCCATACCCTTGATTGCATTTTCATTTTGTTGATCATATCTTTTGCTGTGCAGGAGCATTTTAATTTAAAGTATTCCCGCTTTTTGCAGCTTCAATCCCTGGCCTTGCTTGGTGGGTTGAGGATTCAGCATTGCAGTGAGCTGTGGTGTAGGTCACAGTCGCGGCTCAGAGCCCACATTGCTGTGGCTGTGGTGTAGGCCGGTGGCTACAGCTCTGATTTGACCCCTAGCCTGGGAACCTACATATGCCATGGGTGCAGCCCTAGTAAAGAAAAAAAGACAAATAAAATAAAAAATAAAGTAATCCCACTTTAAAAAAATATTGCTTATGCTTTAGGTGTCATATCTGAAATCTCTTTGCCAAGTCCCATATCAAGAAGCATTTGTTCTAAGTTTCCTTCAATAAGTTTTACCGTTTCTGGTCCTGCATTTAACTGTTTAATCCATTTCAAGTTAATTACTGTGGTTGGTGTATTATAGGATTTTTTTATTCTTTTATATGCAAATATCCTATTTTTCAAACACCATTCATTGAAGAGACAGTCTCTTCCCCGTTGATTATTTAGGGATCCCTTTTCATATATAGGTTGACTTTACATGTATAGATTTATTTCTGGACCCTTGATTCTCATTCATCAGTCTATGTGTCTGTTTTTATGTCAGTATCATACAGATTTTATACTACAGCTTAATGTTATAGCTTGAAATCAGGAAATGTGATGCCTTTCACTTCATTCTTCCTCAGAGTTGCTTTGGTTTTTTTGAGGCTTTGGAGGTTCCATATAAAAATATTTAGTTTTATTAACTTCCTTTTTTATATAATGATTTTTTTCCATTATAGCTGGTTTACAGTGTTCTGTCAATTTGCTACTTTGTGTCATGGTGACCCAGTTACACATACATGTATACATTCTTTTTTCTCACATTATCATGCTCCATCATAAGTGACTAGACATAATTTCCTGGCTACACAGCAGGATGTCATTGCTAATCCATTCCAAAGGCAATAGTCTGCATCTATTAACCCCAAGATCCTCATCCATCCCACTCCCTCCCCCTCCCTCTTGGCAACCACAAGTCTATAACTTTTGTAAAAATGCTATTGACTTCATAAAGGTTGTATTGAATCTAAAGATAAGTTTGGGTAGTGTGATATTTTAACATATTAAAACTCCACTATTATGGTATTGCTGTTTAGTTTCCACTCTGTTCTATTAGTATTTTCTTAATACATTAGATGCACAGGGTTATATGCAATAAACATTTACAATTATTATATCTTCATGATAGACTGACACTTTTATTATTATATAATTACCTTCATGGCCTCTTTTTTACATCTTTAAGTTTAAATTCTCTTTTTCTGATGTAAGTATAGTAATATTTATCAAATTACCCATGCGTTTTTCACAGAACTACAACAAACTATCCAAAAATTTATATGAAAACATAAAAAACCATGAATTGCAAAAGCAATCCTGAGGAACAAAAACCAATCAGGAGGCATAACTCTCTCATTCTTCAGGCAGTATTACAAAGCCACGGTAATCAAGACAGTGTGGTACTTGTTCCAAATCACATAAAGACTGATGAAAGAGAAAAGAGAATCCAGAAATAAACCCAGACACCTATGTGACAATGGAGGGAAGAATATAAAATGGGAAAAGGACAATCTTTTTAGCAAGAGGTGCTGGGAAAATTGGACAGTTACACATAAATAAATGAAAATAGAGCAAACCCTCACACCATGCACAAAAATGAACTCAAAATGGCTTAAATACTTAAGTGTAAGACAAGACACCATCAAACTCCTGGAAGAGAACATAGGAAAAACATTCTCTAACATCAACTGTACAAATATTTTCTTAAGTCAGGCTCCCAAAGTAATGGAAATAAAAGCAAAAATAAACCAGTGAGACCTAATCAAATTGACAAGTTTTTGCATAGCAAAAGAAACCATAAAAAAAGACAACATATGGGATGGGAGAAAATAGTTTCACATTATGCAAATGACAAGGGCTTAATCACTAAAATATTGAAACAACTTAAACAACTCAATAGCTAAAAAACCAACAACCCAACTGAAAAGTGGGCAAAAGACCTGAATAGACATTTTTCCAAAGAAGATATACAGATAATTACAAGAACATGAAAAAAATAGTCAACATCATTAATTATTAGAAAAATGAAAATCAAAACTATTATGATTTACCACCTCAAACCAGTCAAAATGGCCATCATTAACAAGGCAACAGATTACAAATGTTGGAGGGGGTGTGGAGGAAAGCAGACCCTCCTGCACTCTTCGTGGGAATGCAAGCTAGTACAACCACTATGGAGAACAGTATGGAGATCAGTATGGAGGTACCTTAGAAATCTATGCATAGAACTACCATATTACCCAGAAATCCCACTCTTGGGCATATATCCAGACATAACTTTCCTTAAAAAGGATACATGCACCTGTATGTTCATTGAAGCACTATTCACAACAGCCAAGACATGGAAAAAACCCAGATGATTGGATTAAGAAGATGTGGTGTATATATACACAATGGGATACTACTCAGCCATAAAAAAATAACCAATTAATTCCATTTGCACAACATGGATGGAACTAGAGACTCATACTAACCGATATAAGTCAGAAAGTGAAAGACAAATACCATATAAATATCACATATCTGGAATCTAATATATGGCACAAATGAAACTTTCCACAGAAAAGAAACATGTGGTCTTTGAGAAGAGACTTGTGGTTGCCAAGGGGGAGGGGGAGGGAGTGCGATGGAGTGGGAGTCAGGATAATAGCTGCAAACTATTGCATTTTGGAGTGGATAAGCAATGAGGTCCTGCTGTATAGTACAGGGAATTATATCTAGTCACTTGTGATGGAATATGATGGAGGATAAAGTGAGAAAAAGAATGTGTACATATATGTGTGTGACTGGATCACTTTGCTGCACAGTAGAAATCAACAGAATACTGTAAACCAAGCATAATGGAAAAAATAAAAATCAATCAGTGAATAAATAAAAAGACCTGGTGCTTGCACAAAATCAGAAAGATAGATCAGTGGAGCAGCATAGGAAGCCCAGAGATAAACGCATACACACATGGTCAACTAATCTATGACAAAGGAAGCAAGGATATACAATGGAGGAAAGACAGTGTTTTCTATAAGTCGTGCTGGGCCACGGGTGCGGCCTAGAAAAAGGCAAAAAGACCAAAAAAAAAATCATGTTTAGCCTTGATTTTGTAATAAAGGAGAAAGAGATATTTTAAAAAAGACTAAAAATTGAAATCATATCGAGCATCTTTTCTGACTACAATGCTATGAGATTAGAAAGAAGCTACAAGAAAAAGATTAAAATATACTTAGAGGTGAATGAAAATGAAAACATGGTGATCTAAAACCTATAGAATACAACAAAAGTAGTTCTAAGAGGGAAGTTTATGGTAATAAAATCTTACATTAAGTAACAAGAAAAATGTCATTAAACAACCAAATCTTACTTGCACCTATAACAATTAGAGAAAAACACGAACAAACAAAACATGAAGTTAGTAGAAGGAAATAGTTCATAGAAAAGATCAGTGAAATGAAAAGCTGATTGTTGAACAAAATCTATAAACCTTTAACCATACTCATCAGGAAAAAAGGAGAGGGCTCAAATCAATAAAATTAGAAATGAAAAAGGAGAAGTTACAACTGATACCACAGAAATACAAAGGATCTTAAGAGACTACTACAAGTGACTATATACCAATAAAATGGACAACCTAGAAGAAATAGACAAACTCTTAGGTATAATCTTCCAAGACTGAATCAGAAAGAAATAGAAAATATGAACAGACTAATCACAGGTACTGACATTAAAACTGTGATCAAAAAACTTCCAACGGACCGAAAAAAATAAAAAAAAGAAAGAAAACCTTTCAACAGAGTTCCCATTGTGGCACAGTGGAAATGAATCCGACGATTATCCATGAAAATGAAGGTGCAATCCCTGGCCTCACTCAGCGAGTTAAATATCCAGCATTGCCATGAGGTGTGGTATAGGTTATAGACCTGGCTCAGATCCCATGTTGCTGTGGCTGTGGATTAGGACAGCAGCTAGCTGTAGCTCCAATTCAACCCCTAGCCTGTAAACTTGCATATACTGCAGATGCAGCCCTAAAAAGCAAAAGAAAAAAAAAATCCAACAAAGTCCAGAACTAGATGATTTCCAAGTTGAATTCTATCAAGCTTTAGAAAAGAGTTAACATCTATCCTTCTAAATCTATTCCAGAAATTTTCAGAGGACAGAACTCTTCCAAGCTCATTCTATGTGGCCACCAACATCCTGATACCAAAACCAGACAAAGATACCACAAAAAAGGAAAATTAGGCCAATATCACTGATAAACATAGGTGTAAAACTCTTTAACTAAATATAGCAAACCAAACTGAATAATACATTTCCTCCACAAATTATAGCAAGCCAAACCAAACCATACATTGAAAGGATCATACGTCATGATTAAATGACTTTTATTCCAGAAATACAAGAATTTTGAAATATCCACACATTAATCATTGTGATACACCGTAGTAATAAATTGAAGAATAAAAACCATATAATTACCTCAATATATACAAGAAAATCTTTTGAGAAAATTCAACACCCATTTATAATAAAATAAGTCTCCAGAAAGTGGATATAGAGAGACCCTACCCCAACATAATAAAGATCATATGTTACAAACCTAAACCTAACATCATACTCAATGATGAAACACTGAAACTTTTTCCTCTAAGATCAGGAAGAAGACAAGGATGCTGTCTGTCATCAGTTTTTTTCTTTTTAGGGCTGCATCTGCAGCTTATGTAAGTTCCCAGGCTAGCCACATAATTGGAGCAGCAGCTGTTGGTCTATGCCATAGCCACAGCAACATGGGATCTGAGTCTCATCTGTGACCAGGTCATGGCAATGCAGGATCCTTAACCAGGTCATGGCAATGCAGGATCATTAACCCACTGAGGCCAGGTATTGAACCTGCATCCTTATGGATACTAGTCAGATTCATTATCACTGAGCCACAATAGGGACTCCTTCTGTCATCACTTTCATTCATCACAGTTTTGGAAGGGGTAGGCACAGAAATAAGAGAAGAAAAAGATATGAAAGAACCCAAGTTGGAAAAAAGTAGTAAAATTGTCACTGTTTGCAGATGACTGGATACTTTATACAGAAAATCCTAAAGATGCTACCAGAAAACTACTAGAGCTCATTGACGAATTCAATAAAGGTGCAGGGTACAAAATCAATACATGGGAATCTCTTGCCCTTCTACACATTAATAATTAAAGATCAGAAAGAGAAATTAAGGAAATAACCCCATAAACCATCACATCGAAAAGAATAAAATAAGTAGGAATACATCTTCCTATGTAGGCAAAGGAACATTACTCTGAAAACCTATAAGACACTGAGGAAATATGGAAATGATGATGATGCTGGACCCCCAGATCCCATGGGCCCTGGTGGTCCTTATGGCTTCCCTGGTGCTATTGGTACTAAGGGTAAAGTTGATCCCTGAGAAGCCCCGCTGGATCTCAGCACCAGTGGCCTCCCTGGTCCCAAGGGTAACAGCAGTGAAGCTGGTGCTCCTGGCAGCAAAGGAGACACTGGTGCCAAGGGAGAGCCTGGCTCCACTGGTGTTCAAGGCCCCCTGGCCCTGCTGGAGAAGAAGGCAATTGAGGATCCCAAGGTTAACTCAGACCTGCTGGCCTGCCTGGACCCCCTGACAAGTATTATGGACTGGGTGCTGCTGGAGATCCTGGCAAAGCTGGAGAGTAAGATGTTCCCAGACTACCTGGCACTGTTGGTCCTGCTGGCAAAGATGGAGAAGCTGGAGCTCAGGGACCTACTGGACTTACTAGCCCCACTGCAGGCAAACCCAGTGAACATATTGTTTCTGGACACCTGTTGCTCCCAGCCCCTCTGGAGCAAGAGATGAGAGAGACTTCCCCAGTGAGCATTGCGAGCCTGATCCCCCTGATCATGCTGGCTTCACTGGCTCCCTGGTTCTGATGGCCAACCTGGTGCTAAAGGTGAATGTGGTGATGCTGGTGCTAAAGATGCTGATCTCCCCAGCCCATTGGTAATATTGGTGCTTCTGGACCCAAATATGCTCATATAAGCACTGGTCCTCCTGATGCTACTGGTTTCACCATACACTGTTTAATCTCTAAGGTGGCTGGGAAAAATAATGTTAACCAGAGCAACACTGGCTTTCAGCAATCCCAACAGAAAAGGGACAGTGTTTTACTCCTTCCCTAGGCAGGACTATTCCCTATCTCAGCAGGAAGTAGTTACTGAATGGTTATCACCCAATATCCCCTTTAAGCATAAAGGGGTAAAACACCTGAAGGGAGGAATGATAGGGATGAATTAGGCACAGGCAGTTGTAGAAGTCCCAGTAAAGGATCACAGATAGAGAGCAAAATCTAGGGGGATTTGGGAGATCACTGTAAATTAATAAATTGCTCAAAAAAGCCATCAGAACAAGGCAGGCTTGCTTGACTAGTGGAAGTGTGAGAACTGCCTCAGGTTGTTGGGTGGGGGATGGGATGAGGCCTGCATTCAGATTTAGACTGAGGGCAGGAGTTTGAGGACCTACTTTCTGCTGATTTGAATACATAGCTTACTGGATACCTAGGAGGAGCTACTACTCCCAGAAAGGAAGGGGCATACTTTTCCGACCCCCACTCCCCTTGGATGATAAAACTGTAGTCCACCAGATCCTTAGGACAGAGCTTCATCGCCTGCCCACTTTCATCTCTCATAAGCATCCTATCCTAATAAATCTATTTCTTGCCAAAAAAAAAATAATAAGGCACTGAGGAAACAAATTACACAGAAATTACTCCTACACTGTCAGTTGAGATGTAAATTGACTCAATCAGTATGGAGAACAATATGGAGGGTTTGTAAAAAACTAAAAATAGGAAATTTCCTTGTGGTATACCAGGTTAGAGGATCTTGCATTGTCACTGCCGTGGCTCAGGTACCTGCTGTTGTTTGATCCCTGGCCCAAGAAATTCCACATGCAATGGGCATGCCAAAAAAAATGTAAAAAACTAAAAATAGAGCTACTATATGATCCAGTATTCCCATTCCTGGGATATCCAAAGAAAACCATAATTTGAAAAGTTATGTGCACCCCAATGTTCATAGAAATATTTATAATAGCCAACATATGGAGCAACATAAATATCCATTAACAGGGGAATGGATAAAGGAGATGTGATACATATAAATACAATGGAATATTACTGAGTCTTAAAAAGAATGAAGTAACACCATTTGCAACAGTGGATGAACTCAGAATTTATCATACTAAGTAAAGTAAGTCAGATAGAGAAAGTCAAATAGCATATGATATGACATAGGTGGAATCTTAAAATATTATACAAATTAATTTATTTACAAATTAGAAATAGTCTGAAATAAACATAACTACCAAATGGAAAATGTGGGGAGGAGGGATCAATTAGGAATTTAGGCTTCACATATACCCACTAGTATATATATATAATTGATAATCAACAATGACCTACTGTATAGCAAGGGAACTCTACTCCATATACCTATGTGGGAAAAAATCTGGATAAGAATGGGTTGTAGGTGCATGTGTAACTGAATCAATTTGCTTGAAACTAACACACATTGTAAATCAACTATACTCTGATAAAATACAAAATTAAATTTAAAAAATAAAATAAAATGAACATGTAAAAATTTTAAAAAAAAATATCTGGAGATGAAAATGAATATACAATGATTCAAAATCTACAGGACACAGCAAAAGCACATTCTAAGAAGGAAATGTATTGTAATACAAGTCTACCTTAGAAAACAAGAAAAATCTTAAATAAACAACTTAATTACATAAAGAAATAGAAAAAAAGAATAACAAACAAAACCCAAAGTTAAAAGAAAGAAAGAGTAAAATTAGATAAAAAATAAATGATAGAAAAATCAATGAAACTAAGAGCTGGTCTAAGAAAAGATAAACAAAAATGATATACACTTATGGAGACTCATTATGTAAAAAAGAGAGAGAACCCAAATCAGAAAAATCAGAAATGAAAAATTAGAAGTTACAACCAAAACCCTAGAAATACAAAGGAACATAAAAAATACTATGAATAATTATATGCCGGTAACATGGATAGCGTACAAGAAATGGACAAATTCCTAGTTTTATACAATCTCCTAAAACTAAAACAGGAACAAAATAGAAACTATGAACAGACCAGTTACAATCATTGAATGAATAGTAATAATAATAATAATAATAATAATAATAATAATAATAATAATAAACTTCTAACAAACAAAAGTCCAGGACCAGATAGTTTTGGAAGTGAATTCTACCAAACGTTTAAAGAATAGTTGAAATCTATCCTTCTCAAGTACTTTCAAATATTTTGAGAAGAAAAAAAATGCTTCTAAACTCATTCTATGAGCCCAGAATCACCATGATACCTAAACCAGGTACAGATACCACAAAAAAGAAGAAAATTACAGGCAAATATCACTGATTAACTTAAATGAGAAGATGATGAACAAAATATTAGCAAAACAAATTCAATAATACATACCAAGAATGCAAGGATGCTTTAATATCTGCAAATCAAATCAATGTGATTGATACAGCACATGAAGAAATTAAAGAATAATAGTCTTATGATTATCTCAATAGATGTGGAAAAAACTTTTGACAAAATTCAAACCCATTCATTCATGATAAAAAAATAACTCTCAACAAAGTATGTTTAGAGGGAACTTTTCTCAATATAATGAAGGCCATATATTTTCAAAATTTTTTTGGCTGCAGTCATGGCATACAGAAGTATCCAGGTGAGGGATCAAACCCACAGCACAGCAGTGACCCAAAACACAGCAATGACAAATTTGGATCCATAACAACTATACCACCAGAGAACTCCATAAAGGCCATATGACAATTGTATAGTCAACATCATACTCAAGAGTGAAAACCTGAAACCATTTTTCTACAGTCAGTTATAGGACAGGAATGCCCACTATTGCCAATTTTATTAAATATAATGTTGAAAGTGTTAGTCATAGCAGTCAGACAAGAAAAATAGATAAAAGGAATCCAAGTTGAAAAGGAGGTAAAACTGTCACTGCTTGCAGATGACATGATACTATACCTTAAAAGTCTACAAAAGATGGAGTAACCTGCCCAGAATGGTAATGTCAGGACTGAAACATAAGTGCTCTGACTTTAGGACCTTTACCTCACCACCTCTACAACATCTATATGCTCGAAAGAGTTCCCTGGGAAGAAAAGAAGGTCCATAGATTTATTTCTAAGTGGTCAGAAGTAAAGTTATGAAAAAGGGGACCTGCTATTACTGTAAATTTAATGTATATTTATTCTGTAAAACTGAAGCAATTAAAATTCTGCAAATCAAAAACAAAAGAAATCCTAAATACACCACTGAAAACTGGTAGATGCAATAAATGAATTCAGTAAACTTGTAGGATACAATATTATTATATACCATACAGCAGAAATTGGAACAACACTGTAAACCAACTATAATGAAAACATTTTAAAAAGAATATTATACATAAATATGTTGCATTTCTAATCACTAACAATATACTATTTGAGAAATTAATTAAATAATTCCATTTTCTGGTGCATTAAACAAATAAAATACCTGGGAATAAATTTAAGGGGTAAACCACCAGTACTCAAAAAAGTATAAGACACTGATGAAAGAAACTGAAGACAGTACAAAATAACGGAAAGCTATACCTCATTCATGGATTAAAGATAATATTGTAAAATGACCATACAATCCAAGGAAATCAATGAATTCAATGTAATTCCCCAAAAATATACAATGACATTTTCACAGACCGCAAGCAAATAATTCTAAAATTTATATGTAAATACAAAAGACCCCAAGTACCAACAACACCCTTAAGAAAGAAAAACAAAGCTGAAGGTATCCTATTCTCTGGTTTCAAAGTATACTACAAAGCTATAGTAATCAGAAAAGTATGCTACCAGCACAAAAATAGATGCATAGATTAATGAAACAGAATACAGATTTCAGAAGTAAACCCATACTCATATGGTCAACCAATGCTATAAAATTGGGTTGTGATGATCATTGTACAACTATAAATGTAATAAAATTAATCAAGTAATAAAGAAATTAAATTAAATTGAGAAAAGGAAAAAAAATCTATGCCAAAGCAGTCAAGAATATACAATGGGGAAAAAATCGGTTCACCAAGAGCTGCTGGGAATAATTGACAGTCTCATATGAAAGAATGAAAATGAACCACTTTCTCACACCACATGTAAATATTAACTTGAAATAGATAAAGATTTAAATGTAAATTTAAATCCATTTAAATCTGAAACCATAAAACTTCTAGGGAAAAACATAGAGAAAAAATACTAGCAAATTGATTTCTGCAGTAAATCAAAAACATCATACATCATGGTCATGTATGTTTTATCCCTGGAGTTCAAGGATGGTTCAACATATGCAAATAAATAAATAAAAAGAAAAATAAAATCATAAATTATTTAAATGGATGCAGAAAAGCATTTGAAAAATTGCAACATGTTTTCATGATAAGATTCTCAATGAGATTATAAGGAACATACTCAACATAAGAAAGGGAAAATATGACAGGCCCACAGCTAACATCATACTCCAATGGTGATTGGTTGAAAGCTTTCATGCTATAATCACAAGACCAGGGTTTCCATTTTCTATTCTAGTCAACATATTTTTGGGAGTCTTAGCCACAGTAATTAAGCAGGAAAAATAACTACAAGTCTTACAAATGAAAAACCCAAATTATTTGGGTTTTCAGATGACATGATATTATATATAACAACTCTCAAGACTCCATCAAAAAACTGTTAGAACTAAACAAATTCACTAAATTCTGGATACAAAATTAACATACAAAAATCAGTTGCACTTTTACACACTAGCAATGAACTATTTAATAAGAAAATCACATGTACAAAAGCATTGAAAATAATATAATGTTTAGGAATTAAGACAGGAGATAAAAGATCTGGACACTGAAAATACAAGACATTGATGAAATAAATTGAAGAAGACACAAATAAATGGGAGGATATCCCCTGCTCATGGTTCAAAAAATAATATTATTAAAATGCTCATAGTACACAAAGCCATTTATAGAAATTCATTGGAATCCCTACTAAAAGTGCTATGTAATTTTTCATATAATTAGGAAAAATCTTAAAATCTGTATGGAACTGTGAAAGACCCTGAATACTCAAAGCTGTCCTGAGAAACAAGAGCAAAGCTGAAGGGACTATGATTTTTATTTTCAAACTTAATTGCAAAGTTATGTTAATCAGAATAGTATGAGACTGGCATGAAAACAGATACAGAGACTAATGGAATATAATTGAGACCTCAGAAATAAACCCATTCATATTTGGTCAACGAATACTTAACAAAGAAGTCAAGATTACTCAATGGGGAAATAATAGTCTCTTTAATAAATGGGGTTTTCATTACCCCCTATGCTCTCGCCAGACCTGGGGCTGCCTGCCATCCGGGAGGGCTGGCCTCAACAATTGCCTGAAGCCTACCACCACAGGGGCTATCCCTGGACAGGCCTGCTTGCCCTTTGGAGGAGCTACATTTCCACAGAGTAGCACCAAACACCACCAGCCCCCAAGAAAAGGCCTGCAGCCCAGAAAAGCTAGAACAAGCCTAGCCAGGCCGTGAATAGATCTGCCTAATTCTCTGACAGTTTTTCTCAGTCGGGCTGCCCTGGGGAGGAGCCTCGTGGGTTTTCAGCTGCCCTGCTACGTGACCAAGCCCCCGGGGGTGCCGAGGCCTAGTGGATCAGCTGCATAGGACTACCAACTCCAGGCAGGATGCCCTGCAGCCCAGAAAAGCTGCAACAAGCCTGGCTGAGCCATGAAAAGATCTCAGATGGTCTTTCAGAGTCAGGATGCCCTGGGGAGGAGCCTCTTGGGGTTCCAGTGACCCAGCTACTCGCCCAAGCCCCCAGGGAGTGCTGAGCCCTAGCGGATCAGCTGCATAAGACTGCCAGCTCCAAGCAGGACACCCTGCAGCCTAGAAAAGCTGCAACCAGCCTGGTTGAGCGGGGAAAAGATCTCAGACGCTCCTTCCGAGTCAGGCTGCCCTGGGGAGGAGCCTCTTGGGGTTTCAGTGGCCATGCTAGCCAACCAAGCCCTCAGGGGGTGCCCCACTCTCACAGAATAGCTGATCAGCACCACCAGGCATCTGGAGGAGCCCCTGCAACCCAGAAAATCCGCAAGAAGCTTGGCCAGACTGTCAAAAGATCTGCCTACATTCTCAGGCCGTCCGTCTGAGTTGGGTTGCCCTAGGGAAGAGCCTCTTGGGTTATCAGTAACCCAGATAGCTGCTCCAGCCATCAATGCACTCCTGAGAAACAGCTGCCCAACACCACCAACCCCCTGCAAGAACCCCACAGACTAAAAACACCAGAGCAAGCTCTGCATGACCAAGTGAAATCTGCTACCATCGTGGTGTGGACCTCCCAGCCCTGTCTGCCCTCAGGAAGTCCTCCTTTGCTTCAAAGAAACACTGTTAGCCCCATCAACACTCCAGAAAAGCCACACTGCCTCAAAAAAGACTGACCAACAATGCCAGCCCTCAGGAATTATTTCACTGCAGTGACAAGGCAAACACTGCCTGATCACAGAGAGTACAACTCCCTCAGGAGAAAGAAAACAACAAGCAAGATGAAGAAGCAGAGAAACCACCCCCAGTCAAACCAACAGGAGAACTCACCTAAAACAGTCAACAAGGAAACAGACCTCCCCAGTCTGACAGACCTGGAGTTCAAAAGAGAAATAGTGAAAATACTGAAGGAATTAAGAGAAGATAGGAACAGTAATGCAGATACCCTCAGAAAGGAACTAGAAAATATAAGGAGGAGCCAAGAAAAACTAGAACATTCATTTGCAGAGATGCAAACTGAACTAAGGGCAGTAAAAACCAGAATGAATAATGCAGAAGAACGAATCAGTGATATGGAAGAGAGAATAATGGAAATCACCCAATCAGGTCAGCAGACAGAAAACCGAATCCAAAAACTGGAAAGCAATATAAGAGCCCTATGGGATAATATAAAGTGGGCCAATCTATGCACAATAGGAATTCCAGAAGGAGTAGAAAAAGTAAGGGAATGGAAAATATATTTGAAGAAATTATCGCTGGAAACTTCCCAAATCTAAAGGATACTGGGTTCAAGATACAGGAAGCAGAGAGGGCCCCAAACAAATTGAACCCAAATAGACCCACACCAAGGCACATCATAATAAAAATGGCAAAAATTAGTGATAAGAGAGGATCCTAAAGGCAGCAAGAGAAAAGCAGAATGTTACCTACAAGGGAACCCCCATAAGAATATCAGCTGATTTCTCCACAGAAACACTACAGGCCAGGAGGGGAATGGCAAGAGATATTTAAAGTGCTAAAAGGAAAAAAATATGCAACCTAGAATACTCTATCCAGCAAGAATATCATTTAAAATAGACGGGGAAATAAAAATTTTTTCCAACAAACAAAAACTTAAAGAATACAGCAACACAAAACCCAGGTTGAAGGAAATATTGAAAGGGCTTCTCTAAACCAAAAAGAAAGGAAGGAAAGGGGAGAAGAAAGAAAAGAAAAAAGAAGAAGAAGAGGAAGAACTAGGACTGAGGAAACTGCAATCAGAGAGCAGTCACTCAAATAAGCCAGCATACAGACTTAATCATGAACATGCTTCAAACAAAATAAAATTAAAAAAAAAACTCATCAAAACCATAAAATGTGGGCAAGGGATTTTAGGAAATAAATAGACCCATTTGTTTGTTTGTTTGTATGTCTCTCTTCTTAATTTTAATATAGTAATGAAGGGTTTGAACTTACAGGACCATCAGGCTAAAACACACAATTATGGGGAGGGGTTAGCATAATTAAAAAACAGGGCAACCACAAGCCAAAACCAAATATTGCATTCGAAAAAAATGGAAAATAAGAAACACTCAAGCAGGTAATAACTGGAGACCATCCAACCAAAAAAAAAAAAAGAAAGGAAGAATGGAGAACCATAGAATCAAATGGAACACGAGGTTCAAAATGGCAATAAATAATCACCTATCAATTATCACCTTAAATGTCAATGGACTTAATGCCCCAATCAAAAGACACAGAGTGGCTGAGTGGATAAAAAGGCAAAAACCTTCAATATGCTGCCTACAAGAAACTCACCTCAGGACAAAAGATACATATAGATTGAAAGTGAAAGGGTGGGGAAAAATATGTCACGCCAATAGACATGACAGAGAAGCAGGAGTTCCAACACTCATAACAGACAAAATAGACTTTAAAACAATAGACATAAAGACAAAGAAGGACACTACTTAATGATGAAGGGATCCATCCAAGGAGAGGATGTTACTATCGTCAACATATATGCCCCAAATACAGGAGCACCCAGATACATACAACAAATATTAACAGACATAAAGGGAGATATTGATGGGAATACAATCATACTAGGAGACCTTAATACCCCCCTCACACCAATGGACAGATCCTCTAGACAGAAAACCAATAAAGCAACAGAGATCCTAAAGGAAACAATAGAAAAGTTAGACTTCATTGATACCTTCAGGACACTACATCCAAAAAAAGCAGAATACACATTCTTCTCAAATGCTTGCGGAACATTCTCAAGAATCGACCCCATATTGGGACACAAAGCTAACCTCAATAAATTTAGGAGCATAGAAGTTATCTTAAGTATCTTCTCTGACCACAACGCCATGAAATTAGAAATCAACCATGGGAAAAGGAAAGAGAAAAAACCTACTACATGGAGACTAAACAACATGCTACTCAAAAACCAGTGGGTCAATGAGGAAATCAAGAAGGAAATTAAAAACTACCTTGAAACAAATGATAATGAAGACACAACCTCTCAAAATCTATCGGATGCTGCGAAAGCAGTGCTCAGAGGGAAATGTATAGCAATACAGGCCTTTCTCAAAAAAGAAGAAAGATCCCAAATGGACAACTTAACCCTCCACCTAAATGAATTAGAAAAAAAACAAAAAAGACCTAAAGTCAGCAGAAGGAAGGAAATTACAAAGATCAAAGAAGAAATCAATAAAATAGAGACTCCAAAAACAATAGAGAAAATTAATGAAACCAAGAGCTGGTTCTTTGAAAAGGTGAACAAAAGTGACAAACCCCTGGCCAGACTCACTAGAAAGAGGAGAGAAAGACACCAAATAACCAAAATTAGAAATGAAAAAGGAGAAGTCACAACGGATACTGCAGAAATACAAAAAACCATAAGAGAATACTATGAACAAGTATATGGCAACACGTTTGACAATCTGGAAGAAATGGACAACTTTCTAGAATCTTCCAGCCTGCCAAAACTGAATCAAGAAGAAACAGACCAACTGAACAGACCAATCACTAGAAATGAAATTGAAGAGGTCATAAAAACACTCCCTACAAATAAGAGTCCAGGACCAGATGGCTTCACAGGCGAATTCTCTCAAACATATAAAGAGGAATTGGTGCCCATCCTCCTGAAACTCTTTCAAAAGGTTGAAGAAGAAGGAATACTCCCAAAGACATTCTATGATGCCACCATCACCCTCATTCCAAAACCAGACAGAGATACCACCACAAAAGAAAACCATCACCCAATATCATTGATGAATATAGATGCAAAAATTCTCAACAAACCCTTAGCCAACCGAATCCAACAACATATCCAAAAAATTATACACCATGACCAGGTGGGGTTCATCCCAGGTTCACAAGGATGGTTCAACTTATGCAAATCAATCAGCATCATACACCACATTAACAAAAAAAACCATCAAAATCATATGATCATCTCAATAGATGCAGGAAAAGCATTTGACAACGTCCAACATCCATTCATGATCAAGACCCTCGCCAAAGTGGGTATAGAGGGAACATTCCTGAACATAATCAAAGCCACTTATGATAAACCCACAGCAAATATAATCCTCAATGGGGAAAACCTGAAAGCCTTCTCACTCAAACTGGAACAAGACAGGGATGCCCACTCTCACCACTGCTCTTCAACATCGTTTTGGAAGTCCTAGCCACAGCAATTAGACAAACAAAAGAAATAAAAGGCATCCATATAGGAAGAGAAGAGATGAAACTGTCACTGTAGGCAGACGACATGATACTATACACAGAAAACCCGAAGGACTCAACCCCAAAACTACTTGAACTGATTCATAAATTCAGCAAAGTAGCAGGATATAAGATGAACATTCTGAATTCAGTTGCATTTCTGTATACCAAGAATGAAGTATTAGAAAAGGAATACAAAAATACGATACCTTTTAAAATTGCACCTCACAAAATCAAATACCTCGGAATACACCTGACCAAGGAGGTAAAGGACCTATATGCCGAGAACTATAAAACTTTAATCAAAGAAATCAAAGAAGATGTAAAGAAATGGAAAGATATTCCATGTTCCTGGATTGGAAAAATCAATATTGTAAAAATGGCCATGCTACCCAAAGCAATCTACAGATTCAATGCAATCCCTATCCAATTACCCAGGACATTTTTCACAGAACTAGAACAAACATTCCAAACATTTATATGGAACCACAAAAGACCCAGAATCGCCAAAGCAATCCTGAGAAACAAAAACCAAGCAGGAGGCATCACTCTCCCAGAGCTCAAGAAATACTACAAAGCCACAGTCATCAAAACAGTGTGGTACTGGTATCAAAACAGACAGACAGACCAATGGAACAGAATAGAGAGCCCAGAAATAAACCCTGACACCTAGGGTCAATTCATCTTTGACAAGGGAGGCAAGAACATAAAATGGGAAAAAAGAGAGTGTATTCAGCAAGCATTGCTGGGAAACCTGGACAGCTGCATGCAAAGCAATGAAACTAGAACACACCCTCACACCAGGCACAAAAATACACTCCAAATGGCTGAAAGACTTAAATATACGACAGGACACCATCAAACTCCGAGAAGAAAACATAGGCGAAACACTCTCTGACACCAACAGCATGAATAAGTTCTCAGGTCAGTCTCCCAAAGCAATAGAAATGAGAGCAAAAATACACCCATGGGACCTCATCAAACTGAAAAGCTTTTGCACAGCAAAGGAAACCCAAAAGAAAACAAAAAGACAACTTTCAGAATGGGAGAAAATAGTTTCAAATGATGCAACCAACAAGGGCTTAATCTCTAGAATATATAAACAACTTATACAACCCAACAGCAAAAAAGCCAATCAATCAATGGAAAAATGGGCAACCGACCTGAATAGACTGTTCTCCAAGGAAGATATACAGATGGCCAGCAAACACATGAGACAATGCTCAACATCACTGATCATAAGAGAAATGCAAATCAAAACAACCATGAGATGCCACCTCACACCAGTCAGAATGGCCATCCTTAATAAATCCACAAATAACAAGTGCTGGAGGGGCTGTGGAGAAAAAGGAACCCTCCTCCACTGTTGGTCGGGATATAATTTGAGTACTTTTTTTTCCAGTTTTTACGAATGTAATTGTTGGTTTGATTTGGGGGTTGACCTCTTTTTAAAGTATATTAACCCCTTCCTATATCTGCTTGCTTTTCCCTGATAGTCATATAGGCTCAGACACATCATTAAAACATAAAAAATGGATCTACATTTTCTTACTTTCCATGCCGAAATTAAATGATTTTGATGTTTTTTTTTTTTTTTAACATCTCCATGTTTAGATCTGTATACTGGCTTACTTAGTTTATTTAAGTGATTGCTTTGCAATTGTGGTTTCCTCCATCCTAATTCTTCTTAGGGTCTTTTTTCTCTCTCTCTCTTTTTTTTTTTTTTTTTAATTTAGAGAAGCCCTTTCAGTGTTTCTTTGAGAATGGGTTTACTATTTCTGTACTCTCTTAGCTTTTGTTTTAGGTAGAAATTCTTTATTTCCCCTTCTAATTTAAATAATATTCTTGATGGATAGAGTATTCTAGGTTGCAAATTTTTTGCTTTCAGCACTTTAATAGTATCTTGCCACTCCCTTCTGGCCTTTATTGTTTCTGGAGAGAAAACAGCTGATAGGCTTATCGGTGTCCCTTGTAATTAACACTTTGCTTTTCTCTTGCTGCCTTTAGAAACCTCTCTTTATCTTTAACTCCTGCCATTTTTATTATAATATATATTGGTGTGGGTCTGCTTGGATTTGACTTGTTTGGGCCCTCTGTGCTTCCTGTATCTTCATATTAGTATGCTTTAGATGTGGAAAGTTTTCAGCCATAATTTGTTCAAATATATTTTCAATCTCCTTTTCTTTTTCTTCTTCTTCTGGGTTTTCTCTTATGTATAGATTGGCCTGCTTTGTTATCCCATAAATTTCTTACATTGCTTTTATGTTTTTTTTTTTTTTTTTTTCATTTGGTTTTCTGTGTGCTGTCGTGATTGGGTGATTTCTATTATTCTCTCTTCCATGCCACTGGTCTGTTCCTCTGCATTATTCATTCTGCTCTTTGGTGCCTTTAGCTCAGTTTGGATCTCTGAAAATGAATTTTCTAATTTTTATTGGCTCCTCCTCATATTTTTTATTTCTTTTCTAAAGGAATCTGCATTACTGTTCATATCCTCTCTTAATTCCTTCAGTATTGTCATTCTCTCCCTTTTGAACTCAATATCTGTCAGACTGCAGAGTTCTGTTTCATTGTTGACTGCTTTAGCTGAATTATCCTGTTCCTTTAACTGGGATTGGTTTCTGAGCTTCTTCATCTTGCTTATGTTTTCCTTTCCTTTTTCGGTGAGTTTAGGGAAGCCAAACTGTAGTCTTGTAAGGCTACTTCTATGCAAGAGCAACCCTTTGTAATTTTTGGAAGGGTTACTATTTTATTTTTTTGTTGGAGTTTGAATCTTTGCTGTCTCTTTCTTTGGTGTGAGCAGTGTGTTATCCACAGGATGTTCAGTGTGTTTTCAGGGATAAGGAGGCAATGAGTAGGGCAAGCAGTCAGTGCCTGGATGCTGGGCTCTCAACAGCAGCAAGGACCTGCAGGAAGGTGGCCTAGGGTACTCCTAGTTGCAGGGCCCTGGAAAGTGGTAATGAGCTCTAGGCAGATCTACAAGGTGTCCAGAGCATTTGGCAGTAGCAGCAGCATGGTGCATGAGTTCTCAGGTGGGTGAGAGCAAAATCAGCTAGTGTTCAATTGCAAATGCCCTCCTCTGGGGTAATTGGGACTGCAGGTGGTGCCCGTTCAGAGACCCCTTAATTGTAGTGGGCCACAACCACCTCTTGTGTCAGTGATAACTGCAGTGGTTTGCCCCCACCACCTGTAGACCATGCATGAAGCACCCCATCTCACTTAGCCCACATAGGAGGTGCTGCCCAGGCTGCTCATAGTTGCAGGATCCTGGGAAGTGACAGAGGTCAGGCTTGTGGATACTGCCCAGAGCATTAAACCGTGGCAGCAGCAGGTCCTGTGTGTTCCCAGGTGTGCGAGAGCACCAGCAGATGATGTTTGGTCCCAATGCCCTCCTCTGTCCTGCCCTTGAGGTGACTGGGGATGCAAGTGGTGCCTGTTCTCAGACCCCTAGTGGACCTCCACCTCTGAAGTCAGAGATAAATGTGTTGGTTTGCCCCCTCCACCTGCAGACCCCACAAGAAGCAACCTGTCCCACTTAGCCCACATAGTAGGTGCTGTTCCAGCTGGTCTTGGGAAGGGAGAGTGACAAAGTGTCTGGGCGCCATCCAGATCCTTTGGCAGTGTCAGCTTCAGGGCTGGTGTTTTCCCAGAGGAGTGAGAGCAACAGCATTTGGTACTTGGTGGGCCCTGCATCGTTCTTAGCCCTCAATGCCCTTAGCTCACATAAGCTCTTCTGGCTACCAGTAGCCTGCACATAGAGCCCCCAATCTCCCACAGACTAGCAAGTCACTTCTGGCTATGTGTAGCCTTCCTCAGAGCTGCTCAGTGTCACACAGACTAGCAAGCAGCTTTTCACCATGCACAGCCTATGTCAGAGCTACTTGTTCTCCTGCAGATAAGCACTAGGCATCTTGCTGCATGCAGACTATGTCAGAGCTGTAGCACCCTCTGAGAGCCTGCAGATGTGTGTGCATGCTCAGGCATCTAGAATTTCCTATGGCAGTCCACCCCTCCCCCTCTCACCCTCCCCAACAATGGCACCATTCCTCTCTTGCAGATCCAGACCTTCTCCTGTGTTCCCTCTGCGGTGGCATTCCACTTCCCATCCCATGGTGTATTACTCCCCCACCCATGGCACACTTCTCCTTAGTCCTTTATGCTGTCTCCACACCACCATCCAAGTCCTCTCCCAGGGACTGACCTCTGGAGCCTAATCTCAGTGCCCAGACACTGCCTGAGTGTCTCAGGCTGTGATGTCTGGGAAGGTGGTTCAGATGATCTGTGTGGCTCTCACTCTGCTTTGCTCTTCTCAGTCCAGCTGCTGCATTTTTCTTGGCAACTTTGAGGTTCCTACAACTTGGGTGATCCTTCCATCAGTTAGGTGGCTTCCCAGGATATGGGTTCCTTTTTTCCTTCACAGCTCCCTCTCAAGAATGCTTGTCCCATTCTGATTCCTTTTCTCACACTCTTTTTTTTTTTTACTTTTGTTCTACCCAGTTATGTCAAGAGTTTCTTGCACTTTTTGGAGGTTTAAGTTCTTCTGTCAGCATACAGTTGAAGTTCTGTGTGAGTCATTTTACATGTAGAATTGTATTTTTGATGTGTTTGTGGGAGAAGGTGGGCATGACATCTTATTCCTTTGCCATCTTGCTCCCTAATTTCTTCAAATATATTTTTGATCCACTTTTTAAAATTTCTTCTCTGGAGTTCCTATTATGCATAGATTGGCCTGCTTTATATTATCTCATAGATTTCTTATATTGCTTTCATGTTTTTTTATTTGGTTTTCTGTCTGCTGTCCTGATTGGATGATTTACATTATTCTATCTTCCAAGTCACTAATTTGTTCCTCTGTTATTCATTCTGCTCTTTAGTGCCTTTAGCTCCATTTAGGTCTCTACAATTTAATTTTCTAATTTTTCTTGGTTCTTCCTTATATTTTCTACTTCCTTTCTAAAGTAATCTGCATCCCTGTTTATATCCGCTCTTAATTCCTTGATATTCAGCCTGAATTCGTTCAGTATTTTCACTATTTCCCTTTTGAACTCATTGTCTATTAGACTTCAGAGGTCTGTTTCATTATTTGCTACTTCAAGTGAATTCTACTGTTCTTTAAACTGGGAATGGTTCCTGAGTTTCTTCATCTTGCTTATATTTTTATTTTTCTGTTTGTTTAGGGAAACCAATGACTCTAGTCTTGGTGGGCTATTTCTATGCAAGCATGCCCCTTTGTATTTTGTGGGAGGTTACTATTTATTTTGACATGGGAGTTTGGATGTTTGCTATTTCTTTCTTCATTGTGAGCAGGCTGTTATCCCCAGGGTGCTGAATGTGTTTCCAGGGAAGAGGCAATGGGTAGGGATAGTAGTTAGTGCCTGATTGCTGGGCTCTTGAGAGTAGAAAGGACATGCAGGAAGGTGGCACAGACTGCTCCTAGTTGCAGAGCCCTGGGAAGTGGTAATGAGCCTCGGTCAGATTTAGGCAGTTCCCAAAGCATTTGGCAGTGGCTGTAAGCAGTGTGTGTGTTACCAGCAAAGTGAGAGCAACAATGGTTGGTGTTTGGTCACAATTCCTTCCTCTATGTTGCCCTCTGACGTGATTGGGCATGCAAGTGGTGCCAGTTCATGGACCCCTAGTTTTGTTGGGCAATGCCCACCTCTGGAGTCAGAGATAACTCTGATGGTTTTCCCCCACCACGTGTAGACCACACGCAATGCACCCCATCCCACTTAGCCACACAGGAGGTGCGACACAGGCTGCTCCTAGTTGCAGGGTCCTGGGAAATGACAGTTATCAAGTGTATGGGCACTGCCTTGAGCATTTGTCAGTGGCAGCTGCTGGGTGTGTGTGTTCCCAGGGCAGTGAGAATCAATGGGTGGTGTTTGGTTGCAGTGTCCTCCTTTTTGCTGAACTCTGAGGTGATTGGGGCCACAGGTGGACCCTGTTCACAGGCTTGTAGTGGTGGCAGACCATGCCTACCTCTGGTTTCTGAGATGACTGCTATGGTTTGTCCCCACTGCCTATAGATCATGAAAGAGGAGTCATGTCACTCTTAGCACTCTGCTGCCCTTAGCCCACACAAAAGTTGCCCAGCCACCCACATCCCACACAAGCACCCAGTCTCCTGTAGCTGGACCAAGTGGCCTCTTGCCACTTGTAGCATACTCTGCCCTCTGAGGGCCTGCACATGCATGGGTTGATTCCAATGGCAGTCTGCCCCTCCTCCTCTAACCGTCCAAACAATGGTGCCTTGATTCTCCTGTGGGTCCATACCTCCTCCTGGGTTCCTTTGGCAGTGGTATTTGACTCCCCAGCTTGTGGCACACTTCTCCCTAGCCACTTAGGCTGTCTCCACGCAGCCAATCCTAGTCCTCTCCCCAGAACTGATCTCCAAAGCCTGAGTCTCATTGCCCAGCCAACACCTGAGCACATCAGGCTGTGGTGTCAGGCTCAGTAGTGCAAATGATCTGTGTGAGGAAATCACTCTGCTTCGCCCTCTTCAGTCCAACTGCTGCATTTTCTTGGTGACTTTGAGGCCCGTCCATCTTGGCTGATTTCCCCATCAGTTAGGGGGCTTCCCAGGTTTTGGATTCCTTTACCCTTTCACACCTACTGCTCATGAATGCTAGTCCCATCCTGATTCCTTTTTTTTCTCTCTATCTCTCTTTTTTATTTTGTTCTACCCAGTTATTTTGAGGGCATCGTGCCCTTTTTGGAGATTTAAGGTTTTCTCCCAGAGTTCAGTAGATGTTCTGTGCAAATTGTTCCACGTGTAGATGTGTGGTTTTGATGCATTTGTGGGAGAAGTTGAGTGCAATGTCTTACTCCTCTGTCATCTTGATCCTCCTCCCAAGAGATTTTTAATAAGGAATAGGCATTGCTTTTTTCCTGTAGCAAATAAAAGGATTTATGATATTTCTTTAGTAGTATTTATTATTTACCAAGGTGTAACTGATATAAACATAATATTACTTTCAGGTGTACAACCAAATGATGTGATATTTGTACATATTGCAAAATGATTACCACAATAAGTCTAGTTAATAACTGTCACCATTAATAGTTGCATATTTTTTTCTTGTTGATGAGAACTTTTTGGATTCACTATCTCAGCATCTTTCAAATATGCAATGCAGTATTATTAATTATAGTCTCTGTGGTGTAAATTATATCACCATGACGTACTTGTTTCATAATCAGGTTTGTAGTTTATAAACACTTTTATCTATTTTTGCCACTTCCCCACCCCCTAACTCCAGAAACCATCAATATGTCCTCTCTATATATGAATTCATGTTTTGTTTGATTGTTTATGTTTCTTTAGATTTTACACATAAGTGTGATAATGTTGTATTTCTATTTTTCTCTTTTAAAAAATATTGGTATATAGTTGACTTACATTTTTGTGTTAATTTTTGCTGTACAGAAAAGTGAATCAGTTATACATATGTCCATTATTTTTCAGTTTCCTTTCTCATATAGATTATTAATCTTTCTCTTTTTTAATTTTGAGTTGCATAAGTTCTTTGTATAATTTGGATATGAATAACTAATTTGATATACCATTTTCAGATATATTTTCCCATTAGTAAGTGGTCTTTTCATTGTGTTGATAGCTTCCTTTGCTGTTTAAAAGACTTTTAGGTTGAATTAGTCTCAATTATTTATTTTTGCTTTAATTTTTCTTACGTGAGAAAACATATCCAAAGCAATATTTCTAATATGATGTCAATGAGCATATTGCCTATGTTTTCTTCTAGAATTATAAAGACCTAAGGTCTTACAATCAAGTCTTTAATCCAGTTTGAGTTTTTTTGTGTTTGGTATAAGATAGTATTCCTGTTTCATTATTTGGCAAGTGGATGCTCAGTCCTCCTGACATCACTTTTTTGAAGAGATTGTCCTTTCTCTATTGTATAGTCTTGGCTGCATAATTCTAAAGTAATCAGTCATATATGTGTGGGCTCTGTATTCTGTTCCATTGATATATGTGTCTCTTTTAATGCCAATACCAAACCATCACGATTATTATAGCTTTATAATATAGTTTGAAACCAGGAAGAGTGGTGCCTCCAATTTCAACTTCAATCTAAATATTTCTTTGATGATATGTTTTTTACTTGATAGAAATTTTAAGATTGTTTATTTGATTTCTGTGAAAAATTAACAAAAAAGAACAAGTGAAGCAGGAAAATAGTAAAAGTCAACTATCCAAGTAAAAATGAGAAAAGAACACATGGACACTAAACAACATACTCCAAAAAAAAAATTCAATGATGAAATCAAAGAATAAATCAGAAAATATCTAAAAAAAAATGAAAATGAAAACACACCATTACAAAATCTGTGGAATACAGCAAAATCAATTTTAGGAAGGAAGTTAATAATAAACAGGCCTTCCTGAAGAAACAAAGAAAAAACACACGAATAACAAAACCTACCACATAAAATATTTAAAAATAGATGAATAACAACAAAAAATGCCCAGTCAGTTGAAGGAAGAAAATAATGATGGTCAGAAGGAAATAAATAAAATGGAGATAAAAACAATAAAAAGATCAATAAAGCAAAGATATGGGTTTTTGGGGGGAAGAGGAAGATGGTGGAGTGGACATGAGGCTCACCTACTCCCACAAATACACTAAGAATGCATCTACATGTGGAACTATTCACACAGAAAAATTTGCTAAACACTGAAAAAAGACATCAGGATTGGGATAGAGTAAGAAAAAAACCACATAGGACAAAAGAAAGAAGAAAGAAGAAAAAGAGAGGAGAAAAGAAGTGAGACATGACCTGCATCACTGGAAAGGAGCTGGAAAGAGGAAAATCTCCTGTACCCTGTGAAGTTCCTGCACTAGCAATGAGACCAACTGGAACAGAGGAGGAAATTTAGAGTATTGGAGGAGAACACAGCAATCAGTGAGAAGCACTTAAAACTGAAACATTCCTCCACAAATATCAGTGTGACAACAACAAGCAATGGCAACAAGCAACTCTATGCTGGTGCCAAAAAGTGTCAGGGACTAAAACCCTGGCCTTAGATATCAGATTCAAAGAGAGAGCTGGGGTTGGCTATTTGGGGAAAAACTGGGATTGGCTGCACAGAAAGAGCCTGGATGGACTAGAGTGTGGGGCAACCATGTTTGGGGGTGTAAGCTGAGGCAATGCAGTTGGGCTTAGAAGCTAAGTGCCATTGTTTTGGGGTGCTAGAGGGAAGGAGTGGAATCCACCACTACAGCCTTGTTCCCTGTGTGCATGCTCATAGGCTACAGGACATTGCTTCAGCTCTGGTAATCACTCAGCAGCAGCTTCTGAATAGCAATGGCTGGGGAGCAGGCCCACACTTAGGGCTACAGAGCACTCAGAGAAAGCAGAGTAAACAGCCAGGCTAATAACACAAGCTCTGTGGCTCCTACCAGTGGTTCTTTTGCTATCAGCACCTGTTCTGTGACAAAAGAATTGTGAGAGGGCTGCTTGTACAGTTCCTGTGGGAGCCACAAATTCTCCAACAAGGAAAAGCACAATCTCCTTGACTCTGTCAATGCCCTTTAAGGGGCCTCTGCTAGTGGCACCTGTTCTGTGCCAAAGGTGTCATGGTGTGTTTGGGGGGCACTGCATGTCCCATGCTGTCTGGCTGGAGAAAATCATAAGCTCTGAGGCTTCTGCCAGTGGCCCTGTGGGGGTGTGCACAAGTGGTACTAGGGAGCCACAGGAGGCCAATTTAAAGACATTCCAATCCTCAGCAGCTACAGAGAGCACTTCTGACAGAAGCAAGGAGGAGGGAGGGACTGACAGAAGTGTATGCTCAACAGCTACAGAGAAAGAATTTAAACAACTCCTAGAAAGAAGCCCCAGCCCTAGGGCTACAGAGAGGGATAACTAGAGCAGCCCCCAAAAGCAAGTGACTACAGAATGGCGCCTTCCCCTACAGATAGAGAGAGCAGTCCCAAGTGCCTTCTTGTAAAAGGGACTGCCAGAGCAGCTACTGACATTTCCAGCTAAAGGGAATAAAGAGTGCTACCTGGGAGCAAGAGGGGTCACAGGAAACACTACTCTGCCCCCACATGCTACAAAAGAAATCCTGTGAACTGTGAATAACTGACACCTCCCTCACAGACTCCATCCCTAGCAGCTCCAGGGAGAGGTAGTGTGTACCACTGTTCCCATAAAAGGCTCTGTGTACATGTGAACTGCTATAACCCCTGAGAACTCTAGATCTGGGCACCTGCTGCTGCAACAACATAAATACTGCCAAGGGGACAATTAGGAGACATTAGGAGATGACAAAGAAGTACCTTTCAGACAAAGGAATAAGATAAGAATACACAAAAACAACTAAATGATGATGAGATAGGCAATCTACCTGAAAAAAATAGTTCAGAGTGATGACAGTAAAGATGATCTAATGTATTGGGAAAAATGGAGATACAGATTGAGAAGTAAAAAGAAATGTTTAATAAAGGGCTAGAGGATATAAACAGCAAGAAAACTAAGATGAATAGCACAATATCTGAAATGAAAAATACACTAGAATGAATCAATAGCAGGATAATGGAGGCAAAAGAAAGAATAAGTGCAGTGGAAGACTGAGTGGTGGAAGTCACTGCCATAGAAAAGAATGAAGAAAAAAGAATGAAAAGAGCTCAAGAGAGCCTGAGACCTCAGGGACAACATTAGCATACCAAAATTCACATCATAGGGGTACCAGAAGGAGAAGAGAGAGAGAAAATGCCAGAGAATATATTTGAAGAGATTATGGCCAAAAACCTCCCTAATATGGGAAAGGAAACACTCAAGTTGAAGAAACACAGAAAATTCCATACAGGATAAACCCAAGGAGAAACAAAGCAAGACACATACTAATCAACCGACAAAAATTAAGTACACAGAAAAAATATTAAAAGCCACAAGGGAAAAGCAACAAATAACATACAAGAAAACAACAATAAGGATAACAGCTGTTCTTTCAGCAGAAATTCTACAAGCCAGAAAGGAGTGGCAAGATATATGTCAGGTGATGAAGAGGAGGAACCTAGAACCAGGAATACTCTACCCAGCAAACTCTCATTCATATTTTATGGATAGATCAAAATATTTTCAGACAAGCACAAGCTAGGAGAATTCAGCACCTCCAAACCAGCTCTGCATCAATTAGTAAAGGAACTTCTTTAAGCATTAAAGGAAAATTCACAATTAGAAACAGTAATATTACAAATGAAAATGCTCACTGGTAAAGGCAAAGATAAAATAAAAGGAATAAATCACACATTGACAAATATGATATCAAAACTAACAAGCATAAGGAGAGGACAAATGCAGAAATTTGAAAATGCATTTCAAATAAAGAGAACAGCTAATATAAACAATTCTACAAACATAGAGATAGTTATATATAAATATAGCAGGAACCACAAATTAAAAAAATGGACACACAAAATAGGAAAAATTAATCCAATCATAACACTAAATATGGTCAGCAAATCACAAGAGAAGACAACAAAAGAAAAAATACCCAAAATAACAATCCAAAAAAATTAAGAAAATGACAATATATACATACTTATCCATAATTACATTGAATATAAATGTACTACATGCTCCAAGTAAAAGCAAAGACTGGCTGAATGGACACAAAAATGAGACCAATATATGTGCTGTTTACAAGAGTCCCACTTCAGATCTAAGGACAGATACAGACAAAGTTAGGGGATGGAAGCAAGTATTACATACAAATGGAAATCATAGAAAAGCAGGAGTTGCAATACTCACATTAGAAAAATTAAATTTTAAAATAAAGATGATCACAAGAGACAAAGAAGAACATTACATAATGATCAAAGAGTCAATCCAAAAAGTTGTAACAATTTTAATATATATGCACCAAACACAGGAGTCACACAATGTATAAGGCAACTGCTCTCATAAATAAAGGAATAAATCTACAGGGATACAATAATACTGGGAGACTTTAACACCCTACTTATGCCAATGAACAGGTAAAATCAACAGGGAAACACAGGCCTTAAATGACATACTAGACCAGATAGACTTAACTGATATTTATAGACAATTCCATCCCAAAGCAGCCGAATATAAGTTCTTCTCAAGTGCACTTGGAATGTTCTCCAGGATAGATCACATCTTGGGCCACAGATCAAGCCGTAATTTTTTTTTAAATTGAAATTATTTCAAGCACTTTCTCTGGTCATAATGCTAATGAGGCTAGAAATCAACCATAAGAAAAAAAAACACAAAATCCTGGAAGATAAAAATTATGCTATGAAAAAAACCAAAAGATCATTGAAAAAATCAAAGAGGAAACAAAAAGATACTTAGAGACAATTGACAAAGATACAATCCGAAACTGTGAGACACAGCAGAAGCACTTTTGAGAGGGAAGTTTAGAACAATACAAACATCTCAGGAAAGAAGAAAAGCTCAAATAAACAACCTGACCTTACAGATAAAACATCTAGAGAAGGAAGAACAGACAAAGCCCAAAATTAGTAGAAGGAAAAAAAATCATAAAGATTAACACACAAATCAATGCCATAGATACAAGCATAACAATAAAGAAGATCAATGAAATCAAAAATTGATTCTTTGGAAAGTTCTACAAAATTGATAAACTTTAACCAGACTTATCAAAGAAAAAAGGGAGAGGGTTCAAATCCATAAAATTAGAAACGAAAAAGGAGAAGTTACAACTGACACAACAGAAATGAAAAGGTTAAGAAGAGATTATGTTGACTACCTATATGCCAATAAAATGAGCAACCTAGAAGAAAGGGATAGATTCTTACAAAAATACATCCTATCAAGACTGAACCAGAAAGAAATAGAAAATACAGATAGACAAATCACATGCACTGGAATTGAAAATGTGATTTAAAAACTTCCAAAAAACAAAAGTCCAGGACTTGATAGCTTCACAGTTGAGCTCTATAAAACATTCAAAAAGTTAACACATATTCTTATTTTTTATTTTATCATTTTATTCTTTTTAGGGCCAAACTCATGGCATATGTAAATTCCCAGGCTAGTGGTTAAATTGGAGCTACAGCTGCTGGGCTCCACCACAGTCACAACAATGCAGGATCCAAGCCACATCTGTGACCTACACCACAGTTGAATCTTTAACCCACTGAGTGAGGGAAGGGATCAAGCCCACATCCTCATGGATACTAATCAGGTTTGTTACATATGACCCACAGTGGGAATTCCAACACCTATTTTTCTGAAACTCTTCCAAAAAATTTCAGAGTAAGGAACTCTCACAAGCTCGTTCTATGAATCCACCATCACCCTGATACAAAAAACAGACAAAGATATGACAAAAACAAAAAACATAGTCCAATTTCGCTGATGAACATAGATGCAAAAATCCTCAATAAAATATTAGCAAACCAAATCCAGCAATACATTAAAAGGATTGTACACCATGATCAAGTGGGGTTTATCACAGGGATTTAAGAATTCTTCAATATCCACAAATCAATCAGTGTGATATACTGCATAAACAAACTGAAAAATAAAAACAATATCATCTCAATAGATGCAGAAAAAGCTTTTGACAAAATTCAACACCCATTTATGATAAAAATCTCTCCAGATAGTGGGCATAGAGGGAATCTACCTCAACACAATAAAAGCCATATATGACAAGACCTCAGTTAGCATCATTCTTAATGGTGAAAAACTGAAAGCATTTCTGCTAATATTGGGAATAAGACAAGGATGACCACTTTTACCACTCTATTCAACATAGTTTTGAAAGTCCTAGCCACTGCCATCAGAGAATTAAAAGAAATAAAATAATTCAAATTGGAAAAGAAGTAGTAAAACTATAACTGTTTGCAAATGAAATGATATTTTTCCTAGAAAATCCTAGACACTATAAAAAAAGGTTAAAGATCAACAATGAATTTGGTAAAGTTGCAGGATACAAAATTAATACACAGAAATTTATTGCATTTCTATATAATAACAACAAAAAATCTGAAAGAGAAATTAGGGAAAACATCCAAATTACCATCACATCAAAAAGAATAAAATATTTAGGAATTAACCTACCTAAAGACACAAAAGACCTGTATTCTGAAAACTATAAGACACTGATGAAATAATTCAAAGATGACACAAACAGATAGGAAGATATACCATGGTCTTGGAAGAATCAATATTGTCAAAATGACTATACTATTCAAGTCAATCTACAGATGCAATGCAACCCCTATCAAATTATCAATGTCATTTTTTTACAGTACTAGAACAAAATATTTTAAAATTTGTACAGAAACACAAAACACATTTAACCAAAGCAATATTGAAAAGAAAAATGGAACTGGAGGAATCAGCCTCCCTGACTTCAGACTATACTACAAAGTAGCAGTCATCCAAAGAGTTTGGTTCTGTCACAAAAATAGAAAAATAGATCAGTGGAACAGGATAGTAATCCCATAAATAAATAAACCCAAGGACATATGTTCAATAAGGGAGGAAAGATATTCTCTTCAATAAATTGTGCTCGGAAAATTAGACAGCTACATGTAAAAGAATGAAATTAGAGCCTTTTCTGATACCGTACACAAGATTAAAAAATTGATTAAAGACATAAACATAAGGCCACATACTATAAAACTCCTAGAGGAAAACATAACTTGAACACTCTGACATAAATCATGGCAACATCATGTTTGGTCCACCTCCTAGAATAATGACATTAAAAAGCAAAAATAAACTAATGAGACCTCAAAAGCTTTTACACAGTAAAGGCAAACATAAAAAAACAAAAAAGATAATCCAAATCATGGGAGAAAATCTTTGCAAAAGATGCAACTGAAAAGGACCTAATCTCCAAAATATACAAATAACTCATACAGCTCAACAACAAAAAACTAACAATCCAGTTGAAAAATGAGCAGAAGACCTAAGACCACAATGGCATGAAACTATAAATCAAACACAGGAAAAGAAATGAGAAAAAAACTTACTACATGGAGATTAAACAACATGCTACTAAAAAGCCAATGGGTCAATGTGGAAACTAAGCAGTCATTTCTGTAAAGAAGTCATACACATGGCCAGCATGTACATGAACAAATGCTCAATATTGCTCATTATTAGAGAAATGCAAATCAAAACCACAATGGGGAACCACCTCAGGCGAGTCAGAATAGCCATCATTAACACGTCAACAAATACAAATACTGGAGAAGAGGTGGAGTAGAGAGAAGCCTCAGAGTTCCCATTATGGCTCAGTGGTTAACGAACCTGACTAGCATCTAGGAGGAGGTGGGTTTGATTCCTGGCCTTGCTCAGTGGGTTAAGGATCCAGCATTGCCGTGAGCTCTGGTGGAGGTTGCAGATGTGGCTCATATCCCGCATTGTTCTGGCTGTGGTGTAGGCTGGTGGCTACAGCTCTGATTGGACTCCTAGCCTGGGAACTGCCATATGCCACAGGTGTGGCCCTAAAAAGACAAAAGAAAAAATGGAAGCCTACTTCATTTTTGTCAGGAATGTAAATTAGTACGTACAACCACTATGGAAAACAGTACAGCAGTTCCTCAGAAATCTAAATATAAAACTACCATATGATCCAGCAACCCCACTCCTGGGCATATATCTGGACAAACTTTCATTCACAAAGATACATGCATCCCTGAGTTCATTGCAGCACTATTCACAATAGCCAAGATAGAGACAACCCAAATGTCCATCGATAGGTGATTAAATTAAGGAGATGTGGTACATTTATACAGTGGAATGCTTCTCAGCCATAAAAAGAACAAATAATGTTATTTGTAGAAACATGGATTGATCTAGAGATATTCATAGCAAGTTAAGTAAGTCAGAAAGAGAAAAACTAATACCATATTATTTCACTTATATGTGGGATCTAAAATATGGCACAAATGATCCTATCTACAAAACAGAAAAAGATCATGGACATGGACAGCAGACTTGTGTTTGCCAGAGTGGAGAGAATGGGGTGGACAGAGAGTTTGGGCTTGGTAGATGCAAACTATTACACTTAGAACAGATAAGTAATGAGGTCCAATTGTACAGCACAGGGAACTGTGTAAAGTCTCTTAGGTTACAACATGATGGAAGATTGAATAAAAAAGAAATATAAACAGGGTTCCCATGTATGCTGCTGTTTAAGGAGCCAGCATTTTCACTGCAGTGGCTCAGGTTGCTGCTGTGGCAGGAGTTTGATACCTAACCTGGGAACTTCTACATGTGGTGGGTGCAGCCAAAAAAAAGAGATAAACAAAATTGTCAATCTTCTAGCCAAACTAATCATGAACAAAAGCAACAAGCCCAATAATAAATGAAAGAGGAGAAATAACATCCAATATCACAGAAAGAAAAAAAAATAAGTGAATATTATAAAAGCTCATATGTTGACAAATTGGACAAGCTAGAAGAAATGGACTAATTTATAGAAACATACAGCCTACCAGGACTGAGTCAAGAAGAAACAATTTGAACAGACTGATTACTAGAAGAGAAGT
The DNA here is from genome assembly GCF_016906955.1 of Phacochoerus africanus. Lineage (NCBI taxonomy): Eukaryota > Metazoa > Chordata > Mammalia > Artiodactyla > Suidae > Phacochoerus > Phacochoerus africanus. The sequence goes on from NC_062560.1 coordinate 56,983,331, forward strand.
AGAACCTAAAAAAAACTCCTTGGGAACAAAAGTCCATAACTTTAAGGGGGAATTCTAACAAAAATGTAAAGAATTGATACTTATATTTCTCAAACTATTCCAAAAACTTGAAGCAAATGGAATACTCCAGAATTAGTTCTATGTGGCTACCATCACCTTGGCACCAGAATCAGACAAAATGCTACAAAAGATTAAATTACATGGCTATATATTTGATGAATATAGATGTAAAACTCCTCAGCAAAATTTTGTTTTATTTTATTTTATTTTATTTTTTATTGCCACACCTGTGGCATATGGAGGTTCCCAGGCTAGGGCTCGAATTGGAGCTGTAGCTGCTGGCCTACGCCACACCCGCAGCAATGCAGGATCTGAGCCATGTCTGCAACCTATGCCACAGCTCTCAGCAATGCTGGATCCTTAACCCACTGAGTAAGGACAGGGATAGGACCTGAATCCTCATGAATTACCAGTCAGATTCGTTAACCACTAAGCCATGATGGGAACTCCAAAAATTCCTCAACAAAATTTTAGTAAACCAAATCCAACAATACATAAAAGGGATCATGTTCCATGATGAGGTTGGATTCATTCAAGGATCATGATGATGCTTCAAAATATGCAAATCAATCAACGTGATACAGAAATCTGTTTTGTTCTACACACTGATAATGAGATATCTGAAAGCAAAAGTAAAAATTCCTATTTAAAATCATATACATATTATATACATTACACATTTTATATATAGTATATAATGTATACATCATATATGTATGATTTTTCACACACACATACACGCACATATATATAATGTAGAAATAAACTTCCTGAGTAGGTGAAAAACCTATACACAGAAAACTATAACATATTAGGAAAGGACATTGAAGATGATTCAATGAAATGGAAATCCATTCTCATGGATTATAATCTGCAGATTTAAAGCAATCCCTATAAAAACACCTATGACAATTTTCATGGAAGTTATCTCAGGGGTGAAATGGGGTTGAAAAGGCAGAATTATGGGCACTCCTCTGAACTTCTTAGAAGAACATAATGTTTTATAAATCTATTTTACAAATTGGGTATAATTTCTTGAAAACAATGTCAAACAGAAATAAAACTCTGGATTATATAATTCTTAAATCATTTTCAACTTTTACTTTTTATTATTTTAGAATCTAGAACCCAAGATGTAGAAAATCTAGAACTCAGAGTAGGAAAAAAATAGGGGGCTTTTTATATATAATCAAGCTTGTATTTGGACACTGGGACTTACAATCTGAGTGTTCTTAAACAAGTTATTTAACTCACTGAACTTAATTCTCTCATCTCTAAAATAGAAATGAGTTCCTATTTTGGAGGTTTAGTGAGGTTGTTTCTGCTGTTCAATGAATTCTTACCCATGTCAATATGTCAATTGTTCAACATATATCACATAATTTCTTTCATAACACTTATTACTACCTGATATTATATAAAGTTGAATTGTGAAGCCCTACTTACATGTGAATTTTTTAGTTTTATTGTTTTTTTTTTATTTTTGTGTTTTTCCTTTTTAGGGCTGCACATGAGGTATATGGAGGTTCCCAGGTTAGGGGTCTAATCAGAGCTACAGCTGCTGGCACACCCTACAGCTGCAGCAACACCAGATCTAAGCTGGGTTTGTGACCCACACCACAGGTCACAGCAACACCAGATTTTTAACCCCCTTAGCAAGGTCAGGGATGGAACCTGCAACCTCATGGTTCCTAGTCAGATTCATTTCTGCTGTGCCACAATGGGAACTCAATATATATGGATTTTTAAAATAGTAAATGTTACAGTTCTGTACAATCCACAGCTGGTTGAGTCCAAGGTTACAGATATGGAGGAACTGAACTGTGTCTATGGATGGCTGACTATAAATTATATGAGAATTTCTGATTGCACAGTGTCAACATCTCTAACCTCTGAGTTATTCAAGGATCAACTGTATTTTTATATCTTCTTTTTTGTCTGCCTTTACCCACTCCATAAAAAGAAACCTCAACTATCTTGTTCAATAAATTGCCACATGTAATTTAACACTTATAATGACTCTTTAAGATATTATTACCATTTTAAAGCTGAAGAAGTCTAGATTCAGAGGTAAAACAATTTCCTCCAAATCACACAATTGTTAAATAGTAGAGGCAGGATTCAAACCAGATCTGCATGACTCATAGTAACCTTTTTTACCTCTATGCTCTGTAGCCCTATTAAATGGGGCTGTAAAATTTGTAAAATTTATCCCACATATACACCCCTAAATGCCACTGGAACTCTGTATATGTCTCTATAGTAACAAAATCCTCTCTTCCTTTTCTCCTCCTACCCCTTGTTCTCACCTTGCCTGATTATGATTCTGAGACTGCTTTGATGAAACCAGTGTGGTGAAAATTATCCTGAGCCTGTTTCAGAACCTAGTCCCTAATAGACCTGAAGCTTATAATTCCTATCATTTTAACACTTCTTAGGAACCCTTTCTAGTTCATATCCCTTGAACACTCTCTAGGAACTCTGATCAACCATGTAATTATTCTGAGTAGCCTGATAACACTGTGCTGCAAAGGCTACATCTAGGCACTTTAGACCACAGTCCAAGCTGACCCCAGCCTTCCAGAATTCTCTGCCAAGGAATCAGATGCGTTACTGAAGCTATCTTGGACCCCCCCCCCCCAGATCAGTCCATTTGCCACCCAAATACCATCAAGTAACCTCAGCCAACACCAAGTGAAGCAGAAGAATCATCCAGCCAGACCCTGCCTAAATTCCTAACCAACAAAAATGGTATAATAAAATGGTTGTGTTTTAAGCCACTAAGCTTTATGGACTAGTTTCATTCACAGTGATAGACAATTATAACAACCAGAGCCATCAAAGATGAACTGGGCTGCCTCTTGGTCTCTGGAGATGATTATCTTCCTGTCACTAGAAAACTACAGGAAGCATTTTGATAGCAACTGTAGAAGATGCTTTAGAAGAAATCTGAGTAACAGAAAGAAAATACTTTTGAACTAGATTATTAGATTGTAAACATAGATATTCCCCAAAATCTCCTGAAATCCTTATTTAGAACACAGATTACTTGAGTTCCCATCATGGCTCAGTAGTTAACCAATCCAACTAGGAACCATGAGGTTGTGGGTTTGATCCCTGGCCTTGCTCAGTAGGTTAAAGATCCAGCATTGCCATGAGCTGTGGTGTAGGCTGCAGATGTGGCTTGGATCCCACATTGCTGTGGCTCTGGTTTAGGCCAGTGGCTACAGCTCCGATTAGACTCCTAGCCTGGGAATCTCCATATGCCACCAGGGTGGCCATAGAAAAGGTAAAAAGACAAAAAAAAAGGAACACAGATTCCTATCCCTTCAGTGTATTACTCAAGGTTCTCAGAGAAAGAGAACCTATAGGATACATATCCCTATATCGCCTTTCTATCTATCTATCTATCTATCTATCTATCTATCTATCTATCTATCTACTTATCTATCTATCAATCATCTATTGAGAGGAATTGGCTCACATGATTGTGGAGGCTTTGTGAACCAAAAATTTGATGTGAGAGACCAGCAGGCTGGAGACTCAGGAAGGAGTTGTGGTTTGAGTCTGAAGGCAGTCTGGAAGTCTGGTGGATAATTCCTTCTTGTTCGGAGGAGTTCTACCTTTTATTATATTCAGGCATTAGGTAGATTGGAGGGGGCCTATCCACATTATAGAAGGCAATATGCCTTACTAAGAGTCTACAAATTTAACTGTAAATTTCATCTGAAAATACCCCCACAACTGCCACCACTAACTCAGTCTCTATGACTTTACTCTGTAAAGCCAACATTTCAGGTAGACATCTATGCCAACTGCTTAGTTTGCTGGCCTCTATCACAGATCTATGACCCAGGCTGAGTCACCTGAGCTCTTTACTATAAAAAGAAAGAAGTCAATATTACATACAGGATTACATTTTAGTCCTCAGAGAGGGATAAGTATGTGGCCTTCACCTAAAGAGACATATGGTTTTCTCATATTAACCCAGGTTGTAACCCATGTAATTAGTCTTCTATCCAAAATGCCAGCTAAGTTTTATTTGCTGAGCCTTGATATTTGAATAATTGTGGAGAATAATTGTAATAATAAACTTTATAATTTCTAACACATTATGCATTTACTATGTGGTGGGAAGTTTTCTAAATGCTTTAGAATTCACCTAACAGCTAAAACCGCCTTATGATAGATACTCATCACTCCCATTTTTCACTTTAGGAAACTGAAAGACAAGGAAATGAAAGTTTTATATATCTATGGGGCTAGTAATGGCAAAATTAGCATTTGAATCCAGGCAAACAGGCTCATGAGCCTGTGCTTTTAATTATGTTAAGCCTTTTCTGGTTTCTGAGACCCACTTCTGAAGGCAAATCTTCATAAAGAGTTAATCAAGCTCTACTGGTTTCCAAAAGCTTTACTCTACCAGCTTCCATTTCCAGGCAGAACTTTCAGAATTTGGAGACTCCCAGAAGCTCCTGGAAAAATTGCTGAGGCAACCCTACTTTCCAGATCCACTAAAAATAATCATAGAACCATTGGCCTTTTAGTGCTAGAGTCATTTAATCCAATAATTCTAAACTATGATGATTGTTAGAATAAACAGTTAAAAACAGGTAAAAAAATATTGACTCCTAAATACCACCCTTAGCCTACCAAGTCAGAGTTTTTGTGGTTGGGAATCTGGAACCTATATTTTTACCAGGCTATTGTGATGATTGGTAAGGTTTAGGAATTGTTGTACTTCAACACTCTCAATTTTAATCCCTCTAAAGTATTCCTACTGCATATTCTTTCAGCCCTGTTTCATACCTTCTGTTCTTTGTCACTCCTCACCCCATCAATACCCACAAACTTACCATAGATCTGATTATGGCCAACTCCACCAGCAGGTTTCCTTTCCTTAAGTTGACCTGAAATAGCTTCACTGTTGGTCCTGGTTCTGCCATTAGATGCCAGAGTAAATGTCTAAAATACCTTTAATTAAATAGTCCTCTATATCTTTGTGGAGAGCTATTAAATTTCCTCTGAGTTTTCTCTTACTGGGGGTAAATATTCACAGTTCATTTACTGTGAATATTTTCATTTACTGTGTCATTTTTCATGAAAATTTTGTGTCCCTGCATCCTTCTCACTCACCTCTGGGCATATTCCACTTTGTAGTTTGGCCCCACCTAGAATATGGCATCTTGTTCTGGACAAAGTAATTTAGATGTGGTCTGACCATTGCTGACAACTTTCCCTTACCACATTCTGAACATTATATACCTATTAATATATCCTAAATGGAGTTAGTCTTAGGATCAGCCTATCACTCTCTACACTCATAAGGACTTGCAAACATCTATCCATCTTCCTTAGGTCTTTTTCAAATCAGGACATGAATGTCATCTTATGGAAAACAGTGTGTTGGGTTGAATAATGGCTTCATAAAGATATTCACATTCTAACCCTCAGAATCTGTGAATATGTTACATTATGTAGCAAGAGAGACTTTATAAATGTGATTAAGATAAAGTTATTAAGATAGGAAGATTATCCAGGATTATCTGGGTGGCCTATATGTAATCACAAGAGGGAGACAAAAGTTCAGAATGAGAGAGAAACTTGCTGATTCTACACTGCTTTCTTTGAAGATGGAGAAATGGCCTACAAGTCAAGAAATGCAGATGATCTGTAGAAACTGGAAAAGCAAGGAAATAGGCTTTTCCTTGGAACATCAAGAAAGTAACTCAGCCTTGCTGAGTCTTGAGTCCAAAGGGTTCTGTTTGACTTCTGATATCTATAATTATAAAATATTTTTTAAGATACTAAGTTTGTGGTAGCTTGTTACAGAAGCAAAATGAAACTAATACAAAAGCATAAGCTTTTTTGTAAGAACTTTAGAATTAAAGAGTTGGAAGTGTACCAATAGATTATCTAGTCCAAATAATGGGAATACAGAGGCTAAGAGAGGGAAAGATACATATCCAAAGTCACACAGAAAGTAATTAATAGGCCTAGGACTAGAATTCATGTTTCCTGCCTTTTGGGGTAGGGCTATTTTCTCCCATCCTTTAACTACCTCTTATAGGATAAGAGAAAGCCAAAAGGCCATTAGAGAGAATTATGGGATTGAGAATCCAACACTTTCAGAACGTGAAATATGATCCAAGGAGGGAAAGGAACTAATCTGGGTTGTCACAATGAGTCAGCGCCAGAGCCAAATCTGTGACCCAGTTCTCTAGATTCTTATGTCTCACTATTGTGCCACATTACCTGTATTTGGACACATATTTCTCATTTCCTTTAACCATTTACAGCCATTTTCCTCCTCTAACTCCCTATAACTCTATTTAGTGATAATTAATGATAAGAGTTGAGGAGGAATGAGGGTAAAAACCACTAGTCTGGTTTCTATGCCAACAGTTTTTCCAGTTACCAGTTTCTACTTGACACTTGGAAAGATTTCACTTTGCAGATGACTTTTGTAAAGGTGTGTTTTTTCTTCACTTTGTTTAGTGGGAAAAAAAATTCAATTTTAAACTCTCAAGTTTTCTTTAGTACATTTGTCCTGAAGTGAATGAATGCAAATAATTTTGCTATTAGCTTCTTTTCCAAGCTACTGGCTGGTGGAAAACTAAGGGAGGGATGGATGACCATATTCAAGTAATGCAGAGATGAAGAGAGGGGCCGAGCTTACAGATCATCTTCGTAGGATTCTGTCACAGGTGCTGGAACTGAGACAGACCTAGATTCAAATCTCAGTTCCATGACTTGCTGCTATGTCAGTTTTAGCTGGTATCTACATTCCCTTATGAGTTTCCTCCTGTGTAAAGTGGGGACAGCAATTATATTTATCTTTACAGTTGTTTATAGAGTTAAATAAATTAGTGCACATAAAACACTTAGCAAAGTATTTGGTACAGACAAGGCACTCAAGAAATGGTAGTTCTAATTTTGGTTTTGTTTTTAAATTTCAAGAATGACAAAGACTGGGATGTCCAAAACTGCTGATGAGAGAAGAGAAACCACCTAATTCTTTCTCTAGATGTTCTCAAGTTCTCAGTTTCTTGATTTGGTAATCATCTTTGCTCACTAGATATTTATTTCAAGGGTCAGCCTAGAGCCAGAAGGTACACTAGGTGGTAGAATTGTGGCCTAGGAATAATGAATCCTTGGCTCTAGTCTCGTATTTGTCACTGACTTGCCCAAGGATCATGACAAAATTACTGTCTTCCCTTGGCTTCAATGGTCTCACCTATTAAAAGGGGAGGAGAGGAGCTCCCTTGTGGTGTAGTGGGTTGTAGTGGGTTAAGCATCCAGCATTGTCACAGCAGCAACTCTACCTCAGGTTGCTTATGTGGCATGAGTGTGATCCCTTGTCTGGGAACTTCCACATGCCATTGGAACAGACAAAAAAAAAAGAGTGGGGGAGGATTGATTAAGTTATTATTCATTTAATCATTTATTCATTCTAGCATATCTCACAACTGATTATCACATCTTAGATGAGAATGTAAGAACAATGAGAAGTACTTTGATGGGTTAGTGAAATGTCTTGTTTACACTTCCTTGATAGATCACTCTGGGATATGTGGAGAATAGTCTGAAAGGGGAGAAAGGGAAGCAAAGTGAAAAAATTATATAAGGAGATAAGTGATATTACTCTAATGAGTGATCCATTTTAAAAGCAAATAAGAAATTTAAGAAAATCTGGAAATAAGAGTAAAGAAGTCCCAAAGACCACTATTTAACTACCACCTCTGTTGGTATCTGGGCATACTGAATACTTTTTAAAAAACATACAATTTAAAAATAATCAGTATCCTGCTTATAAGGATGTCCATATGCCATAAGTTTGATTTTAAAACTCAGGATAATATTCCTGCACCTATATTCTATTGTCTGATATTTGTATTGTTTCCTATTTACCAGTATATTAAATAATACTGAAACTGATGTCTTTAGCCCATATACTTATTATATTTACAAAATTTCACAGTAGTGGTCATTTTCTAATAATTTATCATGCAATTTTAGATGGCAAAACACACAAAGAAATTTAGAGCAACAACACCCATAGTTCTTCTTCTGTGATTGAGATGACTATAGTAAGAGGATCTTCAACCTCAGAGTGCCTTTAGTGTGTTTTAATTGTTTTGACTTCAATTAATGTTTTTTTTTTTTAGGGTTGCACCCACAGCGTATGGAGTTTCCCAGGCTAGGGGTCGAATCAGAACTGTAGCTGCTGGCCTACACCACAGCCAAAGCAATGCCAGATCCAAGCCACATTTGTGACCTATACCAGAGCTCATGGCAATGACAGATTCTTAACCCACTGAGCAAGGCCAGAGATCGAACCTGTGTCCTCACTGATATTAGTCAGATTCATTACCATTGAGCCATGTCAGGAACTCCAATTAATAAGCACTTTTTCCTAAAACATAGAAACTTGAGGAAAATGTCCTTAAGAAATCTACCCAAAACTTTTACATATATTAAAACAAATTGAAATGAAATGAAAACATAATATCCACAAGTATCCAAAGAACACCATTATTCATAAAATGATGCAAACATAATAAAAAAACCTACTAGAAATACAAAATTTAGCTAAAAATGACAGTGATAGAGCTAAAGTAACTGCTTATCAAAATCTGTTCTTATGGAGCACACCTCAGTACTATGATTCCAAGCTTCACTTGCTTACATTTCTTCTTTATCCACTTATCTACCAATGGACTCCATGGTTGCTTCCACATCTTGGCTGTTGTAAATAATACTGCAAAAACATAGTTGTATACATATATTTTTTAAAACTTCTTTTTAATGATTTTTATTTTTTTCCATTTTAGTTGATTTAGTGTTCTGTAAATTTCTACTGTACAGCAAAGTGACACAAGCATTCATATAATTTTTCTCACATTAGCCTCCATCATGTTCCATCACAAGTGACTAGATATAGTTCCCTAGGTATATATACCACATCTTCTTAACTAATTCATCTCTTGATGTATACTTAGGTTGATTCCATGTCGCAGCTATTATAAAAAGTGCCAAAATGAATATTGGGGTTCATATAACATTCAAGGTATATTTTTCTCAAGATGTATGCCAAGGAGTGAAATTGCTACATCATATGGTAACCCTATCTTTAGTTTTTTAAGGAAACTCCATAATGTTCTCCATAGTAGATGTACCAATTTACATTCTCACCAATAGTGTAGGAGGGTTCGTTTATCTCCACACCTTTTTTAGCATTTAATTTTTGTTAACTTTTTAATGATGGACAACCTGATTGTGAAAAGTGATATCTTTTTGTGGTTTTTATTTGCAATTCTATAATAATTAGCAATGTTGAGCATCTTTTCATACATCTTCCTTGGAGGAATATTTATTTCAAACTTCTGAACATTTTTTGATATGGAGCTATATGAGCTGTTTGTATATTTTGGAAATTAATTATATTAATATAATATAATTAAATATATTAATATATATAATTAAAAATTATATTTTTGTCATATAATTTATAAATATTTTCTCCCATTCCCATATGTTGTCTTTTCCTTTTTTTATAGTTTTCTTACAACTTTTAAGTTTAAATAAACCCCATTTTTAAACTTTTGTTTTTATTTCCATAATTCTAGGAGATAGATAAAAAAATTGCTGCAATTTATGTCAAAAAGTTTTCTACATAGGTTTTCCTCTGGGAGTTTTGTAGTATCCAATCATAGATTTAGTTATTTAATACATTTTGAGTTTATTTCTGTTTATGGTGTTAGAAAATTTCTAATTTATTTTTTTTAGCTGTGCTTGTGGCATACAGAAGATCCCAGGCCAGGGATTGAACACACACCACAGCAGTGGACAAAGAAAATACAGTGACATCACCAGATCCTTAATTTGCTGCACTGCAAGAGAACTTCTCTAATTTTTTTTTATATCTGGTTATCCAGTTTTCCAGCACCATATATTGAAGACACTGCCTTTTCTCCATTGTATATTCTTGGCCCCTTTTGTCATAGCTTATTGACCATAAGTGCATAGGTTAATTCTGGGCATTTTATCCTGTTCCATTGATCTGTACGTCCATGTTTTTGCCTATATCGTACTGTTTTGGTGACAGTAGCTTTGTGGTATAGTCTGATTTCAGGGAGCTTGATTCCTCCAAATCCTTTTTCTTTCTCGAGATTCCTTGGTTATTCAGGGTACTCTTGTTTTTTTCCTACAAATTAAAAAAATTGTCTAGTTCTGTCTGTGAAAAATGACATTGATAATATGATAGGGATTGCATTGAATGTGGATTGCCTTTGGGTAGTATGGCCATTTTAACAATATTGATTCTTCTAATCTAAGGACAGTGTATATCTTTCCATCTATTTGTGTCATATCCTCATTTCCAATTTATTTTATCAATGTCTTATGGTTTTCACAGTACAGTTCCTTTGCCTCTATAGGTAGGTTTATAGCCAGTTATTTTCTTTTGGATGTGACACTACATGGTGTTTTTTCCTTAATTTCTCTTTCTTATCTTTCCTTATTAGTGTATAGAAATGAAAAAGATTTCTGTGTATTAGTTTTATATCTTGTAACATTACCAAATTCATTTTTGAGCTCTAGTAGTTTTCTGGCAGCACTTTTAGGATTTTCTGTGTATAGTGTCATGTCATCTGAAAACAATGACAGTTTTACTATTCTTTTCCAATTTGGATTCCTTTTGTTTGTTTTTCTTCCTTGCTTTCTTTGGCTAGGACCTAACAAAACTGTTTAATAAAAGTGATGAGAGTGAATATCCTTTTCTAGATCCTGATCTTAGAGGAAGTGCTTTCAGCTTTTCACCATTGGAAATGATGTTAGCTGTGGGTTTGTCATATATGGCCTTCATTTATTGGGGAAGATTCCATATATGCCCACTTTCTGGAGAGTTTGGGGTTTTTTAATCACAAATTGGTATTGAATTTTGTCAAAAGCTTTTTCTGCCTCTATTGAGATGATCATATGGAATTTATTCTTCTGCTTATTGATTTGGCGTATCAGACTGAAAAGAATTGTGGATATTGAAGAATTCTTGCATCCCTGGGATAAATCCCATTTGATCATGGTGAATAATTCTATTAATGTATTGTTGGATTTGTTTTATTATTATTTTGTTGAGAATTTTTGTGTCTATGTTCATCAGTGATATTGGCTTGTAATCTTTTTGTGGTATTTTTGGTATTGTTATCAGGATGATAGTGGCCTCAAAGGATGAGCTTGGAAGTGTTACTTGCTCTGAAATTTTTTTTGAAAGAGTTTTGGTAGAATAAGTTTTAGCTCATATAAGTACTTGATAGAATTCATCTCTTAAGCCATCTGTTCCTGAACATTTGTTTGTTGAAAATTTTAAATTAATGATTCAGTACTGTTCATTTGTCTCTTCATATTTTCTACTTCATCCTTGTTTAAAATTCCACTTCTTCTAATTTGTATGTTTATTTGCTTATAGTTTCTTATAGTAGCTTTATGTCATCCTTTGTATTTCTGTGTTTTGGGTTGTTGTAATCTCTCCTTTTGCATTTATAATTTCATTGTTTAGGGTCATATTCTTTTTCATAAGTCTGGCCAAAGTTTTTTCAATTTTGTTTATCTTTTCAAAGAATCAGCTTTTACTTTCACTGATTTTGTAAAAATTTCTATATAATGATTTTTATTTTTTTTCCATTATAGCTGGTTTACAGAGTTCTGTCAATTATCTGCTGTATAGCATGATGATCCAGTTATACATACATGTATACATTATTTTTCTCACATTATCATGCTCCATCATAAGTGACTAGACATAGTTCCTGGTGATAAGCAGCAGCATCTTATTGCTAATCCATTCCAAAGGCAATAGTCTGCATCTATTAACCCCAAGCTCCCAATCCATCCCACTCCCAACCCTTCCCCATTGGCAGTGGGAATGTAAGCTGGTACAACCACTATGGAGGACAGTATGGAGGTACCTTAGAAAACAATACATAGAACTACCATATGACCCAGCAACCCCACTCTTGGGCACATATCTGGACAAAAGTTTCCTTGAGAAAGACACATGCAGCTTCATGTTCATTGCAGCACTATTTGCAATAGCCAAGACATAAAACCAAAGAAAATATCCATTAACAGATGATTGGATTAGGAAGATGTGGTATATATACACAATGGAATACTACTTAGCTATAAAAAAGAAGAAAATAATGGTATTTACATCAACCTGGATGGAACTAGAGACTCTCATACTGAGTGAAGTAAGAAAGAGAAAGACAAATACATTCATTGATTTTTAAATTGACTTTTACTTTCTATTTCATTTATTTCTACTCTGATCTCTGTTTTCTTTCCTTCTGCTAACTTTGCATTTTGATTATTCTTTTTTCTCTAGCTGTTTTAAAATGTAGTGTTAGTTTCTTAATTTGAGATTTTTTTATTTCCTGAGGTAAGCTTGTATTGCTATAAGCTTCCTTCTTTGAATTGCTTTTGTTGCATCCAATAGATTTTTTTTATTATTAATCAACGTATTTATTATATTTATAATTGTACAATGATTATCACAACCTAATTTTATAGGAATTCTGTCCCAAAGCACCAGTGTATACCCTCAACCCCCAAACAGTCTCCTTTGGATATCATAAGTTTTTCAAAGTTTGTGAGTAAGTATCTGCTATGCAAAGAAGTTCAAATTATTGACATCTTAACCCACCACCTAAATGAATTAGAAAAAAAAGAACAAAAAAACCCTAAAGTGAGCAGAATGAAGGAAATCATAAAGATCATAGAGGAAATCAATAAAATAGTGATTCAGAAAACAATAGAAAAAATCAATATAACCAAGTGCTGGTTCTTTGAAAAGGTAAACAAATTTGACAAGCCTCTAGCTAGACTCACTAAGAAGAGGAGATAGAACCCGAATAAACAAAATTAGAATTGAAAAAGAAGAAATCACAATGGATACTACAGAAATACAAAAAATCATGAGAGAATATTATGAAAAATTATATGTCAACAAATTTGACAATCTGGAAGAAATGGACAACTTTCTAGAGTCTTACAGCCAGCCAAAATTGAATCAAGAAGAAATAGACCAACTGAACAGACCAATCACTAGAAATGAAATTGAATACATCATAAAAACACACCCTACAAATAAAAGTCCAGGACCAGATGGCTTCACAGGTGAATTCTACCAAACATACATAGAGGAACTTATAGCCATCCTCCTTGAACTTCTTCAAAAGGTTCAAGAAGAAGGAATATGCCCAAAGGCATTATATGGTGCCACCATCTCCCTAATTCCAAAACCTGACAAAAATACCACCAAAAAAGAAACTATAGGCCAATATCTTTGATGAATATAAATGCAAAAATTCTCAACAAAATTTTAGCCAACTGAATCCAACAACATATAAAAAAGATTGTACACCACTATCAGGTGGGATTCATCCCAGCTTCACAAGGATGGTTCAACATACACAAATCAATCAATGTCATACGCCACATTAAAAAAGAAAAGTAAAAAAAACCACATGATCATCTCAATAGATGCAGAGAAATCATTTGACAAAGTCCAACATGCATTTATGATAAAAGCTCTCATCAAAGTGGTTATGGAGGGAATATTCCTTAACCTAATCAAAGCCATTTATGAAAAGCCCACAGCAAATATCATACTCAATGGAGAAAAATTAAAAGGCTGGAACAAGACAGGGATGCCCACTCTCACCCCTGCTGTTCAGCATTCTATTGGAAGTCCTAGCCACAACAATCAAAATAAAGAAATAAAAGGTATCCAAATAGGAAGAGAAGGGATAACACTGTCACTGCATGCAGAGAACATGATACTATACATAGAAAAAACCCTAAAGACTCAACCCCAAAACCACTTGAACTGATCAACAAATTCAGCAAAGTAGCAGGATATAACATTAACATTCAGAAATCAGTCTCATTTCTGTATACTAAAAATTAAATATTAGAGAAGGAATACAGAAGTACACTACCCTTTAAAATTGCATCACAAAAAAATCAAATACCTGGTAATACACCTGACAAAGAAGGTAAAGGACTTATATTCCAAGAACTATAAAACGTTGATCAAAGAACTTAAAGAAGATGTAAAGAAACGGAGAGATATTTTGGTTTTTACTGTCATTACTCTAAGAGGTAGATCTGAAATGTTGCTGTCATTTATGTTGGAGAGTGTTTGGCCTATGTTTTCATCTAAGAGCTTTATAGTGTCTGGTATTATATCTAGGTCTTTAATCCACTTCACGTTTCTTTTTGTGTATGGTATTAGGGAGTGTTCTAATTTCATTCTCTTCCATGTGGCTGTCCAGTTTTCCCAACACCACTTACTAAACAGGCTGTCTTTTCTCCATTGTATATTCTTGCCTCCTTTGTCATAGATGAGTTGACTGTAGGTGCATGGGTTGAATTCTGGGCTTTCTATCCTGTTCCACTGATCTATATTTCTGTCTCTGTGCCACTACCGTACAGTTTTGATGATTGTAGCTTTTTAACATAGTCTTAAGTCCGGGAGCCTGATGCCTCCAGCTCCATTTTTCTTTTTCAGGATGTCTTTGGCTATTCTGGGTCTTTTGTGCTTCCAAACAGACTTTAAAAGATTTTGTTCGAGTTCTGTGAAAAATGTCCTTGGTAATTTGATAGGGATTGCATTGAGTCTGTAGATTGCCTTGGGTAGTATAGTCATTTTGATAATATTGACTCTTCCTATCCAAGAGCATGGTGTGTCTTTCCATCTACTTGTGTCATCTTTGATTTCGTTCATCTGTGTCTTATAATTTTCATAGTATGGGTTTTTGTCTCTTTAGGTAGGTTTACTCGTAGGTATTTTATTCTTTTGGATGCAATGGTAAATGGGATTGCTTCCCTAATTTATCTTTCTGATCTTTTGTTGTTAGTATATAGAAGGTCTGTCAATTTCTGTGTGTTAATTTTGTATCCTGTGACTACACCAAATTCATGGATGAGCTCTAACAGTTCTCTGGTAGAGTCTTTAGGATTCTCTAAGTATAGTATCATATCATCCGCAAATAGTGATAGTTTTACTTCTTCCTTTCCAATATGGGTTCCTTTTATTTCTTTTTGTTCTCTGATTGCTGTGGCTAGGACTTCCAAAATTATGTTGAATAGTCGTGGCAAGAGTGATCATCCTTGTCTTGTTTCTGATATCAGTGGGAATTCTTTCGTTTTCATCATTGAGAATGATGTTCACTGTGGGTTTGTCATATATGGCCTTTATTATGTTGAGGTAGGTTCCCTCTACGCCCATTTTCTGAAGGTTTTTTTTTTTTTTATCAGAAATGCGTGTTGGATTTTGTCAAAGGTTTTTTTTCTGCGCCTATTGAGAGGATCATTTGGTTTTTATTCTTCAGTTTGTTAATGTGGTGTATCACACTGAGTGGTTTGCAGATATTGAAGAGTCTTGCATTGTTGGGATAAATCCAACTTGATCATGATATACAATCCTTTTAATGTTGTTTTTTATTTTGTTTGCTAGTATTTTGTTGAGGAGTTTTGCATCTATGTTCATCAGTGAATTGGCCTGTAATTTTATTTTTTTGTGGTGTCTTTCTCTGGTTTTGGTATGAGGGTCATTGGTGGCAGCATAGAATGAGTTTGGGAGTGTCCTTTCCTCTGCAATTTTTGGAATATTTTCAGAAAGATAAGTGTTAGCTCTTCTCTAAATTATTGATAGATTTTGCCTGTGGAGCTATCTGGTCCTGGACTTTTGTTTGTTGGAAGTTTTTTAATCACAGTTTCAATTTCAGTACTTGTGACTGGTCTGTTCATCTTTTCTGTTTCATCTTGGTTTAGTCTTGGAAGATTGTACTTTTCTAAGAATTTGTCCATTGCTTCTAAGTTTTCCTTTGTACTGGTGTATAGTTGCCTATAGTAGTCTCTTAGGATCCTTTGCATTTCTTTTATATCTGTTGTTATTTCTCCTTTTTCATTTCTAATTATATTGATTTGAGTCCCCTCTCTTTTTTCTTGATCAGTCTGGATAAGGGTATATCAATTTTGTTGCTCTTTTCATAGAACCAGCTTTTCATTTCATTGATCTTTTCCATGGTTTTCTTTGTTTCTATTTCATTGTTTTCTGCTCTGTTCTTTATGATTTCTTTCCTTCTACTAACTTTAGGTCTTGTCTGTTCTCTCTCTAGTTGCTTTATATGTAAAGTTAGCTTGTTTATTTGAGCTTTTTCTTGTTTCCTGAGGTGGGCTTGTATTGCTATAAACTTTCCTCTTAGAACGGCTTTTGCTGCATCCCATAAGTTTTGGTGTGCCATATCTTTGTTGTCATTTGCTTCTCTGTATTTTTTAATCTCCTCTTTGATTTCTTCAGTGATCCATTGGTTGTTTAGTAGCATGTTGTTTAGTCTCCAGGTGTTAGTGTTTTTTGCAATTTTTCTCTTGTTATTGATTTCCAGTCTAATAGTGTTGTGGATAGAAAAGATGCTTGATATGATTTCAATTTTCTTAAAGTTACTGAGGTTGGATTTGTAGCCCAGGATGTGTTCAATCTTAGAGAATGTTCCATGTGCACATGAGAAGAATGTGTATTGTGCTGCTTTTGAATGGAATGACCAATAAATAACAATTAAGTCCATCTGGTGTAATGCTTCATTCAGGGCCTGTGTTTCTTTATTGATTTTCTCTCTGGATGATCTCTCCATTGCTATAAGTGTGGTGTTAAAGTCCCTCACTATTGTGTTATTGTCAATTTGTCCGTTTAGGGTTGTTAGCAGTTGCCTAATACATTGTGGTGAACCTATGTTGGGTGAATAGGTACTTACAATCATTATATCTTCTTGGATTGATCCTTTGATCTCTAGGTAGAGAGCTTCCTTGTCCCTTAAAATACTAGTCATCTTAAAGTCTATTTTGTCTGATATGAGTATTGCTACCCCAGCTTTCTTTTGATTCCTGTTTGCATGGAATATTTACTTCCATCCTCTCACTTTCAATTTGTATATATCCCTAGACGTGAAGTGGGTTTCTTGAAGACAGCATATATATGGATCTTGTTTTTGTATCCATTCAGCCAGTCTATGTCTTTTGTTTGGGGTGTTTAATCCATTAACATTTAAGGTGATTATTGATATGTATGTTCTCATTGCCATTTTATTAATTGCTTTGGATTTGTTTTTGTTGCTCTTTTTTCTTTCCTTCTTCTCTTGTTCTATGCTTTTGTGGTTTGATGACTATCTTTAAGTGTTGTATTTGAGTTGATTTTTCTTATTTGTGTGTATATCAATTGTAGATTTTTGGTTTGCAGTTACTCTGAAGTTTTGATAAAAGTGTCTACATATATATGAGATTGAGGAGAGGGGATTAAGATGGCTGAATAGAAGAAATGGGGATTAACTTCTCTGGTAAAACAACAAAACTACAACAATATGCTGAGCAATCTTCAACCAAATTGATTGGAAACTTTCAAAAATATATCCCACTCCAGAAGAGAAATAGGAGGCCACATCAAGAGGTAGGAGGGGTGATCATGTGATATAGGCAACCCCATACCTTCTGGGTGTGAAGAACCACAGACTGGAAAGTAACTGTATCACAGAGACTCACCTACAGGAGTGAGAGTTCTGAGCACCACATCAAGTCTCCATGCCTGGGGATCTTGCATGGGAGAAAGAACTCCTGGAGCATCTGGCATTGAAGGCCAGTGGGTCTTATGCACAGGAGTTCCACAGGACTGGGGGAAGTGGAGACCCCATTCTTAAAAGGCACACACAGAGTTTCATGTGCACTACATCCCAGGGAAAAGCAGTCTCCATAGGGATCTGGGGCAGACTTGACTGCAGTCTTTGCAGGACCTCCTGGGAAAACAGGAGGTGAATGTGGCTTGTTGTGGGGAAAGGATATTGGAAGCAAAGCTCTTGGGTATATTCATGAGCATGTGTTTCTCTAGAGGTGGCCATTTGGGGAAAATTTTGCCCCACCCATCCGTGCTGAAAAGCCCCAGGCCAAACAACAACCCAGGTGGGATCACAGCCCCACTCATCAATAAACAGGCTGCCTAAAGACCCCAGGTACACACCTGCCTCTAATGTCACCCAGACACACAGTGCCACCCACCAGAGGGATAGGAATCAGCTCCACCTGCCAGTGGACAGGCATTAGTCCCTCCTAGCAGGAAGCCTAGAGCAAACCCCTGTACCAACTTCATCTACAATGGGGAAGACACCAGAGGTAAAAAGGTCTGTAAAAAGGTCACCACATCAAAAACCTGTAAAAATGAAAAGACAGAGAACTATAACTCAAATAAAGGAGAAAGAAAAAAAAAACCAGAAAAACAGCTAAGTGATCAGGAGATTCTCAGCCTACAGGAAAAAGACTTTAGACCTTTGATGCTGAAGATGATGCAAGACATTGAAAATAAACTAGAGGCAAAGATGGATAATTTACAGGAAACACTGAGCAAAGAGATACAAGATATAAAATTTAAACAAGAAGAGATGCAAAATGCATTAACTGAAATAAAAAAAATCATTATGAGTATCCAACAGCAGAATACAGGAGGCAGAAGATCAAATAAGTGAGGTGGAGGACAGATTAGTGGAAATTATGGGTGCAGAACAGAAAAGAGAAAAAAGATTAAAAACAAATGAAGAGAGTCTCAGAGAACTCTGGGGCAATACTAAACACCGCAACATCTATGTTATAGGTGTGCCAGAAGGAGAAGAGAGAAAGGGACAGAAAAAAATATTCGAAGAGATAATAGCTGAAAACTTCCCTAGCATGGGAAAGGAATGACTCACTCAAATCCAGGAAGTGCAGGAGTAACACCTCAAGACACATATTAATCAAACTGACCAAAATTAAAGACAAAGAGAAAATCTTGAAAGCAGCTAGGGAAAAGAAACAAATGACATACAAGGGAACCCCGATATGGTTATTGACAGATTTTTCAGCAGAAACTCTGCAGGCCAGAAGAGAGTGGCATGGTATACTTAATGTGATGAAAGGAAAAAACCTCCAACCATGATGACTCTACCAAGCAAGGCTCTCATTCAGATTTGAAGGAGATATCAAAACCTTCACAGATAAGCAAAAGCTGAGAGAATTCAGCAACACTAAACCAATATTACAACAAATACTAATGGAACTTCTCTAGGCAGAAAATAAAAGGCTTCAACCAGAGACAAAAATACCACAAATGACAAGGCTCACCAGTAAAGGTATATATATGGTAAAGATATGTAATCATCCATGCACAATTATGCCACCAAAATCAGAGATCGTGATAAGAGGAGTGTACAAATGTGGGACACTAGAGGTGCACTTGCGATTAAGAGATGAACAACTTAAAGCATCCAATAGATTTTGTATCCTCATGTTTTCATTTTCATTTGTCTGAAATGACATTTTGTTTCCTCTTAATTTAATCATGACCCATTTGTTATTTGTTAGCATATTGTTGCGCTTCCACATCTGTCCGTTTTTTGCAGTTTTTTCTCCTTATACTTTATTTTTAATGTCATAGTATTGTGGTCCTAAAAGATGCTTGACATGATTTGAATTTTCTTAAATTTACTGAGACTTGCTTTGAGTTCCTTTCTCTCTCTCTTATCCTTTGGCACCCCTATATGTGAATGTTAGTGTGCTCAATGTTTTCCTAGAAATTTCTTTAATTGTCCTCATTGCTTTTCTCTTTTTTTTTCCTGTTTCATAGGATTTATTTCATGACTCTGTCTTCCAGCACATTGTTCTCTTATTCTGTATCATTTATTCTAGTATTGATTTCTTCTAATGTATTTTCACTTTAGTTATTATTCACTTTGTATTATTCCACTCTGTTTGGTATTTCTTTACATTTTCTAATTCTTTTTACAAAAACTTCTTGTAAGGTCTTGCTCTGTGCATTTATACTTTGTCCAGGTTCTTGGCTCATCTTTCCAATCATTACTCTGATGTCTTTCTTGAGTAGATTGCCATTCTCCATATGACTTAATTCTTCAAATATTTCATTTTTTTCTTTCATCTGTATCACATTGTTTAAATTTTTCTTCACATTTTTGTGTATATGGTAGTTTAGTTATGTTTCTTCACCTTGGAAAAATGGCCCTCTAGAGGATGTTTTATGTGTCACAGCAATACACTACCCTCTTGTCACCCAAGGGCCAGGGACAAACTGGTTCTAAGGTTAGTTCTGACCTTCATCTGCAGACTTGGTTTCACAGGCTGCAGGATCATAGATTTCTTGTTTATAATGTCTGTATCCAGGTGGGTGGGCTTGTCTAGAGGCTTGTGCAAGCTTCCTGGTGGGAGCAGATAGTATCTGCCCACTGTTTTGGGGTTGGGCCAGGTTTTAGTGCTAACGACCTAAGCAAGATGTCAGCCTCCAGTGAGAGTTCATGCAGATGAACACTCCTCATTATTTCTACCACAAATCTCTCTCTCTCTCTCTCTCTCTCTCTCTCTCTCTCTCTCTCTCTCTCTCTTGTCTTTTTCAGGGCTGCAACCCTGGCATATGGAGGTTCCTAGGCTAGGTGTCTAATCAGAGCTAAAACTTCTGGTCTATGACAGAGCCACAGCAATGCCAGATCCAAGCCGCATCTGTGACCTACACCACAGCTCATGGCAATGTCAGATCCTTAACCCACTGAGCGAGGCCAGGGATCAAACCTGCAACCTCATGGTTCCTAGTCAGATTTGTTTCTGTTGCACCATGATGGGAACTCCTCTACCACAAATCTCTATGTCTCCAGAGTGAGTACAGCATATCCCCCACCTCCCCAGGAGACCCTAGAAGACCAGCAGGTTGATCTTCTTTTGCCTTGTTTCTTGGCGTGCATGAAATTATTTGTGTGCCCTTTACAAGTGGAGTCTCTGTTCCTCATAGTCCTGTGGAGCTCCTGCTCCACTGACCTTCAAAGCTAAATTCTCTGGGGGCTTCATTTCCTGATGCTAGACCCCTAGGTTGGTTTTATATGGGTTCCAAACTGTTACTCCTGAGGAAGAACTTCTGCAATATAATTATTCTCCAGTTCGGGGGTCACCCATATGTGAGCATGGGATTTTATTATAATCTCATTTTTGTTCCTTCTCTATGACTTTGAATGTAGTTTATGTTTTTGGGTGGGTTTCAAGTTTTTTCTTAATGAGTTATTGTTCAGCAGTTACTTGTGATTTTAGTGTGCCCATGAGAGAAAATGCAATCTTGTCTACTTACCACATATTTTCAATCTATTGTTGCTTTCTTTGGTAAAAAAAACATAGCAATGGAAGATTGTACATTAGTTTTTTTTATATAACACCCACTGTTTATTTAGGGGCTTACTCTGTGTTCAGCTTTGCTCTCAATAACTACATGTATGATTTCATTTCATCCTCAAAGCAACCCAGTACAGCAGGTTTTCTTATTATTCCCATTTTATACATGATATAACTGAGGCAGAGAGAGGTCAAATAACTAACACAGCTAACAGATGGTGCAGCGGGAGTTTAAACCCTTCCAGAATAACTGTTCATAATTTCTATATAGGTATCATTAAACCAAAACAAAGATTTTAGTAACCGTGGGCCTATTTGTTATATCAAGATAAAAATTAGTTGCCTAAAACTAACCAAACCAAACCTGAAGAAGTCAGTGATCAAATCCTGAACACCTGAGACCAGACAAGAATCCATGAGGCCCTAGACCACAAAATTGAAATTTAATGGTAAAAACACACAAAAATAAAAATAATCTGAAACAGAGATCACAGTCATCACTAAAGGAACTTAATGCACTGGCGCAGGCAGTTAGTGGGCCAAAGCCATTGGATGGCTCTGTGCGGACCACAGCACTTTCTTCCAATACTTGGGTGCACATTTCCTGTCACAACCCCACTCTGAACAGTAGCCATCCCCATGGTGCAAAATGTGTCCCAATTAATCTTTCTTATTGTATCTAAATTCCATTATATAAACTCCCACTGTAAGAGAAATAAATGCCTGCTGTATTTGAGACAAGCTGAGTTTCACATGAAAGTAGGATAGAAGTTTGATTGTTTTTGTTTTTCTTTTTTGCCACCACACAGCATCTGGAGTTTCCAGGGCAGGGATCAGATCTGAGCCACAGTTGTGACCTATACTGCAGCCATTCTGCAGCTATGGCAGCAGCAGATACTTTTTTTTTTTAATAATGATTTTTATTTTTTCTATTATAGCTGATTTACAGCAGCAGATCCTTTAACCCACTGTGTCAGGCCTGGGATCCAACCTGAGTTCCAGTGCATCAGAGATGCCACCAATCCCATTGTGCCATGGTGGGAACTCCAGGATACGAGTTGGAAAGATTTTAGTAGATGGAGGTGGACTAATGGACAGACATATTATCTCTAAGGTGTTCAGAAGGGCCCAATGCCCTGATTGTATCCTGGCTTCCATTCCTCTTGAAACCACTTCTTCCTGCAGTGTTATCCCATCCAGTGAGTAGGCCCCTAGGTGGTAAAAGGGGTCTCACCCAGGGAGCAGGGGCCCACTCCAAAGCAGGCACCTGCCCACCCCACTTTCAGTGGCTGAGAGCATCCCCCTGTGAAAAGCTGAGCAAAACTTTAGGACATGATCCCATATGTTTTATCCATTCATGTGCTAAGAGATATGGGTCAGCTTCTACATTCAGAGACAAGGTTCCTGGAGTTCTGTCACAGCTGCAAAGGGGACTTAGGGACCAGGTATTCTGCTTAATGGTCCCTCTCCTGCTTCTTGTACAAATTCACTCTGGATCCATTCCTGGGTGGACAGAATGCTATGGGGCTCCTCAACGCATGTGGAGGACTCTGGCCAAGGAGAAGATGTCTCCTTCACCCTGAACTTGAACTCCTTCTATGGGGGGCAGACCAAGGACTGTGTAACTTGCTGAATTCCTGACAACCTTCTTTGGAGAAAGGAGGCTGAGGCTCACCCCTCAGTGTTTTTTTTTTTTTTTTTTTTTACGGCTGTACCCACAGCATATGGAAATTCCCAGGTTAGGGGTTGAATCAGAGCTATAGCTGCTGGCCTATATCACAGCCACATCAATTCCAGATCTGAGCCTCATCTGAGACCTATGCTGCAGCTTGCCAGATTATTAACTCACTGAGTGAGGCCAAAGATTGAACCTGCATTCTTATGGACACTATGTCATTAGTTTTTTTAAATTGGTTGTATTTTTAAAAATTTTTTGAGGAAATTCCGTACTCTATACAGGCTGTACCATTTTTTTTTCCACCTATTGGTGTGCAAGAGGTTTTGATTTTCTCTACATCCTTGCCAATACTTATGATTTTCTGTATTTTAGAATAGCCATTGTGAAAGTTGTTAGGTGATACCTCATTGTGGTTTTGTTTTGCATTTCTTTGCTGATTATTGATGTTGGATGTATTTTTCATGTGCCTGTTTCCCATATTTAAGTCTTATTTTGGAAACACTTCAGGCTTTCTGCTCATTTGTTAATAGGTTTGCCTTATTATTTTTTCTTTTTTTAGGGCTGTACCCATGGCATATGGAGGTTCCCAGGCTAGGGGTTGAATCAGAGCTTCAGCTGTTGGCTTATTTCACAGCCACAGCCATGTAGGTTCTGAGCCCTCTCTGTGACCTACTCCACAGCTCATGGCAATGCCGGATCCTTAACCCACTGAGAGAGGCCAGAGATCAAACCCACATCCGGATGGATACTATTTGGCTTCAATAACGCTAAGCCACAATGGGAACTCTGGTTTGATTTTTTGATGTGTGTATTCTCTGTATATTTTGAATATTAACCCCTAACCATATATATAATTTACATCTACCCTCTCCCATTTATTAAGTGGCCTTTTCCTTTCGTTGATGGCTCCCTTCACTGTACAAAAGCTTCTTAGTTTGATGTAGCCCCATTTATTTATTTTTGCTTTTGTTTCCCTTGCCTGAGGAGACCTAAAAAATTGTTACTAAGATCAATGTCAAAGTGTGTATTGCCAATGTTTCCTCTAGGAATTTTATGTTTTGCAGGTATTTTATTTCTCTTTATTCCATTTTAAATTAATGTTTATATATGGTCCAGGTTCATTCTTTTCTGTGTAGGTATCCAGTTTTTTTCAATATCTTTTTTGGAGAGGCTTTTTCCCATTGTATATTATATCCTCCTTTGTCATAGATTATGACATAGGTTTATTTCTGTACTTTGTTCTATTCTATTGATCTACACTTGTGTATTTGAGCCACTACCGGATACTTTTGATTACTGCAGTTTCGTAGTAGAGTTTGAAATCAGGGCACAGGATACTTCTAGTTTTATTATTCTTAGTCAAGATTGTTTTAGATACAGGGTCTTTTGTGTTTATATACAAATTATAGGATTATTTGCCCTAGTTCTGTGAAAAAATGCAGTTGGTAAATTGATAGGCATTGCATTGAATCTCTAGATTTCTTTGGGTAATTATGGTCATCATTTTAACAATATTAATTCTCCCAAACATGAGCATGGTATTTCATTTGTTAGTGTCATCTTAAATTTCTTCAATCAATATATTATAGTTTTCCAAGTTCAGGTATTTTACCGCTTTAGATTTTAGATTTCTTCCTATGTGTTTTATTTTTATTTTTTGATGTTATTTTAAATGGGAATTTTTCATTTAATTTTAATTGTTGTTAGTGTATAGAAATGCAATAGTTTTCTGTATATTAATTTTGTATGAAGCAACTTTACTGAATTAATTAGTTCTAATACTATTTATTTATTTATTTTTTGGGGACATTAGGATCCTTGAAATCTTCAAATTTCACAGTTTTATTTCTTTCTTTCCAGTTTGGATTCCTTTTGTTTCTTTTCTTATCTGAATGCTGTGGCTAAGACTTGCAATGCTATGTTGAATCAAAGGGGAAAGAGTGGGCATGCTTTGTTTGTCTTTTCCTGATCTTAGAGAAAATGCTTTTAGCTTTTCACCATCGAATACAATGTTGGCTGTAGGTTTGTCATATATGATCTTTGCTATGTTGAGATATTTTCCATCTATTCACAAATTATTGAGAGTTTTTTTATCATAAGTAAATCTTGAATTTTCAAAAGATTTTCTACATCTATAGAAATGATCATTCAATCTTTATTCTTCAATTTCTCAATATGGTGTATCACTTTGATTGATTTTAGGATATTGAACCATACTTACTTACTTGGGATAAATCCCACTTGATCAAGATGTATGATATTTTAATTTTTTTAATTGAAGTTTAGTAATTTATATTATACTATTTAAGTGTATAGAATAGTGATTAAGTATTTTTAAAATTATACTCCATAAAATTATTACAAAATAATGGCTATAATTTCTTGCAATATACATCATTTTGATTATCTATTTTACATGTATTGGTTTATACTTCTTAATTAAATACCCCTATCTTGCCTCTCTCCCCTCCCACTCCCTGCTGGTAACCTAGTTTGTTTTCCATGTCTCTGAAAATGTTTGTATATTGCATATATATTAGTTTGTATCTTTTTCATATTCAACATATAAGTGATATCCTACATCATTTGTCTTTTACTTATTTCATGAAGCATAAAGCACTGTATGTCCATCTTCATTTCTGCAAAGGTCAAAATTACATTCTTTTTGGCTGAGTGATATTCCACTGCATATATATATATATATTTATATATTTATATATATATATTTATATATATATATCTTTATATATTCTTCTGTTGACAGGGGCTAGGGTTGTTAACAAGCTTGTAAATAGTGCTACTGTGAATATTTGGGCTGCATGTATCATTTCAAAATAGTGTTTTTGTTTGTTTGTATATATACTCAAGAGTGGAATTGTTGGATCGTGTGGTAGTTCATTTTTCAGTTATTTGAGGAAACTTCATACTGTATTCCTCAGTGGCTGCCACAATTTACAGTTCCACCAAGTGTATAATGACTCCCTTTTGTCCATATCCTCTATAACTTTTGCTATTTGTAGACTATTGGATAATATCCATTCTGTCAGATGTGAGGAGAGGAAATATATTTCTGTTTTGATTTGCAGTTCTGTAATTGGTAGTATTGAACAATATTTAATATTTATTTTATCCATCTGTATGTGTTCACTGAAAAAAATGTTTATTCAGGACTTCTGGTCACTTTTTGGTTGAACTGTTTGTTTTTATATTGAGTTATATGAGCTTTTAGATATTTTGGATATTAACACATTGTCAGTCATACCATTTCCAAATATTTTCTCCCATTCCATAGGTTTTCTTTTTGTTGATGGTTTCCTTTGCTGTACAAAATATTTAAGGTTAATTAGTTTCCATATATTTGTTTTTGCCTTTTTTTCTTTTACCTTAGGAGAACAATCCCAAATATATTTCTATATTTCTGTCAAAAAGTGTTCTGCCTGTGTTTTCTTCTATTAGTTTTATGGTTTCAGGTCTTACATTCAGGTCTTCATTCCATTTGGAGTTTATTTTTGTATGTGTTTTGAGAATGTTCTAATCTCATTGTTTTATGTGTAGATGTCTAATTTTTCCAGTACCCCTTATTGAAAAGATAATTTTTTCTCCATTTTATATTCTTGCCTCCTTTGTCATTACTTAATTGACCTTAGGATTTATTTCTGGGTTCTCCGTTCTTTTCCATTGATCTATGTGTTTATTTTGTGACAGCACCATATTATTTTTATTACTGTAGCTTTGTGATATAGTCTAAAGTATGTGTGGAAAACTCTAATTTTATTCTTTTTTCTCAGGATTGCTTTCACAATTCAGATATTTTGGTATGGATTGTATTAAATTTATAAATCACTTTGTGTAATATGAACACTTTAGCAATATTAATTCTTCCAATCCAAGAATCTGTGGTATCTCTCCATTTCTTTGTATAAATTCCAATTACCTTTATCTATCTTTTAAAGTTTTCATAGTATACCTTTAGTCTTCTACCTTTTGTTAAGTTGTGATGTGATTTTAAAAGTGAGGTTTTTTACATTTTCTTTCTCATAGTTCATTATTAGTGTATAGAAATGCAACATATTTCTCTATATTAATCTCTTATTCTGAAACTTTGCTGAAATTAGTTATTAATTCTAGTAGTTCTGTGTTGAGAATTTAATATTTTCTATTTAAAATGTCATATACAAATAGTGACAGTTTTACTTGTTACATCCAATTTGGATGTTTTTATTTCATTTTATTTTCTGATTGCTGTGAATAAGACTTCCAATACTATTTTAAATATAAGTGGTGAGACTGGGCAGATTTTCCTTCTTCCCAACATGTGAAGAAAAGCTTTCAACTTTTCACCATCAATTATGATGTTAACTGTGACCTTGTCATAAATGGTCTTTATTATATTGTGTTCCCTCTCTGTCAACTTTGATGAGAGGTTTTATCATGAATGGATATTGACTTTTGTCAAATGTTTAATTCTTTAATTCTTCTTTGTGGTGTTTTTGTCTGGTTTTGGATAATGGTGGATAATCTGGATAATGGTGGCCACCTAGAATGAACATGGAAGTCATAAATACTCTTATTTTTTTGGAAAATTTTAAAAATGTTATCTCTTCTTTGTATGATAGAATTCCTATGTGAAGCCATTCAGTTCTGGAATTTTGTTTGATAGGATTTAATTTTTTTTTTTACAAAACAAATTTTACTACTATCAATTTTTCTGTTCAAATTGTTTATCCTTGATTTATTTTGGTTGTACATTTGTAGAATTTTGACCATTTCTTTGGTTGTCCAATGTGTTGGCATACAACTGTTTGTAGTATTCTCTTATTATTTTTTGTATTTTTGTGAGGTCAGCTGTTATTTCTATTTTTTCCATTCTTATTTTGTTTATTTGTGTTTTTCATTTTTTTTGGTGAGTCTGGTGAAAGGATTTTTGTATATATATGTTTTCAATTGTATTTATTTTTCAAAAGATCAGCCCTTGGTTTTATAGATTCCTTACTGTTTTTAATCTATATTTTACTTATTTTCTTTCTGATCTTTTTTCTTTCCTTTGGGCTTTGTTCTTATTTTTCTAAATCTTTTATGTGGTGAGTTAGGTAGTTTATTTGGGATTTTTCCTGTTTCCTAAGATAGGCTTTGGTCACTATAAATTTGTCTCTTGGAACTGCTTTTGTTGCATCTCATCAATATTGTAAAGCTGTGTTTTCATTTACCTGAAGGTAAACTTATTTATTTATTTACTTGTATTTTTTTCTTTTTAGGGCTGTACCCATGGCATATGGAGGTTCCCAGGCTAGGGGTCCAGTCAGAGCTGTAGCTGTTGGCCTACCCCACAACAACAGAAATGCAGGATCTGAGCTGTGTCTCCAACCTACACCACAACTCATGGCAATGCCAGACCCTCAACCTAATGAGCAAGACCAGGGATCAAACTTGTGTCCTCATGAATGCTAGTTTGTTTGTTAACTGATGAGCCATGATGGGAACTCACTATTTTTTGTCTTTTTAGGGCTGCACCTGTGGTATATGGAGGTTCCCAGGCTAGGGGTCAAATTGGGAGCTGTAGCTGCTGGCCTAAGCCACAGCCACAACAACATGGGTTATGATCTGCATCTGTGGTTTATACCACAGATCATGGCACTGACAGATCCTTTAACCCACTAAGCAAGGCCAGGGATTGAACCTGCGCCCTCATGGGTGCTAGTCAGATTCATTTTTGCTGAGCCATGATGGGAACTCCTATTTCATATTAAATTAATTGAGACTTGTTTTCTGAAATAGCATGAGTCTATCATGAAGAATGAAGTAAGTGGATGGTCCCAACGTTCTGAATGTTCAGAATGATGTTCTCAGGATTTATGCCATACCATGTGCTCATTGCCTGCCACATGGTGTCAATGTTGGCATGGAGGTTCTTCTTGGAGGACTTGCCCAAGCTGATGCCATAGTCCAAGTTGTCATAGGAGATGTTGCAGTTGATGCATGAGTTAATTCCAATGTAGAAGCTGCACATCTGACCCAGGTGCATGGTCTTGCTGCCCAAGAAGAGCAGGATGTAGTAGCTGGAGGGTGTGCAGTGCTTGAATATGCAGCTGAGACAATTTTCCTGGGCTATGTGTGAGAAGAAGACTTTGATGGCATCCAGGTTGCATTGTGAGTACAGCCAGTTGGTGTGCTCACTCAGGTGCAGGCTGCACTTGATGGGATGCATGCCTGCACACTTCTTGGACTACTGGGTCTCTGGGCAGTGGCAGCAGCCAGGCCAGGACAGGTGCACTGGAGCAGTGCACCATGCTGCCTTGGTGCCAATACCAAGTAGGTGGGCTCAAGTGACAGGAAGGCCAGCTTGGTGGTGATGCAACTTGGGCAGAGCAGGAAGAATAGCCAATGCAGCTCACCCAGTGAGAAGACATTCATTCTGGGGCCTGGATCAGCCATGGGGGTGTTGGGCTGAAGCCTGCCACTGCCATCCCAGCAGGAAGGCAGGCTAGCTAGATCAGGAGTGAGGGTGTACAAGCAGGTATGCAGTGAAGAGATGGTGATCAAGCAAGGAGGGTGGCTGCAGCCTGCTGCCAGTGGCAGGAGCTAAATTTGCTATTTCTTTATCATTATGTGATGTTCTTTGTCTTCTGACAGTCTTTGTTTGAAAGCCTAATTTTTCTAATATTATGTATTGCTACCCCAGCTTTCTTTTTGTTTCCCTTTGCATGTAATATATTTCCCCATCTTCTTTCTTTTAGTCTGTGTGTGTCCTTAGATGTGAAGTGGGTCTCTTGTCTGCAGCATATATGAGCCTTGTTTTTGTATATATTCTGCCACTCAATATCTTTTGATTTGAGTATTTATTTCATTTATATTTAAAGTAATTATTGATAGGTATATACTTATTGTCATTTTGTTAATTTTGAGGCATTGCTTTGTAGGTTTTTTTGTTGTTGTTCCTTTCTCGTTCATTTGCTTTCTTTCCTTGTGATTTGATGACTATATTTAATGTTATGTTTGCAATTATTTCCTTTTGTGTGTGTGTCTTTTATTGATATTTGGTTTGTGGTTATCATATGTTTCATATATAATAATCTATATATCCATATCTATGTGATATTTTAAGTTGCTGAATTCAAGTTCATACATATTCTAAAAATTACATGTTTTACCCCTTCCCCATGTTTAATGTTTCCGATATTTATTTTGCATATTTTATTGTGTGTATCCCTTAAATACTCATTATATATATAGAAGATTTTACTGCTTTTGACTTGTGATTTTCACACTCTCATTATAGATGGTTACTCTACTACCTTTATTACAAGTTTGTGCTTACTTTTGTGTTTTTTTCTTTCATCATTGTTATTTTTCTAGTTGTGATATTTTTTCTGCTAGGAGAAGTCACTTTAAGATTTCTCTTGATCCAGCATTGCTGTGAGCTGTGGGGTAGGTCACAGACATGGCTCAGATCTGGCATTGCTGTGGCTGTGGTTGACACCTATAGCTCTGAATCAACCCACAGCCTCCATATGACACAGGTGAAACCCTAAAAAGCAAACAAAAAAAGAAAAAAAAAATGGTTTCTCTTAAAGCTGTTTTAAAGGTGTTAAACTTTTAGCTCTTGCTTGTCTGTAAAAACCTTTCTCTCTCCTTCAAATATGACTAATAGCCTTAATGCATAACGTATTATTAATTGTTTTTTTTCAGTCATAACTTTATTTATTTTTTTATAATTTTTTTATTTTCCCACTGTACAGCAAGGGGGTCAGGTTATCCTTACATGTATACATTACAATTACATTTTTTCCCCCACCCTTTCTTCTGTTGCAACATGAGTATCTAGACAAAGTTCTCAATGCTATTCAGCAGGATCTCCTTGTAAATCTATTCTAAATTGTGTCTGATAAGCCCAAGCTCCCAATCCCTCCCACTCCCTCCCCCTCCCATCAGGCAGCCACAAGTCTCTTCTCCAAGTCCATGATTTTCTTTTCTGAGGAGATGTTCAGTCATAACTTTAAATATACCTTGTCACTTCCTTCTGGCTGGCAAAATTTCTTTTGAAAGGTCAGGTTGCTAGTCTTACATTTCTCTTGCATATAAATAATTCCTTTGCCATTGCTTCTTTTACTTAATTTAAAATACTTTTACTTCTTATATCATATTAGTTTCATGTGTACAACATAGTGATTCAATATTTTTATAGCTTATACTCAATAAATACACAATTTTTGGATTATGCTCCAAAAATCTTTATTTCCTTGTGCCTTACAATATAATATTGTTGCTCATTTTTATAGATAATAGTTGCATCTCTTAACCACATAACCCCATTTGCCCCTCCCATTTTCCCTTTTCACAGTAACAACTAGTTTATTTTCTATGCCCATGAGTCCTGTTTCTGCTGTGTTATATACTTTCAATTGTTTTATTTTTTAGATTCCATATATAGGTGATAACATAGAGTATTAGACTTTCTCAGTCTGATTTATTTCAGTAGCAAAATATTCTCCATCTACATTGCTGCGAATGGCAATATTTCACTAATTTTTATGGCTGAGTATATTCATATATATATGAATTTAAAATATTTGACATATTTTAAATTCAACCATCTGCTGATTTGCATATGTGTTTGTTTCTGTCTTGGCTTTTGTAAATGGTACTGTTGTGAATGTTGGATACATGTATCTCTTTGAATTACTATTTTTGTATTTTCCAGATATGTACACAGGAGTACAATTGCTCGATCATATGGCCATTTTATTTTCAGCTTTTCTGAATACATCCATACTGTTTTCCATGTAAATTATCCTTACCAATTTACTTTCCCTCCCCCAACATTGTGCAAGATATCCCTTATATCCACATTCTCACCAACATTTGTTATTTTTGCTCTTTTTAATGATTGGCATTCAGACAGTTGTGAGGTGATATCTCACTGTGGATTTTAATTTGCATTTCTCAGATGTTTAGATGTTTAGTGATATCAACCTTATTTCTATGTGTCTGTTATCTATCTGTTGGTCTTCTTTGTAAAAATGTATATTGATATATTTTACCTATTTTTTGATTGGGTTGTTTCTTTTTTTGATATTTAGTTGATGAGATAATTATATGTTTTGAATATTGACCCCTTAGAGATTATATTATTTGCAAATATTTTTCCCATAGCTGGTCTTCTCATTTTATTGATGGTTCATTTGCTGTTCAAAAGCTTTTAATTATAGTTAAATTCTGTTTATTATTTTTGCTTTTATTTATTTTGCGTTATGAGAGACACACAGAATAGTGCTTTTATGATTATTGTCAAGTGTGTTTTTCTTTTGTCCTCTTCTAGGAGTTTTATGGTTTCAGGTCTTACATTTTGGTCTTAAATTCATTTTGAATTTATTTTTGTATGTGTTGTCAGATAATGTTCTAATTTCATTCTTTGCATGTAGCTGTTCAGTTTTCCCCAAACTACTGATTGAAGAGACTATTTTTCTCCACTGTATATTTTGCCTCTTTTGTCATGGGAAATTGACCATAAAGGTATAGGTTTATTTCATGGCTCTTTTTTGTTGGTCTATTGATCAATATGTCTGTTTTTGTTCCAGACCATAAATGTATAGGTTTTCTTCATGGCTCTTTTTTGTTGGTCTATTGATCTATATGTCTGGTTTTGTTTTGTTTTTTGTTTGTTTGTTTTTTTTTGTCTTTTTTGCTATTTCTTGGGCCACTCCCACGGCATATGGAGGTTCCCAGGCTAGGGGTCGAATCAGAGCTGTAGCCACTGGCCTACGCCAGACCCACAGCAATGAGGAATCCGAGCCGCATCTGCAACCTACACCACAGCTCACGGCAACGCCGGACCCTTAACCCACTGAGCAAGGGCAGGGACCGAACCCGCAACCTCATGGTTCCTAGTCAGATTCGTTAACCACTGTGCCACGATGGGAACTCCTATATGTCTGTTTTTGTTCCAGTACTGTACTATTTTGATTACTCTAACTTTGTCATATAGTCTTGTCAGGGATTGTGATACTTCAATCTTTGTTCTTTCTCAAGATTTCTTCTGAAATTCATGGACTTCTGTGGTTCCATATGAATTTTAGGATTATTTGTTTTAGTTTTGTTATAAACATCATGTATATTTTGGTAGAGATTATGTTAAAGCTGTAGATTGCTTTGATTAATATTGCCATCTTAATAATATTAATTATTCCAATTCAAGAGCATGGAATTTCCTTCCATTTATTTGAATCATTTTCAAATTACTTCACCAGTGTTTTATAGTTTTCAGAATATAGTTCTTTTACCTTCTTTAAGTATATTTCTAGCTATTTATTTTATTTTTGATATGTAAACACAGGATCTTTTTCCATTTATTTAGATAATCTTTTGATGTGATTGTAAATAAGATTGTTTCCTTAATTTCTCTTTCTGACAGATAATTATTAGTGTATAGGATTCTGTGTATTAATCTTGTAACACATAACTTTACCTAATTTATTTATTACTTCTAATAGTTTTTTTGGGGGGATTTTAGGATTTTCTATATAAAATATCATGTCATGTGCAAATAGTGACTGTTTTACTTCTTACCTTCCAATTTTGATGACTTTTGTTTCTTTTTCTTGTCATATTGTTATGACTAGGACTCCCAATATATGTTAAATAGAAGTGGTGAGAGTGAGCATCCTGTCTTTTTCCTGAATTTAATGGGAAAGCTTTCAACTTTACAGTGTTGACTATAATGTTAGCTGTGGGTTTGTCATAAATGGCCATTATTTTGTTGAATTGTGCTCTTTTATACTCACTTTGATGAGAGTTTTTATTAGGAATGGATGTTGAATTTTTTCAAATGCTCTTTCTGCATCTATTAAGATGATTATGTGATTTTTATTCTTTTTTTTTTGGATTTTAAGGCCACACCTGCAGCATATTGATGTTCCCAGGGTAGGGGTCTATTTGGAGCTACAGCTGCTGGCTTACACCACAGCCACAGCAACGTGAGATCTGATCAGCGTCTGCAACCTTCCCCACAGCTCACGGTAATGATGGATCCTTAACCCACTGAGTAGGGCCAGAGAATGTACCTGCCACCTCATGGTTCCAAGTTGTATACATTTCTGCTGCACCATGATGAGACTCCCTATATTTCCTTTTGTTAATGTGGTGTGCCACATTGTTTGATTTGCAAATATTGAATCATTCTTGTAACTCTGGGATAAATCCAACAAGATCATAGAATACATCATCATTTATATATCATATATATATAAAGTATATATAGTTGGATTTGGTTTGCTAATATTTTGAGGATTTTTGTTTCTATATTCATCAAAGATAATAGCCTTTATTTTCTTGTGTATGTGTCTGGTAGTTTTGGTATCAGGGTAATTGTGCCTTTTAGAATTAACTTGGGAGTCTTCCATCCTCTACAATTTTAGGGAAAAGCTGAAAATTATAAATACTAGCTCTTCTTTCTATGTTTGTTATAAATCCCCTGTGAAACTGTTTTACTACAAATTGAATTTCACTACTGATGATCACTCTGTTCATATTATCTCTTTCTGTTAGTCTTGACAGATTGTATGTTTCTAGACATTTGTCAATTTTCTAAGCTATCTAATGTTTTAGTATATAAATGCTCACAGTATTTGATTTGATTTGATTTTTCTCTTTGGTATCCATCTTTATTTATCTTCTTTCATTTCTTGTTTTGTTGATTTGTTTCCTCTCTCTTTTATTCCTGATGATCCTGGCTAAAGATTTATCAAATTTATTTATCTTTTCAAAAATTAGCTCATTTAATTTTTTTTCTATTGTTTCTTTATCTCTATTTTATGGATTTCCTTTTTTATCTTTGTTTCCTTTCTTTTACTGATCCTGGCCTTTGTTTGTTCTAGATGGATGCTTATGTTCTTTCCTTGACAATTTTCTTATTTCGTGAGGTATTCTTTCATCACTACAAACTTTCCTCTTAGAACTACTTTTGCTGCCTCCCTTGAATTTTAGAATTTTGCATTTCCATTTCTGTTGTTCTTAAGGTATTTTCTCATTTATTTTTTGATTTCTTCATTAAAATGTTTTAGGTGTTTTCTCTTGCTCTTTCAACTGAGACAAATTCCTCTATCTTCATGCTTTGTTTATCTTTCTCTATCTTTATGAAATGATGTGAAACTGTTACCTATGGTAGTCTTGAATGGATGAACTTTTGTGAGAGCATCACTATAATACAATCTGCTTTTGCCTAGTGCCTCTGTTGGGATAGCTGGACTTGATGTGAATACAGCATGTCTTTCCTCAGGGTAGTGCTGACACCTATCTTCTTGATAGGAATTGTGGTTGGAGATAGAGGGGCAAGGGCTGGAGCCCAGTGTAGTATAGGCTTTCCCCTCTGTTCATTGATCATCACCACCCCTTCGGAAGCCAGGTAAGGTCCCAATTTGCTAGAGTAGAAGCCCTCAGGTTCAAGTCTGAGCTGACAAGTTTTCCTTTAAATGTCTGCCTTTTCTCTTTTCATCATTGGTACCCTCTACACAGAGAGGATCAGTGCTGGAGCAAGAAGGGCTGGTGTGTTATTTCAGTGAAGTCATGACATTCTTGTTAACATCCAAAATCTGGTCTATCTCTGATGTGCTGCTTGTTCAACTGCCAATAATTGTTGCCTCCTTCCTGCTCAGACACTGCTCAGAGTTTTAACCACCACAGTGTCTCCTGGCCAGCTTTTTCCTTGGCTATGACAGTTATTGCTCTAGGTTGGAGTTGCAATGCTAGGCAAATTGTGCTGTAGTTTTTGCTTGACTCAGGCTGGCACATGCACTGAATTGGTTATAGGAAACCAATAAGCCAGCTGCATGATTTCAATCTTTTCTCTCTACTCTTGATTCAAGAGCTATAAAGTATTCATATGCTCCTCAGAAATGGAGTGCATGCTTCTCTCAGGCCTCATAAAGTTCCACAAATATAGCAACCAGCCAAGAGGGTTCCTGTTCCCTTATTACATGCCAGGGCTGGGGGGCCTAATATATGGCTCAAATCTCTCCCTTCCAAGGGAAGGTATCTCTCTGTGTAACCTCCCTTTTTCTTAGAATTCCCTCCAAGGGGCACAGGTCCAGACTTGATTGCTTTCCGTATCTTTGAACCTGTATCTACATGGATTTTTTTTTTAAGTTTTCTTGTTTTTTCTTAATTTATTTTTATTTTCCCACTGTACAGCAAGGGGGTCAGGTTATCCTTACATGTATACATTACAATTACATTTTTCCCCCACCCTTTCTTCTGTTGCAACATGAGTATCTAGACAAAGTTCTCAATGCTATTCAGCAGGATCTCCTTGTAAATCTATTCTAAGTTGTGTCTGATAAGCCCAAGCTCCCCATCCCTCCCACTCCCTCCCCCTCCCATCAGGCAGCCACAAGTCTCTTCTCCAAGTCCAGGATTTTCTTTCTGTGGAAGGGTTCATTTGTGCTGGATATTAGATTCCAGTTATAAGTGATATCATATGGTATTTGTCTTTGTCTTTCTGGCTCATTTCACTCAGGATGAGATTGTCTAGCTCCATCCATGTTGCTGCAAATGGCATGATGTCATTCTTTTTTATGGCCAAGTAGTGTTCCATTGTGTATATATACCACCTCTTCCGAATCCAATCACCTGTCGATGGACATTTGGGTTGTTTCCATGTCCTGGCTATTGTGAATAGGGCTACAATGAACATGCAGGTGCACGTGTCTCTTTTAAGTAGAGTTTTGTCTGGATAGATGCCCAAGAGTGGGATTGTGGGGTCATATGGAAGTTCTATGGATAGATTTCTAAGGTAGCTCCAAACTGTTCTCCACAGTGGCTGTACCAGTTGACATTCCCACCAACAGTGTGGGAGGGTTCCCTTTTCTCCACAGCCCCTCCAGCACTTGTTATTTGTGGATTTATTAAGGATGGCCATTCTGACTGGCGTGAGGTGATATCTCATGGTGGTTTTGATTTGCATTTCTCTTATAATCAGCAGTGTTGAGCATTTTTTCATGTGTTTGCTGGCCATCTGTATATCTTCTTTGGAGAAATGTCTATTCAGGTCTTTTGCCCTTTTTTCCATTGATTGATTGGCTTTGTAGCTGTTGGGTTGTATAAGTTGTTTATATATTCTAGAGATTAAGCCCTTGTTGGTTGCATCATTTGAAACTATTTTCTCCCATTCTGAAAGTTGTCTTTTTGTTTTCTTTTGGGTGTCCTTTGCTGTGCAAAAGCTTTTCAGTTTGATGAGGTCCCATGGGTGTATTTTTGCTCTCATTTCTATTGCTTTGGGAGACTGACCTGAGAACATATTCATGCTGTTGGTGTCAGAGAGTGTTTTGCCTATGTTTTCTTCTAGGAGTTTGATGGTGTCCTGTCGTATATTTAAGTCTTTCAGCCATTTGGAGTGTATTTTTGTGCATGGTGTGAGGGTGTGTTCTAGTTTCATTGCTTTGCATGCAGCTGTCCAGGTTTCCCAGCAAGGCTTGCTGAATAGACTTTCTTTTTCCCATTTTATGTTCTTGCCTCCCTTGTCAAAGATGAATTGACCCTAGGTGTCAGGGTTTATTTCTGGGCTCTCTATTCTGTTCCATTGGTCTGTCTGTCTGTTTTGATACCAGTACCACACTGTTTTGATGACTGTGGCTTTGTAGTATGTCTTGAGGTCTGGGAGAGTGATGCCTCCTGCTTGGTTTTTGTTTCTCAGGATTGCTTTGGCGATTCTGGGTCTTTTGTGGTTCCATATAAATGTTTGGAATGTTTGTTCTAGTTCCTTGAAAAATGTCCTGGGTAATTGGATAGGGATTGCATTGAATCTGTAGATTGCTTTGGGTAGTATGGCCATTTTTACAATATTGATTTTTCCAATCCAGGAACGTGGAATATCTTTCCGTTTCTTTACATCTTCTTTGATTTCTTTGATTCAAGTTTTATACTTCTCGGCATATAGGTCCTTTACCTCCTTGGTCAGGTGTATTCTGAGGTATTTGATTTTGTGAGGTGCAATTTTAAAAGGTATCATATTTTTGTATTCATCTTCTAATATTTCATTGCTGGTATACAGAAATGCAACTGACTTCTGAATTTTTATCTTATATCCTGCTACTTTGCTGAATTTATTAATAAGTTCAAGGAGTTTTGGGCTTGAGTCCTTAGGGTTTTCTATGTATAGTATCATGTCGTCTGCCTACATTGACAGTTTGATCTCTTCTCTTCCTATATGGATGCCTTTTATTTCTTTTGTTTGTCTAATTGCTGTGGCTAGGACTTCCAAAACGATGTTGAAGAGCAGTGGTGAGAGTGGGCATCCCTGTCTTGTTCCAGATTTGAGTGAGAAGGCTTTCAGGTTTTCCCCATTGAGGATTATATTTGCTGTGGGTTTATCATAAGTGGCTTTGATTATGTTCAGGAATGTTCCCTCTATACCCACTTTGGCGAGGGTCTTGATCATGAATGGATGTTGGACGTTGTCAAATGCTTTTTCTGTGTCTATTGAGATGATCATATGATTTTTGACGTTTTTTTTGTTAATGTGATGTATGATGCTGATTGATTTGCATAAGTTGAACCATCCTTGTGAACCTGGGATGAACCCCACCTGGTCATGGTGTATAATTTTTTGGATATGTTGTTGGATTCACTTGGCTAAGAGTTTGTTGAGAATTTTTGCATCTATATTCCTCAATGATATTGGGTGATAGTTTTCTTTTTTGGTGGTATCTCTGTCTGGTTTTGAAATGAGGGTGATGGTGGCATCATAGAATGTCTTTGGGAGTATTCCTTCTTCTTCAACCTTTTGAAAGAGTTTCAGGAGGATGGGCACCAATTCCTCTTTATAGGTTTGATAAAATTCACCTGTGAAGCCATCTGGTCCTGGACTTTTATTTGTAGGGAGTGTTTTTATGACCTCTTCAATTTCATTTCTAGTGATCAGTCTGTTCAGTTGGTCTGTTTCTTCTTGATTCAGTTTTGGCAGGCTGTAAGATTCTAGAAAGTTGTCCACTTCATCCAGATTGTCAAACGTGTTGCCATGTAGTTGTTCATAGTATTCTCTTATGGTTTTTTGTATTTCTGCAGTATCCGTTGTGATTTCTCCTTTTTCATTTATAAGTTTTTTTATTTGGGTTCTTTCTCTCCTCTTTTTAGTGAGTCTGGCCAGGGGTTTGTCAATTTTGTTGACCTTTTCAACGAACCAGCTCTTGGTTTTATTAATTTGCTCTATTGTTTTTTGAATCTCTATTTTATTGATTTCTTCTTTGATCTTTGTAATTTCCTTCCTTCTGCTGACTTTAGAACTTTTTTGTTCTTTCTCTAATTCATTTAGGTGGAGGGTTAAGTTGTCCATTTGGGATCTTTCTTCTTTTTTGAGAAAGGCCTGTATTGCTATACATTTCCCTCTGAGCACTGCTTTCGCAGCATCCCATAGATTTTGAGCGGTTGTGTCTTCATTATCATTTGTTTCAAGGTAATTTTTAATTTCCTTCTTGAGTTCCTCATTGACCCATTGGTTTTTTAGTAGCATGTTGTTTAGTGTCCATGCAGTAGGTTTTTTCTCTTTCCTTTTCCCATGGTTGATTTCTAATTTCCTGCCATTGTGGTCAGAGAAGATACTTGAGATAATTTCTATGCTCCTAAATTTATTGAGGTTAGCTTTGTGTCCCAATATGGGGTCGATTCTTGAGAATGTTCCACAAGCATTTGAGAAGAATGTGTATTCTGCTTTTTTTGGATGTAGTGTCCTGAAGGTATCAATGAAGTCTAACTTTTCTATTGTTTCCTTTAGGATCTCTGTTGCTTTATTGGTTTTCTGTCTAGAGGATCTGTCCATTGGTGTAAGGGGGTATTAAGGTCTCCTACTCTGATTGGATTCTCATCAATATCTCCCTTTATGTCTGTTAATATTTGTTGTATGTATCTGGGTGCTCCTGTATTTGGGGGCATATATGTTGACGATAGTAACATCCTCTCCTTGGATGGATCCCTTAATCAGTAAGTAGTGTCCTTCTTTGTCTTTCTTTATGTCTTTTAACGTATATTTCGTCTGATATGAGTGTTGTGACTCCTGCTTTTCTGTCATGTTTATTGGCGTAAAATATTTTTCCCCACGCTTTCACTTTCAATCTATATGTATTCTTTGTCCTGAGGTGAGTTTCTTGCAGGCAGCATATTGAAGGTTTTTGCCTTTTTATCCACTCAGCCACTCTGTTTCTTTTGGTTGGGGTGTTCAGTCCATTGACATTTAAGGTGATAATTGATAGATGATTATTTATTGCCATTTGCACCTCGGGTTCCAGTTGATTCTATGGTTTTCCATTCTTCCATTCTTGCTTGCTTTTTTTTTTGGTTGGATGGTCTCCTGTTATTATCTGCTTGAGTGTATTTTTTTTTCATTTTTTGCAAATGCAATATTTGGTTTTGGCTTGTGGTTGCCCTGTTTTTTAAGTATGCTAACCCCTCCCCATAATTGTGTGTTTTAGCCTGATGGTCCTGTATGTTCAAACACTTCGTTACTATATTAAAATTAAGAAGAGAAACATACAAACAAAAAGGGTTATTTACTTCCTAACATCCCTTGCCCACATTTTATGGTTTTGATGACTCTTTTTTGTTTTTTAGTTTTATTTTATTTCAGGCCTTTTCATGATTAAATCTGTATGCTGGCTTATTTGAGTGACTGCTCTCTGATTGAGTTTCCTCAGTCCTAGTTCTTCCTCTTCTTTTTTTTTTCTTTTCTTTCTTCTCCCCTTTCCTTCCTTTCTTTTTGGTTTAGAGAAGCCCTTTCAATATTTCCTCAACCTGGGTTTTGTGTTGCTGTATTCTTTAAGTTTTTGTTTGTTGGAAAAAATTTTTATTTCCCCTTCTATTTTAAATGATATTCTTGCTGGATAGAGTATTCTAGGTTGCATATTTTTTTCCTTTGAGCCCTTTAAATATCTCTTGCCATTCCCTCCTGGCCTGTAGTGTTTCTGTGGAGAAATCAGCTGATATTCTTATGGGGGTTCCCTTGTAGGTAACATTCTGCTTTTCTCTTGCTGCCTTTAGGATCCTCTCTTTATCACTAACTTTTGCCATTTTTATTATGATGTGTCTTGCTGTAGGTCTATTTGGGTTCAGTTTGTTTGGGGCGCTCTGTGCTTCTTGTATCTTGAACCCAGCATCCTTTAGATTTGGGAAGTTTCCAGTGATAATTTCTTCAAATATATTTTCATCCCCTTATCTTTTTCTACTCCTTCAGGAATTCCTATTGTGCATAGATTGGCCCACGTTATATTATCCCATAGGGCTCTTATATTGCTTTCCAGTTTTTGGATTCGGTTTTCTGTCTGCTGACCTGATTGGGTGATTTCCATTATTCTCTCTTCCATATCACTGATTCGTTCTTCTGCATTATTCATTCTGGTTTTTACTGCCCTTAGTTCAGTTTGCATCTCTGCAAATGAATGTTCTAGTTTTTCTTGGCTCCTCCTTATATTTTCTAGTTCCTTTCTGAGGGTATCTGCATTACTGTTCCTATCTTCTCTTAATTCCTTCAGTATTTTCACTATTTCTCTTTTGAACTCCAGGTCTGTCAGACTGGGGAGGTCTGTTTCCTTGTTGACTGTTTTAGGTGAGTTCTCCTGTTGGTTTGACTGGGGGTGGTTTCTCTGCTTCTTCATCTTGCTTGTTGTTTTCTTTCTCCTGAGGGAGTTGTACTCTCCGTGATCATGCAGTGTTTGCCTTGTCACTGCCGTGGAATAATTCCTGAGGGCTGGCATTGTTGGTCAATCTTTTTTGAGGCAGTGTGGCTTTTCTGGAGTGTTGATGGGGCTAACAGTGTTTCTTTGAAGCAAAGGAGGACTTCCTGAGGGCAGACAGGGCTGGGAGGTCCACACCACGATGGTAGCAGATTTCACTTGGTCATGCAGAGCTTGCTCTGGTGTTTTTAGGCTGTGGGGTTCTTGCAGGGGGTTGATGGTGCTGGGCAGCTGTTCCTCAGGAGTGGAGCACTCCCTGGGGGCTGGAGCAGCTATCTGGGTCACTGAGAACCTAAGAGGCTCTTCCCTAGGGCAGCCCAACTCAGAAGGATGGCCTGAGAATGCAGGCAGATCTTTTCACAGTCTGGCCAAGCTTGTTGCAGCTTTTCTGGGCTGCAGGAGTTCCTGCCTGGAGCTGACAGTCCTATGCAGCTGATCCACTAGGGCACCCCCTGGGGGCTTGGGCGGGTAGCAGGGCCGTTTTAAACTGAAGAGGCTCCTCCCCGTGGCAGCCCAACTCAGAAGGACTGTCTGAGATCTTTTCCCAGCTCGGCCAGGCTTGTTGCAGCTTTTCTAGGCTGTAGGGGATCCTGCCTGGAGCTGGCAGTCCTATGCAGCTGATCCACTAGGGCACCCCCTGGGGGCTTGGGCGGGTAGCAGGGCCGTTGGAAACCAAAGAGGCTCCTCCCTGGTGCAGCCCGACTCAGAACAACCGTCCGGGAATTAGGAAGATCTATTCACAGCCTGTCTAGGCTTGTTCTAGCTTTTCTGGGCTGCAGGCCTTTTCTTGGGGGCTGGTGGTGTTTGGTGCTACTCTGTGGAAGTGTAGCCCCTCCAAAGGGCAAGCAGGCCTGTGCAGGGACAGCCCCTGCGGTGGTAGGCTTCAGGCAATTGTTGAGGCCAGCCCTCCTGGATGGCAGGCAGCCCCAGGTTCGGCGAGAGAGTAGGGGGTGGCGGGGGTGGGGGGAGGGGATGCACTGGGAAGCACAGCTTTCAGCTAGCTAGCGGGCCTGTAAGCTTGCTGTGGCATGGAGGGTATTCTATAGGGACCCACCCCTTCTTCTCTCCCCTCCCCAGCACGGGCGCAGACCAGCCTCTTTTCCCAGGTTCCCTCTGATGCGGCTTTTCACTTCCCTGCCCCTAGAGTATTGCTCCCTTCCTTGGCGACAGCTTTGTTTTCTAGTCTCCCAGGCAGTCTCTGCCCCGTCAAATGGTTTCTAGACCTCCCAAGCAGTTTCTGCTCTGCCCCGCCGCCCCCCATCAGCCCGGGGACTAACCTCTGGAGCCGAGGACTTGGTGCCCAGCCCCCACCCAGGCGTCTCAATTTTTGGTGACTGTGCCCATAGTTCAGATGGTCCGTTCGGTTCTTGATTGGCTTTTCCGTGCTCCAACTTACTGCTACACTTTTCTCTGCATCTGGAGATTCCTCAGGTTCGTTTGATCTTTCCCCCGTGTAGGTGACTTTCCAGGGTGCGGGATCCCTTTCTCCTCCACAATTCCCTTTCGGGAGCGCCCGTCCCACTCGGATTCACCTTCTCTCACTCTCCTCTTTTCTCCTGTTCTGCCCCATAATGTCACGAACTTCTTGCCATTATTGGAGTTTAGGTTCTTCTGCCAGCGATCGCTTGCTGTTCTGTGTGAGTCATTTATTCTGTAGATGTGCTTTTTTTTTGTTGTGTTTGTGGGAGAGGGCGAGCGTGTCCCCCTACTCCTCCGCCATTTTGTCCTCTC
This sequence comes from Phacochoerus africanus, assembly GCF_016906955.1. NCBI lineage: Eukaryota > Metazoa > Chordata > Mammalia > Artiodactyla > Suidae > Phacochoerus > Phacochoerus africanus. The sequence continues at coordinate 57,026,756 of NC_062560.1, forward strand.
TCCACCTGGATGTTTTTTACAGCCTTGTTTGTACAGGAATCTTTTTGCCAGCTTCTAGTGAGAATTATTCCACATGTAGGTGTATTTTTGATGTGTTTCTGGGGGAATGTGAGTTCCATGTCTTCCTTCTCTACCATCTTTTTTCAAGTCCTATCTTGTGCTGCTTTTAAGGTGTGTCTTGTTGTGGACTTGTTTGTGTTGATCTTGTTGGGACTCTCAGTGCTTTCTGAACCTGTAAAGACTATGACAGTTATTGGTCTAGGTTGGAGTTGCAGTGCTAGGCAAATGGTGCTGTAGTCTATTTCTTTCCCGGTTAGGGAATTTTTCAGCTATTATTTCTTCAAATATGTTCTCTGCCTCTTACTTCTCCTTCTGGAACCCCTATACTATGAATGTTATTATGCTTGGTATTGTCCTAGGTACCTCTTAAATTATCTCCCTTTTAAATTTTTTTTTTCTTCATTTCAGTTTGGGTGATTTTCTCTACTCTGTCTTCTAGTTCACTGATCCATTGTTCTATTTATCTAATCTTCTGTTGATTAATTCTTTTCTTGAGATAAAACCCCTCAGCTATTGTATTATTTAACTATGTTTGGTTCCTCTTTATATATTCTAACTCTTGCTTAATGTTCTCTTTGTTTTCATCCATTTTCTCTTAAGTTCACTGAGTATCTTTATGATAGCACCTTGAACTCTTCATTGGGTAGATTGTTTATCTCCACTTCGTTCTTCTACCAGGTATATTTTCCTTTGTTGGAACATATTCCTGTGTATCTTCATTAACCTGTGTTTATTTCTGTGTATTAGGTAGGTTAGTTATGTCTCCCCATATTGGACAAGCGGCATTATTTATGAGATATCCTATGGACCTAGAAACATACTCCTTTATGCTCACCAGAGTTATATGCTTTAGAGGCACCCCTTATATGGGCTCTGTTGGCCTTTCCGTTGTTGTGGGGACAACTAAAGTGAGTATGCTGGTAGGTGGAGTTAACCCCTCCCATTTGGCTGCCAGCCTCTGCCTCATGCTGTGCTTCTAGTCCACTGCCAGGTGAGGGCAAGTTACAGGGTAGCTGGCTGCATGCATAAGTGGCTGAGAGTTGCTTCCTGCCCATTTGTGGGCTAGGTAAAATACCAAGGCATCTGTATGTAGGGTCCATGGGCAATAGGACTGTTGCTAGCTCATTGGTGTGATATTCCATGTCCTGGGGCAGTTGGCTGCATGACCTACTGTGTGCTTCAATTTGTGCTGACCTGTATTGAGCAGGTAAGCCCCTGTTGCTGATAAGCTAGAGGGACACCTCCAAAATGTCCCTACTCTGCACTATGTCCTTGCAGTAGAACCAGCTCTCACAAATATCTACCACCAGTGTCTATATCTTCAGAGGGAGTCTGAGTTGCTTCCTGCCTCTGTGGTTGGCTCTCCAAGACCAGCAAATATGTCTTATCCAGGATCCTTTCAAATTAAAGCCTCTGGCCTGATATTTGGAGCATATCCTTTAAGAGTCTCTGTTTCCTACAGCCATCCAGCTCTCCTGTGCACAAGCACAGCTGGCCTTCAAAGACAGATGTTGTGGCTGTTCGTCTTCTTGGTTTGGTAACCTGGGATGGGGAGCCCAATGAGGGCCTCAGATTCCTTGCTTTTTGGGAATGATATCTGCCTTTGGGGATTTCTTCCATTTGTGGGTTTCAAACTCTGGAGAGTAGGTCTTAAATATACGGCATCTCTGCCTCTCTTTCCCATCTCATGGTTTCTTATTTATAACTTTAGTTGTGGAAAATATTCTGTTAGTCTTAAGGTCATTCTCATAATAGCTGTTTTTTAACTAGTTGAAATTTTGTGGTGCTCATTGGAGGAAGTAAGTTCATAGTATTCCTACTTTGCCATCTTGGTCACACTCATGAAAATAGGATTTTGAATGAAAAATATTTATAATTATTTAATAACTACAGCAAAACTTCAAATACACTTAAATTTTGTATTAAAGTCATAAATAGGGGAATAATAAGAAAGTAAGGGGAAAGTAGAAGTTGGGGGAATGTGAGAGAGACATAAAACTAATTGGAATATGTATATAGATAAGTAACTGATTAAGTGTCTATTCTAATAAATAGACAACGTTTGGTTCTGCTTTTCCCATATTAGTCCTTTTCTAAGAATAAATTATTTGGCTGCAGCCTCCTTTTGGGAATAGTGGCCTAAAATATTTTGCCATAGTTTACTTTCATGAAATCCTGCTATTATAACCACAGTTAGATCCAGATTTGGAGCCTCCTGATGTAAAGGCAATTATCCATGTGTTATTCACAGCCAATGACATAGACTAAACAAACATAATTCTATCTAATACAGGTATTCTAAACCTGGTTTGTAACCCCTAACTACTGAGATCTTATTCTTTGGAATGTCTGAACCCAAAATATATGGAAGGTCAGTTAGGCAATAGCACCGAGACCAGTAGATGTAGAAACAGAGAGTCACTGTGCAGCAAAATACAAGATCAAGAACAAGAGCCACCTGCTTTGGAAATGTCAAATATATACACATCACTAAATCACCTTCTATCCTGAACAACTCAGTGGTTTCTACTTTATTTCTCTAAATGGACTTAAAATATCTTTACATTACATGAAGTAAAGCAAATTTGTCTCTATGTCTTGTGAACCAAAAATATCCTCTAAAGCATCCATTAAGAAAGACTACCTGATGTTTTGAGGGAAAGCTTGATTTTTTTTTTAACTTGAACACTACTGTGACAGAAATATAATGACTTCCATGGAATTTTCCCTGAAAATGCAATGGATGTCAATGAGAAAAAAAACTATATGCTTTATGTGCACCATATGCCACATGCTAACAATTCCCATGCAGCATCTCTTCACTGACTTATATATACAACCATCTAATTTACAACTTGACATAAGGGTACAATAAACATCTCTAACTCTCTATACTCCAAATTGAACTACAAATCTTCTCCCTCAATAGTTATTCCTACCCAATTTCTCTATCTCAGCCAGTGGAAACTATAATATGACAAAACCTTGCAGTAATAACTCCTTTCACACAACCACATCATATCTACCAGCAAGTTCTGTTTACTTCTCTTCCAAAATATACCTAAAATCTGTCCATTTCTCACCATCTCCAGTAGTACCATCCTGGTCTAAGCTGCCATCATCTTCTATCCTAATTTTTGGTATAGCTTCCTTATTAATCTCCATCCTTCTATACTTGTTCTTTTATGATTTTATACTTCAAACAGCATCCAGAATGCAAGAAGCCTTGGGCCAAGTTTACTTTCTCCTCCCAGCTTAAGTACAATTTAAAATCCTGTAAATAATTGAAGAGGCGACCAAAAGAAATATGAACCATAGAAAGTGGAAGGAAAACTGGTTAGAGGCCTTAAAACTAGAGAAACATCATTCCAGCATGGTGTCAGGATTTTTCCCTTATCCCAAAGAAGAAGTTGACCCAGGCCAATGGTTTTCCATTCCCAACAGAGCAATAGATGACATCTCAGGCAGGCTTATTTCTCCTTCAGATTGAGTATCCATTGACACTTAGAGGGCCTGGCAACACAAGCAAGGGAGATTGATCAGGAGTCCCTCTGGTGGTGATAAGGGGATAGAAGAAGGACTTTCCTTCTGTGCTGAGTCTGAAATTCCCCTTTTAGCCACCAAGAGACACTACGCAACTGGATAGCAGTGACAAGGGGTGTCTTACCTTAAGATGTTTAGCCTGGGAAATTATCTTCTTTCTTGCAAGCCAGAGATTCCCTTTTCTCAAACTAAATGCAGTTGGTGACTTGCCCTGGTGAAACATCTTCTTTCCTTCAGGTATCAACAAGAGAAATTAGTGAGAACTTCAGCAGCACCAGCTAAGTCAAGTAAACCAACGTACTATACTACAAGAGTCCTAAAAATTATATGGTCACTGGAACCAGAGCCACAAAAGTAGGCTAGGACCTATAGGCTAAACGTAAACAGAATGAAAGTCTGCTAAAGGTAAAAAAAAAAATTACATAGGATGAAAAGTCTGGTGAAGTAACAGCCAGAATCTAGAGGAATAAAAAGATCACTTGTCATACAAAACAAACAAACAAACAAACAAGAAACCAGGAAAATCACAATGTGAATGAGAAAAGAGCTAAATGATGGTATTACCAAGTTGAATCAGATATTGGAATTATGTGACAAGGATTTTAAAACAGCTGACATAAAAATGCTTCAATAATCAATTATAAAAATTCTTAAATGTGTGGAAAATATAGAAATTCTTGGCAAAGAAATAGAAGTTATAAAAAATTGAATGGAAATTGTAGTACTAAAAGATACAAAAACAAATTAAAAACTCATTGGATATGCTCATGATAGAATGGTGATAACAGGGAATAAAATAAGTGAACTTGAGGGCATATAAATATAATTTACCTAATTTGATCAACTATGAGAAAAACAGAATGAAAAAATTGAACTGAGCCACAGGAACCTGTGGGATAATAACAAAAGATCCAACATTTTTTTCAACAGAGTCTTTAAAAATAGGTGAAAAATAAAAGGGCAAAGAATATTTAAATAATGGCTTAAAATTGATGAAAGACATAAGATGCAAGAAAGTCAACTAGACCAAAATAATATAAACCCAAAGACATTTATGGCAAAGTGTAACACACTTAAAATTCCAAAAAATAAAGGCAAACAATAAATCCTGAATCAGCAAGAGAAGCAACACTTGACACATATGGGTACATCTATCAGAATGATGAGATATCTCATCTGAAACCATGGAAACCAGAAGGCTCTGATGCACAAGTTGAAAAGGAAGAAAACTGTCAACATAAAATTCTACATCTTTCAAATCTCACCTTCCAGAATAAAGACATTTCAGACAATGGAAAACTATAAAGAATGTGTTGCTATTACACCTACTCTTAAACAATGGCTAAAGGAAGTTCTTCAAACAGAAAACTAGGAATATCAAATCATCAAGAATGAAGAAGTAACAAAAAAGAACACATCTTCCTAATTCAATTATCTGTCGATGGACATTTTGGTTGTTTCCATGTCTTGGCTATTGTGAATAGTGCTGTAATGAACATGCAGGTGCATGTGTCTTTTTCAAGGGAAGTTTTGTCTGCCCAAGAGTGGGTTTTCTGGGTCATATGGTAGTTCTATGTATAGTTTTCTAAGGTATCTCCATACTGTTCTCCATAGTTGTTGTACCAGCTTACATTCCCACCAACAGTGGAGGGGGGTTCCCTTTTCTCCACACCCCCTCCAGCATTTGTTATTTGTGGACTTATTAATAATGACCATTCTGACTGGTGTGAGGTGGTATGTCATGGTAGTTTTGACTTGCATTTCTCTAATAATAATGTTTTATGAATATAGACAATTGATTCTTTTCCTCATTAATTTTTAAAAACATACTTAATGATTGTGAAACAAACATTTTAACATCATTTGGTTTTTAAAACCCCACACAACCTCAAACCCCTGCCTCATTATCTCTCTGACTTATTTGTTTTTCTTTTTCAGCCATCCTCATGGCATATGGAAGTTCCCAGGCCAGGGATTGAATCCAAGCCTGAGGTGCAACCTATGCCACGGCTGCAGCAATACCAAATACTTAACCCACTGCACTGGGGATTGAATTGGTGCCTCTACAGAGATAAGCTGGATCATTAACCCACTCTGCCACAGCAGGAACACCCTCTGACCTAAGGATTTCTAATACTGTTTCCGTCACTGTCATTGCTCCAGCCACACTGCCCTCCTTGCAGTTCCTCAAATATATCAGGCATGCTCCTGTCATTGGATCTTGGAATTCAAAGTTCCTTCTGCTTGTAGTATTCTTCCTTCAAACTCCCACATGTTTTTTGCTCAAAGGTCCCCTACTCAGTGAGGCCTATTTCTTTAAAATTTATCCTTTGCACTCTTAGCACACTCTATCCACATTACTTGTTTTAATGTTAAATTTGCAAGAATGTCAGTTCCATGAATTCAGAGATTATTTTTTCTTCATTTTTGTATCTCCAATGCCTAAAACTGTATATAGTATATATTAGACTCATGTTTGAATGAACAAATGAATTCATTAGCAAAACCAAGACTGTCCTCTCTGGGAAACCTGGGAATAACTTAACACCACATTTGGAAGAGAATGCATACTTCCCTTTTCCCTAGGCTGAGAGGGAAATTATTGCAGTCTAGAAGTCTTAGGAAGATGGAGAACTTTTAAAAATATAAATATTTATAAATTCATGTACATCTTATGAATTTCATCCTGTCTCACCATCTCCTATTTATTGAGCACCCTATTGTTGGCCTTTATATAAGAATCTTATTTATTTATTTATTTTTAATTTTTTTCATCTCTTTCAGGGATACATCCATGGCATATGGAGGTTCCTAGGCTAGGGGTTAAATCAGAGCTGTAGCCACTGGCCTATACCACAGCCATAGCAACTCAGGATCAGGGCCGTGGATGCGAACTACACCACAGCTCACAGCAATGCTGGATGCTTAACCCGTTGGATGAGGCCAGGTATTAAACCTGTGTCCTTATAGATGCTAGCCAGATTTGTTTCCATTGAGCCACGATGGGAACTCTCCTAAGAATCTTATGTAATATTTGCAACAGTCTTATGAAGTAAGCATTGTTGTAATTTAAAAAAACTAACTTTACAGATTGAAAAATTAATTTTAAAACTTTTTATTAGGAAAAGAAAGGGAGAATAAAAATGAAGGAAGGCAGAACAGACTTCCACAATAAATATGCGTGTAGATTTTTGGTTGATTTCCAATTTCAGAAACTTTTAAATATTCTAACATTTGAAGCAGTATGTTATTAACTCTTTTTCACAGATGAATAAGTTGAAGTTCAGAGAGGTTAAATAACATGCTTTGAGTTACAATGCCAATTAAAAAGATGAATTCAGATATAGGGCTAACTGATCCCAAAGCCTGTTCTGTTTCCATTACAATTCCCTGCTTCCTAAGAGGTTTTCCCAGTGGTTTTCAACCAGTGTTCTTATCATCCCATAAAGGGCATTTAGAGATGGGCATTTGATACTCTAATAACTTGAGGATACTTTTGGAATTTTGAAGATGGGTTTCAGTGAAGCTATATGGTCATACAATGCATGGGGAAGTTTTACCCCACAAATAATAATTTTACCAACAAATATATCATGGCAGAATAAGCAATAATATTTCCTGATAATTCAGTCTGTAGTAGTGATGGGCTAAGAGCTGGGGAAACAAAGATGAATAAATCCTGTTTCCTATGAAGAAGTTCATAGGCTAGTGGGAGACTCAATCAAACAAATAATCTTCTCTCATGGAGCCCAATAAGTAATTTATCAAAATCATGAACAAAGTAACAGAATGTTACAGAGATTCTTACATAATATTACTCTTAAAAATTCTGAGAAAGAGATGGAGAGTAATTCAGGAAAGGCTTCAATGAGGGGGTAGTTTTGAGTTGAGTCTTGAAGAATAAGTGTGAGCTTTTGACTTAGAAAAAGAGAGGTGGATGTTTTCAGGAATAGAGGTTAACATATGTGAAGGCACAAGTTTTAAAGGATATGTCAGGAAATACAGCTATATGATTTATGAGCTGAAACTGCAGCTCCAGGGCATAGCTGCATTCTTTTTTTTTTGCTTTCACTTCTTCCTAGTTATGAACCTGAAATCAAACTACTGAACCTCCTTTTCTTTGGTATCTTCCTATATTAAATGTGAATGATAATAAGAGAATATATCTCATGGGATTGGTGGGAGAGTAAAAGTTTAGAATGGTATCTAGCATGTAATAATTCTTCAATATACTCTAATTAAGAAAAATGAAATAAAACAGGAAATTCATCCTTTAATTAATGTTATTTATTATTTTAAAATATTTCTTATTGTTTATACACTGTTCCACCAAGGATTTAGTATAAAAGATAGATAGGTGAGTGATATATAGATAGATAGACACATAGGTAGATAGATAGATAGATAGATAGATAGATAGATAGATAGATAGATAGATAGAAGTAAAGAAATATTGACGTGGAGATATTATAATTGTGGAAACTTTAAGATGTCTGGTTTACCAAAGATTGAGTTAGAATGAATGAGAATGTAAAGTTGGATTCAAGTTCAGATCACATATATCACTACATTTATAACATAACACGAGTTTAAATTTTATCCTAAAGGATAGGGGAGCTATGGATGGATCTTTTCTTTTTTATTAATGATTTTTATTTTTTCCATCATAGCTGGTTTACAGTGTTCTGTCAATTTTCTACTTTACAGCAAGGTGACCCAGTCCCACATACACACATTCACTTTTTCTCACATTATCATGCTCCATCATAAGTGACTAGACAGAGTTCCCAGTGCTACAGAGCAGGATAACATTGCTTATTCATTCTAAAGGCAATAGTTTGCATCTATTAACTCCAAATTCCTATTCCATCCCACTCCCTTCCCCTTCCCCTTGGCAACCGCAAGTATTTTCTCCAAGTCCATGATTTTCTTTTCTGTAGAAAGGTCCATTTATGCCATATATTAGATACCAAATATGTGATATCATATGGTATTTGTCTTTCTCTCTCTGATTTAATTCACTTAGAGTCTTTAGTTCCATCCATGTTGCTGCAAATGGCATTATTTTGTTCTTTATTTTGGCTTAGTAGTATTCCATTGTGGATATATACCTCATCTGCTTAATCCATTCATCCGTCAGTGGACATTTAGGTTGTTTTTATGTCTGGGCTATTGTGAATAGTGCTGCAATGAACATGTGGCTGTATGTGTCTTTTTCAAGGGAAGTTTTGGGATATATGCCCAAGAATGGGATTGCCAGGTCATATGGTAGTTCTATATTTAGTTTCCTAAGACACCTCCATACTGTTATCCATGTGGTTTTACCAATTTACATTTCCACCAACAGTGCCAGAGGGTTACTTTATCTCTGCACCCTCTCCAGCATTTGTTTTGAAAAAAATGGAAAGTTTCAAGTTTTAGCAGAAATATTCTTTCTCCTACTTTGCTTCACAGTGATAATTTTGAAACCAGTCTACTTTCCTAATTCATTTTTAAAAACTTTTTGTATTGTTACTTCCACAATACAATTTTTTTTTCTATTGTACAGCATGATGACCCAGTTACAAATACATGTATATATTATTTTTCTCACATTATCATGCTCCATCATATGTGACTAGACATATTTCCTAGTTCTACACAGCAGGATCTCATTGATAATCCATTCAAAAAGCAATAGTTTGCATCTATTTACCCAAGCTCCCAATCCATACCACTCCCCCCTCCCCCTCCCCATTGGCAAACACATGTCTCTTCTCTAAGTCCATGATTTTCTTTTCTGTGGAAAAGTTCATTTGTGCCATATATTAGATTACAGGTATAAGTGATATCATATTGTATTTGTCTGTCTCTTTCTGACTTACTTCACTCAGGATGAGTGTCTCTAGTTGCATCAAGGCTACTGCAAATGGCATTATTTCATTTTCTTTTTAGTATTACATTGTGTATATATAACACTTCTTCCTATTCCAATCGTCTGTTGATGGACCTTTACCTTGTTTCCATGCCTTGGCTATTGTGAATTGTGCTGCAATGAACACGCAGGTGCCTGTGTTTTTTAATATGGAAAGTTATGTCTGGATATATACCCAAGAGTGGGATTGCTGAGTCATATGTTGGTTCTATGTATATTTTCTAAGGTTCCTCCATACTGTTCTCCATAGTGGTGATTGCAGCTTACATTTCCACCAACAGTGCAGGAGGGTTCCCTTTTCCCCACATCCTGTCCAGCATTTGTTATTTGTGGACTTATGAGTGATGGCCATTCTGATTGGTGTGAGGTGGTATCTAATGGTAGTTTTGATTTTTATTTCTCTAATAATCAGGGATGTTGAGCATTTTCCCATGTGCTTGTGGGCCATCTGTATATCTTCATTGGAGAAATGTCTATTCATGCCTTTTGCCCATCTTTCAATTGGGTTGTTGGCTTTTTTGCTGTGGAGTTGTATGAGTTGCTTTTATATTTTAGAGATGAAGCCCTTGTCAGTTGCATCATTTGAAACTATTTTCTCCCATTCTGTAAGTTGTCTTTTTGTTTTCTTTTTGGTTTTCTTTGCCGATCAAAAGCTTTTCAATTTGATTAGGTCCCATTGGTTTATTTTTGCTCTTATTTCTGTTGCTTTGGGAGACTGACCTGAGAAAACATTTGTAAGGTTGATGTCAGAAAATGCTTTGCCTATGTTCTTTTCCAGGAATTTGATGATGTCTTGTCTTATATTTAGGTTTTTCAGCTACTTTGAATTTATTTTTGTGCCTGGTGTGAGGGTGTGTTCTAGTTTTGTTGATTTGCTGTCCAGGATTCCCAGCAATACTTGCTGAAAAGACTTTCTTTTCCCCATTTTATTTTCTTGCCTCCTTTGTTAAAGAGTAATTGACCATAGGTGTCTGGGTTTATTTCTGGGTTCTCTATTCTGTTCCATTCATCTGCATGTCTGTTTTGGTACAAGTACCACACTGTCTTGATGACTGTGGCTTTTTACTATTGCCTGAAGTCTGGGAGAGTGATGCCTCCTGCTTGGTTTTTGCTCCTCAGGATTTCTTCAGCAATTCTGAGTTTTTTATGGTTCCATATAAATTTTTGGATTGTTTATTTTAGTTCTGTGAAAAATGTCATGGGTAATTTGATAGAGATTGCATTGAATCTGTAGATTGCTTTGGGTGCTATGACCATTTTTACAATATTAATTGTTCAAGCCCAGGAGCATGGAATATCTTTCCATTTCTTTTTTTACTTTATTTTTTATAGTTATTTTCCCCAAAACACTTTTGTTCCCACTGTACAGCGAGGGGACCCAGTTATACATACATGTATACATAATTTTTTCTCACATCATCATGCTCTGTTGTAAGTATCTAGACATAGTTCTCAGTGCTACACAGAAGGATATTAGTGTAAATCCATTCCAAAAGCAAAAGTCTGAATCTGCTAACCTGAAGCTCCTAATACCACCCACTCCCTCCCCCTCTGCCCGGGCAACCACAAATCTATTCTCCAAGTCCATGATTTTCTTTTGTGTGGAAAATTTAATTTCTGCTGTATATTAGATACCAGATATGAGTGATATCATGTGGTATTTTCTTTCTCTTTCTGACTTACTTCACTCAGTATGATTTCTTTACATCTTCTTTAATTTCCTTGATTAATATTTCATAATTCTCAGCATATAAGTCTTCTACATCCTTGGTCAGATGTATTCCCAGGTATATGATTTTTTGTGGTTCAATTTTAAAATGTATTGTGTTTTTGTATTCCTTTTCTAATATTTCATTGTTAGTATACAGAAATGCGGCTGATTTCTGAATGTTAATCTTATATCCTCCTACTTTGCTGTATTTATTGATCATTTCAAGTAGTTTGGGGGTTGAGTCCTTAGGGTTTTCTATATATAGTATCATGTCATCTGCAGGCATTGATAGTTTAAAATTTTCTCTTCCTATATGTATGCCTTTTATTTTTTTATTTGTCTGATTGCTGTGGCTAGGACTTCTAGTACTATATGTAATAACAGTGGTGAGAGTGGACATCCTTGTCTTGTTTCAGATTTTAGTGGGAAGGCTTTCAGCTTTTCTCCATTGAATATTATATTTGCTGTGGGTTTTTAGTAAATGGCATTTATTATGGTAAAGTATGTTCCCTCTATACCCACTTTGGTAGGAGTTTTTATCAGGAATGGATGTTGGACTTTGTCAAATGCTTTCTCTGCATCTATTGAGATGATCATGTGGTTTTTGACTTTTCTTTTGTGAATGTGGTGTATGACATTGATTGATTTGAATATGTTGAACCAACCTTGTGAACCAGGGATGAATCCCACCTGGTTGTGGTGTACGATCTTTTCTATGTGTTGTTGGATTCAGATGGCTAAAATTTTGTTGAGAATTGTTGTGTCTATATTCATAAAAGATATTGGCCTATGGTTTTCTTTTTTGGAGGTACCTTCGTCTGTTTCGGAATTAGGGTGATGGTGGCATCATAGAATGTCTCTGGGAGTGTTCCTTCTTCTTCAAACTTTTGGAAAATTTTAGGAAGGATGGGTATAATTTCCTCTTGGTGTGTTAGGTAAAATTCACCTGTGAAGCCATCTGGTATTGGACTTTTATTTGTAGTGAGCATTTTTTTTGACATATTCAATTTCATTTCTAGTGACCAGTCTCTTCCTTTGATCTATTTCTTCCTGTTGTTTTTTTTTGGGGGGGGGGGCAGGATGTAAGTCTCTAGAAAGTTGTCCATGTCTTCCAGGTTGTCAAATTTGTTGGCATACAATTGTTCATAGTATTTTCTCATGGTTTTTTGTATCTCTATAGTATCAGTTGTGATCTCTCTTTTTTCACTTCTTATTTTTTTAATTTGTATATTTCCTCTCCTCTTCTTAGTGAGTCTAGCCAGAGGTTTATCAATTTTGTTTACCTTTTAAAAGAATCAGCTCTTGGTTTTATTGATTTTTTTATCATTTTTTGAATCTCTATTATATTGATTTCCTCTTTGATCTGAATTATTTCCTTCATTCTGCTGACTTTAGGTTTTGTTTGTTGTACTTTTTCCAATTCTCTTAGGTCAAAGGTTAATCTGTCAAATTGAGATTTTTCATCTTTTCTGAGGAAGGCCAGTATTGCTATGAATTTCCCTCTGAGCACTGCTTTTGAAGCATCCAATAGATTTTTAGTGGTTGTGTCTTCATTATCATTTGTCTCAAGGTATTTTTATATTTCCTTCTTGATTTCCTCATTGACCCATTGGTTTTTTAGTAGCATGTTGTTTCATCTCCATGTAGTAAGTTTTTTTTCTCATTTCTTTTCCTGTGGTTGATTTCTAGTTTCATGCCATTGTTGTCAGAGAAGACACTTGAAATAATTTCTATCCCCTAAATTTGTGGAGGTTAGCTTTGTGACCCAATATGGAATCAATCCTTGAGAATGTTCCCTGTGCACTTGAGAAAACGTATATTCTCATTTTTTTGGAGGTAGTATCCCGAAAGTATTGGTTAAGTCTCACTTTTCTATTGTGTCTTTTAGGATCTCTCTTTCTTTATTGCTTTTCTGTCTAAAGTATCTTTCCATTGATGTGAGTGGGGTGTTAAAGTCTCCTACTAGGATTGCATTCTCATCAATTTTTCCTTTTATGTCTATTAGTATTTGTTGGAGGTATCTGGCTGCTCTTATATATTGATGATTGTAATATCCTCTTCTTGAATGAATCCTTTAACCATTAAATAGTGTCCTTCCTTGTCTTTATGGCCTTCATTTTAAAGTCTATTTTGCCTGATATGAGCATTACAACTCCTGCTTTCCTGTCTTGTCCATTGGCATGAAATATTTTTTACATCCCCTCACTTTCAATCTGTGTGTGTCCTTTGCCCAATGGTGAGTCTCTTGTAGAAAGCAGATTGTAGGTTTTTGCTTTTTTTTAATCCAATCTGCCACTCTGTGTCTTTTGATTGGAGCAGTTAGTCCATTGACACCTAAGGTGATTATTGATGGATATGTATTTATTGCCATTTTAAACCTTGTTTTCCAGTTGATTATATGTTTCTGTTTTCTTCTTTTCTTTTTTGGGTTGGTTGATTTCCATTTATTTTATGCTTGAATACTTTTCAGTTTGTGTGAAAGTAATGTTCGTTTTTAATTTGTGATTGCACTGTTTTTTAAGTACATTAACCCCTTCCTATATCTGCCTGCTTTAGCCTGATGGTCATATAGGCTCAAAGACATTATTAAAATTAAAAAAATCTATATTTTCTTACTTTCTTTCCCCACATTGTATGATTTTGACGTCTTTTTTTTTCTTTTAACAATTTCATGTTTAGATATGTATGCTGGCTTATTTAATTGACTGCTTTCCAATTGTGTTTTCCTCCATCCTAATTCTTTGTTTTTTTTTCTTCTCTCTCTCTCTTTTTTTTTTTTTTTTTTGCTTAGAGAATCCCTTTCAGTATTTCTTTCAGAATGGGTTTCATATTTCTATGAAAATGTTATTTTAGCTTTTGTAGCTTTTTTGTTGGGGAAATTCTTTATTTCCCCTTCTATTTTAAATGATACTCATGCTGGATAGAGTATATTAGGTTGTAGTTTGTTTTCCTTTCAGCATTTTAAATATATCTTGCCACCCCCTTCAGACCTGTGGTGTTTCTGTAGAGAAATCAGCTGATAGCCTTATGGGGGTTCCCTTATAATTAACAATTTGCCTTTCTCTCACTGCCTTTAGAATCCTCTCTTTAACTTTTGCCATTTTTATTATAATATGTCTTGGTGTGGGCCTGTTTGGCTTCAATTTGTTTGGGCCCTCTGTGTTTCCTGTATCTTGATATCAGCATCCTTTATATTTGAAAAGTTTTCAGGCATAATTACTTTGAATATATTTTCAACCCCCTTTCATTTTTCTTCTCCCTCTGGAATTCCTATTATGCATAGATTGGCCCACTTTATATTTTACCATAGATCTCTTATATTGCTTTCATGCCTTTTCATTTGGTTTTCTGTCTGCTGTCCTAATTGGGTGATTTCCATTATTTTATCTTCCACATCAGTAATTCATTTCTCTGCATTATTCATTCTGCTCTTTAATGCCTTTAGCTCAGTTTGCATATCTGCAAATGAATTTTCTAATTTTTCTTGGCTCCTCCTTATATTTTCTAGTTCCTTTATAAAGGAATCTGCATTACTGTTCATTTCCTTTCAATTCCTTCAGAACTTTCACTATCTCTCTCTTGAACTCAATGTCTGTCAGACTGCAGGGTTTTGTTTCATTTTTGACTACTTCAGGTAAATTCTCCTGTTGCTTTGACTGGGAATTGTTTCTATGCTTCTTCATCTTGCTTGTGTTTTTCTTTTTCTGTGAGTTTTGGGAAGCCAAACTGTAGTCTTGCAAAGCTACTTCTATGCAAGAAGAGCCCTTTGTATTTTTGGGGGGTTTACTATTTATTTTTGGTGTGAGAGTTTGAATATTTGCTCTCTCTTTCTTTGGTGTGAGCAGGCTATTATTCTCAGGATTCTCAGTATGTTTTCAGGGAGAAAGAGGCAATGGGTAGCACCAGCACTCAGTGCCTGGGCATTTGGCTGTCAACAGCAGCAAGGATCTGCAGGAATGTCACACAGTCTGCTCCCAGTTGCAGGGCCCTGTAAAGTGGAAATAAGCTCTAGACAGATCTTCAAGGTGACCAGAGCACTTGGTAGTAGCAGCAGCAAGGTGCATGTGTTCCCAGGGGAGTGAGAGCCACAACAGCTTGTGTTCAATTGCTTCGCCCTCCTCTAAGGTGATTGAAACCTCAGGTGGTGTCTGTTCAGGGACCCCTAGTGAGAACTTGCCATGACCATCTCTAGAGGCAATGATAACTGTGGTGGATTGCCCCCACCAAGTGTAGACCATGCATGAGGAACCCGTCTCACTTAGCCCCCATAGGAGGTTCTGCACAGGCTACTCCTAGTTGCAGAACCCTGGGAAGTGACAGAGATAAGGCATGTGGGTACTTCCCAGAATGGTTGACAGTGGCAACAGCAGTGTGGATGTGTTCCCAGGGGTGTGAGAGCACCAAAAGTTGGTGTTCGGTCACAATGCCCTCCTCTGTGGTGCCCTTGAGGTGAATGGGACTGCAAGTGGTGTCTGTTCACAGACCCCTAATGTTGGAAAGTCACTCTCACCTTTTGAGCCAGAGATAACTGTGGTGGTTTGCCCCCACATCCTGTAGACCATGCCATAAGCACCTTGTCCTGCTTAGCCACCATAGGAAATTCTGCATAAGGTGCTCCTAGTTGCAGGTTCCTGGGAAGGGACACTGATCAAGCATCTGGGCACTTCCCAGAGTGTTTGGCAGTGGGAGCATCAGGGCAGGTGTGCTCCCATGGGAGTGAGAGCAACAAAAGGTGATGTTCTGTCACAATGTCCTTCTCTGTATTGCCCTCTGAGGTGGTTGGGGCTGCAAGTGGTTTTCGTTAACGTATCCCCAGTGGTGGTGGGCCACATCCACCTCTGGAATCATGGATAACTCTGGCAGTTTGCCCCTGCCACCTGCAAACCACGCAAGAACACCCTGTCCCACTTAGCCCACGAAGGAAGTGGCGCACCAGTGCTCTTATTTCTAGGGTCTTTGGAAGGGACAGTGACCAAGTGTCTGAGCACCACCAAGAACATTTGGCAGTGACACCTGCAGGGAGGGTTTGTTCCCAGGGGAGTGAGAACAACAGCATATGGTACTTGGTTGCAGTGCCCTCTTTTTCCTTTTTTGCCCACCACTGATGTGACTGGGACTATAGGTGGAGCACGCTCACAAGCCCCCAGTGGTGGCAAGCCACCCCTCCCTCTGGCCTCTGAGATGACTGCCACAGACTGTCCCTGCCACCTGTAGATCATGCAAGAGACACCACATTACCCTTAGCCCCCTGATGTCCTTAGCCCACACAAGAGGTGCCTGGCCACCTGTAGCCTGCAAAAAGAATGTCCAATCTCCCCTAAATGAGCAAGAGTCTTATCACTGCCCATAGTCTATGCTAGACCTGCCCCACTCTCTAAGCCTGTGGGCATGCACATGCTCTGGTGCAGGGAGTTTCTTATGGCATCTGCACCTCCTTCTCTTGTCCTCCCCAATAATGATGCCTTGCCTCTCCTGCTGGTCCAGACCTTCTCCTGGGTTCCCTCTGCCATGACATTCCCCTCCTCAGCCCATGGCATACCACTCTCCAGCCCATGGCACAGTGCTCCTTAGCCCCTCAGGCTGTACCCACACTGTGAGCCCCAGTCCTCTCCCCAGGACTGGTCTTCAGAGCCTGAATCTCAGCACCCACTCCCCGCCCAAGCATCTAAGTCTGTGGTATCCAGGCCATTGGTTCAGATGATCTGTGTGGCTCTCACTTGGCTTTGCTGTTCTCATTCCAGCTGCTTTGATTTTCTCAGAGACTTTGAGGTCCTCCTGACTCAGTTGATCTTTCCATCAGTTAGGTTCCTTCCCAGGATGTGGGTTCTTTTTCTCCTTCACTTCTCCCTCTTGGGAATGCTAGTCCCATCCTGATGCCTTTTCTCTTTTTTTCTTTTGTTCTACCTGGTTTGTCAAGAGTTTCTTGCTCTTTTTGGAGGTTTAAGTTCTTCTTTCAGCATTCAGTTGATGTTCTGTGTGAGTCATTTTGCATGTAGATTTTTTTTTGTTTATGTGTTTGTGGGAGAAGGTGAGCATGACCTCTTACTCCTCCACCATCTTGCTTTTCTCCTCCATGGATGTATCTTAAGCAAAATAGTGGCATGATCAGGTTTGTGTTCTTAGACTACTCTGACTCCATTGTGAAAGATGAACTGGAGGGGAAAGACTGAAAACAGGGAGTCAAAATAGGAATCTGTTGAAGAACTCCAGGACAGATATAATACCTAGCCTCAGGCAATGGTAGAGTGTCAAAGGGGATCAGTTTGTGAAAAAATCGCAATCCACATGACTTGGTTTTTGATTGACCAGGCATAAGTGGGTTTGGAGAAGTATGAAAGAAGAGTGGAAGAATTCTCATCTGGAAGTCTCTTGACTCTCTCCCAATGCTCTGACCACTTCTCTAAGCTGTTTACTTTTCCCTGCTGCTGCTATTAGCTTGTGATGGACCTCTTCCATGGCAAATGGGCCTGCTCTTTCAGTGAAAAGTCCTGTGTATTTTGCTTGTCTCTATTATTATACTAAAGGGTTATACTAAAGGGTTCTAAGCTGGGAGTGCAACTTATCTCTTTCCTCTATGTTCAGAGATTCTCATTAATAGAAGCATTCCTGGATGTTGGCCATACCTTCCCAGGAGCCCTCATGGCCTTTGGGTGGCCTGGGTACGAACACAAGAATTGAGGAAGGTGCCTAGAACTTTCTGTTGCCTAATGGCTCAGTTCTTTGGGATCCACTTCTGTATCTTCGTGAGAAATCTCTGCAAATACTGTGTGATCCCAGCCACTTTGGAGGCTTTGCCCAAACAGAGAGTGCTCTTGGCTAAGCTATTTCTCCTTCCATTTCTAAACTATGTATATTTCAAGGGAAATCTGATCTTGACCCTTCTGATTCATTTACACTTAAATCATCCAAGGGCTCTGTTGTAAGAGTGGATTCAGCTCCAAAAATGTCTTATAAGCTTTGGTTATAAAACTCCCTAAGATTTTGTACTAGATTTTTTTTACTCCCCTTTTATTTGAAACAAGATGTTGTGACTATGCCAAGAGTAAATGGATTTCTAACCTCAAAGAGGTCGTGTTTGGTTCAAGAGTCAAAAATCATGAAACTCAAAGGCTCAAATGCATTCTTTAGGAACTGGTAATAATGAACCACAGGGGTATGGGGTAAATGATGGGATACATGATAAATCTAGGCAGCTATGGATGAAAGGGTGACAGGGAACATGCATTCTACCCTTTTGGATCAGTTCCCAAAAGCCTCAAAACTTTTGTCCCCTAACTGGGTAAACAGAGCCATGAGACAGTAAGCTCCTAAAAGGCACCAGCAAAATTAGGCAGAGAAACAGCTCTCAGTTTGAACAAGTGCCTAATGATTTATGGAGTTCTTTTCACTGTTTTTCCTCTCATTTAGTCCTTCAACATCCCATTTTACAGAGGAATAAAATGAGATTCAGAGTAATAAAATAGACATAAGCAAGATTATATAACTGATCCACATCAAGTAAGAAATTATCTTTTAACTAAATTCATACCACAATAGGCTGGGGAGAGATAAGATTTCACTTACCTTGAGGAGCCAAGAAGGTAAATATGACAGAATGGCTATCATAATAAAATTGTTCCCAAACAAAATTGGATATGTGAAGTACATATTCAAATGATGTGCATATGTAGTGTGCATGTTTTCTTATTTTTATATGTACTTAGAAATTTCTCTCCACTCCTTTGCTCTTATGTTTCCTTAACCTTATATTGATTCCTTTAGCTTAGAACAGTGGCTTGTACGAAGTAGGTATTTGGGCAGTAAATGAATAAATGATTTAATGGATGCACAAAAAAATGAGTAATAGGTCACAGTTACTGATTTAGTTTAGAACTATGTTTCTCAAATTTCCCTTGTGATAAAGGACTAGTTAAATATATAGATTATCATACCTCCTCCCTGGAAATACTGATTTAGAAGTTTTGGTTTGGGATTCAGGAATCTGTACAAGTTCAGTTCACCAGATGATTTCCATCATCCCTGAAGCTTGGGACACAAATCTAAAAAAAAAAAAAGCTTAAATTTTACTTAGGTGAGTTCACTTTTTCCTGTCTCCAACGCAGTGAAGCTTCATATAGGGACTCAGAATAGGGTGCACATTAAAAAAAAAAACAATATTATGGCCACTAATGTATAGTTATTCACAATTGATCAAGGACTTCTTTCTACACTGATATCAGAAAAAATTTTGGAACTGTTGATGCACATAAATATTCATGTTTTTATCTTTTTCCTGGGCATAAAGCTGGACCACATTTTCCAGTCTTCTTTGCCCCTGGGGGCAGCCATATCACTGAGTTTGGTCAATAGAATATGAAAAGCAATGTACATCATTTTGAATCTTAACCCCAAGAAACTCCCCTGTACAATCCATCCCTACTTTACTTACTCATCACCTGAATGGAGAAACTCCAAGTACAAAAAAGAGTGTAGAGCTATAGGATGGAATGAATCTGAAATCCCGAATATGTAGAGTAGTGCCCTCCAACAACTTTCATTGGATTGTGAAATAAGTAAAAAAGAAATGTATTATTGCTTTAAGCAACACACTTTTTAAAATTTGTTTATTTTTAAAGTAATTAAACTACCTGGACTAATACAAGAACCATCATTTCAGCTGAATATCCATTGTATCACCTGAGCTCCATTACTGTCTTGTGACATAAAGATACCATCAGTATTTCGTAGACATGAAAATCGAGCCACAGGGACTCCCTGGTATTTACTTACCAAAGGCACTTAGCTAATAAACAATATAACTGGGAATAAAGAACAGTTTACCTACCATGTTTTTGGTTTCTTAGGAATAACATTCAGCCCAAATTTATCCCAAAGGGACTAGGACAAGTGATGAAAAGAAGAAAAACTTATGAAATCCTATTTTTATCTTTAGAAATATTGTCCAATGAGATCTCCAGGAAGTTCTTTTCAATATCTTATGCTAAGAGTTGTCTCTTTCTGCATTGGATCCCCATGGGAAGTGTATTCATGCATTTATATAGCATGTTTAATATGTTATCTTTGTTTTACAGTTATTTGTGTATTTATTTTTATTATTAAAGTATAGTTGATTTACAATGTTGTGCCAATTTGTACTGTCACTTTGCTGTGTGTTTATCTTGTAATCCTCATGCTCATATTCTCCACACTTCACCAGCATCGGAAAGTCTGAAACATTACATATTCATCTTTCTGTCTAGTTTTTAGTTCAGTGTCAGGCACAGTATAGGGTCATATCCAGTAAATGTTGAATAGATATATGTTTAGAGAGTGAATATGTGAACATGTACAGACGTTACTGTGTGTGTAAGTTGGTATTTGTGAAGGTGTGAGAATTAATGAATTTTAGGAATGTATATACCTTGGTTGTAAAGTTGTGTATCTGTGTGTGTCAGAAACTTGGAGCTATGTGTATGAATGTATCTATGTATATATTGGAAAGATATAATTCTGTGACTGTGCTTGAGGGTGAGGCCTGGAAAATTTTTGCCCTGGGACTGGATAGGAAGGAAGATTTGTGTTTGCTAAAAAATTCTTTAAAAATCCAAAAGATTTTTATGGCTGCTGCTCAGCTCTAAACCTGCCACAGGCTAGCCCTAAAGACATTTCTAAAGTCTCTGCTGGTGCTCTCCCACAGGGAAATGGGTCATAAACCCAGGAATCAGAAAAAAAATGAAGTCAGCAAAATTCACAGTTGAAGGCCTTCCTTCACACTTTTGTGGCAATCTCTGTGCCCTCCTCCACTACACAGAAATTCTGGGGCTGTCAAGTTGAGGCAGGTCTCCTGGAAGAAGATATCTGATAAGTAGGGTTTGACAGATTGAAACCCAAGGCCTTCTTTCTCAAACTTAAGACTCTAAGATTCTTGGGTGCTGCTAATTTCCTCCTGCCACCACTCATGCCCCAGGAGCAAATAGAGATTATTTAAAAAAAAATCTCTGATGAGTTCCCATTGTGGTGCAGTGGAAATGAATTTGACTAGGAATCACCAGGTTGTGAGTTTGGTCCCTGCCCTCTCTCAGTGGGTTGAGGATCTGGCATTGCCATGAGCTGTGGCATGGGTTTCAGACATGGCTTGGATATGGCATTACTGTGGCTCTGGCATAGGCTGGCAGCTGCAGCTTTGATTGGACCCCTGGCCTGGGAACCTCAATGTGCCATGGGTGTGGCACTAAAAAAAGTCAAAAAGACCAAAAAAAATATAATAAAATAAAAAAACTCTGACCATTGAGATATAGACAAATCAGGTTAGGAAGATAGAAGACATCTGAAAAGAACTTCCTCATTTTGCATCAATAAGTCTGTAAATCTATTTACAACTGGACCTATTTTTTTCACTAATCTTCCTATTATAAAGAAGGAAGAATTTATTATATTATCTAAGGCCATTTTTTTTTCTACCTGCATTTTGGATCCTAGCCCTTTTCATGTTATTAAGACTTTACTTATTCATTTCCCATCCTTGCCCTTCTTCAATATCTTTTCCCCTACAGGATTATTATCTTTATGCTACAAGCATGCTCTAGTGTCTTTCAGTCAATTTTTTTTCTTGAGTCCACATTCTCCTTTTGCTGTCTTCTTTAGTTACTACTCTGTTCCACTTAACAGCAAAATTCTCAAAAGGGTAGGGCAACAACAATCTTCATGTTGAAAAATCCAATGGATATTTTCTTCTGTCCAGTCTTGACTTTTTCCCTGATCCAGCTTCATGCATGAGTACTTGCGATCTCATTACAGAGTTTCATTACAGATGTTTCATTGACATCTCAAACAAAAAAATAGCAGGAAATAGAACTCTCTTTTTGGATTCACTGTAATGAGGAAGACTATGAGGAACAGGTTTAAAGGTGAAGATCAAGAGTTCGGATTAAACCTGTTACTTGTAGTATTCCTCTTTGCAGTAATTGGTACCAGTATCCACCACTTTGCTCAAGGCAAATAGTAAAAGTCATCTTAATTACTCTTTTTCTTGTCTGCCACACCCACCCTGTTAGTAAATCCTATCAATTATGCTTCCAAATATGGAGCTTTTAATTATTTTACTTTTCTTTATATGCATTGTCATCATTTTCTCTCATCTGGAGTACTTCCTGATTTTACTTTCCCATTGCCCCAACCAAATGCATTCTTAACTGAGCAGCTGTAATGCAGATGTCACCCTCTTGCTTATCACAATTCAAAAGAATCTCATTGCCTTCAGAACAAAATCCAAAGCTATAACCAAGGCTTATAGGGCCTTCTATCAACTTGGCTCTGGCCTACATTTCATATCTCTTCTTCTCCAACTATCTCCCTCATTTGCTATGATCCAGACAAACTGGTCTCCTGAACTCTCAGACTACTTCCTCCATGAAGATTTTACCTATATATTCCTATACTTGGAATCCTCTGGATAATGTGATAATAGAAGGGTCAGAGAGAGGCTAGAAAACAGAAAGAAAAAAGTGTCATATTCATTACAGTTTATTTGTTTTCTTGTTTTATTATTTAATTTTCTTCTGCTGGACAGCATGGGGACCAAGTTCCTCTTACATGTATACATTTTTCCCCCACCTTTTCTTCTGTTGCAATATAAGTAACTAGACATACTTCTCAATGCTACGCAGCAGGATCACCTTGTAAATCCAATCCAAGTTGTATCCAATAACCCCAAGCTCCCGATTCCCACCCACTTCCTCCCTCACGCCCCAGGCAGCCACAAGTCTGTTCTACAAGTCCATGATATTCTTTTATGTGGAAAGGTTCATTTGTGCTGTATATTAGATTCCAGTTATAAGTGATATCATATGGTATTTGTCTTTGTCTTTCTGACTCATTTCACTCAGTATGAGAATCTCTAGTTCCATCCATGTTGCTGTAAATGGCATTATGTCATTCTTTGTTATGGCTGAGTAGTATTCCATTGTGTATATATACCACCTCTTCCGAATCCAATCACCTGTCGATAGACATTTACATTGTTTCCATGTCCTGGCTATTGTGAATAGTGCTGCAATGAACATGAAGGTGCATGTGTCCCTTTTAAGTAGAGTTTTGTCCAGATATATGCCCAAGAGTGGGATTGCGGGGTCATATGGAAGTTCTATGTACGGGTTTCTAAGGTATCTCCAAACTGTTCTCCATAGTGGCTCTACCAGTTTACATTCCCACCAACCGTGCAGGAGGGTTCCCTTTTCTCCACAGCCCCTCCAGCACTTATTATTTGTGGACTTCTTAATGATGGCCATTCTGACTGGTGTGAGGTGGTATCTCATGGTAGTTTTGATTTGCATTTCTCTTATGATCAGCGATGTTGAGCATTTTTCCATGTGTTTGCTGGCTATCTTCCTTGGAGAACAGTCTATTCAGGTATTTTGCCCATTTTTCCATTGGGTTGTTGCCTTTTTTGCTGTGGAGTTGTATTATTTTCTTGTAGATCCTAGAGATTAAGCTATTGTCGGTTGCATCATTTGAAACTATTTTCTCCCATTCTGTAAGTTGTCTTTTTGTTTTCTTTTGGGTTTCCTTTGCCGATCAAAAGCTTTTCAGTTTGATTAGGTCCCATTGGTTTATTTTTGCTCTTATTTCTGTGGCTTTGGGAGACTAACCTGAGAAAACATTTATGAGGTTGATGTCAGAGAATGTTTTGCCTCCCAGGAGTTTGATGGTGTCTTGTGTTACACTTAAGTCTTTCAGCCATTTGGAGTGTATTTTTGTGCCTGGTGTGAGGGTGTGTTCTAGTTTCATTGCTTTGCATGCAGCTGTCCAGGTTTCCCAGCAAGGCTTGCTGAATAGACGTTCTTTTCCCCATTTTATGTTCTTGCCTCCTTTGTCAAAGAGTAATTGACCCTAGGTGTCAGGGTTTATTTCTGGGCTCTATTAAGTTCCATTGGTCTGTCTGTCTGTTTTGATACCAGTACCACACTGTTTTGATGACTGTGGCTTTGTAGTATTTCTTGAAGTCTGGGGGAGTTATGCCCCCTGCTTGGTTTTTGTTTCTCAGGATTGCTTTGGCAATTCTGGGTCTTTTGTTGCTCCATATAAATGTTTGGATTGTTTGTTCTACTTCCGTGAAAAATGCCCTGGGTAATTTGATAGGGATTGCATTGAATCTGTAGATTGCTTTGGGTAGTATGGCCATTTTTACAATATTGGTTTTCCAATCCAGGAACATGGAATATCTTTCCATTTCTTTACATCTTCTTTGATTTCTTTGATTAAAGTTCTATAATTCTCGGCATATAAGTCCTTTACCTCCTTGGTCCGGTGTATTCTGAGGTATTTGATTTTGTGTGGTGCAATTTTAAAAGGTATTGTATTTCTGTATTCTTTTTCTAATATCTCATTGCTGGTATACAGAGATGCAGTTGACTTCTGAATGTTCATCTTATATCGTGCTACTTTGCTGAATTTATTAATCAGTTCAAGGAGTTTTGGGCTTGAGTCCTTAGGGTTTTCTATGTATAGTATCATGTCGTCTGCCTACAGTGACAGTTTGATCTCTTCTCTTCCTATATGGATGCCTTTTATTTCTCCTGTTTGTCTAATTGCTGTGGCTAGGACTTCCAAAACGATGTGGAAGAGCAGTGGTGAGAGTGGGCATCCCTGTCTTGTTCCAGATTTGAGTGGGAAGGCGTTCAGGTTTTCCCCATTGAGTATTATATTTGCTGTGGGTTTATCATAAATGGCTTTGATTATGTTCAGGAATGTTCCCTCTATACCCACTTTGGCAAGGGTCTTGATCATGAATGGATGTTGGACGTTGTCAAATGCTTTTCCTGCATCTATTGAGATGATCATATGATTTTTGATGTTTTTTTTGTTAATGTGATGTATGATGCTGATTGATTTGCGTATGTTGAACCATCCTTGTGAACCTGGGATGAACCCTACCTGGTCATGGTGTATGATCTTATTGATATATTGTTGGATTCGGTTGGCTATGATTTTGTTGAGAGTTTTTGCGTCTATATTCATCAAAGATATTGGCCAATAGTTTTCTTTTTTGGTGGTATCTCTGTCTGGTTTTGAAATGAGGGTGATGGTGGCATCATAGAATGTCTTTGGGAGTGTTCCTTTTTCTTCAACCTTTTGAAAGAGTTTAAGGAGGATGGGCACCAGATTCTCTTTATGTTTGGTAGAATTCGCCTGTGAAGCCATCTGGTCCTGGACTTTTATTTGTAGGGAGTGTTTTTATGACCTCTTCAATTTCATTTCTAGTGATTGGTCTGTTCAGTTGGTCTGTTTCTTCTTGATTCAGTTTTGGCAGGCTGTAAGATTCTAGAAACTTGTCCATTTCTTCCAGATTGTCAAACTTGTTGCCGTATAGTTGTTCATAGTATCCTCTTATGGTTTTTTGTATTTTTGCAGTATCCGTTGTGATTTCTCCTTTTTCAGTTCTAATTTTGGTTATTTGGGTTCTTTCTCTCCTCTTCTTAGTGAGTCTGGCCAGGGGTTTGTCAATTCTGTTCACCTTTTCAAAGAACCAGCTCTTGGTTTTATTAATTTTCTCTATTGATTTTGAGTCTCTATTTTATTGATTTCTTCTTTGATCTTTATAATTTCCTTCCTTCTGCTGACTTTAGGTCTTTTTCTTCCTCTTTTTTTCTGATTTGTTTAAGTGGAGGGTTAAGTTGTCAATTTGGGATCTTTCTTCTTTTTTGAGAAAGGCCTGCATCACTGTGAATTTCCCTCTGAGTACTGCTTTTGCAGTATCCCATAGATTTTGCGAGGTTGTGTCTTCAGTATCATTTGTCTCTAGGTATTTTTTAATTTCCTTCTTGATTTCCTCATTGACCCATTGGTTTTTTAGTAGCATGTTGTTTAGTCTCCATGTAGTAGATTTGTTCTCATTTTTTTTTCCTGTGGTTGATTTCTAATTTCGTGCCACTGTGGTCAGAGAAGATACTTGAAATAATTTCTATGTTCCTAAATTTGTTGAGGTTAGCTTTTTGTCCCATTATGTGGTCGATTCTTGAGAATGTTCCATGTGCATTTTAGCAGAATGTGAATTCTGATTTTTTTGGGTGTAGTGTCCTGAAGATGTCAATTAAGTTTAACTTTTCTATTGTTTCCTTTAGGATCTCTGTTGCTTTATTGGTTTTCTGTCTAGTGGATCTGTCCATTGATGTGAGGGGGGTATTAAAGTATCCTACTATGATTGTTTTTCCATCAATTTCTCCCTTTATATCTGTTCATATTTGTTGTATGTATCTGGGTGCTCCTATATTTGGGGCATATATGTTGACGAGAGTAATATCCTCTTCTAGGATGGATCCCTTAATGATTAAATAGTGTCCTTCTTTGTCTTTCTTTATGTCTTTTGTGTTAAAGTCTCTTGTGTCTGATATGAGTATTGCAACTCCTGCTTTCCTGTCACGTCTATTGGTGTGAAATATTTTTTCCCACCCCTTCACTTTCAATCTATGTGTGTCCTTTGTCCTAAGGTGGGTTTCTTGTAGGAAGCAGATTGAAGGTTTTTGGTTTTTATCCACTCAGCCACTCTGTGTCTTTTGATTGGGGCATTCAGTCCATTGACATTTAAAGTGATAATTGATAGATGATTTTTTATTGCCATTTTGAACCTCGTGTTCCAGTTGATTCTATGATTCTCCATTCTTCCTTTGTTTTTTTGGTTGGATGGTCTCCAATTATTTTCTGCTTGAGTGTTTTTTTTTTCATTTTTTGCAAATACTATGTTTGGTTTTGATTTGTGGTTGCCCTGTTTTTTAAGTATGCTAACCCCTTCCTATAATTGTGTGTTTTAGCCTGATGGTCCTGTAGGTTCAAACACTTCATTACTATACTAAAATTAAGAAGAGAAACACCAAAAAAAAGAGAAAGAAATAAAAGAAAAAAAATTAAAAATAGAGAATTTATTTCCTCATATCCCTTGCCCACATTTTATGATTTTGACGACTCTTATTTTTTTCTTTTTAATTTTATTTTGTTTGAGACATGTTCATGATTAAATCTGTATGCTGGCTTATCTGAGTGTCTTCTAATACCATCTTTATGATATTTAGATCCTTTATGGTCTCACATATTTCTTTATTATTTTATCTTTTTTTTCTTTTCTTTTTTAATATTTCCCTAATACATTCTGTTTTTCTACTGATCAACATGGTGATCCAGTTACACATACGTGTATACATTCTATTTTCTCACATTATCATGCTCCATCATAAGTGACTAGAAATAGTTTTCAGTGCTACACAGCAGGATCTAATTGCTAATCCATTCCAAAGGCAATAGTCTTCATTTATTAACCCCAAGCTCACAATCCATCCTACCCCCTCTCTCTCCCCCTCCCCCTTGGAAACCTCAAGTCTATTCTCCACGTCCATGAGTTATTAATTCTACAATCCCTATAACACATCTTTCCACAGGGTGAGTGAAAATCCATGGGAGGAGATTGACCAAATAATTTTTCTCCAATGTCGTCCTTTGCCAAACCCAGTGAAAGAGTCAGAGATACTTACTAGTGGATTGCAAAATTTTCCAGTTTTAATCCAAGAATTTGGAGATGGAAATTATTAGTTGACAGGGTAACTTTTGTAGAACACGGAAGAAGAGAGACTGGATCTGCAAGAAGTGTACACGTCTTGATACCTCTCATGTACACAGAACTTTGTCCAGAACTCTCCTGTTCATTCTCTCACAGATTCCTCCCAAACACCCTGGGAGGATATTGGGAATTATGGTTGTTCCATTTTGGTAGCATATGCCTGGAGTGCTCAAATTCTTCACTTTTGTATCCTGTTTAGCCTTTAAATGAACCTAGGGTAGTAGCACCTCCAATGAATGTCTGGTCAGTGTAGGATGATATGTTAATCAATTAAGTTTCCCTAATTTATGATTAATTTAATTTAAAATATATGTGAACAAATCTTGGAAATATGACTTGATTTGCTTTAGGATATTCAGTTCATTACTGATGGGCCCAATTTTCTCCTAATATTCTCCCCTCTACACCTGTGCTTCTCTGGGCAGAATTGGCATCCAGAATATATCTAGGGGTGTAAAAAGGAAAACAATTCCAAGAATGCCTGAGTGAGGCTAAAGTAGGACAAGGAGAGAAGTTGACATATGTGTCCTTACCAGAAAAGGAGATTGACTTCACCAACTGTGCCCCAAACTTACTGTGTCATAGAACATATGCAACTTACACTTGAATTTTGAATAATGTATCTAAAACTTGGAACCAAGTAACCCATTGCCACACAGAGTCTGTTTGTTTGATTTTAGAGCTTGGAAACAATATAACATTCATTACTCCAAATGGTTTCCTCCTTTGTATCGCCTCTTTCTCATCCTCTCCAGTCCCTCTTCCTTACTTCACTCCTGTCCCCAGGCAACTACAAATGTGCTTTCTGTCATTATAAATTAGATTGCGTTTTCTAAAATTTGTATCAATAAAATCATTGAAATTTGTACATTGATCTTGCTTCTTTCATTCAGTATAATTATTTTGAGATTCATCTATGTCATAATGTGTATCAATAATTCATTCTAATAGCTGAGTAGTGTTCCATTGCATGGATGTACAGCGATTTATTTCTTTATCCATTCATCTGTACATACACATTTGTTTCCAGTTTTGGGCTACCACAAATAAAGCTATTCACATTTTCCATGTGAAAATCACTGTATGGTCATATGATTTTATTTCTCATTTAAATATCTAGATGTAGAATGTCTGGGCGGTATGGTAGGAATATGTTCCACTCTTTAAGAAACTGCTAAAATGCTTTTTTCTCTTTAGTATCTTTTTAAAAACATTATGCATATTTTCAAAAAAAAACCCCACTAATGGAGGCATTGGAATAATTATCTCCCACATACACACTTATGGGGTCCTGAGGTCCAATGTCAGTTGCACTGAAAGTTTTCTTTTTCTTTTTGACCTTGCCTGCATCATGCAGAGATTCCCAGACCAGGGATCAATCCTGTGCCACAGTGGCAACCCAAGCCACTGCAGTGACAATGCCAGATCCTTATCCCACTGAGCCACAAGGGAACTCCAATATTTTATCAATCTTGTACCATATAGACATCTGTGTTTTCTGCTAGAAAATTTTAAGGCAAATCCCAAACATCATATTATTTCATTTTTAAATTTAAGTGCTTTTTTCCAGAGGTTTTTTGTTTTAAATATGTATTTTGATATAAGAATTCTATATATTTAAGGTATACAGCAGTATGATTTGGTATAAATAGTGAAATGATTACTACATTCAAGCTAACAAATGTGGTCATCTCATGTAACTAACATTTTTGCGTGTGCATGGTGAGTGCTTCTGAATTCTACTTTTAGCATATGTCTAGTATTCAATATGGCATAATAAACTATAATTATAATGCCTGTACATTCAATCCTTAGACTTATTCACCTACATAATTGCAACTATGCACTTTTTGATTCATCTCATTTCCCCAACCCGCACCTCCCCAACCCTAATCACCATTTCACACTCTTGCTTCTATGGGTTTAACTTTTTTCTAGATTCCACATATAAGTGAGATCATACATACTAATCTTTTTCTGTCTGATTTATTTTACTTAGCATAATGTTCTCCATGTTCTTCCATATTGTTGTAAATGACGGGTATTCCTTCTTTCTCATAGTTGAATGATATTCCTTTGTTGACATACACTATATATTCTTTATTCATTGATCCATTGATGGAATTTTGGATTTTAACTATAAATTTTCTATTACAAATAATGGCACAATAAACATGGGAGTGCAGATATCTCTATGAGTTACTGATTTAAATTCATGTTGGATATATATTCATAATTGGAGTTGCTAGATCATGTGGTAATTATATTTAAAAAAATTTTAGAAATCTTCATACATTTTCCATAATGGCTATGCCAACTTACATTCCCATCAACATTGTACAAAGGATTCCTTTTCTGCACAGCCTCATAAACACTTGTTGTTCCTTCTTTTTTATAATAGCCATTCTTACAGGAGTGAAGTGATATCTCATTGTGGTTTTGATCTGCCTTTCCATAATGATTAGTCATGTTGAAGACATTTTCATTTATCTGTTGACCATTTGTATCTCTTGCTTAGAGAAATGCCTGCTCAGGTCCTTTGACCATTTTTCAATCAAATTCACTTTTTCACAATTAGTTGTTTGAGTTCCTTATATAGTTTAGATATCAGATGTACACTTTGCATATATTTTCTCCCATTTCATGGGTTGTCTCTCCAATCTGTTGATTGATTTCTTTGCTGTGCAGAAGTTTTTGGTTTGATGCAACCCATTTGTCTATTTGTGTTTTAGTTGTCTTGAGGGTAATATTAAAAAAAATTGCCCAGGCCAATGTTAAGAAGTCTTTTTCTTGTCTTTTCATCTCTTGATTTTATAGCTCTATGTCTTACATTTAAAACTTTTATCCATTTTGAGTTGCTTTTTTTCAGATGAAATGAGATAAGGATCTAATTTTACTCTTCTACATATGGAAAGCAAGTTTTTCTAGCACAATTTTTGAAGATATGATCCTTTCCTCATTGTGCATTTTTGTCATCTTTGTTGAAGATCACTTGACCATAAAGGCATATACAAATACTATGATGTTTCAATTACTATAGTTTTGCAATATGTTTTGAAATAAGGCAATGTGATACCTCAAACCCTTTTCATTTTGCTTAAGACTCCTTTGGCTGTTTGAGGTCTTTTGTAGTTTCATAAAAATTTTAGGACGCTTTTCTCTATTTCTCTGACTTTTTATTAATATTATAAAGAATCTAAAGATTTCTTTGGCTAGTATGAATATTTTCAAATATCAATTATTCCAATCCATGGATATTTGCATCCTCTTCAACTTCTTCAATCAGAATTTTATGTAATATATTTTATATTTATTCACATTGCTGTGTTATTTGCAGGGGTACCGCAAAGTGTATCAGATATATATATATATATATATATATATATATATATATATATATATCCATTTTTTTCAGACACTTTTCCCATATAGATTATTACAGGAAATTTAGCAGAGTTCTCTGTGCTATACAGTAGCCCTTCATTGATTATCTATTTTATTTTATTTTATTTTTATTTTTAGGGCTGCATCTGTGGCATATGGAGGTTCCCAGGATAGGGATTGAATCAGAGCTACAGCTTCTGGCCTATGCCACAGCCATAGAAACATCAGATCCAAGCTGTATCTCTGACCTACACCAAAGCCCACAGCAATGCCAGATCCTTAACCCACTGAGTGAAGCCAGGGATTGAACCCACAACCTCATGGTTCCTAGTTGGATTTTTTTTCTGCTGTGCCATGATGGGAACTCCTGATTATCTATTTTATATATAGTGGTATGTATATTTTATAGTTTTCAGTATACAGCTCTTTCACCTCCTTGTATATATTGGGTCCTAAGTATTATTTTAGATACTGCTGTAAATGGGATTGCTGTCTTAATCTATTTTTCAAATAGGTTGTTGTTAGTGCAGAGAAATGCAAGAAGTTTCTATAGGTATTTGTATCCCACAACTTTACTAAATTTTTATATTAATACTGACAGCTTTTTTTTAGAAACTTTAGAATTTTCTTTATATAAAATCATGTTATATGCAAATAGAGATTATTTTATTTCTCCTTTTCCAATTTTGATGCCTTTATTTATTTTCATGCTTAATTATTAGCTCTGCTATGAATTATAGTACTATATTGAATGGAGGAGGCAACAATGGGCATATTTTCTTGTTAATGATCTTAGAGGAAAAGCTTTCAGAGTCTCATAATTGAGTATGATGTTATCAGTAGGCTTGTCTTATTTGGTCTTCATCATGTTGTTATAATCCTTCCATACTTAATTTATTGGGAGCTTTTATCATGAAAAGGTGTTGAATGTTGTCAAATAATTTTTATACATATATTGAGATGCTTATATAATATGTATTCATCATTCTGATACTGTGATGTATCACATGTATTATTTTTATTATTTTTTCCTTTTTTATGATTTTTGTTTTTTATTGTTATTTCCCCAACACATTTTTTCCCATTGTACAGCATGGGGATCCAGTTACATATACATGTATACATAATATTTTCTCCCATTACCATGCTCTGTCATAAGTAACTAGACATAGTTCTCAGTGCTACACAGAAGGATCTCATTGTTAATCCATTCCAAAAGCAATAGTTTGCATCCATTAACACCAAGATCCCAATCCATTCCATTCCCTTCCCCTCCCCCCAGGCAACCACAAGTCTATTCTCCAAGTCCATGATTTTCTTTTCTGTGGAAAGGTTCATTTGTGCTGTATATTAGATACCAGATATGAGTGATATCATATGGTATTTGTCTTTCCCTTTCTGACTTACTTCACTCAGTATGAGAATCTCTAGTTCCATCCATGTTGATGAAAATGGCATTATTTCATTCTTTTTTATGGCTGAGTAATGTTCCATTGTGTATATATACCACATCTTACTAATCCAATTGTCTGTTGGAAGAAAACTTACAGAATGGGAGAAAATAGTTTCAAATGATGAAACTGACAAGGGCTTCATCTCTAAAATATACAAACAACTTACACATCTTAACACCAAAAAAATCCAACAATCCAATGGAAAAATGGGCAAAAGACCTGAATAGACTGTTCTCCAAGGAAGATATACAAATGGCCTACAAGAATATGAAAAAATGCTCAACATCCCTGATTATTAGAGAAATGAAAATCAAAACTACCATGACACACCAGTCAGAATGGCCATCATTAATAAGTCCAAAAATAACAAATGCTGGACAAGATGTGGGGAAAAGGGAACCCTCCTGCACTGTTGGTCAGAATATAAACTGCAATAACCACTATGGAGAACAGTATGGAGGTGCCCTAGAAAACGATACATAGAACCTCCATATGACCCAGCAATCCCACTCTTGGGCATATATCCTGATAAAACTTACCTTAAAAAAGACAAAGGCACCCACATGGTATATTACTTTTATTGATTTTTACACATTAAACCATCTTGGCAACCAAGGAAGAAATTACACTTGATCCTGGTGTACAATCCTTTTAATGTTCTATTGAATTTGATTTGTTAGTATTTTGTTCAATTTTTTGTTCTTTTTTTAATTTTTATTGAAGTGTAGTTGATTACACAATGTTGTGATCATTTCTGCTGTACTACAATGTGATTCAATCGTACATGAATTACACACCCTTTTTCTTTCAGGTTGTTTTCCCACTTAGACTATCATAGAATATAGGGTAGAGTTCTTTGTGCTATACAAAAGGTCCCCACAGGCCTCTAATTCTATATAGCTCAGCATACACATACCAATCCCAAACTCCAAGTCAATCGCCCCCCAAACCTGTCCATTTTGGTAATCATACATTTATTACCAAAGACTGTGAATCTGTTTCTGCTTGGAAAATAAATTAATTTATACTATTTTTTAATTTTTATTTATTTAAATTTATTTGGTTTTTTATTACTCAATGAATTCATCACATCTGTAGTTGTAAAATGATCATCACAATCCAATTTCACAGGATTTCCATCCCACAACCCAAGCACATCCCCCCATACCCCGAACTGTCTCCTCTGGAGACCATAGGTTTTTCAAGGTCTGTGAGTCAGCATCTGTTCTGCAAAGAAGTTCAGTCTGTCCTTTTTTCAGATTCCACACGTCAGTGATAGCATTTGGTGTTGATGTCTCATTGTACGGCTAACATCACTTAGCATGATAATTTCTAGATCCATCCATGTTGCTAAAAATGTGGGTATTTCGTGCCTTGTAACGGCTGAGTCATATTCCATTGTGTGTATATGTACCACCTCTTCTTGATCCACTCCTCTGTTGATGGACATTGAGGTTGTTTCCATGTTTTGGCTATTGAAAATAATGCTGCAATGAACATCGGAGTACATGTATCTTTGTGAGTCATGGTTTTCTCTGGATAGATGCCCAGCAGTGAGATTGCTGGGTCAAATGGTAGTTCTATGTTTAGTTTTCTGAGGAATCTCCATACTGCTTTCCACAGTGGTTGCACCAATTTAC
Source organism: Phacochoerus africanus (assembly GCF_016906955.1). Taxonomy (NCBI): domain Eukaryota; kingdom Metazoa; phylum Chordata; class Mammalia; order Artiodactyla; family Suidae; genus Phacochoerus; species Phacochoerus africanus. The sequence continues at coordinate 57,061,047 of NC_062560.1, forward strand.
AATCCCACCAACTGTGTAAAAGTGTTCCTTTTTCTCCACACCCTCTCCAGCACTTATCATTTGTAGACTTTTGGATGATGGCCATTCTGGCTGGTGTAAGGTGCTACCTCATCGTGGTTTTGATTGGCATTTTTCTAATAAGGAGTGATGTCAAATTTATTGATTTGAGTCCTCTCTTTTTCTTGATTAGTCTGGCTAAGGGTTTATCTACTTTGTTAATCTTTTCATAGAACCAGTTTTTCATTTCATTAATCTTTTCTATGGTTGTATTCATTTTTATTTCATTGATTTCTGCTGTGTTCTTTATGATTTCTTTCCTTCTACTAACTTTAGGTCTTGTCTGTTCTTCTCTCCATAGTTTCATTAGAGGAAATGTTAAGTTGTTTATTTGAGCTTTTTATTCTTTCCTGAGGTGGGCTTGTATTACTATAAACTTTCCTCTTAGAACGGATTTTGCTGCATCCCATAGGTTTTGGAGTGTCGTATCTTCATTGTCATTTGCTGCTAGGTAATTTTTAATTTCCTCTTTGATTTCTTCAGTGATCCATTGGTTGTTTAGTAGCATGTTCTTGAGTCTCCAGGTCTTTGTGTTTTTTGCAGTTTTTTTCTTGTTGTTGATTTCAAGTCATATAGCGTTGTGGTTGGAAAAGATGCTTGATATGATTTCAATTTTCTTAAAGTTACTGAGGTTAGATTTGTAGCCCAGTATGTGATCAATCTTAGAGAATGTGCCATGTGCACATGAGAAGAATGTGTATTGTGCTGCTTTTGGATGGAATGACCAATAAATAACAATTAAGTCCATCTGGTTTAATGCTTCAATCATGGTCTGTGTTTCCTTATTGATTTTCTCTCTGGATGATTTGTCCATTGCTATAAGTGGGGTGTTAAAGTCACTCACTATGATTGTGTTATTTTTGATTTGTTCTTTTAAGGTCGTTAGCAGTTACCTTATATATTGTGGTGAACCAATGTTGGGTGCAAAGAAATTTGCAATTTTTGTATCTTCTTCTTGGATTGGTCCTTTGATCATTAGTTAGTGACCTTCCTTGTCCCTTAAAATATTCTTCATTTAAAAGTCTATTTTGTCTGATATGAGTATTACTACTCCAGCTTTCTTTTGATCCCCGTTTGCATGAAATATTTTCTTCCACCCTCTCACTTTTACTTTGTATGTGTCCGTAGAAGTGAAGTAGGTCTCTTGAAGACAGCATATATATGAATCTTGTTTTTGTATCTATTCAGCCAGTCTATGTCTTTTGGTCAGGGTGTTTAGTCCATTCACATTTAAGGTAATTATTGATATGTATGTTCTTATTGCCATTTTATTAATTGCTTTGGATTTATACACTTTTTTAGATTCTACATATGTTATATCATATGATGTTTGTCTTTCACTGTCTAACTTGACTTTGTATGTGCATGTAGGATCATTGGATATATTGGGCTATATTTATTATAGTATCATTGTTTAACTTTGGTATGAGGGTATTAATGGTTTTGCAATTGAGTTTGGAAGTGTTTGCTCCTCTTCTCTTTTTTGGGTTAATTTTGAGAAATATTGGCACAATATTTTCTTTGAATATTTAATAGAATTCACCAGTGAAGTCATCATGTTCTGAGCCTCTATTTGTTGGGAAGTGTTTGATTATGGATTCTATCTTTTTACTTACTACTGGCCTGTACAGGCTTTTTTGTTTGTTTCTTCATGATCCAGTCTTGGATATTTGCAAGTTTGTAGGAACATATCCTTTTTTTTCTAGTTTGTCTTTTTTTTTTTTTTTTTTGCTTTTTAGGGCTGCACCTGCAGCATATGGAGGTTCCCAGGCTAGGAATTGAATCAGAGCTACATCTTCCAGCCTACACCATAGCCACAGCAATGCAGGATCTGAGCCACCTCTGTGACCTACACCACAGCTCATGGCAGTGTTGGATCCTTAACACACTGAGCAAGGCCAGGGATCAATGATGCAATCTCATGGTTCTGTCAGAGTCATTTCCACTGCATCACAATGGGAACTCCTCTAGTTTGTCAAATTCATTGGTAAATAAATGTCTATAGCAGTCACTTATAAATTTTTTATTTTTGTAGTATCAGTTTCAATCCCTTAACTCTCATTACCAATTTTATTTATTTGAAGTTTTCTTTTTTCTTAATCTAATAAGTGGTTTGTTTTGTTTCTTTTGCTAATCTTTTAAAAATTAGTTTCGTTTTCATTATTATTATTAAAGTATACTTGATTTACAATGTTTCTTCAGGTTCTATTGTACAACAAAGTGACCCAATCATACACATTTACCTATGCTGTACAGTAGGAGTCCATTGCCCATCCACTCCAGATATAACAGTTTCATTGATCTTTTCTACTGTTTCTCTAGTCACTAATTTACTTATTTATTGTTATTAACATTATTTCAATCCATTTGCTTCCTATCCTTAAACTGTATGTTTAGTCTGTTTTTTTACTAGCTCCTTGAGGTGATAAAAAGCAAAGGAGAAAATTGAACATGTAACTTGAAATCCAAGGCAGTATACTTTGGCTGAAGTGTGGGATAAGAATGTAAGTAATAATCTGGCATGGCTGTTTCACACTAGGAACTATGGTTTGATAGGCCTGGTACAAGGCCTTTGCATGAAGTATCCTGTGAGCTATTGAAACTAGGCCAAGCACAGAAGGAGAGGTTAGACCTTATCATCTGGATTCCAACTGAATTCTCCTGAGGACCAATAACAAAAGAGAGCAGAGAGACAAGATGGTTGAATAGAAAGATTCAAGCTCACCTTCCCTCACAAAAGCACAAAAAATAAAAGTAACCACTGAACGATCAACAAAATAGACAGGAAACTACAAAAAAAACATGCCCTATATCCAAAGACAAAGAAGGTGTATTGACAGGGTAGGAGGGGCCCTTTCACAATATAAGCAATCCCATACATTCTGGTTGGAACAGACTGGAAAATAACATGTTGCAGAGGCTTTCCTACAGGAGTAAGAGTTCATAATACCATGTCAGGCTCCCCAGCCTGGGGGTCTGTCACTGGGAAGAGGAGCCCCTAGAACATTTGGCATTGAAGGACAGTGGGGCTTGTGTGCAGTAGTTCTACAGGAGTGAGAAAGTAGAGGCTAAAATCTTGGAGGATGCACACAGTTTCATGTGCATTGTGTCCCAGGCAAACCAGAAATTCCATAAGAATCTTGGTCAGACCTACCTATGGTTCTTTGAGGGTATCTTGAGAAAGCAATGGAAGCTGTTGCTTGCTATTTGGGCAGGACATTGGAAGTAGAGGTCCTCAAAATAATCATCAGTGTGAGATCCCCTGGAGGCTGCGATTTTGGAAAAAGCTGGCCCTAATTAATAGAAATGAGGAGGCTGAGGACAAAAAACAAAGTGTGGGAACGCTGCCTCATCTATCAGCAAACAGGCTGCCTAAAACTCTCCAAGGCACACAGCTGCCTTCAATCACACACAGAGACAAAGCCCCACCCACTAGAGGGACAACACTCAGCTCCACCTACCAGTGGATAGGCACCAGTCTCTCCCATCAAGAAGATGGGCACAAGCACTGGTATCAGCTTAAACCAGAAGGAAGCAGACACCAGAAGGGAGAGAGGCTACAACCCTGTAGTCTACCAAAAGGAGACCACACAAAAAGGTATACCAAGTAAAAAGATAGAGAAATTAGAGCCAGATGAAGGAATAAGACAAAACCCCAGAAAAATAGTTAAGTGAACTGTAGATAAGCAAGCTCCATGAAATAGACTTAAGAGTAATGTTAGTAAGGATAATCCAAGATCTCATAAAAAATTGGAGGTAAAGATAAATAAATTAGAAGAAACGTTAAACAAATAAATTGAAGACTTAAAGATTAAACAAGTAGAGAAGCAAAATATAATACCTGAAATAGAAAATAAATAAATACAAGAAACCAATAGCAGAATATGGGCAGAAGAAAATGGAATAAGTGAGGTGGAAAAGAGACTGATATATTTCACTGATGTGGAAAGGAATTAAGAAAAATGAATGAAAAGAAATGAGCATAGCCTAAAAGAAATCCTGGACTTTAAATACACCAACATTCTCATTATAGGGTTTCCAGAAAGGGAAGAGACAGAAAGGGATGGAGAAAATATATGAAAAGATAGTAGCTGAAAACTTCCCTAATATTTGAAAGGAATTGCTCACTCAAATCCAGGAAGCACAACAAATATCATATAGAATAAATCAATGACATACACCCTGACACATATGTTAATAAAACTGACCAAACAGAAAAAAAAAAGAAAATATTGAAACCAGCTAGGGAAAAGGAATGAATAAAATACAAGGGTACCCCAATAATGTTATCAGTTGATTTTTCAGCAGAAACCCCACAGGCCAGAAGGGAGTAGCATGATATACTTAAAGTGATGAAAGGAAAAACCCTCCAATCAAGAATATTTTACCCAGCAAGGCTCTCATTCATAATTTCAAGGAGAAATCAAAATCTTGAGATGAGTAAAAGTTAAGAGAATACAGCATCACTAAACAAGTTTTACGACAAATCCTAAAGAAATTTCTCTAGGTGGAAAAGAAAAGGCCACAACTAGAAAGAATTAAATTAGAAATGAGAAGGCTCATATAGTAAAGGTAGCAAATCATCCACACATAAGTATGATACCAAAAACAGCAATCCCAAGAAACGAGAGTATGAATGCATAATACCAGAGATACATAAATGTCTAGCAACTTAAAATAATTTGGTATATACATAGACTCCTATATTGAAATAGCATGGTAACCACAAATAAAAAATATACAATAGATACACAGACATATAAGAAAAGCAATCCAAACACAACACTATGAATTATCAAGATTGTTATCAAACCATAAGAAAACAAGAAAGTAAGGGAAGAAAAAAGGCCAACAAAAACAAATCCAAAACAATTAACAAATTGCAATAAGAACATACATATTAATAATTATCTTGGACAAGATGGTGGAGGAGTAGGGGGACACGCTCGCCCTCAACCACAAACACAACAAAAAAAGCACATCTACAGAATAAATGACTCGCACAGAACAGCAACCAATCTCTGGCAGAGGAACCTAAACTCCAATAAGGGCAAGAAGTTCGTGACATTACGGGGCAGAATGGGAGAAAAGAGGAGAGTGAGAGAAGGTGAATCCAAGCGGGACAGGCACTCCCGAAAGGGAACTGCAGAGGAGAAAGGGATCCCGCACCCTGGAAAGTCACCTACACGGGGGAAAGATCAAACGAACCTGAGGAATCTCCAGATGCAGAGAAGAGTGTAGCAGTAAGTTGGAGTACGGAAAAGCTGATCAAGAACCGAAGGGACCATCTGAACTATGGGCACAGTCACCAAAAATTGAGATGCCTGGGTGGGGGCTGGGCACTGAATCCTCGGCTCCAGAGGATAATGCCCAAGAAAGGGCCTGGGGGACTCCTGGATGGGGGCTGGGCACCGAGACCTTGGCTCCAGAGGTTAGACCCTGAGAACAGGCTGGGGGGGCGGGGAGGAGCAGAGTGGAAACTGCTTGGGAGGTCTAGAAACCATTTGACGGGGCAGAGACTGCCTGGGAGACTAGAAAACAAAGCTGTCACAGAGGAAGGGAGCAATACTCTAGGGGTGGGGAAGTGGAAAGCCACATCAGAGGGAACCTGGGAGAAGAGCCTGGTCTGCGCCCATGCTGGGGAGGGGAGAGAAGAAGGGGTGGGTCCCTATAGAATACACCCCATGCCACAGCAAGCTTACAGGCCTGCTAGCTAGCTGAAAGCTGTGCTTCCCAGTGCATCCCCTCCCCCCACCCCCGCCACCCCCTACTCTCTCGCCGAACCTGGGGCTGCCTGCCATCCAGGAGGGCTGGCCTCAACAATTGCCTGAAGCCTACCACCACAGGGGCTGTCCCTGCACAGGCCTGCTTGCACTTTGGAGGGGCTACACTTCCACAGAGCAGCACCAAACACCACCAGCCCCCAAGAAAATGCTGGCAGCCCAGAAAAGCTAGAACAAGCCTAGCCAGGCCATGAGTAGATCAACCTAATTCTCGGACAGTTTTGCTGAGTTGGGTGCCCCAGGGAGGAGCCTCTTGGATTTCCAGGGGCCCTGCTACACACCCAAGCCCCCAGGGGGTGCCAAGCTCTAGAAGATCAGCTGCATAGGACTGCCAGGCAGGACCCCCTACAGCCCAGAAAAGCTGCAACAAGCCTGGCTGAGCTGGTAAAAGATCTCAGATGGTTTTTCTGAGTCAGGCTGCCCTGGGGAGGACTCTCTTGGATTTCCAGCAGCCCTCCTGCCCTCCCAAGCCGCCGGGGGTGCCAAGCTCCAGATGATCAGCTGCATAGGATTGCCAGCTCCAGGAAGGACCCCCTGCAGCCTAGAAAAGCTGCAAGAAGCTTGGCCGAGATGGGATAAGATCTCAGACGGTCCTTCTGAGTTGGCCTGCCCTGGGGAGGAGCCTCTTGGTTTTCTAGCAGCATTGCTACACGCCCAAGCCCCCAGGGGGGGCCCCACTCTCGTGGAATTGCTGCTCAGCACAACCAGCCCACTGGAGGAGACCCTGCAGCCCAGAAAAGCTGCAACAAGCTTGGCCAGAATGTGAAAAGATCTGCCTACATTCTCAGGCCATCCTTCTGAGTTGGGCTGCCCTAGAGAAGAGCCTCTTAGGTTCTCAGTGACCCAGATAGCTGCTCCAGACGCCAGGGGGTGCAGCACTCCTGAGGAACAGCTGCCCAACACCGCCAACCCCCTGCAAGAACCCCACAGCCTAAAAACACCAGAGCAAGCTCTGCATGACCAAGTGAAATCTGCTACCATCGTGGTGTGGACCTCCCAGCCCTGTCTGCCCTCAGGAAGTCCTCCTTTGCTTCAAAGAGACCCTGTTAGCCCCATCAACACTCCAGAAAAGCCACACTGCCTCAAGAAAGATTGACCAACAATGCCAGCCCTCAGGAATTATTTCACTGCAGTGACAAGGCAAACACTGCCCGATCACGGAGAGTACAACCCCCTCAGGAGAAAGAAAACAACAAGCAAGATGAAGAAGCAGAGAAACCACCCCCAGTCAAACCAACAGGAGAACTCCCCTAAAACAGTCAACAATGAAACAGACCTCTGCAGTGTGACAGACCTGGAGTTCAAAAGAGAAATAGTGAAAATACTGAAGGAATTAAGAGAAGATAGGAACAGTAATGCAGATACCCTCAGAAAGGAACTAGAAAATATAAGGAGGAGCCAAGAAAAACTAGAACATTCATTTGCAGAGATGCAAACTGAACTAAGGGCAGTAAAAACCAGAATGAATAATGCAGAAGAACGAATCAGTGATATGGAAGAGAGAATAATGGAAATCACCCAATCAGGTCAGCAGAAAGAAAACCGAATCAAAAAACAGGAAAGCAATATAAGAGCCCTATGGGATAATATAACGTGGGCCAATCTATGCACAATAGGAATTCCTGAAGGAGTAGAAAAAGATAAGGGGATGAAAATATATTTCAAGAAATTATCACTGGAAACTTCCCAAATCTAAAGGATGCTGGGTTCAAGATACAAGAAGCACAGAGCGCCCAAACAAACTGAACCCAAATAGACCTACAGCAAGACACATCATAATAAAAATGGCAAAAGTTAGTGATAAAGAGAGGATCCTAAAGGCAGCAAGAGAAAAACAGAATGTTACCTACAAGGGAACCCCCATAAGAATATCAGCTGATTTCTCCACAGAAACACTACAGGCCAGGAGGGAATGGCAAGAGATATTTAAAGTGCTCAAAGGAAAAAAATATGCAACCTAGAATACTCTATCCAGCAAGAATATCATTTAAAATAGAAGGGGAAATAAAAATTTTTTCCAACAAACAAAAACTTAAAGAATACAGCAACACAAAACCCAGGTTGAAGGAAATATTGAAAGGGCTTCTCTAAACCAAAAAGAAAGGAAGGAAAGGGAAGAAGAAAAAAAAGAAAAAAAAAAAGAAGAAGAAGAGGAAGAACTAGGACTGAGGAAACCACAATCAGAGAGCAGTCACTCAAATAAGCCAGCATACAGATTTAATCATGAACAGGCATCAAACAAAATGAAATTAAAAAGAAAAAAATAAAAAAGAGTCATCAAAACCATAAAATGTGGGCAAGGGATGTTAGGAAGTAAATAACCCTTTTTGTTTGTATGTTTCTCTTCTTAATTTTAATATAGTAACGAAGTGTTTGAACATACAGGACCATCAGGCTAAAACACACAATTATGGGGAGGGGTTAGCATACTTAAAAAACAGGGCAACCACAAGCCAAAACCAAATATTGCATTTGCAAAAAATGAAAAAAAAAATACATTCAAGCAGATAATAACAGGAGACCATCCAACCAAAAAAAAAAAAAAAAAAAAAAAAAACAAGAAAGGAAGAATGGAGAACCATAGAATCAACTGGAACACGAGGTTCAAAATGGCAATAAATAATCATCTATCAATTACCACCTTAAATGTCAATAGACTGAATACCCCAATCAAAAGACACAGAGTGCCTGAGTGGATAAAAAGGCAAAAAACTTCAATACGCTGCCTACAAGAAACTCACCTTAGGACAAAGAACACATATAGATTGAAAGTGAAAGGGTGGGGAAAAATATTTCACACCAATAGACATGACAGAAAAGCAGGAGTTCCAACACTCATATCAGACGAAATATACGTTAAAACAAAAGACATAAAGAAAGACAAAGAAGGACACTACTTAATGATTAAGGGATCCATCCAAGGAGAGGATGTTACTATCATCAACATATATGCCCCAAATACAGGAGCACCCAGATTCATGCAACAAATATTAACAGACATAAAGGGAGATATTGATGAGAATACAATCAGAGTAGGAGACCTTAATACCCCCTTACACCAATGGACAGATCCTCTAGACAGAAAACCAATAAAGCAACAGAAATCCTAAAGGAAACAATAGAAAAGTTAGACTTCATTGATATCTTCAGGACACTACATCCAAAAAAAATCAGAATACACATTCTTCTCAAATGCTCATGGAACATTCTCAAGAATCGACTCCATATTAGGACACAAAGCTAATCTCAATTAATTTAGGAGCATAGGAATTATCTCAAGTATCTTCTCTGACCACAATGCCATGAAATTAGAAATCAACCATGGGAAAAGGAAAGAGAAAAAACCTACTGCATGGAGACTAAACAACATGCTACTAAAAAACCAATGGGTCAATGAGGAAATCAAGAAGGAAATTAAAAATTACCTTGAAACAAATGATAATGAAGACACAACCGCTCAAAATCTATGGGATGCTGCGAAAGCAGTACTCAGAGGGAAATGTGGAGCAATACAAGCCTTTCTCAAAAAAGAAGAAAGATCTCAAATGGACAACTTAACCCTCCACTTAAACAAATCAGAAAAAAAGGAAGAAAAAGACCTCAAGTCAGCAGAAGGAAGGAAATTATAAAGATCAAAGAAGAAATCAATAAAATAGAGACTCAAAATCATAGAGCAAATTAATAAAACCAAGAGCTGGTTCTTTGAAAAGGTGAACAGAATTGACAAACCCCTGGCCAGACTCACTAAAAAGAGGAGAGAAAGAACCCAAATAACCAAAATTAGAAATGAAAAAGGAGAAATCACAACGGATACTGCAGAAATACAAAAAACCATAAGAGAATACTATGAACAACTATATGGCAACAAGTTTGACAATCTGGAAGAAATGGATAATTTTCTAGAATCTTACAGCCTGCCAAAACTGAATCAAGAAGAAAGAGACCAACTGAACAGACCAATCACTAGAAATGAAATTGAAGAGGTCATAAAATCACTCCCGACAAATAAAAGTCCAGGACCAGATGGCTTCACAGGCGAATTCTCTCAAACATATAAAGAGGAATTGGTGCCCATCCTCCTGAAACTCTTTCAAAAGTTTGAAGAAGGAGGAATCCTCCCAAAGACATTCTATGATGCCACCATATGATGCCCTCATTCCAAAACCAGACAGAGATACCACCACAAAAGAAAACTATCACCCAATATCATTGATGAATATAGATGCAAAAATTCTCAACAAAATCATAGCCAACCAAATCCAACAGCATATCAAAAAAATTATACACCATGACCAGGTAGGGTTCATCCCAGGTTCACGAGGATGGTTCAACATACGCAAATCAATCAGCATCATACACCACATTAACAAAAAAAACCATCAAAATCATATGATCATCTCAATAGACGCAGAAAAAGCATTTGACAAAGTCCAACATCCATTCATGATCAAGACCCTCGCCAAAGTGGGTATAGAGGGAACATTCCTGAACATAATCAAAGCCACTTATGATAAACCCACAGCAAATATAATCCTCAATGGGGAAAATCTGAAAGCCTTCTCACTCAAATCTGGAACAAGACAGGGATGCCCACTCTCACCACTGCTCTTCAACATCGTTTTGGAAGTCCTAGCCACAGCAATTAGACAAACAAAAGAAATAAAAGGCATCCATATGGGAAGAGAAGAGACACAACTGTCATGTAGGCAGAAGACATGATACTATACATAGAAAACCCTAAGGACTCAACCCCAAAACTCCTTGAACTGATTAATAAATTCAGCAAAGTAGCAGGATATAAGATAAACATTCAGAAGTCAGTTGCATTTCTGTATACCAGAAATGAAATATTAGAAAAGGAATACAAACATACTATACCTTTTAAAATTGCACCACACAAAATCAAATACCTGGGAATACACCTGACCAAGGAGGTAAAGGACTTGTATGCTGAGAACTATAAAACTTTAATCAAAGAAATCAAAGAAGATGTAAAGAAATGGAAAGATATTCCATGTTCCTAGATTGGGAAAATCAATATTGTAAAAATGGCCATGCTACCCAAAGCAATCGACAGATTCAATGCAATCCCTTTCCAATTACCCAGGACATTTTTCACAGAACTAGAACAAACAACCCAAACATTTATATGGAACCACAAAAGACCCAGAATCGCCAAAGCAATCCTGAGAAACAAAAACCAAGCAGGAGGCATAACTCTCCCAGATCTCAAGAAATACTACAAAGCCACAGTCATCAAAAGAGTGTGGTACTGGTATCAAAACAGACAGAAAGACCAGTGGGACAGAATAGAGAACCCGGAAATAAACCCTGACACCTAGGGTCAATTCATCTTTGACAAGGGAGGCAAGAACAGAAAATGGGAAAAAGAGTCTATTCAGCAAGCCCTGCTGGGAAACCTGGACAGCTGCATGCAAAGCAATGAAACTAGAACACACCCTCACACCAGGCACAAAAATACACTCCAAATGGCTGAAAGACTTAAATATATGACAGGACACCATCAAACTCCGAGAAGAAAACATAGGCAAAACACTCTCGGACATCAACCTCATGAATATTTTCTCAGGTCAGTCTCCCAAAGCAATAGAAATTAGAGCAAAAAGAAACCCATGGGACCTCATCAAACTGAAAAGCTTTTGCACAGCAAAGGAAACCCAAAAGAAAACAAAAAGACAACTTTCAGAATGGGAGAAAATAGTTTCAAATGATGCAACCGACAAGGGCTTAATCTCTAGAATATATAAACAACTTATACAACCCAACAGCAAAAAAGCCAATCAATCAATGGAAAAATGGGCAAAAAACATGAATAGACATTTCTCCAAAGAAGATATACAGATGGCCAACAAACACATGAAAAAATGCTCAACATCACTGATTATAAGAGAAATGCAAATCAAAACCACCATGAGATATCACCTCACACCAGTCAGAATGGCCATCCTTAATAAATCCACAAATAACAAGTGCTGGAGGGGCTGTGGAGAAAAGGGAACCCTCCTGCACTGTTGGTGGGAATGTCAACTGGTACAGCCACTATGGAGAACAGTTTGGAGATACCTTAGTAACCCATACATAGAACTTCCATATGACCCCGCAATCCCACTCTTGGGCATCTATCCGGACGAAACTCTACTTAAAAGGGACACATGCACCCTCATGTTCGTTGCAGCACTATTCACAATAGCCAGGACATGGAAACAACCTAAATGTCCATCGACAGGTGATTGGATTTTGAAGAGGTGGTATATATACACAATGGAATACTACTCAGCCATAAAAACGAATGACATAATGCCATTTGCAGCAACATGGATGGAGCTAGACAATCTCATCCTGAGTGAAATGAGCCAGAAAGAGAAAGACAAATACCATATGATATCACTTATAACTGGAATCTAATATCCAGCACAAATGAACATCTCCTTAGAAAAGAAAATCCTGGACTTGGAGAAGAGACTTGTGGCTGCCTGATGGGAGGGGGAGGGAGTGGGAGGGATGGGGAGCTTGGGCTTATCAGACACAACTTAGAATAGATTTACAAGGAATCCTGCTGAATAGCATTGAGAACTTTGTCTAGATACTCATGTTACAACAGAAGAAAGGGTGGGGGAAATAACGTGATTGTAATGTATCCATGTAATGATAACCTGACCCCCTTGCTGTACAGTGGGAAAATAAAAAAATTATTAAAAAAAAAGACACATGACTCTAAGGAAAAAAATATAATAATTATCTTAAATATAAATGGACTAAATGCTCCAACCAAAAACATTGATTTGCTGAATAAGATCCATATATATTCTCTATATATATTTTGTTATATTCTATAAAAAATAAGGTCCATATATATTCTGTCTATAAGAGACCCACTTCAGTTCTAGGGACACACAAACTGAATTTTAGAGGATGTAAGGAGATATTCCATGCAATGGAAATAAAAAAGAATTAGGAGTAGCAATACTCACATCAGACAAAACAAACTTTATAATGATGATGCTTACAAGAGACGAAGAAGGACATGGCATAATGAACAAAGGGTCAATTCAGGAATAATATATAATAATTGTGAATATATAGGCACCCAATATGGGAGGATCTCAATATAAAAGACAACAGCTAACAGCCAAAAAAGGAGAAATTGACAATAACACAATAATACTGTGGGATTTTAACACCCCACTTACTGCAATAGACAGATCATCCAGACAGATTATCAACAAGAAAACACAGACCTTAAATGATGCATTAGACTAGATGCACTTAATAGATAATAGAACATTTCATCCCAAAACAAGAGATTATAAATTCTTATCAAGCATAAACAGCAGTGTCTAGAATAGATCACATTATAAGCCACAAATCAAGCCATGGTAAGTTTAAGAATATAAAAACCATATCAAGTATATTTTTTGACCGCAGTGCCATGAGACTAGAAATCAACAACAACAACAAAAAAGGAAAAACACACAAACGCATGGAGACTAAACAATATACTACTAAACACAAATATATCAACAAAAGAGAATAGAAGAGGATAAAAAAATTCCTCCAGACAGATGACAATGAAGACATAATGATCCAAAACTTATGGGATAGAGCAAAATCTGTTCTCAGAGGGAAGTTTGTAAATATTCTCACCTCAGGAACCAAGAAAAGATCTCAAATAAACAGCCTAACCTTACAACTAAAGCAACTAGAGAAAGAACAAACAAAACCCAGTAGAAGGGAATAAATCATAAATGTCAGAGCCTAAATAAATGAAGAGAATTGAGGAAAACAATAGAACAACAGATCAATGAAACTAAAATCCAGCTCTTTGAAAAGGTAAAGAAAATTGGTAAATCCTTAGACAAACTCATCAAGAAAAAAAGGGAGAGGACTAAAATCAATAAAATTAGAAATGAAAAAGGATAAGTAACAGCAGATAACACAGAAATACCGAGGATCGTAAGAGACTACTATAAGCAAATACATGCCAATAAAACGGAAAACCTAGAAGAAATGGACAGATCATTAGAAAGATAAACCTTACAAGACTAAACCAGGAAGAAATAGAAAAGCTGAATGGACAAATCACAAGTACAGAAATTGAAACTATGACTTATAAACTTCCCACATACAATAGTCCAGGAGCAGATGGCTTCACAGGTGAATTCCATTAATAATTCAGGGACGCGTTAACACGTATTCCACTAAAACTCTTCCAAAAAATTGCAGAGGAAGGGATACTCCCAAACTTATTCTATGAGGACACTATCACCCTGATACCAAAACCAGAAAAAGATACCACACACAAATAATATACAGGCTAATATCATTGATGAATATAGATGCAAAAATCCCTAACAAAATACTAGAAAACTGAATCAAGAAATACATTAAAAGGATCATATACCATGATCAAGTGGGATTTATCCTAGGATCAAGGATTTTTTAATATCTACCAATCAATCAGTGTTATATATCACATTAATAAATTGAAGTATAAAATATGATCATATCAATAGATGCCAAACTCTTTTGACAAAATCCAAAACCTATTTCTGATAAAATCCCTCCAGAAAGTGGGCAAAGAGGGAACCTAGCTCAACATAATAAAGACCATATATTACAAAACCACAGCTAACATCATTATCAATGTTGAAAAGCTGAAAGAATTCCAACTAAGATCAGGAACAAAACAAGGATGTCCAATATCACATCTATTCAACAGAGTTGTAGAAGTCCTAGTCATGACAATTAGGGTAAAGGAAGAAATAAAAGGAATAAAAATTGAAAAGGAAGAAGTAAAACTAGCAGTGTTGGCAGATGACATGACACTATACATAGAAATTCTTAAGGACAAGAACAGAAAACTCTAAGTGTTCATCAATGAATTCAGTAAAGTTTCAGAATACTAAATTAATGCACAGAAATGTATTCCATTTCAATATATTAAAAATGAAATATCAGAAAGGGAAATCAGAGAAACAATCCCATTTACCACTTCATCAAAAAAATGAAATACCTAGGAATAAATCTACTTAAAGAGAGAAAAGACTTATACTCTGAAAAATGTAATACACTGATTTAATAAATGCAAGATGACACAAGTAAATGGAAAGACCTACAATGTTCTTAGTTTGGAAGAATCAATATTTTCAAAATGACTATAATACCCAAGGAAATCTACAAATTCAACACAATCCCTGTCAAATTACCAATGGCATTTTTTCACAGAATTAGAACAAAAAAATTTTAAATTTGTATAGAATAATGAAAGGCCGACCAGCCAAGGCAATCTTGAGAAAGAAAAGTGGAGCTGGAGTAATTAGGCTCCCTGATTTCAGACTATACTGCAAAGCTACAGTCATCAAAACAGTATGGTACTGGCACAAAAGCAGATATATAGATCAATGAAATAGGATAGAAAGCCCAGAAATATTCCCACATTCCTATGGTCCAGTAATCTATGACAAAGGAAACAAGAATATACAATAGATAAAAGACAGTATTCTAATAATTTGTACTATGAAAACTGGACAACTACTTGTAAAAAATTAGATTAGAACACTAACACCACACCCAAAAACAAACTAAATGGATTAAAAACCTAAATAAAAGACAGGGCACTATAAAGCTGTTACTGGAAAACATAAGCTGAACACTCTGGCATAAAGAGATATCTCTTTACGCAGCAATATCTTTTCTGATCCTCCCCTTAGAATAATAAAAATAAAAGCAAAAAAAAAAACCAAAAAACAAATGGGACCTAATTAAACTTAAATGGTTTTGCGCAGCAAAAGAAGTCATCAACAAAATGAAAAAATAACACATAAATGGGATAAAATATTTTCAAATGAAGCGACTGAAACATAATTAGTCTCCAAAATATACAAACAACTCATACAGCTCAATACAAAAAACGAAAACAATTAAGAAATGGGAAGAATATCTAAATAGATATTTCTCCAATGAAGACATATGGATGGCCAAAAAATACATGAAAAGATGCTCAACATTGCTAATTATTAGATAAATGCAAATCAAATCTACTATGAGGTCCCACCTTACACCAGCCAGAATGGCCATTATTTAAAAAGTCTACAAACAATAAATGTTGGAGAGGGTGTGGAGCAAAGGTAACTCCTGATGCTTTGATGGGCATGAAAATTGGTAAACCACTAAAACTGTATCATGATCCCTCACATAACTAAAAATAGAACTACCATATGATCCAGAAATCCCACTCCTGGGCATCTATCCAGAGAAACCATATTCAAAAAGATCTATGCATCCCAATGCTCATTGCAGCTCTATTTGCAATAGCCAAGACATAGAAGTAACCTAAATGTCCATCAACAGATGAATGGATGAAGAAGGTGTAGTAATATATACAATGAACTCAGTCATAAAAAGAATGAAATAATGTCATTTGCAGCAACATGGATGGACTTAGAGATTATCATACTATGTGAATTATAAGACAAACATGATATCCTATGTGGATTCTAAAAAAAAATTGATACGAATGAGCTTATTTGCTGAACAGAAACTGACTTATAGACTTTGAAAAAAGAAGTATGGTTACCAAATGGACAGGTGGGTAGGAGGATGGATGGACTTGCGGTTTGGGATTGGCAAATGCACACTGAGGTATACGGAATTATTGGCTAATGGGGACCCACAGTATAGCACAGAGAACTCTACCCAATATTATGTGATAGTCTGTGTGGAAAAAGAATCTGAAAGAGAATGGATATGTGTACATATATATCTGAATTACTTCATTGTATAGTAGAATTTATTACAACATTGAAATCAGCTTTATTTCAATAAAAGTGTAAAAAATGAACAAAAAGAATGCAATAAATGATAGCTACTATCTCCATCTAACTCAGGTAAGCCTTGTGGAAATCCTTTATGGTAGGTATTATCATTGCCTCCATTTTATAGGTGAAGAAAATTAGGTTCAAAGAGATTAATTAATTTACTAGATGTCCCACAGCAAAAGGTATTGAAAGTAGGGTCTGAACCAAGGATGAAGGCTCTCATGTCCTTAACTGATAAGTATTTGGATTTTATTGTAAGAGGGGCCACTGCAAAAGTTAAATAATGAAATGAATTAAACCAAGTCAGAATTTTGTTAGATTTCCCTCATAACTCGGTGGAGACTGAGTTGGAAGGAATCTGTAACCAGGTTGGTGATTATAAAACTATGCTAATATTAGTGGCTTGGATCATGTAAGTATAAGAGAGGATGGAAAAATATAGAAGCATTTAAGAGACAGAGTTGTGGATTTAATAAAGATTGAATAAAGACTACAGTTTTAATAATAGATTGAAGATTAATGCCATGAGGCCAGCAGAGTTGAATTGTTCAGAGCCTCTGTCCCTGAAATCAAACCTAATTTTCCAATATTTGCCTTGCACTGTCTACAGATGTATGAATTTAATCTGAGATAGGTGTAGTGATATTCCCAAGTTCTGCCAGGTAGAAAGTAGCTAAACTAAAATGTAAACTTAATTTAAATTATTCTTAAATTCCACTTACTTTCTACTAAATTGCACAGCAAACCTAATTATGTAGATAAAGACTATAACAAAATTATGACAGAAGTTCTAGATTCTAGTTCTGGCTTTTTTATGTGACCTTAAACAAGTTTTTCAACACTATTAACTTCAAATTCCCAGTCTAAAAAGTGAAAATGATAATATCTATTTAAATGTGTTATTGTAAGCTAATGATCAAGACAGAAAAAACATATAACTGCTTTAAACAAAACACATTGGATGGTACAAAACACCCTGGATGGGATTAAGATAACCAACAGGTGGGAAAGTTTGATTCTGTGTCTTAAACCTGATTCCCTGGCTTTCAGCAGCATTCTAAAGACATGGAGACCACTAATTTTATTTGTATTTTTCTCTTAAACTTAGAATTTATCCTTTAAACACAATCCTACCTGAAAGCCTGATTTGTAAAACAAAGAGGAGCACATATGGCCAGAGTGGAATGGAGAGTCTAGAGTTTACTCTTTCCAGATGCTACTAGACAAAATAAAGGTGGTGCATGTGACTTGCAACACAATCATGGGCTTAAAGGGAATTTTATGGCTCAGTATCAGCATTAAAATAATGAAATAATAGAGAGAAAGGGGGCCAATATTGGTATATATGAAAGCTCTGAGCTCACCTTCTACCATGTACACACCAAATATATACCTACGTATGAAGCAATTCCTCCTGAAGACCTAAGGGCTGGTTGATCAGCTACTGTATGGAAATGGAGAGGAAGGATAGAAACATGGTATCTGTTGGAATACAATGATGAAAGGCATACCTTTATTATGAAGGGATATTGCTGAGGGACCCAAACACAGACTCACCCACCATAGCATTCAACAAAGAAATCCAGCAGTTTAAAGGGCACCTAGATTATATGGGATGGAAATCTACTCACTAACACTAAAATTTCTGCTTAATAGGCAGGGAACTTAGAGTCCTCTCCAGAGTCAGTGGTGCTGGAGAGCACCATTGAGTACCACTGGGATTCTCTCTGGCCTCCATTCACTCCAGATGCAGCCTCTCTGCCATGGTGGCCTCAAGTGTGACATTCCCCATGGACTTCTCATGGCCTGTACCTTCCCCAGCTCCAGATGGCCTGCTAAAGCAACCAGGTAAAAGCAGTCTATTAGAAGCCATTCCTTTAATACAAAGAGGGATAGTTTTTTTAACTAATTCATAAAAACAAAAATCAGAACGTCAAAGAAATGAGGACACAGAAAATGTTTCAAAAGAAAGAACAAAATAAAATATTTGAAAAAGACCCTAAAAAATAGAGCTAAGTAATTTACCTAATAAATAGTTCAAAGAAATGGCCAAAAAGATACTCACCAAACTCAAGAGAATAATGACAAAACTCAGTAAGAACTTCAATGAAGCCTTAGTAAATACAAAAAAAAAAAAATCAGAGTTGAAGAATACAGTGACAGAAATAAAAACACCAGAGGGAATCAAGAGCAGATTACATGATACAAAGAATGAATAAGTGATCTGGAAGATAGAGTAGTGGAAATCATCCAATCAGAACAATGAAAACAAGAAAGGATTTTTTAAATAATGAAGGAAACTCTGGGACAAAATCAATTGGACTAATATTCATATTACAGAGGTCCAAGAAGAGAAAAGAAAAGATAACTTCTTTGAATAAATTATGGCTTAAAATTTCCCTTACCTGGGGAAGGAAACAGACATCCAGTCACAGGAAGCACAGAATGCCCCAAATAAGATGTTCTCAAATATTCACACCATAGCATACTACAATTAAAATGGCAAAGGTTAATGACAGAGAAAGAATCTCAAAGGACACAAGAGAAAAAATCATATGCAAGAAAATCTGCACAAGTCTATCAGCTATCATTCAGAAGATATTTTATAGGCCATAAGGGAAAGACAGTGTGTTTTTAAGAGCTGAAAGAATAAAAACATTACAATCTGGAATAATCTATCTGACAAGGTTATCATTCAGAATTGAGAGATAATAGAGTTTCCCAGATAAGCAAAAACAAAGCAGTTTACTATCACTAAACTAGCCTTACAGGAAATTCATACCCTAGGAAGCCACCTTATTGATGGGGAGATAAGCCAAGATGGAGGGACCTCAAAGTTGCAGAGAAAAGTGCAGCAGTTGGACTGAGGAGGGCAAAAAAGAGTAAGAGCCACACAGATAATCTGCACCACTTCCCTAGACAGCAAAACCCCAGACACCAGAATCTGAGATGCATGGGTTGGGGATGGGCACTGAGACTCAGGCTCTGGAAGTAAGTTCTGGGAGAGGACGAAGGTTGGCTGTGTGGAGACAGACTGAGGGTTTATGGAGCAGTGTGCCACAGGGAAGGGAGTGGAACACCATAGCCAAGGGAACCCAGGAGGAGGTCTGGGCCCACAGGAGAAACAAGGCACCATTGTTGGGGAGGGCAAGAGGAGGAGGGGAAAACCATCATAGGGATCTCTCTCCATGAGCACATGCAAGCTCTCAGAGAGTGGGGTGCCTCTGGCACATGCTATGGGGGTGAGAGGCAAATTGATTGGGCTATGGAACACTGGGTGCCTCTTGTCTAGGCTATGGTTGGCCAGGAACATCTTGTGTGGGCTAAGGGCAGTGGGGGACTAAGTGCCATGAGGTTTCTCTTGCATAATCTACGGAAAGCAAGGACAAATCACAACAATCATCTCAGAAACCAGAGGGGGCATGACTTGCCACCACTAGGGGTCTGTGAACAAGCTCTACCTGTGATGCCAGTCACCTGAGAGGCCAGCAAAAAGAGGGCACTGCAACCGAGAACAACCACCCATTGCTGCATTAACCCTGGGAACACACCCGCCCTGCTCTTGCCACTGGAAAACATTCTGGGCAGCACCCACACATGCCTGATCACTGTCTCTTCCCAGGACACTGCCACTAGGGGCAGCCTGTGCTGCACCTTCTGTGTGGGCTAAGTGGGATGGGGTGCTTATTGCACGGACTACAGGTGGTGGGGGCAAACCACCACAGTTATCTCTGACTTCAGAGGTTGGCATGGACTGCCAACATTAGGGTTCCATGAATGGGCACCATTTGCAGCCCCAATCACCTCAGAGGACACTACATAGGAGGGCATTGCAAATGAACAACTGTTGTTGCTCTCACTCTGCTGGTAACTCACACACGCTGCCATAGCCATTGCCAAATGCTCCAGGAAGTATCTAAATCTGACAAAGGCTCATTACCACTTCCCAGGGCCCTGTTACTAGGAGTAGCCTGCACCACCTTCCTGTAGGTACTTGCTACTCTCAAGAGCCCAGCAACCAGGCCCTGACTAATAGCCACAACCATTGTCTACTTCTCCCTGGAAACATACACAGCACCCTATCAAAGGGATAATAGCCTGCTCATGCTGAAGAAAGAGAAAGCAAATATCCAACTCCCATACCAAAAATAAATAATATCCCCACACAAAATGCAAAGATGAGCTCTTGCATAGAAATAGCCCTCCAAGACTATGATAGTTGTTTTTCTTTAACCTACAGAAGAAGAAAAATGTAAGTGAAATGAAAAAGCTCAGGGGCCATTCCAAGTTAAAAGAATATGAGAATTTCAACTGAAAAAGCAGACAATGAAACAGACTTCTACAGTCTAAAAGACACTGAGTTCAAAAAGGAGATAGGGAAACTATTGAAGGAGTTAAGGGTGAATATGAAGGAATTAAAAGCAGATATAAATAGTAATACAAATTACTATAGAAAGGAACTAGATAATATAAGGAGGGGCCAAGAAAAATTAGAACATTCATTTTCAGAGATGCAAACTGAGATAAAGTCACGAAAGAGCAAAATGAATAATGCAGAGGAACAAATCAGTGACATGGAAGATGAATAATGGAAAGCACTCCATCAATACAGCAGACAGAAAACCAAATGAAAAATCATGAAAGCAATATAAGGAATCTATGAGATAATATAAAACAGCCAATCTAAGCATAATATGGATCAAAAAAGGAGAAGAAAAAGAAAAGGGGATTGAAAATATATTTGAACAAAATATGGCTGAAAACTTACCAAAGCTAAAGGAAACAGATATTGAGATACAGGAATCATGGAGGGCCCCAAAAAAGTTGAACCCAAACAGGCCCACACCAAGATGTATTATAATAAAAATGACAAAAGTTAAAGATAAAAAGAGGATTCTAAAGGCAACAAGAGAAACAAAGAGTTATTTACAAGGGAAACTCCATAAGGCTGTCAGAAGATTTTTCTATAGAAACACTACAGGTCAAAAGACAGTGGCAAGATGTATTCAAAGTTCTAAAAGGGAAAAAAATGCAGCCTAGAATAATCTATCCTGCAAGAATATCATTTAACATAGAAGTAGAAGTGTCTGGGGAGGGGAAGGGAGTGGGATGGACTGGGAATCTGGGTTTAATAGATGCAAACTATTGCCTTTGGAATAGATAAGAAATGAGATCCTGCTGTATAGCACTGGGAACTATATATATTCGCTTGTGATGGAGCATTATGGAGGACAATGTGAGAAAAAGAATATATATATGTATGTGTGACGGGGTCACTTTGCTGTACAGTAGAAAATTGACAGAATACTGTAATCCAGCTATAAGGGAAAAAATAAAAATCGTTTAAAAATAAAAATAAAATAGAAGTAGAAACAAGTAATTTCTCCAAAAAACAAAGATGAAAAGAGTACAGCAATACTAAACCCATTCCAAAAAATACTGAAAGGGTTTCTCTAAATAAAAAAAGAAGTATGATAGAGGATGGAGGAAATCACAATTGGAAACCAATCACTTAAGTAAGCCAGTATACAGATCTAAAAGGAAAAAAAAAAAAAGAAACCTGTTGTAAAAGTGATGCTAAACACAAGGAAGAGCAAAAAGGAAAACATTAGGATGTCAAAAAAGGACTACAAAATCATAAAATTTGGGGAAGGAAAGTTAGAAAATCTAAACTTTTTTAAGAATATGTTTGAGCATATATGACTATCAGGCTAAAGCAAACCAATATAGGAAGTGGTTAACATACTTGGAAAACTAGGCAACTGCAGATCAAAACCAAACAGTACATTCACAAAAACAAAAAAGAAAAGGACACAATCATAAAATAAAAAGAAATCATTCAATGGATTAAAAAAGGAACAAATGAAAAATATAGAATCAACTGGAAAACAAGTTTTAAAATGGCAATAAATATATATTTATCATTAATTACCTTAAATGCCAATAGACAGTAAGCTCCAATCAAATGGCATACAGTGGCAGACTGGATAAAAAAAAAAGGAAGAGACTACAATATGCTGTCTAAAAGATACTCACCTTAGGGCAAAGGACACATTTAATTTGAAATTGAGGGGATGGAAAAAGATATTTCTTCCGAATGGAAAAGACAGGAAGGCCAGAGATGCAATACTCATATCAGACAAAATAGGCTCAAAAAAAAGGTCATAAAAAAGTCAAAGGACACTATTTAATGATAAAAAGTCCATTCAAGAAGAGGATATTACAACCATCAATATATATGACCCTAATATAGGAGTACCCAAATACATACAAAAAATACTAACAGACATAAAAGGAGAGATTGATAGGAATACAATAATAATAGGAAAATTTAACATCACACTAACATCAATGGACAGATCCTCTACACAGAAAATCAATAAGGTGACAGAGATCTTAAATGACACAATAGAAAACTTAGACTTAATTGATATTTTCATGATACAACATCCAAAAAAATCAGAATATACCTTCTTTTCAAGTGTATATGGAACATTATCAAGGATTAGCCATGCACTGGGGCACAAAACTAAACTCAACAAATTTAAGAGTATAGAAATTATTTCAAGTATCTTTTCTGACCACAATAGCTGAAACTAGAAATCAACCACAGGAAAAGAAATGAGAAAAAACTGACTACATGGAGACTAAACAACATGCTGCTAAAAAACAATGGGTCAATGTGGAAACCAAAGAGGAAATTAAAAAATAACTCAAGACAAATGATAAGGAAAAAAAAACAACCATTCAAAATCTATGGCATGCTGCAAAAGCAGTGCTTAGAGTAAAGTTCATAGCAATACAGGCCTTCCTCAAAAAAGAAGAAAAATGTAAATTTGACAACAACACCTACTACCTAAATGAATTAGAAAAAGAAGAACAAGCAAAATCTAAAGTCAGCAGAGGGAAGGAAAATATAAGATTATAGAAGAAATCAATAAAATAAAGACTCAATAAACAATTGAAAAAAAAATCAATAAAACCAAGACCTGATTCTTTGAATGTGTAAACAAAATTGGCAAACCTCTGGCCAGACTCAACAAGAGGAGAGAAAGAACCCAAATAAACAGAATAGGAAATTAAAAAGAAATATCAAGGAATATTGCAGAAATTAAAAAGAAACATAAGTGAATTCTATGAACAACTACATGCCAAAAAATTTGACAACCTAGAAAAAATGGACAACTTTCAAAAGACTTAAAGCTTGCCATAACTGAATCAAGAAGAAATAGACCAACTGAAAAGATTGATCACTAGAAATACAATTTAACATGTAATAAACACACTCCCTACAAATAAAAATCCAGGACCAGATGGCTTCTCATGCAAATTCTACCTAACATGCACAGAAGGACTTATATCCATGTTTCTTAAATTTTCCAAAAGGTTGAAGAAGAGGGAGCAATTCCAAGGACACTCTATGATATCATGTTAATATCAAAACCAAAGATGCTACCAAAAAATAAAACTATAGGCCAATATCTTTGATGAATATAGACATAAAAATTCTCAACAAAATTCTAGCCAACTGAATTCAATAATATATCAAAAAGATCACACACCACAACCAAGTTTGATTCATCTCATGCTCACAGGATGGTTTTACATACACTAATTAGTCAATGTCATATACACATTAACAAAAGAAAAGTCAAAATCCATATGATTATCTCAGTGGATACAGAAAAAATAATTTGACAAGGTCCAATATCCTTTCATGATAAAAAACACTTACCAAAGTGGGTATAGAAGGAACATAGCCTAACATAATAAAAGTCCTTCATGACAAACCCACAGCAAATATAATACTCAATGGAGAAAAGCTGAAAGCCTTTCCACTAAATTCTGGAACAAGACAAGTATGCCCACTCTGATCACTTTTATTCAACATAGTATTGGAAATCATAGCCACAGCAATCTGACAAACAAAATAAATAAAATATATCCAAATTGGAAAATAGGTAAAATTTTTAATCTATGCAGATGACATGATTCTATATAGGGAAAACCCTAAAACCTCCATGAAAAACTTCTCGAACTGATCAACCAATTCAGCATAGTAGCAAGATACAAGATTAATATTCAGAAATTGGTTGCATTTCTGTATAAAAGCAATGAAATATTAAAAAAGAATATGAACATAAAGTATATTTCAAAATCACAGCCCCACAAATTAAATACCTACCAATACACCTGACAAAGGAAATAAAAAACTTATATGTGGAGAGTTATAAAATATTAAATAAGGAAATTAAATATGACTCAAAGATGTTGAAAGATATTCCATGCTCTTGGATTGGAAGAATTATTATTTTTAAGATGGCCAAACTACCCAAAGCAAACTACAGACTTCATGATATTGCTATCAAATCACCCATGACATTTTTTCACAGAACTAAAACAAACTATACAAAAATTTATAGGGAACCATAAGAGACACAGAATTGCTAAAGAAATCATGAGGAGCAAACATCAAGTTGGAGGCATAACTCTCCCAGAATTCAGGCAATATTACAAAGCTACAGTAATCAGGAATTGTGGTATTGGTACCAAAAACAGACATACAGACTAATGGGACAGAATAGAGAACACGGAAATAAACACAGACACCTATGGCTTATTAATTTTTGACAAAGAAGGCAGAATATAAAATGGGAAAAAGACAGTCTTTTCAGTAAGTGGTGCTGAGAAACTGGACACACCCTCACACCATGCAGAAAAATAATCTTAAAATGCCTTAAATCTTTAAACATAAGACAAGACACCATCAAACTCCTAGAATAGACATTGGCAAAACATTCTCTGACATCAACCTTAGGTCAGTCTCCCAAGGTACTAGAAATAAAAGCAAAAAGAAACCAATAGACCTAATCAAATTGATGAGCTTTTGCACAGCAAAGAAACCCAATAAAAAAATGAAAACCTATGGAATGGGAGAAAATAATTTGAAACAATGCAACTGAAAAGGGCTTAATCTCTAAAATATACAAACAACTTAATTCAACAGCAAAAAAAAAACCCAATTGAAAAATAGGCAAAAGTCTTGAATAGACGTTTCTCCAAAGAAGATATACAGATGGCCAAAATGCACATGACAACATGCTCAACATCACTAAATATTGGAGAAATGCAAATCAAAATTATTATGAGGTACCACCTTACACCTGTCAGAATGGCCATCCTTAACAAGGCAACAAATAACAAATGCTGGAAAGAGTGTTGATAAAAGCACACCATCCTTCACTATTGATGAGAATGTAAATTGGTACAACCATTTTGGAAAACGGATTGGAGGTACCTCAGAAAACTAAATATAGAACTACCATATAACCTATAAATCTGACTCCTGGGCATATACCAAAAAAAAACTTTCCTTGAAAAAGACACATTCACCTTCACATTCATTGCAGCATTATTTACAATAGCCAAGACTTGGAAATAACTTAAATGTCCATTGAGAGATGAATGGATTAGGAAGATGTGCTATATAGACACACAGGGGAATTATATTCAGCCTTTGAAAAGAGCAAAATAGACTTTTGCAGCCACATGGATGGAACTAGAGACTCTCATACTATGTGAAGTAAGTCAAAAAGAGAAAGACAAATACCATAAGATATCCCTTATATCTGAAATCTAATATGTAGCACAAATGACCCTTTCCACAGAAAATAAACCCATGGAGTTGGAGAACATAATTGTGGTTGCCAAGAGGGAGGGGTGTGAGATGAGCTGAGATTTGGGGGTTAATATATGGAAACTATTGCATTTGGAATGGATAAGCAATGATATCCTGCTATTTAGCACATGGAACTATATCTAGTCACTCGTGATGGAAGAGAACATGATGGAGCATAATGTGAGAAAGAGAATATAAATATATATGTATATATATATGAATATGACTGGATCAATTATCTGTACAGTAGAAAGAGACAGGAAACTGAAAATCAGCTCTAATAAAAAAATAGCTTAAAAAAGACTGTAAACTGGGAGTTCCCATTGTGGCTCATTGGGTTTAGGATGTGATGTAGTCTCTGTGAGCATGTGGGTTTTATCCCTGCCAACACTGAGTGGGTTAAGTATTTGTCATTGCAGCAAGCTGTGGGTTGATTCTGTGGCTCAGATCCAGTATTTCCATGTCTGTGGCATAAGCCTCGGATGCAGCTGTATGTTGACCTCTGGCCTGAGAAATTGCATATGCCACAGATGTGGCCATGAAAGAAAAATAATGAAACTGGATTAGAGAAAAGACTAGATGAACACAGTAAGAATTTTAACAAGAAACAAGAAAATATTGAAAAAAGACCCAGTTATAGATCAAAAATTTTTCATGCTATATCCCAAGAGATTGGATATAGCTCCTTGTGCTATGCAGTAGGGTTTAATTTCTTATCTATTCTCAGTGTACTAGTTTGCATCTACTAACTCCAAACTCATGATGAAAGATAATATGAAAAAATAATGTATGTAAATACATGCCTAGGTCATTTTCTTTGCTGTACAGCAGAAACTGGTAAAGCAGAAACTAGCAAAACATTGAAAATCAAGTAAACATTTTTTTTTTTTGCTTTTTGGGGCTGCACTTGTGACATATGGAGGTTCCAGGCTAGGGGTTGAATTGGAGCTCTAGCTGCTACCCTAGCCTGCCACCAGAGCAATGCAGGATCTGAGCCATGTCTATGACCTACACCACAGCTCATGGCAACACCGGAGTCTTAACCCATTGAGTAGGTCAGAAATTGAACCTGTATCCTCATGGATGCTAGTCATATTTGTTAACCAGTGAGCCATGATGGGAACTCCTAATTTTAGATAATTCAATAACTGAAGTAAAAACACACTAGTAAGGAATGAATTTCAAGTTGTGTGATACAGAAGATCACATAATTGATATAGAAGACAGAATAATGAAATCCACCCAATCAGAACAGCAAAAGGAAAACAAATTGGAAAAAATAAGAACAGTTTAAAAGATCTTGGGGATAACATTGTTTACCAAATTTCACATTAAACGGGTCCCAGAAGGAGAAGAAAGGGTTTAGAAAAGTATTTGATAAATGTGTTGTTGAAATTTTCCCAAACCCAAAGAAAGAAACATACAAATGTACTGGAATCACAGAGGTTTGCAAACAAGATGATTCAAACAGACCCAGATCAAGATATATCATAATTAAAATGCCAAAATTTTTTTGTCTTTCTAGGGACAACATCCATGGCATATGGAATTTCTCAGGATAAGGGTCAAATCAGAGCTGTAGCTGCTGGCCTCTACCACAGTCACAGCAATACAGGATCCAAGCCACATCTGTGACCTACACCACAGATCATGGCAAAACTGGATCCTTAATCCACTGAGTGAGGCCAGGGGTTGATCCCACATCATCATGGATACTAGTTGGGTTTGTTACCACTAAGCAAAAATTGGAACTCATAAAGTGCCAAAATTAACGGTAAAGAAAATTTGAAACAGAAGAGCAAAACAAAGTGTCATATACAAGAGAACCCTCCTAAGTTTATCAGTTGATATTTCTGCAGAAACTTTGCAGGGCAGAAGGAAGTGGAATGATATATTAAAAGTGCTGAAAGGGAAAAACCTGCAACATAGGATAGTCTACCAAGCAAAATTGTCATTTAGAATTTAAAGGGAAGTAAGAACTTCTCATACAAGTGAAAACTATGAGTTTATCAATACTAAACTGACCCTAAAAATGTTAATACATCTCCCCTAAGTGGAAAAGTAGTAATTATCTATAGGAAAGACAACTATTTAACTAAGGCTGAGGATTGACCACTTAAATAAGCTAGCACCAAGATTAAATGACAACATATTGTAAAAGCAAATATAACTACAATAAAATGTTGAGACAAATACCAAGATGTAAAACATGACACCAAAATTACAAAATGTGGTGGTGGGAAATAAAATATGTAGGTCTTTTAGAATGTGTTTGATCTTAAAAATCTACTGGTTTAAAAAGGTAGATTTAGGAGTTTCTGCTGTGGCACAGTGGGTTTAGAATCTGACTGAAGCAGCTCAGGTAACCATGAAGGTATGGGTTAAATCCCCAGCACAGCACAGTGGGGTAAAGTATCCATTTTTGCTATGGTTGCAGCTTAGTTTGCAGCTTTGGCTAAGATTTGATCTTTGGCCCAGGAACTTCCATATACCATATATATGGCCATAAACCTCCCCCCAAAATAGATACCGTTCTGGTCAACATATATCAACCCTAGCCATAGTAACTGCAAATCAAAAACCTCCATAGGTACACAAAAAAATAGAAAGGAAAAAAACATACTACTAAAAAAAAATCAAAGTTTGAAGGAAATAACAAAAAATAAATGAACAGAACACTACAAAATCAACAGGAAAACAGGTATTAAAATGGTAACAATTACATACCTATCAATAATCATATTAAATGTCAATGGAGTAAATGCTCTAAATAAAGACATAGGGTCAATCGATCATTGGATAACCACAAAAACAAAACCCATCTATTTTCTTCTTACAAGATTCCCACTTTAAACTGATGCATACAGACAGAAAGTGAGAGGATAGAAAAAATATTTCTTACAAACAGAAATGACAAGAAAGAAGAGGTTGCACAATACTAATATCAGACAATATAGATTTTAAAAAATATATAATGTTTTTCTTTTTTGTGAAAAGGTTCATTTGAGACACATATTAGATTCCAGATATAAGTGGTATTGTATGATATTTGACTTTCTGTTTCTGAGATGGAGCATGATAATGTGAGAAAAAAGAATGTATACATGTATGTGTAACTGGGTCACCATGCTGTACAGTGGAAAATTGACAGAACACTGTAAACTAGCTATAATGGAAAAAATAAAAATCATTATATAAATGACAAAAAATGAATAAGAGGAAAAATCTATAAATGAAAGACAAGAAAGATATTATATAATGGTAAAGGGATCAATACAAGAGAATATTACATATATTAACATATATATAGCCAATACAAGAGCACCAAAACGTATACAGAACATTTTAACACACTTAAATGGAGAAATTGGCAGTAATGAGATAATAATAGGGGACTCTAACACCCCTGCTGACATCAATACAGGAAATCGAGGCAACAGTAGTCTTAAATGACATACAGGAAATCGAGGCAACAGTAGTCTTAAATGACAAAAGAGACCAATTGGACTTCATAGATATCTACAAGACATAACATCCCAAAACAGCAGAATCCACTTTTTTTTTCATGTGCCCATGGGCTGTTCTTTAGGATAGATCACATGCTAAGCCCCTAAACAATCTCATAATATTTAAGAGAACATAAATTATGTCAATATTTTTCCAACCACAATGCTATGAAACTAGAGATAAATTACAAAACCCAAAATGGGCAAGAACAAATATATAGAGACAACATTACATGCTACTAACAAATGAATGAGTCAATGAAGAAGTCAAAGAGGAAATCAGACAATACCTTGAGACAAATAAAAATGGAAAACAAAATTTCCAAAATTGATGAGGTGCAGTTAAAGATATTCTAAAAGGGAAGTTTATAATAATACAAGAATATCTCCAGGAGTTCCCGTCGTGGCGCAGTGGTTAACGAATCCGACTAGGAACCATGAGGTTGCGGGTTCGGTCCCTGCCCTTGCTCAGTGGGTTAATGATCCGGCATTGCCGTGAGCTGTGGTGTAGGTTGCAGACGTGGCTCGGATCCCACGTTGCTGTGGCTCTGGTGTAGGCTGGTGCCTACAGCTCCGATTCGACCCCTAGCCTGGGAACCTCCATATACCGCAGGAGCGGCCCAAGAAATAGCAAAAAAAAAGCCAAAAAAAAAAAAAAAAGAATATCTCCAGAAACAAGAAAAATCACAAATGAATAACTTAATATATTTGAAAGAATGAGGTAAAGAAGAACAAACAAATACCAAGGTCAGCAGAAGGATGGAGATAATAAGGATCTGAGAGGAAATAAATAAAATAGAGATGGAAAAACATGGAAAAGATTAATAAAACCAAGAGCTGTTTTTTTTAAGGTAAACAAAATTGATAAATATTTTGCCATGCCAACTAGCTAGTTTCATGAAGAAAAAAAATAATAGGACCCAAATAAACAAAATAAGAAATGAAAGTGGAGAAATAAAAATTAACACCATAGAGCTACAAAGAATCATAAGAGAATACTGCACAAAATTATATGGTATCACATTAGAAAACCTAGTAGAAATAGATGAATTTGTACAAACATACAACTTGTCAGGACTCAATGAAGAATAAACAGCAATTTGAATACTTGGACTGCAAGTAGTGATATTAAATTAGTATCAAAGAAAAATCCCTCAAACAAAAGTCCAGGTGTGGATGGCTTCACAGGGTAATTCTACAAAATGTATAAAGAAGAGCTAAGGCCTATTCCTCACAAACCTCACAAATTGAAAAATTTAAACAGAAGGGAACACCCACAAATTCATTCTATGTCACCATTGCCTGATACCAAAAACAAAGTAAGAAACTACAGATAAGAAAATTATGGGCCAATACATTTTAGGAATTTAGATTTTAGAATTTAGCAAAAATCCTCAGTGAAGTGTTAGCAAACTGAATCCTACAATATATAAAAAGGATCATATACCATGACAAAGTTTGGTTTATTCTAGAGATGCAAAAATGGTTCAATATTCATAAATCCCTCAATATTAATATAGCACATTAACAAAAGGACGAATTAAAATGACACAATCATCTCAACAGTAAAAAGCAACTGAAAAAATTCAACATCCATTCATGGTAAAAATATCTCATCAAAGTTAGGACATAGAAATATATCCTAACATAATAATGGCCATTTATGACAGACCTGCAGATTACATCTCACTCAACAGTGAAGAGTTGAAAGTCTTCCCTCTAATTTCAGGAACAGGGTAAGGATGACTACTCTGGCCACTTACATTTAACACTTTATTGGAAGTCCTAGTCATAGCAATCAGACAAGAAAAAGCAATAAGTCATATCTAAATTGAAGGGAAGCTAGTTAAACATTCACAATTTGCAGATGACATGATGTTATATATAGAAAACCCTAAAGTCTCAACCAAAAAACTGTTAGCACTAATACATAAATTCAGTAAAGTTTCATAGTGCAAAATTAATAGGCAGAAAAAATCTGTTGCATTCTTATACACTAAAAATAATGATCTATTAAAATCAAAAAACCTAAAAAAATCCCTGTTTAAAACTGTTTCTAAAAGAATAAAACACCTAGTAATAAACTTAACCAGAGATGAAAGACCTATACATTGAAAATTATAAAACATTAATAAAGGAAATCAAAGAGACTTCAAAGAAAAGTAATATCTTATGTCTTGAGTTGGAAGAATTAAAATTTTTAAAATGTCCATATTTCTGGGGGAATAACACAAGATCATGGCTCCAGTCTGTAGCACTCCTGCTAGCAGCATCTGTGATGCCAGAAGAGCCACAGTCACCCATTCCCCGTGGGAGCTGTAAACTGCCCAAATTGGAAAATCACAAGTTCCTTGGCTCTGCCCAGTGGGGTTGCAGGGACTTGCAATAGTGTGCCTAATCTGCACCAAAAGCTCCAAGAAAATATCACAGGTGCACAGCTCCCTGCTAGAGCTGTGGGCTTCCCAGATGGAGAAAACCATGACTGTAGTGCTCCTGCAAGTGACCCTGTTGAGCCACATGCCAGTGGCACTCAGTCTGTGACAAGGAAGCCATGGGAAGCCCATTAGTCCACATTCTGATCCAGAGTGGCTACAGAGAGAACTCCTCCCAGCAGCCAGGTTGGGGGAGGGACTGCCAGAAATGCACATCCTGCAGTTACAAGGAGAGCCTTTGAGCTACAGTTAGGGAGCTGCCCCAGCTCTTGAGTTATAAACAGAAATCTCTAGAGTGGCCAAACAAGGGGAGTGACAGCAGAATAGTGCCTGCCCCTACAGCTACAGAGAGGAGTCCCTAGAGTCCTCCCTGCAAAGGGAGGGCATAAAGGAGCAACTGATAAAAATGCACGCTAGAGGAAATAGTCCTGAATGCTACCTGCTAGCAGGAGTGGTCTCAGGAGCCACTTCTGCCCCCCACATGCTACAAAAGGAATCCTGTGAACAGTGAATCACTGCCAACTTCCTCACAGACCACATCCCTAGAAGACACCAAGCTCCAGGAGAGGTAGAGTGATACTGCTGCTCACATCACATGCTCTGGGTACACGTGAAATGCTACCACCCCTGAGAACTCCAGGACTGGGCATCAGCTGCTGCATCTACATACCTTCTACCAAGGGGATGGTAAACAGAAAAGTACATATTATGAGATTAAAAAAATAAGTAGCTTTCAGACAAAGGTAAAAGACAAAAAAAGAAAAACCACTAAATGATGAGGAATAGGCAATCTACCTGAAAAGGAATTCAGAGTAATAATAGTAAAGATGATCCAAGATCTTGGAAAAAGAATGGAGACACATATCAAGAATTTAAAATAAATGTTTAACAAAGAGCTAGAGGATTTAAAGAGCAAGATGAATAGCACAATATCTGAAATGAAAAATACACTAGAAGGAATCAATAGCAGGATAATGGAGGCAGAAGAAGGAATAAGTGAAGGGGAAGACAAGAGTGTTGGAAATAATTGCCACAGAAAAGAAAAAAGAATGAAACGAGCTGAAGAGAGTCTAAGAGAATTTTGGGACAACATTAAAAGTACCAATATACACATCATAGGAGTTCCAGAAGGAGAAGAGAAAAAGAGCCACATTAAATATATGAAGAGATTATAGATGAAAATTTCCCTAATATGAGAAAGGAAAAACTCAAGTTGAGAAAGCACAGAGAATACCACAGTGGATGCATGCAAAGAGAAACACAATGGACGCATACTAATGAACCGACAAAAATTAAATATAAAAAATATTGAAAGCCACAATGGAAAAGCAACAAATCACATATAAGGGAACCCCCATAAAGATAACAGCAGAGATTCTACCAGCCAGAAAGAAGTGGCAAGATGTATTTGAGTTGTTGAAAAGGATGAACCTAGAACCAAGAATACTCTACCCAGCAAAGCTCTACTTCAGATTTGATGGAAAGAACAAAAGATTTTCAGAGAAGCAAAAGTTAAAGAATTCAGCACCCCAAACCAGTTCTACATCAATTACTAAAGACAATTTTCTAAGCAGAAAAAGAAAAGCCACAATTAGTAACAAGGATAGTACAAATGAAAAGGCTCACTGGTAAAGGCAAATATAGTACAAAAGTAGGAAATCACCCATTGACAAATATAATATCAAAACTAGCAAGCATGAGAAGAGGAGAGGACAAATGCAGAATACTGAAAATGCCTTTGAAATTAATATACCATCAACCCGAAATAATTCTACATACATAGGTTATATAGGTTATATCAAAAAATAATGGAAAACATAAGTTAAAAAACTATGATGGAAACATACATAAAAAAGAAAAAGCAAGACAAACATAACACTAAACGTGCTCAGTAAATCACAAGAGAAAACAAAAGAGAAAGGAAAGAAAAAAGACTTAAAATAGCAATCCAAAAAAATTAAGAAAATGACAATATGTACATACATATCCATAATCACATTGAATGTTAATGGATAAAATGCTCCAAATAAAGACACAGACTTGCTGAATAGATATAAAAACAAGACCCACATACATGCTGCTTACAAAAGATGCACTTCAGGTCTGAGGACACATAGAGACTAACAGTGAGGGTATTGAGGAAAATATAACATGCAATGGAAATCATAGAAAAGCAGGAGTAGCAATACTCATATCAGACAAAATAAATTTTAAACTAAAGAAGGTTGTTTACATGTCTTGGCTATTGTGAATAGTGCTGCAAGGAACATGCAGGTGCATGTGTCTTTTTTAAGGAATGTTTTGTCTGGATATATGCCCAAGAGTAAGATTGCTGGGTCATATTGTAGTTCTATGCATACTTTTCTGAGGTACCTCCATACTGTTCTCCATAATGGTTGTACCAGTTTACATTCCCACCAACAGTGCAGGAGGGTTCCCTTTTCCTCACACCCCCTCCAGCATTTGTTATTTGTGGACTTATTCATGATGGCCATTCTGACCAGTGTGAGGTGGTATCTCCTGGTAGTTTTGATTTTTATTTCTCTAATAATCAGGGATGTTGAGCATTTTCTCATGTGCTTGTTGGCCATCTGTATATCTTCCCTAGAGAAATGACTATTCAGGTCTTTTGCTCATTTTTTTCCATTGAGCTGTTGGCTTTTTTGCTGTTGAGTGGTATAAGTTTTGTATATTTTAGAGATTGAGCCCTTGTCAGGTGCATTATTTGACACTATTTTCTTCCATTCTGTAAGTTGTATTTTTTTTTCTTTTTGGTTTCCTTTGCTGTGCAAAAGCTTGTCAGTTTGCTTAGGTCCCATTGGTTTATTTTTGCTTTTATGATTAGATTAGGAAGATGTGATATATATACACTATGGAATACTACTCAGCCATAAAAAATGATAAAAAAGAATGCCATTTACAGCAACATGGATGGAACTAGTGACTCTCATACTGAGTGAAGGAAGTTGGAAAGAGAAAGATAAATTCCATATGATATCACCTATATCTGGATTCTAATATATGTCACAAATGAGCATTTCCACATAAAAGAAAATCATGGACTTAAATAGACTTGTTGTTGCCAAGGGGGAAGGGGAGGGAGTGGAATGGATGAGGAGCTTGGGGTTAATAGAGGCAGGCTATTGCCTTTGGAATGTATTAGCAATGAGATTCTGCTGTGTGTCATGGGAACTATGTCTAGTCACTTATGACAGAGCATTTTAATGTGAGAACAAAGACTGTATACATGTATGTGTAACTGGGTCACCATGCTGTACAGTAGAAATATAAATAAAAGGTAAAAAATAAAATAAAATAACATAAAATAAAGAAGGTCACAAGAGGCAAAGAAGGACATTATATAATGATTAAGGGATCAATCCAAGAAGATATAACAATTGTAAATATATATGGATCAAACATAGGAGCACCACACTACATAAGGGAACTACTAACATCCAAAAAAGGAGAAATTGATGGTAACATCATAATAGTGGGGTACTTTTACACCCTACTTACAATAATGGGCAGATCATCCAGACAGAAAAAAAATCAATGAAACATAGGCTTTAAATGATACAGTAGAGCAAGTAGACTTAACTGGTATCTATAGAACTTTTCACCCCAAAGCAGCAAAATATACTTTCTTCTCAAGTGCACATGGAACATTCTCCAGGACAGATGACATCTTGGGCCACAGATCAAGCCTTGGTAAATTAAAAATATTGAAATTATTTAAACATTTTCTCTGGCCAAAATGCTATGAGACAAGAAATCGACTAAAAGAAAAAAAAAGCAGCAAAAAATACAAACTCCTTGAAATATATAAAAAAATAAAATATAAAATATAAAAATATGCTACTAAACAGCCAATGGATCATTGAATAAATTAAAGAGGAAATTAAAAGATACTTACAGACATATGACAGGGAAGATGCAACAATATAAAACCTATATGACACAGCAAGAGCAGTTCTGAGGGAAGTTTATAGCAATAAAATCTTACCTCAGGAAAGAAGAAAAAACTCAAACAAGCTAAGTTACACCTCAAATATCTAGAGAAGCAAGAAGAGACAAAGCCCCAAATAGCAGAAGGAAAGTAATCATAAAGATCAGAGCAGAAATTATAAACAGAGACAATAAAACAGTAGAGAAGATCAATGAAACAAAAAGTTTGTTCTTTGAAAAGATCAACAAAACTGATGGGCCGTTAGCCAGATTCATCAAGGAAAGAAGGGAGAGGGTTCAAATTGATAAAATTCAAAATGAAAAAGAAGTTACAACTGACACCACAGAAATATAAGGGATCACGAGAGACCACTATGAGCAACTGTATGCCAATAAAGTAAACAACATACAAGAAATGGGTAGATTCTTACAAAGTTACATTCTACCCAGCCTGAACCAGGAAGTAATAATATGAATATACCAATCACAAACACTGGAATTGAAAATGTGACTTAAAAACTTCCAAAAACTAAAAATCCAGGATCTGATGGATTCACAGGTGAGTTCTATCAGTCAGAGAAGAGTTACACCTATTATTCTGAAACTCTTCCAAAAATTTGCAGAGGAAGAAACACTCCCAAGGTCATTTTACGAAGCCACCATCACCCTAATAAAAAAAAAAAAAACAGACCAAGACATCACAAAAAAGAAAATTATTCATCATACCAATATCCCTGATGAACTTAGATGCAAAAATCCTGAACAAAATATTAGCATGCCATATCCAAATATATATTAAAAAGATAATACACCGTGATTAAGTATGATTTATCTCAGGGTGCATGGATTCCTCAATATCCACAAATATATCAGTGTGACACCTCACACTGAAAAAATGAAAAACATATGATTATCTCAATAGATGTAGAAAAAACATTTGACAAAATTCAACAGCCATTCCTAATAAAAACTCTCAATAGATTGAGCAAAGAGGGGAACTACCTCAATACAATAAAGACCATTTAATGACAAACCCACTGCTAACATCATTCTCAATGGTGAAAAACTGAAAGCATTTCTGCTAAGATCAGGAATAAGAAAAGGATGACACTTTCTCCAATGTTATTTAACATAGTTTTGGAAGTCTTAGCCATGCCAGTCATAGAAGAAAAAGAAAGAAAAGGAATCCAAATTGGAAAAGAAGTAAAATTATCAGTGTTTGCAGTGATTCTATACCTAGAAAATCCTATATATATATACTAATAGAAAACTGTTAGAGCTCATCAATGGATTCGGTAAATTTGCAGGATACAAAATTAATGCAAATCCCATTTACCATCACATCAAAAAGAATGAAATACATAGGAATAAGCCTACTTAACATGACAAAAGCCCTGTATTATAAAAACTATAAGATGCTTATGACATAAATCAAAATGACACAAACAGATGCAAAGATATAGCATGCTTTGGATTGGAAGAATCAATCAAAATGACAATGTATAGATTCAGTGCAATATATAGATTCAATGCAATCTCTATTAAATTACCAAAAATGTTCTCTACAGAACTATAACAAAATATTTTAACATTTGTATGACAACACAAAAGACCTCAAATAGCCAAAGCAATATTTAAAAGAAAAAAAAATGGAAGTTTAGGAATCAGTCTCCATGACTTTAGAATATACTACAAAGAGTCATCAAAACAGTATTGTGCTGGCCCCAAACCAGAAATATAGATCAATGGAAGAGGATAGAAAAAACAAAAATAAACCCAAGCATCTATAATCAACTAATACAAACCTGTGGCATATGGAGGTTCCCAGGCTAGGGGTCAAATCAGAGATACAGCTGCCAGCCTATGCCACAGCCACAGCAACACAGGATCTGAGCCCCGTCTGTGACCTATAACACAGCTCATGGCAATTCTGGATCCTTAACCCACTGAGTGAGGCCAGGGATCAAACCCACATCCTCATGGATCCTAGTTGGGTTTGTTAACCACTGAGCCATGAAGGGAACCTGCTCTGTAGCACTGAGAACTATATCTAGATACTTACAATGCAGCATGACAATGGGAGAAAAAATTATGTATACATGTATGTGTAACTGGGTCCCCACGCTGTACAGTGGGAAAAAAAAACGTATGTTAGGGGAAATAACAATAAAAAATAAAGAAAAAAGAAAAAAACTTTTTCTATAAAGAATAGTTAG
Organism: Phacochoerus africanus; assembly: GCF_016906955.1. NCBI lineage: Eukaryota > Metazoa > Chordata > Mammalia > Artiodactyla > Suidae > Phacochoerus > Phacochoerus africanus. The sequence goes on from NC_062560.1 coordinate 57,099,506, forward strand.
TTTGGCAAGAGGGGAGGTGGGCTTATAAAGGAAAAAATTGAGCACCTATTATGTTTTAGACAATCACCTAATGATTTCATTTTTTTTTTTAGTTTTTAGAGTCCTTGGAGCAAGTTATTTAATTTTTCTATACTTGTTTCCTTATGTGTAAAATGAAAATAAGAGTTGTGGCAGAGATGAAAGAAACTAATTCATATGAAATGCTTGAAATGGGATGGTAAGTGTGTGTTGGCTCTCATTTCCGCTGAAGTAGGTGTTATCTTCATCCTCATTGTACATTTGAAGAAACTGACTTCTGAGAGGTTACTCCAGGTGACCATGATCATCCAGCAGTAAATCAGAACTAAATGTTGGACCCCGATTGTCTGACTGTAATTACCGGGGTATTTTCCTCTACTCCCCCTTGTTATACAGCTAGGCTGGTGTTATAAATTCAAGATAAGAAGAACAAAAACATCCAAATTTTCTCCTTTGGTAATCATCGTACGGACAGTCAAGGTCAGAAGTTAAGTTCTGTGCTATTTCCTTACACTCTCAGCTGAGTATCAACTGCAATGATGGCAGAGAAAATGTTACCCAGATAATAAAAATGGTGGAAAACAAAATTAAAAAAAAAACACTCAAAAGCTTTTGCACAGCAAAGGAAACATTAAAAAACAAAAAGTTATCCCACAGAATGGGAGACAATGTTTGCAAATGATGCAACTAACAAAGGCTTAACTCCGAGATATACAAACAACACATAAAACTCAACAGCAAAAAAACAAACAACCCAATGAAAAAATGGGCAAAGACCTGAATAGACATTTATCCAAAGAAGACATACAGATGACCAACAGCACATGAAAAAATTATCCACATGACTAATTATCAGAGAAATTGAATTCAAAACTACAGTGAGGTACAATTTCGCACCAGTTAGAATGGTCATCATTAACCAGTCAACAAACAACAATACTGGAGAGGATGTGGAGAAAAGGGACCCCTCCTTCACTGTTGTTGGGAACTTAAATTAGTATAACCACTATAAAAAATCATATGGAAGTACCTCAGAAAGCTAAAACCATCTGGTCCTTCAATCCTACTCCTGGGCATATATCCAGAAAAAACTTTCATTGAAAAAGATACATGCACCCCTATGTTCATTGCAGCACTATTCACAATAGCCAAGACATGGAAAGAAACCATGTATATATATATACCATTTGCAGCAAGATGGATGGAAGTAGAGATTGTCATATCAAGTGAAGTAAGTCAGAAAGAGTAAGACAAACACTGTAAGATATCACTTATATGTGGAGTCTAAAATATGGCACAAAATGGTATATCTACAAAGCAGAAAATGATCCTGAACATTGAGGGCATACTTGTATTTGCTAGTGGGGAGGGGGGAGAGTGGGGACAGATGGGGAGGGCTAGGTAGATCCAGACTGTTACATTTAGAACAGACTATATTAAATAACTACAGTAATTAAAGCAGCATGGTAGTGGTACAAAAACAGACATACAGATCATTGGAAGAGAATGTCAAGCCCAGTAATAAACACAAACACCTATGGCCATTTAATACATGACAAAGATAACAAGAATATACAATGAATGATAGATGGTATCTTCAATAAGTGTTGATTTGAAAACTGAACTGCTACATATAAAAAATGAGAGTAGATCACTTCTTCACACCTTATACCAAATTAAACTCAAATTGGACTAAAGGCCTAAATATAACACCTGAAACTGTAAAGTTTCTAGTAGAGAACATGAGCATAACACTCTTTGACATAGAAATATTTTTTTAGGATTTAATTCCTAAGGCAAACCAAATAAATGCAAAAATAAGTAAGTTTTATATGTATATAACAAAGTATCATTGGATGGTTGAATGGATTGAGAAGATTATATATATATATAATTATATATATATGTATCTATCATATATAATTTTATATAATCATATATATACATATGCAATGGGATATTATTTGGCCATATATATAAAATGAAATATTGCTTTTTGTGACAACATGGATGTGCCTGGAGATTATCATACTAAGTGAAATGAGTCAGAGAAAAGAAAATGGTATATAATTTCACTTATAAATGGAATCTGAAAAACAAAAATGAACAAAAATAATAAAAATGCAAACAGACCCATAGATTCAGAGAAAAAGCTGGTGTTAAACAGGAGAAAGGATCAATGGGACCGACTAAAAAGGTGAAGGTCATTAAGAGGTATAAGTTTCTAGGTATAAAATATCATGAGGATATAACCTACACATAAGGGAACAATCAAAATTGTTTTAACAACTTTGTATGGTGCTGGAAGTTAACTGGAGTAATTGTGATCATTTAATGATATTTAAAACATTTTAATCAATATTTTGTTTACCTGAAACTAACATAATATTGTGTAATGATTACAACTCAATAAAATACAAATAGAGACATCATAAATCAAAAATTAAAAAAAATTAGAAATGAAACAAAGTAGAATGAAGTAGAAAATAAATATCAGAACGCAGCACACATGGAAGGTATGAAAATTTCATCTCAGTTATATATGCGTGTGGTAAGTTAAATATAAAATATTATATATATATATTTGTCTTTTTGTATTTTTAGGGCCACAGCCATGGTATATGGAGGTTCCAAAGCTAGGAGTCTAGTTGGAGTTGTTGCTGGCCTACACCACAGCCACAGCAATGCCAGATCCAAGCTGCGTCTGCAACCTACACCACAGCTCATGGCAACACCAGATCCTTAACCCACTGAGGGAGGCCAGGGATTGAACCCACAACCTCATGGTTCCTAGTTGGATTCGTTTCTGCTGCAGAAACGAATGGGAACTCCAATAATTTATATTTAGAGTGTAAGATTTGAAGATCATTTTCCTTGGAGACCATTTTGAACTCAGAATCTCAGCCATGTTTTAGTAAGTATGAGTAGTATACAGTCAACTAGAATACAAAGTATACAGCCACAACTAATAGTATGGAAGCACAATTCTTGATATTGATGACAGAAGAGAGTCTTCCAGAAAATGCCAAGGGCTAGGTAGGATATAAACATGATTTCATGTGTAAGTGAGTGGACTTAAGCACAATGAGGTGGCTGCTTCACTTCAGCATCTATAATCAAGTGGGGCCCTGTCATGTGGAGAGGCTTGGACACATTAAGTTCTGTAGATACAGATAGACGCCTATGTCCTCTGGATAAGAGGGACTGCGGAAGTCTGGATACTCCAGGCATGAAAACTTGAAGATCAAGACTCTAGGGGAATTGGAAGAGCATAGGTTTTTGGAGTTGGACTCTAGATAACTCACACTCCCTCTCCAATCCTGATTTCTTAACTGTGTGTGGATGTTAAGAGCTATCATTTATTGTACACTATGTTCCAGTTATTATTATGAATATCTCTCATACATTTTCTCATTAAATCTACCGCCACTTAGGAAAAGTATTATTTTAACCAGTGAGGAAACAGACATTGACTAGTTAAGTAACTTGGCCATGGTCGCACAACTAGGAAGTATTAGAGCCAAGAGTTAAACCCAAATAGATTATAAATAAGTTGGCTCTTAGATGTTACTCTGAATTCAGCTTGAGTCCAACTATATCATGCAAATTCATTTAGCTAATCTGTAAGGTGCACCCACAAGTAATCACTTTTTATAAAAGACACAGAAAAAAAGGCCCATTCTAAGGGAAATATTATTTAAAAAGACAAGTTTGTCACATTCACATAACCTTGGGTGTCAAAGATAGTAAAGACTGTAAATCCAAGCCCTTACTTAAGGATTTCAGTCACAGTGACGAGAGACATAAAAAATTCCTAATAATAATACCAGGCTGTAAATACTACCTAGATTATCATATTAGCAACTGTGACAATCATGAGGTATTCTAAGATAGCATCTTGGATGATTAGGTGACCTCATTAAAGGGTGTTGAAGAAGTGAAGTAGAAAAAATTGTAGGCCTTACAAAACTGAAGAATGAAGGAAGCAGCTATTTGTCAACTGGCATAGAGGTACTTCATTTGATGTATCATTTGGACTTCTAAGTTGATGTTCTTTTCACTACACTCTCCACCCTCATTTATGTGAGTGGGTGGAGAATGTAGTGAAAAGAACATCAACTTAGGAGTCCAAACGATGCAGTCAATAGAGGTAACTTCTAAGAGAAAATAGCATGGTAGAGGAGGGTATAGATTTGCTCTAGTAAAGCTAACAATGAATAACCAGCACAAGTAGGGTACAAACTCATTTCACTCTTGGATTCCTCATCTGAGATCTGATTTGAGATTATATCTCCTGATTTGATATGAGATGGAGAAATAGAGGGAAGATTGTTTATGGGAGATTTTAGTGGGCCACACATCTCAGTCATATGTCTACACTAAACTTCAAAGGAGGGTGGGAAATACAGAATATATTTATGATAAAGAGGAAAATGGAATGTTTTGTAAACGACTAGCCAGTCTCTGCCATATACCATCCTTAATACTTTACATATACCATCAAATACCATGCTCCGATAACACTTTAAAAGTGATTGATATTATTTTCTCTATTTTACAGGTGATGAAACTGAGAAGGAACAGTCATTTCCTCATGATCAGTCAGCTAGTACATGGAAAACTTGGGATTTGAGTTTATTGAAATTCTGAAAAACAAGCATTTTTATGTCTACCAAAAATCTTTTTGGTATTTCAAAAGGAATTATATTAAAACTATAGGTCACTTATGATGGAGCATGATAATATGAGAAAAAAATAATGTATACATGTATGTGTAACTGGGTCACCATGTTGTACAATAGAAAAAAATAATGTATTGGGGAAATAAAAAAATAAAAAATAAAAAATACAATAATCTTTTAAAAGAAAACCATAGGTCAATTTGGGAAGAAATGATTACTACGTTAAGATATCCAATCTGTGGAAACAGAGTGTGTCTCTTTGCATTGTTTGTTTCCTTGATTTACTTCACCATTTTGCAGTTGTCGTTATACATAATGTTATATGTATATAACATTAAATGTTATAAATGTTAAATGTATATCAAAGTATTTCACTTTCTTTTAAGTGATTTGGTTTAAATGTTTTTGATTATGGTTTACTCATCTTTATTCTTAGCATATAGAAATGTCTTGATTTTTGTGTGTTATCCTGTGTCCTGAAAACTTGCTGAAATCACTATTTATTTATTTAGGGCCAGCATATGGAAGTTCCCAGGCTAGGGGTCCAATTGGAGCTACAGCTGCTTGCTTATGCCTCGGCCACAGCAATGCAGGTTCTGAGCCACGTCTGCAACCTACACCACAGCTCACAGCAGCATCAGATCCTTAACCCACTGAGTGAGGCCAGGGATCAAACCTGCAATCTCCTGGTTCCGAGTTAGACTCATTTCCACTGCACCACAATAGGAATTCCATGAAATCACTTAGTACTTTTGCAGACTCATTGAGATTTTCTACGTAAATAATTATGCCATATATAAATAAGAACAGCTTTATTTCTACATTTCCAATCTATGTGTCCTTTACTTCTTTCTATTGCTTTAAATGGCAAGATTTCAATTTTATGTTGAATGAGTGATGAGACTTTTTTAAATTGTTATTTCTGCAATACAATTTTTTTCTACTGTACAGCATGGTGACCCAGTTACACATACATGTACACATTCTATTTTCTCACATTATCATCCTCCATCATAAGTGACTAGACATAGTTCCCAGGGCTACACAGCAGGATCTCATTGCTAATCCATTCCAAGCCTTGTTCCCAATCATAGGACAAATGTCTCAGTCTTTCACCATCAAATACGATATTAGCTGTAGGATTTTGAAGATGGTGTTTATCAAGTTCTAATTATTCCTATTCTTAATTTCTTGGGAATTTTTATCAAAATAGATGGCTTTTTTCAAATTAATTTTCTGCATTAATTGATATCACCTTATGATTTTTCTTCTTTAGCCTATTAAGATGGTGGATTGCATTGATGGATTTGCTTTTTTCTTTTTCCTTTTTCCTTTTTTTTTGCTTTTTAAGGTCGCACCTACAACATATGGAGATTCCTAGGCTATGGGTCGAATCGGAGCTGCAGCTACTGGTCTGCACCACAGCCACAGCAACATATGGTCTGAGCCACATCTGTGACCTACAAAGCAGCTCACAACAATGATAGATCTTTATCCCACTGAGCGAGGCCAAGGATCAAACCCACATCCTCATGGATACTAGTAGGGTTTGTTACTGCTGAGTCACAGTGGGAACTCTGATGGCTTTTCAAAAGTTGAACCAACACTTCACACTAGGAATGAATCTCATTTGGTCACATTGTTTGATATGGCTTGACAATATTTTGTTATGTGCTTTTGTATCTATGTTCATGAGAGATACTGACATGTAGATTTCATGACTTTTTGTCTTTAAAATTTTAAATTTTTTGATTATAGTTTATTTACAGTGTTCCTTCAATTTATGCTGTACAACAAAGATATCCAGCCACATATACACATAAAATTCTTTTTTTTTCATACTATCTCCCATCATATTCTAACACAAGAGACTGGGCACAGTTCCCTGTGCTGTACAATAGTACCCCATTACAATTTATATATTTGCCTGGTTTTGGTAGCAATGGAATACTGTTCCCATAAAGTTAGAAGTTAAGAAAAGTATCCTTCTCTTCTATTTTCCGGGAGAGAATATGGAGAATTATTGCTCATTGTTTTTCAATGTTTAATAATAATTATACAGTGAAAATACATAGGTCAGGGAATTTCTTGTTTTGAGATTTTAAATTCTGACTTCATTTTTTTTTTGGTTATAGGACTATTGAGAATACATATTCCAGCTTGGTTGAGATTCTGGTGATTTGTACTTTTAAGCAAGCAATCTATTTATTATAAGTTATCAAATTTGAGTATTTCATTATTATCTTTTTAATGTTTGGGAGATCTTCAGCAATATTCCCTATTTCATTCCTAATGTTGATTTTTTTGGTCTTTTCTCTTATTTTTGTCAGTTTTGCTACAAGTCTAATAGCTTTACTGAATTTTTTCAAAGGAACAACTTTTTATATCATTGACTATTTTCTACTGTTTTGCTAATTTTAATGACAGTGATATATTGATTTCTGCTCTCATCTTCAGTATTTCCTTTCTTCTGCTTGCTTTGGGTTTAGTTGATCTTTTTTCCCCTAGCTTCTTTTTTATTGTCATTTCCCTAATACAATTTTTTTATACTGTACTGTATAGTTGCCCAGTTGCACATACATGTACACATTCCTTTTTCTCCCAGTATCATGTTCCATCATAAGTGATTAGACAGTTATCAGTGCTACACAGTAGGATATCATTGCTAATCCATTCTAAAAGCAATAGGTTGCAGCCATTAATCCCAAGCTGCCAATCCATCCCACTCCCTGCCCCTCTCAGGCAACCACAAATATATTCTCCAAGTCCATGCATTTCTTTTCTGTGGAAAGGTTCATTTGTGCTGTATATTAGATTCCAGATATAAGTGATATAATATGGTATTTGTCTATTTTTCTGACATTTCACTCAGTATGAGAGTCTCTAGTTCCATCCATGTTGCTGCAAATAGCGTTATTTCATTCTTTTTTATGGCTGAGTGGTATTCCATTGTGTATATGTATCACATCTTCCTAATCAAATCGTCTGTTGATGGACATTTGGGTTGTTTCCATGTCTTAGCTATTGTGAATAGTGCTGCAAGGAAAATGCAGGTGCATGTGTCTTTTTCAAGGAAAATTTTGTCTGGGTATATGCCCAAGAGTGGGACTGCTGGGTCATAATATATATTAGTTCTCTGTATGGTTTTCTTAGGTACCTTCATACTGTTCTCCATAGTCGTTGTAGCAGCTTACATTGCCACTAACAGTGCAGGAAGGTTCCCTTTTCTACACACCCCCCTCCAGCACTTGTTATTCGTGGACTTATTCATGATGGCCATTCTGACTGGTGTGAGGTGGTATCTCATGGTAGTTTTGATTTGCATTTCTCTAATAATCAGGGATTTTGAGCATTTTCTCATGTGCTTGTTGGCCATCTGTATATCTTCCTTGGAGAAATGTCTCCATGTCATTTGCCCATTTTTCAATTGGATTGTTGGCTTTTTTGCTGTGGAGTTGTATAAATTGATTGTATATTTTAGAGATTGAGCCCTTGTCAGTTGCATCATTTGACACTATTTTCTCCCATTCTGTAAGTAGTCTTTTTGTTTTCTTTTTGGTTTCCTTTGCTGTGCAAAAGCTTGTCAGTTTGATTAGGTCCCATTTGTTCATTTTGCTTTTATTTCTGTTGCTTTGGAAGACTGACCTGAGAAAACATTTGTAAGGTTGATATCAGAGAATGTTTTACCTATGTTCTCTTTCAGGAGTTTGATGGTGTCTTGTCTTACATTTGTCTTTCAGCCATTTTGATTTTATTATTATTATTATTATTATTTTGTCTTTTTGCCTTTTCTAGGGCCACTTCCCACAGCATATGGAGGTTCCTAGGCTAGGGGTCTCATCAGAGTTGTAGCCACTGGCCTATTCCAGAGCCACAGCAACATGGGATCTAAGCCATGTCTGCAACCTACACCAGAGCTCATGGCAACGCTGGATCCTTAACCCACTGAGCAAGGCCATGGATCAAACCCTCAACCTCAGGGTTCCTAGTCGGATTCCTTAACCACTGCGCCATGATGGGAACTCCTTAAGTTTATTTTTGTGCATGGTGTGAGAGTATGTTCTAGTTTCATTGATTCCCCTAGCTTCTTGAGTTAGGATCTTATGTTACTGTTTTGAGAATTTATCTTGTTTCTAAATGTAAGCATTTAAGTATATAAATTTCTTTCTGAGCACTTCTTTAGGCACATCACACCTCTGAAATAGTTTTATCAGATATTAATTTAGCCACTCCTTTTTATGATTAATATTCATTTTGTATATTTTATTTCCTTTTTATGTTCAGCTTACCTATGTCTTTGATTTAAAGTGTGTTTCCTGTGAACAGCAGGTAGATCTGTATTATTTGTACCTACTCTGCCAACCTCTCTGTTTTAATTAGTGCATTTGGTTTACATTTAATTGTAAAATGTAAGGAAATTGTAAAATTCCTTAATTGTAAAATTTAAGGAAATTATTGATGTAATTGAGCATAAGTTTGATGTTTACTGTTTTCTTTTTTCCCCCTCTATTTCTCAGTCTTTCTTTTTTCTTAACCTCCTGTCATTTACTTGAACAGTTTTTTAGAAATCCCTACTGATTGATAGAATGTTTTTTATTGTTAATACTTGGTATAGTTTTATGGTAGATGCTCTGTGTATTACCCTAAGTCTTATCGTTCTACTGATATTAACCACTATTGATATTTTATCACTATGGGTGAAATGCAGAAAACTTCCTCACTGTAAATTATTATTGTGTTTATTATCACATATGGTGTTATAATTTTATTCCAATCATCAATTATGAACTTAAAAAAATATTGGAAGTCCCAATTGTGGTGCAGTGGAAATGAATCTGAGTAGTATCCATGAGTATGTCAGTTTGATACCTGGTCTCCTTCAGTGGCTTGGGGATTCGACATTGCCAGGAGCTGTTGTGTAGGTTGCAGATACGGCTCAGATCCTGCATTGCTGTGACTGTAGTGTAGGCCTGTAGCTGCAGCTCTATTTTGACCCCTAGCTTGGGAACTCACATATGCTGCGTGTGCATTGTATGGCCCTAAAAAACACAAAGGATAATCTATTGTCTGTACCAAAATTCCTGCTCTTTCTGCTCCTTCTCTGTTGTTTCTTCTTTCTTGGTGTTCTAGGACTACTTTTAAAATTTTCCCTATGTTTGAAAAAATTTCTTTAGCCAATATTTAGGAGTGGGTCTGCTAGTGAAAAATTCTTTTAGTTTTCCTATGTCTTAATATGTCTTTATTGCACTTTTATTCCTGAAAGATTCTTTCACCAGATATAATATTAACAATTGATTTTTTTTTCTTTTAGCACTTGAAAATTCTATATCACTTCTGTCTGACATCTATGATTTCACATAAGGAGATCCATTGTTTTTAATCTTGGCCTTTCCATATGGGTAATGCCTCATTTCTTTCTGGCTGCTTTAATTTTTTTCTTTTTCTTTAGTTTTCAGAACTTTAATTATAATATTTTTTCATCATATATTTATTTGGGTTACTTCTGTATGGGTTCTGTCATTCTTGCATCATTAGGTTTGTACCTTAGTCAAATTTGAGAAGTTTTTGACCATTTTATTTTCCTTAATTTGTTACTTTTTTGGGTGGCACCCTGGGCATATGGAAGTTCCCAGGCTAGGGGTTGAATCAAAGCTACAGCTGACAGCCTATACCTCAGCCACAACAATGCAAAATCTGAGCCATATCTGCAACCTACACCACAGTTCATAGCAATATTGTGTCCTTAACCCACTGAGTGAGGCCAGGGATCAAACCCACATCCTAATGGATCCTAGTGGGGTTCATTACCACTGTGAGGCATGATGGGAACTCCCCATTATCTCTTCTAATACTCTTTTAGTCCCACTCTGTTTTTCTTCCCTCTCTAAGATCCCAATGATACAAATGGTGTACTTTTTGTTATTATCACACAGGTTCCTGAGGCTCTGTTTATTTGTTTTTTTCTGTTTATTTGTTATTAAGATTGGGTAGTTTCAACTGATCTTTCCTCAAGTTCACTAATTACATCCTTAGCATTTCCACTTTACTATTAAGCTTATCCATGAGCTTTCTGTTCCTTTTTTTCATTTCTAGAATTTTTATTTGATTCTTTAGCATAAGTCTGCCATTTTATTATTTACTTCCTGTTTTCTAAATTTTATTGAGATTTTCTATTTTTTCAAGATAATTTTAAATATTCTTTCATGATGGCTCCTTTAAAATGCTTTATGTATAAAATAATTTAAACACGTTTCATTTTTATGTTTCCATCAGTTGGTTGCATTTTATCATCTTAAATTTCGCAACTTAATTGTGATTTTTCTTGGTTGTTGTCATAATGGGTGATTTCTCACACTGTATCTTGGACATTTTAGCTGTTATATTAGAGGACTCTTGATCCTATTTAAGTATTTTGTTTTATCAGGCAGTCACCTATTTTAGGTTGAGCATGTAGGTCCTATAGTACTTTTGTTGCTCTGGTTTTGAGAGAAACTTAACTTTCAGAGCCTTTATGGTGTGATTTTTCTGTTGGTGGGGCCTCAATTTGGTCCCTGCTGATTATATCTAAATGATGGAATGTGTTTTCCCAGGCAGGGTCATTTGGCATCTCTTTGGAAGATGGCAGTTTTGTGATCTGGCACTTAGGGGAACTGTCTTTCTGGCCTTTGGTCTCTTGTTTTATAGGAAACCCCTATCTGTGGGAGATGGGATAGTGTTTCCAAGGCTAGGTTCTTATTGTCTCTCTTGCTAGTTCCACCTGGCTGTTATGATAAGGCTCATGGGGCAAAAGATCTTCTATACAAGGCTCTGCTTATGATTGGGGTGGGGTGGTTAGGATCAGAATTGGGGGATGTTGCCACCCCCACTCCTCATCTCATCCTCAGGAGGTTTTGACATGTAGTCTTAGTTAATAACTCCTGGGCTATGATATTTGAGATCCTCTCATCAGGATTATGTGAATGTTTTTGAGATGTATGAACTTCAAAGGGAGTCTTTGGTTAGTTATTAGATTGAATTTGAATGGGATCCTCTGTTTTCACTGTGTTTAGGAGAACACAGGAGTATACAGGCTCACATGAGATGGAAGCTGTCACCTTGTGATCTGAAGACTGATCAAACAACAAGACATACAATTTAGACTGCTTTGAAGGCCATCAAGAGGATGAATAGAAATAGAGGGATGTAAAAGCACTGTATGAAATCTCACAGCTGAAGAAGTACAAATTGTTAAACAAGAATATTAAATTCTACATTTCAATTTAGTTATGGGAATGAAGTTGTATCATACGAAAGTTCTGGACAGGAATTAGAATCATGTAGATGACATGACTATGGTGTGGGCACAGATAACACAATAGTGAGTAGGTCCAGTTTTGTACTATGCATTTACACATCAATTTGTAATGTCCTCAGATTGGTAAATGTCTCTGGGTGTTCCCTCATAATGTCAAATTTTTATGATATAGTCATAAATTTGCTCATTGACAATCAGAGCTGTGAAGTTCAGTGAATTTATGAAATGTTTTGAAGTAACTAAGGCCAAAATTAGTATCATTTTGTAAACTAAACCAAAACATATAAAATTTGGAGACCAGTGTATATTTTTTTCCCATTCAGTGCATATATCAGCCTCTCTTTCTCCTTTACTTTTATAACAGACAGGTTACTCCTCACATACTCTCCACCTCAACCTCTATTCTCCTTTCTGATAGAGATGTTTAAAAATAGATACAGGAGTTCCCATCATGGCTCAGCAGGTTAAGAACGTGACTAGTATCCATGAGGATGTGGGTTCTAACCCTGGCCTTTCTCAGTGGGTTAAAGGATCTGGCATTGCCATGAGCTGTAGTGTAGGTCACAGATATGGCTTGGATCTGGCCTTGCTTTGGCTGTGACTTAGTTCAGCCACTGCAATTCTGATTCGCCCCCTAGCCTGCAGGTGCATCCTTAGAGAGAAATATAAATAAATGAATACATAAATAAATATATTCAGTTGTTTTCCTCTTATTCTTTTTTTTTTGTATTTTTAGGGCTACACCTGCAGCATATAGGGGTTAAATTGGAGCTACAGCTGCTGACCTATGCCACAACCACAGCAACGTGAGATTCAAGCCACATCTGCAATCTACACCAGAGCTCATAGCAATGGCGGATCCTCACACCACTGAGTGAGGCTAGGGATTGAACCCACATCCTCATGGATACTAGTCGGGTTCATTAACCACTGAGTCACAAGGAAACTCCTGTTTTTCTCTTATTCTTATGGAAGAACATTTAAATAGAGTAAAATATAATTTTTTTGTCAGTCAACATTTTTCTAAGGAGGAGGATCATATCTCTTGATCCACTCTCAGAGGGGTCTGTGATTTAGAAAGTTTAAGAACTATTAGTTTTAAGATCAGTTAAATTTTAATATGACAAATTTCCTCCCTTCCATGCATTATTCTCAGAGGGCTTCTAACCAATGCCCAAGGTCACACAGCTAGGAAATGAAGCTCATGTGGTTTTAATATAACTTTAAGGGGGTCAAATAAAGTTCAGAAACCAATCTTGGTTGAGACCCAGGTCACTTTCACAAAACATTTTTCTAGAATGATGTGGAGGCGTCTAGTCAGCTGCAGGCTCATCCTTGCCCCTCCTAATCTATGGCGAGGCCTGGGCAGCCTTGGCTTTCCTGGAATGCTTATCAGACTTCTATCTTTCTCAAACTGAAATGTTTCAACAGCCTAAGTTATGGATCTCAGCGCTTTAAAGGACATCATTAAGTCTATCTCTCCCACTTCCAGGATCATATAAAAGATTCACGTACCTGTTGGAATGTCAAATACATTCCCAGATTTTTTCTGGAAGTAACTAACAACATCAGCTATTCCTATTTAAGTTGTTTTCCAATGTATCCAGCATTTTCTCAGATTCTTAGAAAATCAGAACATAAAGGGTCCTGAAGCAAGAGACAATTTTACAGGTAGAGCTGGGAAGAGACTTATCCAGGGACAGTTGAGTGAGTTAGTATAAAATCATATCAGAAACCAGAACCCTTAACTCCCAATAAAATGCTCATCAATAGATGAGTAGCATAACTCCTTACAAACTTTCCCTTTCTTCTATGCCCCTGTCCTTACCTACTCACCACCAACATATAGCTTCTGCCCATTGCTGGTGAGGGGAGATATAAAAAGAGCAGAGGGAGAGGTAATAAGTGCACAAGGATGGGCCAAGGAAGGATCATACTCTGGCTAGCAGGCTTTCTTGGGATAGCAGACCTTTTTCTATCTTCCAGATGTCCATGGGATAGTCTGACCTCACTCTGAACAAGCTGAGCTTATTAGGACCTCAGATCTTGTGGAAGTGAGAGTACAGTCACTCCAACAAACTGCCCTTGAAAAATCCTAGAGGCCAATAGAGTGAGAAGGGAACTAAATACATTTCATAACAATTATCAAGAACCCCTTCTATGTTCTATACCATGTGAGAGGCATATTAACTATATTTACCTCATTTATTTTTCCCTGAAAATTAAGTACTGTTAATATCTCAGTGAGAAAAATGAACCCCTAATTAACCTTTCTCAAGGTTACACAGCCAGTAAATGCTAATATTGGAACTAAAACACAGAGGGATGACAGAAATAAGCATGCAGTTTCTCTTTAATAAGAGGTACTATTGATTGAATTTTATACTATGTGACAGATACTGTACTAGGCTCTTGGATTTAGTATTAAAATACTTCCAATAAACTTGTGAGTTATTTATTGGTACTCCCATTTTAAAATAAATTGAATTTTAAAGAAATTGAAATTCAGAGGGTAAATATGACTTTCCTAAGATCCACATGCTAGTAAATATTATTTTCTGGATTTTAAACTATATTTATGCAACTTTAAAGCCCACACCCTCCAGCATGTTGTCTCTTTCAGAGATTTGGGAACATAGTGCAGAAAGGATAATGAGGCTTCCTAAGTACAGAGTCCTCTTGATGGCTTTGGGACTAACTTAAATATCTTATATGTTTAATCCAGGATATAATTCTATGTATCAATAACAAACCTGAGGAATAAGATTGCATGGCTGTTTTGTTTGGGTCACAGAGAACTGATAAGTCTTCCAGCCCTACTCTACCTTCTAGAAACACTTGAATAAAATGACATTGGGAAACTGAACAGATTGGGAAACTGAAGGAACTCTCACTTGGATCAAACTGAACTGATATTTCTTAGGGTCTAAAGATAAACTCTACTCTTGGAAAGGTGTACCCTATTGTGTTTCCAGGGGCTATATCCTTGGAATGAATTGTTATAAATAAGGACACATGTTACTGGTTTTCTGCTACATCCATCTAGTCAACTGATTCTTTTCAGTCTATAAAGCACTATCCTACCCTAGGTTGTGTAGGATCACTCCAATTCAGATAGATGACCCCCTGTGCACTACAACTCTTAGACACAGCCGGTAGAAGAATTAAGGCCTTGCTGCTGGCCCATAGGTTTCCATATTTATGACAAATATACCCCTTCAAATTTGTATAGGAACTTCCGGGTTTCAGTATAATTATGTATATAATGATGAGTGATGTGTTTATGACCTCTCTTTATTAGCTTGATGGCCCTTAGATTTGTACCTTGGTGCCCCAGTAGTTAAGCATAATGTCTGGCTCCAAATAGTGCTCAGGTGTTAGGTAAGTGAATAAAATCAATTTCATAAAGCACTCTGTGTCTTTTGTCTTGAAGGCAGGGCAGGCAAAATAGAAGCTTGAGATTCGACCAAGCCTCAAATTCAGCTTATCTAATGCCCAAACTGATTCCTTCTAAGCATCTCCACTCAACTAGTCTTTCAGGCCCTGCTTATACACCTACAGTTACAGGAACTCATGAGTAGACAGATCACTTACAAAGGTTTTACATTGTAAAACTCTGTCCTGTGGCTTCATCCAGGGGCAGAATGATCTCGGTCCTGTGGCTTCCACCTGTCATAACTCCTCAGTACCACACAGACTGTCTTCTCTGCCTGCCCTATAACAAGGCCTGAGCTCAAGTTGATTCAATGATTCTACATAGAACCTGTGACCTTGACACTTCTTCACTCTACTGACCTCTGCTCTGCACATACTCTACTTTTTTGTCTGTGTAATTTCTGAAGAATGAAGGCCAGAGCTGGAAACAGTACTTGCTGGGCTGTAGAGACTAGAGAAGAATGTTACCTTCTCTGTTGTGAATAATAATAATTCTATTGATAAATCCTGTTACAAAAGTTCACAGCCATGCCCATTCATTCACATAGTGATTATGCATAGTGAATATGGCTTCTTTCATGTTATAATGGCAGAACTGAGTAGTTGCTTCAAAGACCATATGCCTCACAATACCAAAACTATTTACCTTCTGGTCCTTTAAAATTTCTTCCTATGCATATTATTGAATTATACTGGGGTCCTCATATCAACCTCATTGGTAATAACAAAAATGAAAATCTAAAAGGAAACTCTAAGGACTGACATGACTTGCTCAAATTCACACAGCTTGAGTGTGACTGGAAATTGATTTTTAACCCAGGTTGGTTGGTTCACAGTCCAGTGTTCATTCACCTCATGGTCTTTTCAGTGTTTGCCACCATCTACTTCAATTTGGGACATGCTGTGGTGCTATGGCTTCATGGTTTTGGATTGTCCTAGTTGACTTTTAGCCATCAGCCAGTGTTTGCCTAGATCAACTCTGCCAGGCTCAGGTCAGTTCTGCTCAGTAATTTCCTTGTTTCATTCCTGGTTACCTTGATCCTGGGGTCACAGTATCCTTGGCCAGTGATCAGGATAGGTTTTCAAGAGAGCAAAACATTCAGGAGTCTTTGCCTACAGGGGTAAGGAAATCAGGCTGGATGAACCTCAGGGTACACAGGGCAAGGAGAGAGCCCTACCCACTCTGTATCACACTTTAGAAGGAACTATGAGCTAACTGATGGGGTCATCTGTCAAGCACCATTGATCTTCTCCTTGAACTTAGAAATATTTCTAAGTAAAAACATATCAGAGAAGGAGAGAGGTGGAAGAAAGAGAAGAGAAGAGAGAGGAGAATAAATATAAACTTAATCAGCAAGAACAAATTCCTTTGATTTATTCATTTCCTTATTAATCCTGTCTTTTTTTTTTTTAGTAGCTGAGCACTCATTTAGAATCTTTTCTGGCTTCTAACAGAGTTGGGCATAATTGACTAGACATTCTTTCCCATACTCTAATAGTACTCGGCTGGGCCTCAATAAAAATATCCAGCTATGCCCAGTCCCATATGGGCAGTCCTACTCCAGGACACAGGCTAATGCAGTGGCGGAGGGCAGTGAAACCAACGAGTATAGCCACTATAAAGCTTTCAATCAGCCCTGAGCCACTCTCCCCAACCCCACATTCATCCACAAAAGCCTCAGCAATTAAAATCAGGGTTAGTGGCCTCATAGAATGAGTTTGGGAGAGAGAAGTACATGAATATTAGAAACAAAGCATAATAGGAATATATCTGCATATTAACATTACTACCAAAAAATATAAGAACTCAAAGGACCTTTAGAAATCATATTGTCCAACCATCTAATTTTAAAAATTAAAAATCTAATGCTGGATAAGTGAAATATTCCACCTAATACCACATAGCAAGTCAATTCACATGCACAGAATCTTTGGACTCTCCAAGCTCAAAGAGCCTCTGGATGTCATTTATGAAACTATTTTATTTATGGGAAAACTGAAGAACAATCTTCAGGATAGAAATCATGTGATTCACTTATGTATCCCCACACCTGACAAAGTGCCTTGCATTGAACAAACACTCGAGAAGGGCCTCTTGAAATAAAGAGGCATCAATTTTAAGACAGAGTGTTTGGAGTTCCCATCATGGCACAGCAGAAATGAATCTGACTAGGAACCATGAGGTTGCAGGTTCAATCCCTGGTCTTGTTCAGTGGGTTAACGATCTGGCATTGCTGTGAGCTGTGGTGTGTGTCTCAGACATGGCTCAGATCTGGTGTTGCTGTGGCTCTGGCATAGGCCTGCAGCTACAGCTCTGATTAGACCCCAAGCCTGGGAACCTCCATATGCTGTGGGTGCAGCCCTAAAATGGACAAAAAAAAAGAAAGAAAGGGTGTTTGACACTATGTTGTTTGCCCACTGCCCAATTTGTATGTGAACAAACCAAGGTCCAATGAGGGAAATGGTTTGCACTATATCTAGAAAGAAATAGAGCTGAAAGTAGAACCCAGTTAACCTAAGGTTAAGCAAGTTAATATATTACATTGCAAAATAAGTCCATTTTTCCCCTTGCATATTTCATATTTATGCCTTCTTTCCTTCCTGAGCGTCTGTAATCCACGGAGGAATAAAGTAATCATAAGACCCAGTTCCTGGAATCCAGGGCTCACATCCTTTGGAAGAGACAGATGGGCACAAAGGCATTTACAAAATGCACTCCAGTTGAGATCTGGAGGTAATAGTGCTTAAATAAGAATGGAAGAAAAATGGACAAATTCTCAGAGGGACAGAGCTTTGAGTTGGCTACTGTTGGATAGTAGGCTCTTACCAAGAATATAAAGTGGGAAAGGACATTTCAAGTAGAAAGAATAGCAGCTAAAAATGCATGATATATTTGGAAAATATTTAATAATGTAGCAAGGCACATAGGATGCCTTGGACACATAGTTAGAGGAAGACTTTAAGGTAAATGAAAAATGATAATAGATTATAAGAGCCTTGATTGACAGGCTTAGGAGCATGGAATTTAGCATGAATATCAAGAGAAAAAGTTTTGAAGTATGTGACTGGTATAGTCAGTTTTGTGGTATAAACTGATCAATATGTCAGAGTATATGCATCTGGTTAAAAGATACCCTTGACTCTATTTTTGTTTACTCTGCCCTAGTGCTTCTTGGTCCATAAGGAGCTTAGTAGGCATTGAGTGAAAGATTATCACTATGCTTTTCAAGACTTTCCTGTCTTTAGGCCATCTAGAAGCTTCTCTCCTGTTACACTCCACCTCTGATTATTTTTTTCCTCTCATATCAGATTCAAAGACCTGAGGCAGCATAACATGGTACATGAAATGTGCACTGGAAATAAAAGACCCACATTTGAATTTTTTTTCAGTTATTTTGGATGTAGTCATGGAGGTTCATAGGCAAAAAAAAAAAAAAAAAAAAAAAAAAGAAAACTTGGCAGAGGGCAAAGTCAAGGGTGATGGAAAATAAAGGATGAGAAATTTTCTCTCAAAGAAGAGAATGTGTGTCTAAGGAAATAATTCTACTATGAAGACAATGATTCTTTGCTACTCCTGCCAAACAGGATTCATTTATTGTTTATAGACTAGTATCTACTGTACATTTTTCACACTTTATTTTCTAAAAGAGTTTTTATGAAATTAAAATGTTTTTATTTTGTTGTTTTCAGTGTATGGTCAAGGAAGAGATAATATATAATTTAGTTTACAGGTTATTAGATTATGTGGCACAATATCTGGTGTAGAAGGTGATAGCTAAGAGTTACCTAAAGATTCTGGACTTTGAGATAAATTCAGTAATGAGATGGAATGGTGAATTGTCTCTCTTGGGGATAAGTTGAATATATTCTATGTGAGGTGAGAAGTGTATGTGAGTGGGCAGGAGAGCCAAAGTGTGGCAGAGACTGCTGGTTTTTCAACAATCTCCACTCTCCCCTTTTTCCTCTAAGGAAAAATATCCCTACAATTTAGATGGGCACATAGACTGTGAGCATATTGAGATATAATTTCACAGTGTTCCTGGAAAATTATTATCTTTATTTTGCAGAAGAAGAAACAGAGGCTCTTAGAGGTTAAGCAGTTTAACAAAAGAGAATTGGGATCCAAGTGAAGAGTTATATTATTGTTGCCTTTATCCTCAGCAATTTTTATTCACAATCACAGACTAGATTGGGGGATTGAGAGGATGAGGTTTGTGGAATTAATACAAGACTGAAGGACGTTTATAGACTGGGATAGCCATAGTATTTCTTCAATATCCAGATAGCTTAACTGCTTTCTTTCTAGATGGTGATTCTCAATTACATGCTATGAATCACAGAATATAAGCATTTTCAAAATACATTTAATTGTTCCTGTATATATGGGGACTCTGAGGCCTAGAGAAGAGAATGACCTTCTCAAAGTCATAAGGCAGTGTTGGTAGACTAAGGACTACAGTAAGGTCTGATTGCCAGAATGGTTGTCCTCCAGGTTAATTGCCACTTTTAGAGTTGTTAGAGCTGGAAACTCTTTCAAGCCATCATTCCAAAAAATGTGTTATATAGACAAAATCGTGTTATATATTAAAGAGGAGTTAAAGAAATGCAAAGATATCCCATGTTCTTGGTTTGGAAAAATTAATATTGTTAAAATGACAATACTACCCAAATAAATCAATAGATATAATGTGAGCCCTATCAAATTACATATGGCATTTTTCACAGACCAAGAACAAATAATCCAAAAGTTTATATGGAACCCTAAAAGACCCATAATTGCCAAAGCAATCTTGAGGTAAAATAATAAAGCAGGAGGCAATACTCTCCCAGGTTTCATAAAGAACTAAAAAGCCACAGTAATACAAATAGTGTGGTATTTATACAAAAACAGATATGTGGATAAGTGGGACAAAATAGCCCAGAAATGAACCCAGATACTTATGGTCAATTAATTTTTTTTGTCCCCAAAGTAATTAGATTTTATTTATTTATTTTATTTAATTTTCCCACTGTACAGCAAGGGGGTCAGGTTATCCTTACATGTATACATTACAATTACATATTCCCCCCAGCCTTTCTTCTGTTGCAACATGACTATCTAGACATAGTTCTCAATGCTATTCAGCAGGATCTCCTAGTATATCTATTCTAAGCTGTGTCTGATAAGCCCAAGCTCCCGATCCCTCCCACTCCCTCCCCCTCCCATCAGGCAGCCACAAGTCTCTTCTCCAAGTCCATGATTTTCTTTTCTGAGGAGATGTTCATTTGTGCTGGATATTAGATTCCAGTTATAAGTGACATCATATGGCATTTGTCTTTCTCATTTTGGCTCATTTCCCTCAGTATGAGAGTCTCTAGTTCCATCCATGTTGCTGCAAATGGCATGATGTCATTCTTTTTTATGGCTGAGTAGTATTCCATTGTGTATATATACCACCTCTTCCGAATCCAATCATCTGTCGATGGACATTTGGGTTGATTCCATGTCCTGGCTATTGTGAATAGGGCTGCAATGAACATGCGGGTGCACGTGTCTCTTTTAAGTAGAGTTTTGTCTGGATAGATGCCCAAGAGTGGGATTGTGGGGTCATATGGAAGTTCTATGTATAGATTTCTAAGGTATCTCCAGACTGTTCTCCATAGTGGCTGTACCAGTTGACATTCCCACCAACAGTGCAGGAGGGTTCCCTTTTCTCCACACCCCCTCCAGCACTTGTTATTTGTGGATTTATTAAGGATGGCCATTCTGACTGGTGTGAGGTGATATCTCATGGTAGTTTTGATTTGCATTTCTCCTATAATCAGCGATGTTGAGCATTTTTTCATGTGCTTTTTGTCCATGTGTATATCTTCTTTGGAGAACAGTCTTTTCAGGTCTTTTGCCCATTTTTCCATTGATTGATTGGCTTTTTTGCTGTTGGGTTGTATAAGTTGTTTATATATTCTAGAGATTAAGCCCTTGTCGGTTGCATCATTTGAAACTATTTTCTCCCATTCTGAAAGTTGTCTTTTTGTTTTCTTTTGGGTTTCCTTTGCTGTGCAAAAGCTTGTCAGTTTGATGAGGTCCCACGGGTTTATTTTTGCTCTAATTTCTATTGCTTTGGGAGACTGACCTGAGAACATATTCATGATGTTGATGTCAGAGAGTGTTTTGCCTATGTTTTCTTCTAGGAGTTTGATGGTGTCCTGTCGTATATTTAAGTCTTTCAGCCATTTGGAGTGTATTTTTGTGCATGGTGTGAGGGTGTGTTCTAGTGTCATTGCTTTGCATGCAGCTGTCCAGGTTTCCCAGCAGGGCTTGCTGAATAGATGTTCTTTTTCCCATTTTCTGTTCTTGCCTCCCTTGTCAAAGATGAATTGACCCTAGGTGTCAGGGTTTATTTCTGGGCTCTCTATTCTGTTCCATTGGTCCGTCTGTCTGTTTTGGTACCAGTAGCACACTGTTTTGATGACTGCGGCTTTGTAATATTTCTTGAAGTCTGGGAGAGTGATGCCTCCTGCTTGGTTTTTGTTTCTCAGGATTGCTTTGGCGATTCTGGGTCTTTTGTGGCTCCATATAAATGTTTGGATTGTCTGTTCTACTTCCGTGAAAAATGCCCTGGGTAATTTGATAGGGATTGCATTGAATCTGTAGATTGATTTGAGTAGTATGGCCATTTTTACAATGTTGATTTTTCCAATCCAGGAACATGGAATATCTTTCCATTTCTTTACATCTTCTTTGATTTCTTTGACTAAAGTTTTATACTTCTCGGCATATAGGCCCTTTTGCTCCTTAGCCCGGTGTATTCCGAGGTATTTGATTTTGTGTGGTGCAGTTTTAAAAGGTATTGTATTTCTGTATTCTTTTTCTAATATCTCATTGCTGGTATACAGAGATGCAGTTGACTTCTGAATGTTCATCTTATATCGTGCTACTTTGCTGAATTTATTAATCAGTTCAAGTAGTTTTGGGGTTGAGTCCTTAGGGTTTTCTATGTATAGTATCATGTCGTCTGCCTACAGTGACAGTTTGATCTCTTCTCTTCCTATATGGATGCCTTTTATTTCTTTTGTTTGTCTAATTGCTGTGGCTAGGACTTCCAAAACGATGTGGAAGAGCAGTGGTGAGAGTGGGCATCCCTGTCTTGTTCCAGATTTGAGTGGGAAGGCTTTCAGGTTTTCCCCATTGAGTATTATATTTGCTGTGGGTTTGTCATAAATGGCTTTGATTATATTCAGGAATGTTCCCTCTATACCCACTTTGGCGAGGGTCTTGATCATGAATGGATGTTGGACTTTGTCAGATGCTTTTTCTGCGTCTATTGAGATGATCATATGATTTTTGACTTTTTTTTTTTGTAATGTGGTGTATGATGCTGATTGATTTGCGTATGTTGAACCATCCTTGTGAACCTGGGATGAACCCTACCTGGTCGTGGTGTATAATTTTTTTGGATATGTTGTTGGATTCGGTTGGCTAAGAGTTTGTTGAGAATTTTTGCATCTATATTCATCAATGATATTGGGTGATAGTTTTCTTTTGTGGTGGTATCTCTGTATGGTTGTTGAATGAGGGCATCATATGGTGGCATCATAGAATGTCTTTGGGAGTATTCCTTCTTCTTCAACATTTTGAAAGAGTTTAAGGAGGATGGGCACCATTTCCTCTTTATATGTTTGATAGAATTCACCTGTGAAGCCATCTGGTCCTGGACTTTTATTTGTAGGGAGTGATTTTATGACCTCTTCAATTTCATTTCTAGTGATCGGTCTGTTCAGTTGGTCTGTTTCTTCTTGATTCAGTTTTGGCAGGCTGGAGGATTCTAGAAAATTGTCCATTTCTTCCAGATTGTCAAACTTGTTGCCGTATAGTTGTTCATAGTATTCTCTTATGTTTTTTTGTATTTCTGCTGTATCCGTTTTCATTTCTCCTTTTTCACTTATAATTTTGGTTATTTGGGTTCTTTGTCTCCTCTTTTTAGTGAGTCTGGCCAGGGGTTTGTCAATTTTGTTTACCTTTTCAAAGAACCAGCTCTTGGTTTTATTAATTTGCTCTATTGTTTTTGGAGTCTCTATTTTATTGATTTCTTCTTTGATCTTTATAATTTCCTTCCTTCTGCTGACTTAGGACTTTTTTGTTCTTCTTTTTCTAATTCATTTAGGTGGAGGGTTAAGTTGTCCATTTGGGATGTTTCTTCTTTTTTGAGAAAGGCCTGTATTGCTATACATTTCCCTCTGAGCACTGCTTTCACAGCATCCGATAGATTTTGAGAGGTTGTGTCTTCATTATCATTTGTTTCAAGGTAGTTTTTAATTTCCTTCTTGATTTCCTCATTGACCCACTGGTTTTTGAGTAGCATGTTGTTTAGTCTCCATGTAGTAGGTTTTTTCTCTTTCCTTTTCCCATGATTGATTTCTAATTTCATGGCATTGTGTCAGAGAAGATACTTGAGATAATTTCTATGCTCCTCAATTTATTGAGGTTAACTTTGTGTCCCAATATGGGGTCGATTCTTGAGAATGTTCCACGAGCATTTGAGAAGAATGTGTATTCTGCTTTTTTTTTTTTTGGATGTAGTGTCCTGAAGATATCAATGAAGTCTAACTTTTCTATTGTTTCCTTTAGGATTTCTGTTGCTTTATTGGTTTTCTGTCTAGAGGATCTGTCCATTGGTGTGAGAGGGGTATTAAGGTCTCCTACTATGATTGTATTCTCATCAATATCTCCCTTTATGTCTGTTAATATTTGTTGTATGTATCTGGGTGCTCCTATATTTGGGGCATATATGTTGACGATAGTAACATCCTCTCCTTGGATGGATCCCTTAATCATTAAGTAGTGTCCTTCTTTGTCTTTCTTTATGTCTTTTGTTTTAACGTATATTTCGTCTGATATGAGCGTTGCGACTCCTGCTTTTCTGTCATGTCTATTGGCGTAAAATATTTTTCCCCACCCTTTCACTTTCAATCTGTATGTATCTTTTGTCCTAAGGTGAGTTTCTTGTAGGCAGCATATTGAAGGTTTTTGCCTTTTTATCCACTCAGGCACTCTGTGTCTTTTGATTGGGGTATTCAGTCCATTGACATTTAAGGTGATAATTGATAGATGATTATTTATTGCCATTTTGAACCTCGTGTTCCAGTTGATTCTATGGTTTTCCATTCTTCCATTCTTGCTTGCTTTTTTTTTTTTTTTTTTGGTTGGATGGTCTCCTGTTATTATCTGCTTGAGTGTATTTTTTTTTCATTTTTTGCAAATGCAATATTTGGTTTTGGCTTGTGGTTGCCCTGTTTTTTAAGTATGCTAACCCCTCCCCATAATTGTGTGTTTTAGCCTTATGGTCCTGTAGGTTCAAACCCTTTATTACTATATTAATATTAAGAAGAGAAACATACAAACAATCAAACAAAAAGGTTTATTTACTTCCTAACATCCCTTGCACACGTTTTATGGTTTTGATGACTCTTTTTTATTTTTTCTTTTTAATTTCATTTTGTTTGAGGCCTGTTCATGATTAAATCTGTATGCTAGCTTATTTGAGTGACTGCTCTCTGATTGCGGTTTCCTCAGTCCTAGTTCTTCCTCTTCTTCTTCTTTTTTTTTCTTTTTTTTCTTCTTCCCTTTCCTTCCTTTCTTTTTGGTTTATAGAAGCCCTTTCAATATTTCCTTCAACCTGGGTTTTGTGTTGCTGTATTCTTTAAGTTTTTGTTTGTTGGAAAAAATTTTATTTCCCCTTCTATTTTAAATGATATTCTTGCTGGATAGAGTATTCTAGGTTGCATATTTTTTTCCTTTGAGCCCTTTAAATATCTCTTGCCATTCCCTCCTGGCCTGTAGTGTTTCTGTAGAGAAGTCAGCTGATATTCTTATGGGGGTTCCCTTGTAGGTAACATTCTGTTTTTCTCTTGCTGCCTTTAGGATCCTCTCTTTATCACTAACTTTTGCCATTTTTATGATGATGTGTCTTGCTGTAGGTCTATTTGGGTTCAGTTTGATTGGGGCCCTCTGTGCTTCTTGTATCTTGAACCCAGCATCCTTTAGATTTGGGAAGTTTCCAGTGATAATTTCTTCAAATATATTTTCCATTCCTTTCTCTTTTTCTACTCCATCTGGAATTCCTATTATGCATAGATTTGCCGGCTTTATATTATCCCATAGGGCTCTTATATTGCTTTCCTGTTTTTTGATTCGGTTTTCTGTCTGCTGACCTGATTGGGTGATTTCCATTATTCTCTCTTCCATATCACTGATTATTTCTTCTGCATTATTCATTCTGGTTTTTACTGCCCTTAGTTCAGTTTGCATCTCTGCAAATGAATGTTCTAGCTTTTCTTGGCTCCTCCTTATATTTTCCAGTTCCTTTCTGAGGGCATCTGCATTACTGTGCGTATCTTCTCTTAATTCCTTCAGTATTTTCACTATTTCTCTTTTGAACTCCAGGTCTGTCACACTGCAGAGGTCTGGTTCATTGTTGACTCTTTTAAGTGAGTTCTCCTGTTGGTTTGACTGAGGGTTGTTTCTCTGCTTCTTCATCTTGCTTGTTGTTTTCTTTCTCCTGAGGGAGTTGTACTCTCTGTGATCAGGCAGTGTTTGCCTTGTCACTGCTGTGGAATAGTTCCTGAGGGCTGGCATTGTTGGTCAATCTTTTTTGAGGCAGTGTGGCTTTTCTGGAGTGTTGATGGGGCTAACAGGGTCTCTTTGAAGCAAAGGAGGACTTCCTGAGGGCAGACAGGACTGGGAGGTCCACACCACGATGGTAGCAGATTTCACTTGGTCATGCAGAGCTTTCTCTGGTGTTTTTAGGCTGTGGGGTTCTTGCAGGGGGTTGACGGTGTTGGGTAGCTGTTCCTTAGGAGTGCAGCACCCCCTGGGGGCTGGAGCAGCTATCTGGGTCACTGAGAACCTAAGAGGCTCTTCCCTAGGGCAGCCCAACTCAGAAGGATGGCCTGAGAATATAGGCGGAGCTTTTCACAGTCTGGTCAAGCTTGTTGCAGCTTTTCTGGGCTGCAGGGGCTCTTCCAGGGGGCTGGTGGTGCTGAGCGGCTATTCCGAGGGAGTGGGGCACCCCCTGGGGGCTTCGACGTGTAGCAGGGCCTCTGGAAACCCAAGAGGCTCCTCCCCAGGGCAGCCCGACTCAGAAGGACTGTCTGAGATCTTTTCCTGGCTTGGCCAGGCTTGGGACCAACCTTTTTCTGGGCTGCAGGTTTCCTGCCTGGAGCTGGCAGTCCTATACAGCTGATCCACTAGGGCACCCCCTGGGGGCTTGGGTGGGTAGCAGGGCCATTGGAAACCAAAAAGTCTCCTCCCCGAGGCAGCCCAACTCAGAAAAACCGTCCAGGAATTAGGAAGATCTATTCACAGCTTGGCTAGGCTTCTTCTAGCTTTTCTGGGCTGCCAGCATTTTCTTCGGGGCTGGTGGTGTTTGGTGCTGCTCTGTGGAAGTGTAGCCCCTCCAAAGGGCAAGCAGGCCTGTGCAGGGACAGCCCCTGTGGTGGTAGGCTTCAGGCAATTGTTGAGGCCAGCCCTCCTGGATGGCAGGCAGCCCCAAGTTTGGCGAGAGAGTAGGGGGTGGCGGGGGTGGGGGGAGGGGATGCACTGGGAAGCACAGCTTTCAGCTAGCTAGCGGGCCTGTAAGCTTGCTGTGGCATGGGGGGTATTCTATAGGGACCCACCCCTTCTTCTCTCCCCTCCCCAGCACGGGCGCAGACCAGGCTCTTCTCCCAGGTTCCCTCTGATGCGGCTTTCCACTTCCCTGCCCCTAGAGTATTGCTCCCTTCCTCTGTGACAGCTTTGTTTTCTAGTTTCCCAGGCAGTCTCTGCCCCGTCAAATGGTTTCTAGACCTCCCAAGCAGTTTCCACTCCACCCCGCCCCCCCAGCCTGTTCTCAGGGTCTAACCTCTGGAGCCGAGGTCTCGGTGCCCAGCCCCCACCCAGGCATCCCCTGGCCCTTTCTCTGGGACCAACCTTTGTAGGCGAGGTCCTGGTGCCCAGCCCCCACCCAGGCGTCCCCTGGCCCTTTCTCGTGGACCAACCTTTGGAGGGAAGGTCTCAGTGCCCAGCCCCCACCCAGGCATCTCAATTTTTGGTGACTGTGCCCATAGTTCAGATGGTCCCTTCGGTTCTTGATCGGCTTTTTCCGTACTCCAACTTACTGCTACACTCTTCTCTGCATCTGGAGATTCCTCAGGTTCGTTTGATCTTTCCCCCGTGTAGGTGACTTTCCAGGGTGCGGGATCCCTTTCTCCTCTGCAGTTCCCTTTCGGGAGTGCCTGTCCCGCTCGGATTCACCTTCTCTCACTCTCCTCTTTTCTCCCGTTCTGCCCAGTAATGTCACGAACTTCTTGCCGTTATTGGAGTTTAGGTTCTTCTGCCAGCGATTGCTTGCTGTTCTGTGCGAGTCATTTATTCTGTAGATGTGCTTTTTTTTGTTGTTTTTGTGGTTGAGGGCGAGCATGTCCCCCTACTCCTCTGCCATCTTGTCCTCTCTGGTCAATTAATTTTTGACAAAGGAAGTAAGAATATAAAATGGGAAAGAGACGATCTCTTCAGAAAGTGGTCCTGGAAAAGTTAGACAGCTGCAGGTAAATCAATGAAGTTAGAACATACCTTCACACCATGTGCAAAAATAAACCCAGAATGGCTTAACGGTTTGAACTTAAGACATGATTCCATAAAACTCCTAGAAGAGAACATAGGCAAAGTATTCTCTGACATAAACCATAATATGTTTTCTTAAGTCAGTCTCCCAAGGCAAAAATAAACAAAGGGGGTGAAAGGAAAACATTAAAAAGAAAAGATAATATATAGAATGGGAGAAAATATTTGCAAATGGCGAATCTGACAAAGGATTAATCTCCAAAATATAAAAACAACTAACTCAAATCAACAACAAAAAATACATACAACCCAATTGAAAAATGAGAAGAAAACATAAACAGACATTTCTCCAAAGAAGACATACAGTTGGTCAGCAGGCACATAAAAGATGCTTAATATCACTAATTATTAGAAGAATGCAAATCAAAACTACAATGAGGTACCATTTCATTCCAGTTGGAATGGTCATTATTAATAAGTCTATAAATAACAAAAGGTGCAGAGAGATTGGAGTAAAGGGAACCCTCCTACACTGTTGGTGGGGAGGTAAGTTGGTGCAACCACTATGGAAAACAGTATGGAGATTCCTCAGAAAACTAAATTTAGAACTACTATATGACCCAGAAACTCCACTCTTGGGTATATATCCAGACAAAAACTTTCTTTCAAAAATATGCATGCACCACTATGTTCATTGCAGCACTCTTTGCAATAGCCAAGACATGAAAACAACCTAAATGTTCATCAATAGATAAGTTAATTAAGATTATGTTGTACACATATACAATGGAATACTACTCAGCTATATGAAAGAATGAAATAATACCATCTTCAGCAACATGGATGGAACTAGAGATTCTCATACTAAGTGAAGTAAGCCAGAAAGAGAAAGACAAATACCATATGATATCACTTATACGTGGAATCTAAAATATGGCACAAATGAACCTATCTATAATACAGAAGCTGACTCACAGACAGAGAGAAAGAACTTGTGGTTGTCAAGAGAAAGGAGGAAGAGTGAGGGATGGACTGAGAGTTTGGAGTCAACAAGTTCCTACTATATAGCACAGGGAATTGTATCCAATCTCCAGGGATAGACCATGATGGAAAATAATATTAATAAGTATATATATATATATATATATATATATATATATATGAGTCACATTGCTGTACAGAAGAAATTGGCTCAACATTTTAAATCAACTATACTTTAATTCTTTTAATTCCAAATAAACTATCAATAAATTAAATCTAGAGCATAATAAAAATAATATATCATGACAAAGCAAATTTTTAAATAGAATAATTCAGGACTTTAATTTGTCAATGGAAATTAGAATTATCTAACAAAGAAATTGAATATAGGTTTAAAAGGCTGAGTGAGTTAGTCCTATAAATTATTCAGCATAAGAATAGAGGTAACTGGTGTTTCAGGGTAGAGAGACTTTGCTATTGCTATAGGGTCTAGTCATATGGGTCTCTCATTATGTGCTCTAAACTCATGATGGTAATCAGAAGATTATTGCATGGATTCAACCCCACTAATCTGTTCTAGCCTCTAAATTTATTTTGAATATATTTTAATTCACTCAATACATACATATTGAGCACTGTATATGAATCACATGGTGTACTTGTTACTCACTTAGAAGAAAAGATTTAAAAAGGTTAATAAAATCTCAGCCATTTACCCCAAGGATCTCACAAAATATGAGAAACAGTTGAATAAAAAATCAGATATTGTGGAGAAAAGGGAACCCTCTTGCACTGCTGTTGGGAATGTAAACTGGTACAGCCACTATGGAGAACAGTTTGGAGATACCTTAGAAATCTATACATAGAACTTCCATATGACCCCGCAATCCCACTCTTGGGCATCTATCCGGACAAAACTACTTAAAAGAAACCCATGCACCTGCATGTTCATTGCAGAACTATTCACAATAGCCAGGACATGGAAACAACCCAAATGTCCATCAACAGAGGATTGGATTCAGAAGATATGGTATATATACACAATGGAACAGTACTCAGCCATAAAAAAGAATGACATAATGCCATTTTCAGCAGCATGGATGGAACTAGAGACTCTCATACTGAGTGAAATGAGTCAGAAAGACAAAGACAAATACCATATGATATCATTTATAACTGGAATCTAATATACAATACAAGTTAACATCTCCACAGAAAAGAAAATCATGGACTTGGAGAAAAGACTTGTGGCTGCCCAGGGGGAGAGGGAGGAAGTGGGAGGGATCAGGAGCATTGGCACAAAGCAGTGACTTCATAGGATTCTCTGCTATACAAATCCACAGGTCCTGAAGGGTCTCCTTGGGAAGTATGGGTCAGCTGTGGCTCCCTATGGTGCAAGGGCACAGGTGGTGGAGGCCCCAGGGAATATTGGTCAGCCTGAGCACTCCTGGAGTTTTCCATTTTGGGGCCAATAACTGGCCCCTTCTATAAGCCTGAAGGCTCCAATGCTAGAATTCCCCAGGTCAAACAACCAGCAGAGAAGGAACACAGCCCTACCCATTAGGATACAGCCTTCCTAAATTTGTACTGAGTTGACAGGAACCTCTAAACATAGCCCTTTGCAAGATTCAGCTTCACCCACCAGTGGGGAGGCCCCAATCACTCCCACCAGGAAGCCCCCAGAAGCCATTGGACCTATCTCACCCACACTGTGACACTCCAGAAGCAAGAGGAACAAAAATCCTGCATCCTCCAGAACAGATACCAGAAAGACAAAAAGTTATATAAAATGAAAAGGCATAGAAATATGTTCCAGACGAAGAAATGAGATAAAACCCCAGAAAAACAATTGAGTGAAGTGCAAAAGGCAATCTTCCTGAAAAATAATTAAGAGTAATGATACTAAAGATGACTAAGATCTCAGAAAAAAAAAGAAAGGAGAAAAAGACCTAGAAGATACAAGAAATGCTTGATAAAAGCTAGAAGAGATAATGAACAAAAAATGAGAGGTGAGGAATACAATAACTGAAATGAAATCACATTAGAAGGAATCAATAGCAGAATAATTGAGGAAAAAAATGAATAAATGAGCTGGAAGACACTTCCACAGAACAGAATAAAAAACAAAGAATAAAAAAAAATTAAAAAGTCTTAGACTGAACTGAGAAAACATTAAACACACCAACATTCGCATTGTAGAGGTCCCAGAAGAAGAATTGAAAGGGACTGAGGAAAAAAAAAATGAAGAGATTATAGCTGAAAACTTTCCTAATACGAGAAAGGAAATACTCACTGAAGTCCAGGAATTGTATTGTTTCATACACAATAAACCCAAGGGAAAACAGTGAGATACATATAAATGAAAATGACAAAAACAAAGAAAAAATATTAAAAGCAACAAGGGGAACATAACAAATAACATATAAGCAAAACCCCATAATATTATCATCTGATTTTTCAGCAGAAACTCTGCAGGTCAGAATGTGTGGCACTATATATTTAAAGTGATGAAATGGAAAAACCTACATCCAAGAATACTCTACCCAGCAAGACTCTCATTCAGACTTGAAGGAGAAATTCAAAGCTTTATACATATGCAAAATTTAAGAGAGTTCAGCACCTCCAAAGCAGCTTTAAAATAATGCTAAAAGAACATTTCTAGGTGAAAAAAGGCTAAAACTAGAAAACAAGAAAATTATGAATGGGAAAGCTCACCAGTAAAGGAAAACATCAAGTAAAGGTAGGGAATCTCCATCATGTAATACAATATCAAAACCAGCTATCATGAGAAGAGGAGAGTAGAAGTGCAGGATATTGGAAATGCATCTGAAATTAAGAAACTGGCAAATTAAAGCAAACATATAGATGACAGACAGATAGATAGATAAATGATAGATGGATAGATGGATAGAGGATAGATGATAGACTGCTCTATAAATATGCCATGGGAAATGTAAACCAAAAAACAATACATACACACACAAAAAGAAAAAGCACTTCAAACACAATGCTAAAGATAGTCTTCAAATCACAGGAAGACAAAAGAAAAAGTAAATAAAATATCTACAAAAAGTATAAAACATTAACAGATAGCAATAAGAACATACATATTGATGATTACTTTGAATGTTAATGAATTATATGTTCTACTGAAAAGATCTGGACTGTCTAAATGGAAACAAAAATAAGACACAGATATATGCTTTCCACAAAAGAACAACATAAAATCTAGGGACAAATTGAAAGTGAGGGGTTGGATAAAGGTATTGCAAGCAATTGGAAATCAAAAGCAATATGCATATCAGACAAAATGGACTTTAAAATAAAGACTATTATAAGATTCAAAGAATGAAAATGCCTCAATATCAAGGAATCAATCAAGAAGGAAATAGTTCCAAAAAACACTGTATAAAACAGAAATATGTGGTGGATAAAAATTGTTACTGAACAACCAACTCACCATTGAAGAAATCAAAAAGGAAATAAAAAATACCAGAGAAAGATGACGATCTAAAACCTATGTGATGCAGCAAAAGATTTAAGAGGAAAGTTTACAGCAATTGAAGTTCATTTCAGGAAATAAGAAAAATCTCAAATAAGCAACCTAAACTTACACCTAAAGCAACTAGAGAAAGTAGGGCAAACAAAATCCAATTAGAAGGAAAGGAAAATATCAGAGGGGAAATAAATGAAAGAGAAACCAAGGAAGCCATAGAAAAGATTGATGAAAATAAAACCTGGTTATTTGAAAAGATCAACAAAAATTGATAAACTCTTATCTAGACTCATCAATAAAAGAGAGAGAGGACTCAAATCAATGAAATTAGGAATGAAACATAAGTTACCACAGACATCACAGAAATACAATTCATCATGAGACTACTGCAATCAACTCCATGTCAGTAAAATGGACAACCAAGAAGAAACGGACAAATTCTTAGAAAGGTACAATCTTCCAAGACTAAACCAGGAAGGAATAGAAAAGATGAAGGGATCAAAAACAAGTGAAATTGAAACTGTTATTAAAAATTCAAAAAAAAATTCAAAGTCCAGCACCAGATGGCTTCACAAGTGAATTCTATCAACATTTAGAGGAGAGTTAACACCTATCCTTCTGAAACTATTACAAAAAATTGCAGAAGAAGGAATACTCCCAAACTCATCTGATATGGCCACCATCACACTAATACCAAAACCAGACAAAGACAACACACACACACACAAAGAAAATTACAAGCCAATATCACTGATAAACATAGATGCCTAAATACTCAACAAAACATTAGCAAACCAAATGCAACAATATATTAAAAAGGATCATACACTGTGATTTTGTGGGATTTTTCTTGGTGATGCAAGAATTTATCAAAATCTGGAAATAAATCAGTTTGATACACAACATTAACGAACTGAAGAATAAAAACCATATGATCCTCCCAGTAGATGCAGAAAAACCTTTTTACAAAATTAAACATCCATTCTTGATTTAAAAATAAAAAACCTCCATAAAGTGAGCATAGAGGGAACCTACCTCAACATAATAAAGGCCATATATAACAAACCCCCAGCTAACATTATTCTCTTTGGTGAAAAGCTGAAAGAATCCCCACAAAAATCAGAAACAAGACAAAGATGTCCACTATCACCACTTATATTCAAGAGAGTTTTGGAAGCCCTAGCCATGACAAAGTAGAAGAAATAAAAGGAATCCAAATTGGAAATAAAGAAGTAAAATTATCACTGTTTTCAGATGACATGATACCATACCTAGAAAATCCTAAAGACACTACCAGAAAACTGTTAGAGCTCATCAATGAATTCGGTAAATTTGTAAGATACAAAATTAATATGCCAAAAAACCACTGCATTTCTATACACTAACAATGAAAAATTAGAAAGAGAAATTAAGGAAACATCCATTTACCATTGCATCAAAGAAAATAAAATACCTAGGAATAAACCTACCTAAAAAGAAAAAAAGCCCTGTACTCTGAAAATTATAAGATTCTGATGAAAGAAACCCAAGATGAAACAAAAAGATGGAAAGATACACGATGTTCTTATATCAGAAGGAAAAATATTGTCAAATGAACTATACTAGCCAAGGTGATCTAGAAATTCAATGTAAACCCTATCAAATTTACCAATAGCATCTTTTCACAGAACTATTTCACAATATTTTAAAGTTTGTTTGGAAGTACAAAGGACCCAGAATAGCCAAAGCAATCCTGAGAAAGAAACTGGACCTGGAGGAATCAGACTCCCTGACTTCAGAATACACTACAAAAATACAGTTATCAAAATAGTATGGTACTGGCACAAAAGAGAAAAATAGACCAGTGGAAAAGGATCGGAAGCGCAAAATTAAACCCATGCACCTATGGTCAATTAATCTATGAAACAGGAGACAAGAATTTACAATGGAGAAGAGAGTTCCTTCAGTAATAAGTCATGGCAAAATTGGACAGCTACATGTAAAAGAACATAATCAGAACATGCTCTAACACTATATACAAAAGTAAACCCAAAGTGGATTAAATACCTAAATATAATACTGGATACTATAAAAATCTTAGAGGAAAACAAGCTCAACACTATGCCATAAACTGCAGCAAAATCTTCTCAGGTCTGCCTCCTAGAGTAATGACAATAAAAACAAAGGTAAACAAATGGGACCTAATTAAACTTATTTTCTTTTTTGCACCACAAAATGAATCCATGAACAAAATTAAAATACAACACACAGAATGGGAGAAGATATTTTCAAATGAAGCCACTGACAATAGATTCATCTCCAAAATATTTAAACACCTCCTGATACAGGCAAGATGGTGGAAGAGTAAGGGGACATGCTCGCCCTCTCCCACAAACACAACAACAACAACAAAAACACATCTACAGGTTAAACAACTCACACAGAACAGCAATTAATCACTGGCAGAAGAAAATAAACTCCAGTAATGGCAAGAATCTCGTGATATAACTGGGTAAAACAAGAAAAAAGAGGAGAGTGAGAGAAGGGGAATTGGGGCTGGATGGGTGCTCCCAAAAGGGAGCTGTGGAGAAAAAAGGGATCCCATTTACTGGAAAGTCACCTACTTGACAGAAAGATCAATGGAATCAGAGGGATCTTCAGATGCAGAGAAGAGTGCAGCAGTAAGTCTGAGTTCCAAAGAGCAGAGTGACAACTGAACAGATCATCTGAACTACTGGCACAGTCACCAAAAACCAAGATGCTTAGGTGGGGGTTGGGCACCGAGACCTCGGCTCCAGAGGTTAGTCCCCGGGAACAGGCTGCAGTGGGCAGGGATGAGACTGGTTGGGGTACCAGGAACTGGTCTGTCCAGTTGTTGGGGAAGAGACTGCCTGGGATACTAGGAAGCTGAGCGTTGTGGGTGCAAGGGAGCAATATGCTAAGGGGAGTGGAAAGCCACATCAGAGGGAACCTGGGAGAAGAGCTGGATCTGTAGGAGAGACAAGGTGCCAGTGTTGGGGAGGGGAGAGGAGGAGGGGTGGGACACCATAGAATACTCCCCACACCACAGTGAGCTCACTTGCCTGCCAGCTATCAGAAAGCTGTGCTTCCCAGTGAATCCCTCCTCCCCATATCCTATGTGTGCATGCATCAGACCTGAGGCTGCCTGCCATCCTGGAGGTCTGGCCTCACCATTTTCAGGAAGCCAACCACTGCAGGGGGTTTCCCTGCCCTGGCCTGCATGCCCTGGGGAAGGGCTACACCCCCACAGAGCAGCACCCAGCACTGCCAGCCCCCAGAAAAAGGCCAGCAGCCCAGAAAAGCTAGTACAAGCTCAGCCTGGCTGTGCCTCCATTGTGGTGTGATCTTGCCAATCCCTGCTGCCCTGGGGAAGAGCCCCTTGGGTTCTCAGTGGCCTAGCTGGCTTCTCCCACCCTTGGGGGGTGCTGCATTCCCGTGGAACAGCTGACCAGCACTGCCAGCCCCCTAGAATAACCCCACAGCCCAGTAACACCAGAGCAAGCTCTGCCCAGCTGCATGAAATCTGCTTCCATTGCAGTGCAGACCTCCTAGTCCTGTCTGCCCTCAGGAAGTCCTCCTTTGCTTCAAAGAGACCCTGTCAGCCCCGCCCACCCCCAAGAAAACCCATGCTGCCTTAAAGAAGACCAGCCAACAACACCAGCCCCCAGGAAACATTCCAAAGCAGTGCCAAGGCAAACCCTGCCTGGCCACGGGGAGTACAACTCCACCAAGAAAAAGAAAACAACAAGCAAGATGAAGGAGCAATTAAACCAAAAGGAGATCTCACCTAAAGCAGTCAACAATGAAACATACTTCTGCAGTCTGACAGACTTGGAGTTCAAAAGAGAAATAGTGAAAATACTGAAGGAATTAAGAGAAGATAGGAACAGTAATGCAGATGCCCTCATAAAGGAACTAGAAAATATAAGGAGGATCCAAGAAAAACTACAACATTCATTTGCAGAGATACAAACTGAGCTAAGTGCAGTAAAAACCAGAATGAATAATGCAGAAGAAGGAATTAGTGATGTGGAAGATAGAATAATGGAAATCACCCAAACAGGACAGCAGACAGAAAACCAAATGAAAAAAACATGAAAGCAATATAAGGGACCTATGGGATAATATAAAGTGGGCCAATCTATGCATAATAGGAATTCCAGAAGGAACAGAAAAAGATAAGGGGATTTGGAAACTTCCCAAATAAAAAGGATACTGACTTCAAAATGCAGGAATCACAGAGGGCCCCAAACAAGTTGAACCCAAAGAGACCCACACCAAGACACATTATAATAAAAATGACAAAAGTTAATGATAAAGAGAGGATCCTAAAGGCATCAAGAGAAAAGTAAATGTTACCTATAAGGGAACTCCCATGAGGTTATCAGCTCATTTCTCTACAGAAACATTACAGGCCAGGAGGGAATGGCAAGAGATAGTTAAAGTGCTAAAAGGAAAAAAAAATATGCAACATAGTATACTCTATCCAGCAGGAATATCATTTAAAATAGAAGGGGAGGGAGTTCCCGTCGTGGCACAGTGGTTAATGAATCCGACTAGGAAACATGAGGTTGTGGGTTCAGTCCCTGCCCTTGTTCAGTGGGTTAATGATCTGGCATTGCCATGAGCTGTGGTGTAGGTTGCAGAAGCGTCTCAGATCCTGCATTGCTGTGGCTCTGGCATAGGATGGTGGCTACAGCTGCAATTCAACCCCTAGCCTGGGAACCTCCATATGATGCGAGAGAGGCCCTAGAAAACGCAAAAAGACAAATAAATATAAATAAATAAATAAATAAATAAATAAATAAATAAATAAAATAGAAGAGGAAATAATTTTTTTGTCCAACAAACAAAAGCTAAAAGAATACAGCAATACAAAACCCAGGCTAAAAGAAATATTGAAAGGGCTTCTCAAAACCAAAAAGAAAGGATTGAGGAAGGCACAATCAGGGAGAAGACACTCAGATAAGCCAGCATACAGATTTAATCATGAACATGTCTCAAACAAAATAAAATTAAAAAGAAAAAAATAAGAGTCGTCAAAATCATAAAATGTGGGCAAGGGATATGAGGAAATAAATTCTCTATTTTTAATTTTTTTTCTTTTATTTCTTTCTCTTTTTTTTGGTGTTTCTCTTCTTAATTTTAGTATAGTAATGAAGTGTTTGAACCTACAGGACCATCAGGCTAAAACACACAATTATAGGAAGGGGTTAGCATACTTAAAAAACAGGGCAACCACAAATCAAAACCAAACATAGTATTTGCAAAAAATGAAAAAAAAAACACTCAAGCAGAAAATAATTGGAGACCATCCAACCAAAAAAAACAAAGGAAGAATGGAGAATCATAGAATCAACTGGAACACGAGGTTCAAAATGGCAATAAAAAATCATCTATCAATTATCACTTTAAATGTCAATGGACTGAATGCCCCAATCAAAAGACACAGAGTGGCTGAGTGGATAAAAACCAAAAACCTTCAATCTGCTTCCTACAAGAAACCCACCTTAGGACAAAGGACACACATAGATTGAAAGTGAAGGGGTGGGAAAAAATATTTCACACCAATAGACGTGACAGGAAAGCAGGAGTTGCAATACTCATATCAGACACAAGAGACTTTAACACAAAAGACATAAAGAAAGACAAAGAAGGACACTATTTAATCATTAAGGGATCCATCCTAGAAGAGGATATTACTCTCGTCAACATATATGCCCCAAATATAGGAGCACCCAGATACATACAACAAATATGAACAGATATAAAGGGAGAAATTGATGGAAAAACAATCATAGTAGGATACTTTAATACCCCCCTCACATCAATGGACAGATCCACTAGACAGAAAACCAATAAAGCAACAGAGATCCTAAAGGAAACAATAGAAAAGTTAGACTTCATTGATATCTTCAGGACACTACATCCAAAAAAATCAGAATTCACATTCTGCTAAAATGCACATGGAACATTCTCAAGAATCGACCACATAATGGGACAAAAAGCTAACCTCAACAAATTTAGGAACATAGAAATTATTTCAAGTATCTTCTCTGACCACAGTGGCACGAAATTAGAAATCAACCACAGGAAAAAAAAAATGAGAACAAATCTACTACATGGAGACTAAACAACATGCTACTAAAAAACCAATGGGTCAATGAGGAAATCAAGAAGGAAATTAAAAAATACCTAGAGACAAATGATACTGAAGACACAACCTCGCAAAATCTATGGGATACTGCAAAAGCAGTACTCAGAGGGAAATTCACAGTGATGCAGGCCTTTCTCAAAAAAGAAGAAAGATCCCAAATTGACAACTTAACCCTCCACTTAAACAAATCAGAAAAAAAGAGGAAGAAAAAGACCTAAAGTCAGCAGAAGGAAGGAAATTATAAAGATCAAAGAAGAAATCAATAAAATAGAGACTCAAAATCAATAGAGAAAATTAATAAAACCAAGAGCTGGTTCTTTGAAAAGGTGAACAGAATTGACAAACCCCTGGCCAGACTCACTAAGAAGAGGAGAGAAAGAACCCAAATAACCAAAATTAGAAATGAAAAAGGAGAAATCAAAACGGATACTGCAAAAATACAAAAAACCATAAGAGAATACTATGAACAACTATACGGCAACAAGTTTGACAATCTGGAAGAAATGGACAAGTTTCTAGAATCTTACAGCCTGCCAAAACTGAATCAAGAAGAAACAGACCAACTGAACAGACCAATCACTAGAAATGAAATTGAAGAGGTCATAAAAACACTCCCTACAAATAAAAGTCCAGGACCAGATGGCTTCACAGGCAAATTCTACCAAACATAAAGAGAATCTGGTGCCCATCCTCCTTAAACTCTTTCAAAAGGTTGAAGAAAAAGGAACACTCCCAAAGACATTCTATGATGCCACCATCACCCACATTCCAAAACCAGACAAAGATAACACCAAAAAAGAAAACTATTGGCCAATATCTTTGATGAATATAGACGCAAAAACTCTCAACAAAATCATAGCCAACCGAATCCAACAATATATCAATAAGATCATACACCATGACCAGGTAGGGTTCATCCCAGGTTCACAAGGATGGTTCAACATACGCAAATCAATCAGCATCATACACCACATTAACAAAAAAAACATCAAAAATCATATGATCATCTCAATAGATGCAGGAAAAGCATTTGACAACGTCCAACATCCATTCATGATCAAGACCCTCGCCAAAGTGGGTATAGAGGGAACATTCCTGAACATAATCAAAGCCATTTATGATAAACCCACAGCAAATATAATCCTCAATGGGGAAAAACTGAAAGCCTTCTCACTCAAATCTAGA
Organism: Phacochoerus africanus; assembly: GCF_016906955.1. Classification (NCBI taxonomy): domain Eukaryota; kingdom Metazoa; phylum Chordata; class Mammalia; order Artiodactyla; family Suidae; genus Phacochoerus; species Phacochoerus africanus. The sequence continues at coordinate 57,139,334 of NC_062560.1, forward strand.
ACAAGACAGGGATGCCCACTCTCACCACTGCTCTTCCACATCGTTTTGGAAGTCCTAGCCACAGCAATTAGACAAACAAGAGAAATAAAAGGCATCCATATAGGAAGAGAAGAGATCAAACTGTCACTGTAGGCAGACGACATGATACTATACATAGAAAACCCTAAGGACTCAAGCCCAAAACTCCTTGAACTGATTAATAAATTCAGCAAAGTAGCACGATATAAGATGAACATTCAGAAGTCAACTGCATCTCTGTATACCAGCAATGAGATATTAGAAAAAGAATACAGAAATACAATACCTTTTAAAATTGCACCTCACAAAATCAAATACCTCAGAATACACCGGACCAAGGAGGTAAAGGACTTATATGCCGAGAACTATAGAACTTTAATCAAAGAAATCAAAGAAGATGTAAAGAAATGGAAAGATATTCCATGTTCCTGGATTGGAAAACCAATATTGTAAAAATGGCCATACTACCCAAAGCAATCTACAGATTCAATGCAATCCCTATCAAATTACCCAGGGCATTTTTCACGGAAGTAGAACAAACAATCCAAACATTTATATGGAGCAACAAAAGACCCAGAATTGCCAAAGCAATCCTGAGAAACAAAAACCAAGCAGGGGGCATAACTCCCCCAGACTTCAAGAAATACTACAAAGCCACAGTCATCAAAACAGTGTGGTACTGGTATCAAAACAGACAGACAGACCAATGGAACTTAATAGAGCCCAGAAATAAACCCTGACACCTAGGGTCAATTACTCTTTGACAAAGGAGGCAAGAACATAAAATGGGGAAAAGAACGTCTATTCAGCAAGCCTTGCTGGGAAACCTGGACAGCTGCATGCAAAGCAATGAAACTAGAACACACCCTCACACCAGGCACAAAAATACACTCCAAATGGCTGAAAGACTTAAGTGTAACACAAGACACCATCAAACTCCTGGGAGGCAAAACATTCTCTGACATCAACCTCATAAATGTTTTCTCAGGTTAGTCTCCCAAAGCCACAGAAATAAGAGCAAAAATAAACCAATGGGACCTAATCAAACTGAAAAGCTTTTGATCGGCAAAGGAAACCCAAAAGAAAACAAAAAGACAACTTACAGAATGGGAGAAAATAGTTTCAAATGATGCAACCGACAATAGCTTAATCTCTAGGATCTACAAGAAAATAATACAACTCCACAGCAAAAAAGGCAACAACCCAATGGAAAAATGGGCAAAATACCTGAATAGACTGTTCTCCAAGGAAGATAGCCAGCAAACACATGGAAAAATGCTCAACATCGCTGATCATAAGAGAAATGCAAATCAAAACTACCATGAGATACCACCTCACACCAGTCAGAATGGCCATCATTAAGAAGTCCACAAATAATAAGTGCTGGAGGGGCTGTGGAGAAAAGGGAACCCTCCTGCACGGTTGGTGGGAATGTAAACTGGTAGAGCCACTATGGAGAACAGTTTGGAGATACCTTAGAAACCTGTACATAGAACTTCCATATGACCCCGCAATCCCACTCTTGGGCATATATCTGGACAAAACTCTACTTAAAAGGGACACATGCACCTTCATGTTCGTTGCAGCACTATTCACAATAGCCAGGACATGGAAACTACCTAAATGTCCATCGACAGGTGATTGGATTCGGAAGAGGTGGTATATATACACAATGGAATACTACTCAGCCATAACAAAGAATGACATAATGCCATTTACAGCAACATGGATGGAACTAGAGATTCTCATACTGAGTGAAATGAGTCAGGAAGAGAAAGACAAATACCATATGATATCACTTATAACTGGAATCTAATATACAGCACAAATGAACCTTTCCACATAAAAGAATATCATGGACTTGGAGAACATATTTGTGGCTGCCTTGAGGGAGAGGGAGTGATTTGGAGTGGTCAGGAACTTGGGGTTATTGGATACAACTTGGATTGGATTTACAAGGTGATCCTGCTGCGTAGCATTGAGAAGTATGTCTAGTTACTTATATTGTAACAGCACAAAAGGTGGAAGAAAATGTATAAATGTAAGTGTATCTTGGCCCCCATTCTGTACAGTGGAAAAATAAGTAAATTAATTAATAAACAAAATAAAAAAATTATCACTTCCTGCAGCTCAATATGTAAAAACAAATGACCCAATCAAAAATGTGTAGATTATCTAAACAGACAATTCTCCAAATATGAGATATAGATGGCCAAAAAACACATGAAAATATGTTCAACCTCACTAATTATTACAGTAATGCAAATCAAATCTACTATGAGGTACCATCTTACATCAGCCATAATGGCCACCATCATACAGTCAACAAACAATAAATGCTGGAGATGGTGTGGGGAAAAGGGAACCCTTTTATACTGCTGGTGGGAATGTAAATTGGTGCAATCACTATGGAAAACAGAATGGAGCTTTCTCAAAAAACTAAAAATAGAATTACCACATGATCTGGTAATCACACTCCCGGACATCTATCTACAAAATCCATAATTCAAAAAGATTCATGCAATGCAAATGTTAATTGCAGGTATATTTATAATAGCCAAGACATAGAAGCAACTTAAATATCCATCAACAGAGGAGTGAATAAAGAAGGTGTGGCACATATATACACAATGGAATATTACTCAGCCACAAAAGGAATGAAATATTGGCATTTGAAGCAACAAGGATGGACCTAGAAATTACCATGCTTAGTGAAGTTAGACGTTGAGCAGTGGGATATAAACATCATACGCTCTCACATATTTGTGGAATCTAGTAAAAGGATACAATGATCTTATATGTAGAACAGAAATGGACTTACAGACTTTGTAAAACTTGTTGCTTTTAAAGGAATCATGTTGGGGATATGAATGGACTTGGGGTTGGATCAAAATGTTCTAAAATTATGTTGTGATGCTGTTTGTACACCTATAAATATAAGAAATTTCATTGAATTAAAAAAGTAATGCCATTGGCAATTTTATAGAGATTGAATTGAGTCTGTAGATTGCCTTGGTTGTATAAACTATTTTGACAATATTGATTCTTCCAATCCAAAAATATGATATAGCTTTCCATCTGTTTGTGTCAATTTTGACTTCTTTTGTCAGTGTCTTATACTTTTCAGAGTACAGGTTTTATCTCCTTAGGAAAGTTTATCCTCAGGTGTTTTTTTTTTAAATTATTGGGGTATAGGTGACAAAATGAGTTAGTTTCAAGTGTATCACAAAGTCATTCAGTTGTACATACACATACATCCATTCCATTGCAGATTCTTTTTCCATATAAGTTGCCATAGAATTGAGATTTCCCTGTTATATACAGTAGTTCCTTGTTACTTACCTGTTAACATAAAGTTGCATGTATACATTAATTGCAAACACCTAAATTATCCCTCCCTTGCAACATTTCCCATTTGGTAACCACAAGTTTGGTTTTGAAATCATAGAGTTAATTTGAGTTTTGTGAATAAGTTTTTGTATCATTTTTATTGAATTCCACATATTAGTGATCTCATATGATATTTGTCTTTCTCTGTCTGACTGAGTCCAGCTTAGTATGATAATCTCTACATACAACCATGCTGTTGCAAGTGGCATTACTTCATCATTTTTGTGGCCGAGTAATATTCCATTGTATATATGTACCACAGCTTTATTCATTCCACTTGCAATGGACATTTAGTTTGTTTCCATGTATTGGCTATTACAAATGTACTTCAATGAACTTTGGGGTGCATGTACCTTTTCAAATTATGCTTTTTCGACATATGTGCCCAGGAGTGGGATTGCTGGATCAAATGGTATTTCTATATTTAGTTTTAGAAGTAACCTTGATACTATTCTCCAACGTGTTTGCTTCCATTAACATTCCCATCAGTAGTTTAGGAGGGTTACATTTTTCTCCACAACTTCTCCAGCATTTATTTTTTATAGATTTTTGATGATTGCCATTTTGACTAATGAGTAGTTTTTTGCACTTCTGTGATAATTAATGATATTAAGCATTTTGCATTCTGTCTTCTTTAGAAAATATCTATTTGAATCTGATCATTTCTGATAGATTTTTATATAAATCTGTATGAGATGTTTGTACATTTTGGAGATTAATCCCCTGTCAATCTCTTGCAGAGATTTTCTCCCAATTTGTGTGTTGTCTTTTCATTTTGTTTATGGTTTCCTTTGCTGTGTAAATCTTTTAAGTTACTTAGGTCCCATTTGTTTATTTTTGTTTTTAGTTTCATTACTCCAAGAGCTGGATTTGAAAATATATTGCTAAAGTTTTGTCAGAGAGTATTCAGCCTATGTTTCACTCTAAAATTTTATATTATCCGGTCTTATATTTAGGTCTTTAATCCATATTGAGTTTATTTGTGTGTATGCTATTAGAGAGTGCTTTAATTCCATTCTTTTACATGCAGCAGTCCAGTTTTCCCGGCACAATTCATTGAAGAGATTGTCTTTTTTTCATTGTATATTCTTGTCTTTTTTGTCATAGATTAGTTGATCATTGGTGTGTGGGTTTATTTTTAGGCTGTCTATCCTGTTCCACTGATCTATATTTCTGTCTTTGTGCTAGCACCATACAATTTTAATGACTGTAGTTTTGTAGTTTAATCTGAAGTCAGGGAACCTGATTCTTCCAGCTCATGTTTTCTTTCTCAGGATTGCTTTTTCTATTCAGAGTCTTTTGGATTTCCATAAAAATTTAAAATTTTTTTCTAGTTCTGAGAAAAATGCCCTTGGTATTTTAATATGCATTATGCTGATTCTGTAGATTGTGTTGTGGGATATAGTCATTTCACAATATTGATTCTTCTTTTTTTTTTTTTGTCTTTTTGCCATTTCTTGGGCTGCTCCCATGGCATATGGAGGTTCCCAGGCTAGGGGTGGAATCGGAGCTGTAGCTGCCAGCCTATGCCAGAGCCACAGCAACGCAGGATCCAAGCTGCATCTGCAACCTACACCACAGCTCACAGCAATGCTGGATCGTTAACCCACTGAGCAAGGGCAGGGATTGAACCCACAACCTCATTGTTCCTAGTCAGATTTGTTAACCACTGCACCACGACAGGAACTTCACACAATATTGATTCTTATGATCAAAGTTCATGGTATATCTTTCCAACTCTTTGTGTCATCTTCAATTTCCTTCATCAGTTTCTTATAGATTTCAGAATATAAGCATTTTTGCCTCTTTAGGTAGGTTTATTCCTAGGTATTTTATTCTCTTTGATGCCATCATAAATGATATTGTTTTTAATTTGTATTTCTCATCTTTTATTGTTAGTGTATAGGAATGCAAGATGTTTCTGTGTATTAAATTTTTATCCTGCAACTTTAACCAATTCATTGATTAACTCCAGTTGTTTTCTGGTAGCATCTTTAGGATTTTCTATTTATAGTATCATATCTTCTGTGAAAAGTTACAGTTTTCTTTTTTGCAATTTGAAATCCTTTTATTTATTTTCTCTCTCCAATTTTCATGAATAGGATTTACAAAACTCTTTTGAATGAAAGTGTTGTGTGTTTGGTGATCCTTGTTTTATTCCTGATCTTACAGAAAGGTTTTCAGTTTTTCACCATTGAGAATTGTTAGCTGTGCATTTAACATATATGGCCTTTATTATTTTGAGGTAGATTTAATGTCGACTTTCTGAAAAGATTTATCATAAATTTTGCATTTTGTCAAAACATTTTCTACATCTATTGAGATGATTATATTTTTTATATATCACACTGATTGATTTGCAGATTTTGATAAATCCTTGCATCACTAGGATAAATCCCACATGATCATGGTGCATGATCCTTTAATGTATTGCTGGATTTGGTTGGCTGGCAATATTTTGAAGATTTTTGTACCTATGTTTATCAGTGATATTGACCTGTAATTTCCTTTTTTTTCTGTTGTTGTCTGATTTTAGTACAGTGTGATGGTGGCCATGTAATGTTAGTTTGTTTATTTGAAATTTTTCTTGTTTCCTGAGGTAGGATTTTCTTTATATATATATATATTTTTTTCTACTATACAGCATTGTGACCCAGTTACACATACATATATACATTCTTTTTTCTCACATTACTTGTTCCATCATAAGTGACTAGACAGAGTTCCCGGTGCTACACAGCAGGATCCCATTGATAATCCATCCTGAAGGCAACATTCTGCATCTATTTACCCCAAGCTTCCAGTCCCTCCAATTCTTGATATAAACTTCCCTCTTAGAACTTCGTTTGCTGCATCCCATATGTTTTGCATGGGTGGACTTTCTTGTCATTTGCTTATAGGTATTTTTAAATTTCCTCTTTGATTTCTTTAGTGATCCATTTGTTGTTTAGTAGCATGTTGTTTAGTCTTCACTTGTTTGTGTTTTTTTGCAGTTTTTTAATTAACTGTTTTGTAGTCATTTCTATTTGTCTTTTTTGTTCCCTTATTTTCTTGATCAATTCTCTTGTGGTTTGATGGCTATCTTTAGTGTTGTTTTGGATTGCTTATTCTTATTTTTTTCTTTATCTATTGTAGAATTTTTGGTTTGCAGTTACCATGAAGTTTTGATAATGGAGTCTATGTATATACAATATTGTTTTATGTTTCTGGTTTCTTAACTGCAAATGCACCTCCAGTATCCTGCATCTGTACACCCTTCTCAAGATTTCTGTTTTTTTATCATATTTATGTGTGGATGACTTCTTACCTTTACTATATGTGTACATTTCCCAATGAGCCTTGTCATTTGTAACATTTTATTTCTAGTGGTGGTCTTTTTTTTCCACCTAAAGAAGTTCCTTTAGTATTTGTTTTAAAGCTGGTTTAATGGTGCTAAATTCTCTTAGCTCTTTCTTGTCTGAAAAGCTTTTGATTTCTTCTTCAAACCTGAATGAGAAGATTGCAGGGTAGAGCAATCTTGGCTGGTGGTTTCTTCCTTTCATGAAATTAAATATATCATGCCACTTCATCTGGCTTGAAGAGTTTCTGATGAAAACTCAGCCAATAACCTTATTTAGTTTCCTTTGTAAGTTATTTGTTTCTTTACCCTAGCCACTTTCAGTATTTTCTCTTCGCCTTTAATTTTAGTGAGTTTTACTAATATGTGACTTGTGTTCCTCCTTGAGTTTATTTTGTACAATATTCATTGTGATTCCTGGATTTGAGTGAGTGATTCCATTCACATATAAGAAAGATAGGGTGAAATATAAAGTGTGCAAATCTATGCATAATAGGAATCACAGGAAAGAAGAGAAAAGGGGATTGAAAATATATTTGAATAAATTATATCTGAAAAAGTTATAAATCTATAGAAGGAAACAAATATCTAGGTACAGGATTCACAAAGGGTCCTAAACAAGATGAACCCAAAGAGACCTACATTAAGACATATTATAATAAAATGGCAAATGTTTAAGATAAGGAGAAGATTCTAAATGCAGCAAGAGTAAAACAAAGAGTAAATTATAAGGAAATACCCATAAGGACATCACTGACCTCTCTACAGAAATGAGTGGCAGCCCAGAAGTGAGTGGCAAGATAAATTCAAAGTTATAACAAGGAAAAAAAATGCAAGGTAGAACACTCTACACAGAAAGAATATCATTTATTTATTTATTAATGTTGCACTTCATGAATTTTATTTTTTATTTTTAAGACAATCATTTACAGTAGAAGGAAAAATAAAGATTTATTAGCTAAGTAAAAACTAAAATAATACAGCATTATTAAATTTATCCTAAAAGTACATTTTAAAGGTTTCCCCTAAATAGGAAATACAAAAGAAATCATAGGGTGGAGGAAACCACAATTGAAAAGTAATCACTTAAATAAGCCAGTATACATATTAAAACAAACAAACAACCCCCAAAATCCTATTTTTGAATGTGATAATAAACACAAGTAAGAGCAAAAGAATAAGCATGAAGATGTAAAAAAGGACATCAAAATAAAAAAATCTGGGAAAGGAGAGTAAGAAAATCTAGACTAAGCAATTTTGTGTTTATTTTTGTGCATGGTGTGAAGGTGTGTTCTAGTTTCATTGATTTGCATGCAGCTGTCCAGGTTTCCCAGCAATGCTTGCTGAATAGACTGTCTTTTCCCCATTTTATGTTCTTGCTTCCTTTGTCGAAGATTAATTGACCATAGGATCTGGGTATATTTCTGGGTTCTATTCCATTGGTCTGTATGTCTGTTTTGGTACCAGCACCACATCTATCTTGATGACTGTGGCTGTGTAATATTACCTGAAGTCAGGGAGAGTGATGCCTCCTGCTTGGTTTTTGTTTCTCAGTATTGCATTGGCAATTCTGGGGCTTTTGTTATTCCATATAAATTTTTGGATTGTTTGTTATGTGAAAAATGTCAGGGGAATTGATAGGGATTACATTGAATCTGTAGATTGCTTTGGGTAGTATGGCCATTTTTACAATATTGATTTTTCCAATCCAGGAACATGGAATATCTTTCCATTTCTTTACATCTTCTTTAATTTCCTTGATGAATGTTTTATAGTTCTTGGCATATAAGTCCTTTAACTCCTTGTTCAGGTGTATTACCAGGTATTTGATTTTTTGGGGTGCAATTTTAAAAGCTATTGTATTTTTGTAATCCTTTTCTAATATTTCATTGTTAGTATACAGAAATGTGACTGATTTCGGAATGTTAAGCTTATATCCTACTACTTCGCTGAATTTGTTGCTCAGTTCAGGTAGTTTTTGGTTTGAGTCCTTGGGGTTTTCAATATTTAGTATCACGTCATCTGCATACAGTGACAGTTTTACTTCTTCTTTTCCTATTTGGATGCCTTTTATTTCTTTTTTTTTTCTGTCTGATTGCTGTGACTAAGACTTCCACTACTATGTTGAATAACAGTGGTGAGAGTAAAATCAAAATGGCTTAAGACTTAAATATAAGACAAGACACCATCTAACTCTTGGAAGAGAATGTCAGCAAAATATTCTCTGACATCAACCTTACAAATGTTTTCTCAGGTCAGTCTCCCAAAGCAACAGAAATCAAAGCAAAAATAAACCAATGCAACATAATCAAACTGACATGCTTTGCACAGCAATGGAAACCAAAAAGAAAACAAAAAGAAAACTTACAGATTGGGAGAAAAATAGTGTCATGTGATGCAACTGACAAGGGCTTAATCTCTAAAATATGCAAGCAACTTATACAACTCAACAGCAAAAAAGCCAACAACCCAATGGAAAAATGGGCCAAAGAACTGAATAGATATTTCTCCAAAGAAGGTATACAGATGGCCAACAAACACATGAAAAAATGCTCAAAATCACTGATTATTAGAGAAATGCAAATCAAAGCTACCATGACATAACACCTCACATGAGTCTGAATGGACTTCATTAATCAGTCCATAAATAATAAATGCTGGAGAGGGTGTGGAGAAAAGGGAACCCTCCTGCACTGTTGGTGGGAATGTAAACTGGTACAACCACTATGGGAAACAGTATGGAAATACCTTAGAAAACTATACATAGATTTACCATATGAACTAGCCATCCCACTCTTGGGCATATATCCAGACAAAACTTTCCTTGAAAAAGACACAGACACCTGTATGTTCATGCAGCACTATTCACAATAGCCAAGACATGGAAACATCCTAATTGTCCATTTACAGATGATTGGATTATGAAGAAGTGGTATATATACCAAGTGGAATACTACTCAGCCATAAAACAACAAAATAATCCCATATGCAGCAACCTGGATGGAACTAGAGACTCTCATACTGAGTGAAGTCAGAAAGAGAAAGACAAATACCATATGATAGCACTTATATCTGGAATCTAATATTTGGCACAAATTAACCTTTCCACAGGGAAAAAAAATCATGAACTTGGAGAATAGAATTGTGGTTGCCAAGAGGGAATGGGAGGGAGTGGAATGGATTGGGAACTGTGGCTTAACAGATGCAAATGATTGCTTTGGAATGGATAAGCTATGAAATCCTGCTTTATAGCACTGGGTACTATGTCTAGTCACTTTTTATGGAGCATGATAATGTGAGAATATATATATATATATATATATATATATATATATATATATATATATATACTTATATGTGTAATTGGGTTACCATGCTGTCCAGTAGAAAATTGAAAGAACACTGTAACAAAAAATAGAAATCAAAGTAAAAGAAAGAAAATCTATACTATTCTATACTATTTTTTATAATGTGTTTGAACCAATATGACTATCAATCTAAAGCAAGCAGATATAGAAGTGGGTGCACGTATATGAAAAACAGGACCACCACAAATGAAAAGCAAGTACTAGATTAATAAGAAACCAAGAAGGAGAGGGCGTAAGAAAAAAATAAAAGGAAATCATCAAGTTCAAACAGCCCAGGAGTCACAAACAGTCCAGTGAGTGGGCAGAGAGCCACAAATGGTTCAGTGGGCAGGCAAACTGAATGTGGAAATTGCACCAATGGCCAAGAGTTGCAAATATTCCAGCGGAGAGATGTGAATTTACCAGTGGGCCAGCCAAGTAATCATGGTAAGAGTGAAAATACCCCAGGAGTCTTAAATGACCCAGTAGGTGGTTAGAGAGCCATGAACAGCCTGTTGGGCATGTGGAGTGCTTGCAGAAACATTTAAATGTCCCAGGAACCTCAAATGGTCCAGACGGGTGGAGTGATCCCTACCAGTAGCTGGTTAGAGGAATGTAGATGCAGCTATGTTGCCTGGCTGGTCAAAAGCACTGTGAGTGGTCTGCTGTCTCATATTCTTCTCTGCAACAACTACAGGGAGCACTCTGCCTTTTGCCCAGTAGGGGGAGTGACTGCAGAAATTGCACAGGTTCTATAGCTACAGAGAGAGCCTTTTAGCAAAAATTAGGCATCAGCTACAGATAACATTCCTCAGATGGCCAAAGAAAGCAAATGAGGGCAGAAAGGTGCCTGTCCCAGGAGCTACAAAGAGCAGTTATGAGAGCCCTCCAGCTAAGGAAGGGACTCCAGCAAAAGCTTCTGTTAGTGACAGCTACAAGAAATGCTCCAGAGAGCTACCTGGTAGCAGGAGGGGCACAGGAGCTACTTTCTACCTCCCCTGCTATGAAAGCAATCCACTGCACTGTGAACCACTGTGAACCAGTGTGTGAACCACTGCCACCATTTAATGGACTCCATTCTTAGTAGCCACCTGGTTCTAGGAGAGGTAGTATGATAGTGCTGCTCCCATCACATGCTCTGGGTATATGTGAGCTGCCACCACCCCTGGGAAATACAAGACTGGACACCAGCTACTGCATCTTCATACCTGCTGTCAAGGGGAAAATAAATATAAAAAGTTACATATTATGACATGGCAGAAAAATAGCATTCAGACAAAGAAACAAGAAAAATCACACAAAAACAACTAAACAAAGAGGAGATAGGCAATCTACCTGAAAAATAATTCAGTGATGATAGTAAAGATGACCCCAGATCTTGGGAAAAGAATGGAGGTACAGTTAGAGAAATTACAAGAAATGTTTAGCAAAGAGATAAAAGATTTAAAAAACAAGGAAACTAAGATGAATAGCGCAATATCTGAAATGAAAAATACACCAAAAGAAATCAATAGCAGGATAATGGAGGCAAATGAATGAATGACTGAGGTGGAAGATAGAGTGGTGGAAATAATTACTACAGAAAACAAGAAAAAAGAGTGAAAATAAATGAGGCAATTCTAAGAGACTTCTAGGACAATATTAAACATACCAACATTTGCATCACAGGGTTTCCAGAAGGAGATGAGAGAGAAAAAAAGACAGAGGAAATATTTGAAGAGATTAAAGTTGAAAACTTCCCTAATATGGAATAGGGAACACTCACTCCAGTTGATGAAGGACATAGAATCCCACACAGAAAAACCCAAATAAAAATGCAGTGAGACATATACTAAGGAAACTGACAAAAATTAAATACAAAGAAAACATATTAAAAGCCACAAGTCAACAGATATCATACAAAGGAACCCCAGTTGATTTTTCAGCATAAACTCTGCAAGCAAGGAAGGAATGGTAAGATATACTTAAGGTGATGAAGGGGAGGTACCTACTGCCAAGAATACTCAGCCCAGCAATGATCTCATTCAGATTTGATGGAGAAATAAAAAACTTTTCATACAAGTAAAAGCTAAGAGAATTCAGGACCTGCAAACCAACTCTTCAGCAACTACTAAAGGAATTTTGTAGACAGAAAAGAAAAAAGCCACATTTAGAAACAAGAAAATCACAAATGAGAAAGCTCATTGGTAAATAGAAAGGTAGGAAATAACCCATTGATAAATACAATATCAAAGCTAACAAGCATGAGAAGAGAAAACAGATTCAGAACATTGAAAATGCATTTGAAATTGAGACCAACAATCAAAATCAATTCTGTGCACATATAGATGGTTATTAAATATTCTAATGGGGACCACAAATTAAAAAGCTATGATGGATTGGATACACACATAAAAAAGAAAAAGCAATCCAAACACAACACTAAAGATGGTAAGAAAATCACAGGAGAAGACAAAGAAGAAAGAAAGAAAAATAAGACCTAAAGTAACAATCAAAAACAATTAAGAAAATGGCAATAAGTACATACTTATCCATAATTACATTGAATTTAAATGCATTAATTGCTCCAATTAAAAGACAGACTGGCTGAATGTATGCAAACACACACACACACACACACACACACACACACACACACACACACACACACACACACACAGATCCTGTGTTGCCGTAGCTGTGGCATATGCTGGCAGCTACAGCTCCGATTAGACCCCTAGCCTGGGAACATCCATATGCCATGGGTGTGGCCCTAAAAAGACAAAAGACAGAAAAAATAGAAAAAAATCAATAAACCCAAGAGCTGACTCTTTAAAATGGTAAACAAATTTGACAAAACTCTGCCCAGGCTTACAAAGAAAAAAAAAAGAGATAGAAAAAAATAAATTAAAAATTTAAAAAGGAGACATCTCAGCTGATATAGAAATACAAAACATTTAGAGAAAACTATGAACAATTATATGTCAACAAATTTGACAACCTATGAGAAATGGACAACTTTCTAGAAATATACAACCTACCAAAACTGAATGAAGAAGAAATAGATAATTTTAATGGGCTAATCACTAGAAATTAAATTGAATATGTAATTAAAAAAAACTTCTTTACAAACCAATATCCAGGGCCAGATAGTGTCTTAGGTGAATTCTACCAATTATACAATGAAAAACATACCCATCCTTCTTAAACTCTTCCGAAAGACTAAAGAAGGAACACTCCCAAAGAAGCCACCATCTCCCTAATAGAAAAAATAAAGATACTATCAAAAAAGAAAATTATAGGCCAATATTTTTGATGCATAGAAATGCAAAAATTCTCAATAAAGTTTTAGCAAACCAAATCCAACAACACATAAAAGGATCTTACAACATGACCAAGTGGGTTTCACTCCAAGTTCACAAGGATGTCTCAATATACACAAATCAATCAATATGATCCACTTCCACCAAAGAAGAGTAAAAAAATCACATGATCCACTCAATAGAGAAAAAAAGCACTTGAAAAAATTCAACATCCATTCATTATAAAACCCTTACCATAGTGCGTATAGAGGGGACCTATGTGAACATAATAAAAACCATTTATGACAAACCCACAGCCAACATAATACTTATTGCAGAAAAACTGAAGACCTTCCCACTAAAATCTGGAAAAAGACAAGGATGCACACTCTCACCATTTTTGTTCAATATGGTGTTGGAAGTCCTTTCCACAGCTATCAGACAAAAAAAAAGAAACCAAATGTATTTAATTTGGAGAAGTAAAATTATCACTATAAGCAAATGACATGATATCATAGAAAATACAAAGGATGCCATGAAAAGTCTACTCAGTCTGATAAATGATTTCAGCAAAGTAGCAGGATACAAGATTAACATTCAGAAAGTTGCATTTCTGTATACAAACAATGAAATATTACAAAAGGAATATAAAAATCAATACCTTTTGAAATCCCACAAAAAAAAAAAACTAGGACTAAACCTGACCAAGGAGGTGAAAGACGTTTATGTTGAGAACTACAAAACATTAATCCAATTAAAGAGAATCCAAAGAAATGGAAATGTATCCTATGCTCCTGAATTGGAAGAATTAAAATGGTCATACTACTTAAAATAATCTAGAGATTTAATACAATCCCTATCAAATCATTAATGATGTTTTTTACAGAACTAGAACAAATGATCCAAAAATGTATATGGAAATACAAAAGACACAGAAATGCCAAAGCAGTCATGAGGGGGAAAAAAAAGCAGGAGACATAACTCTTGCAGAGCTTATATAAAGCTACAACAATCAAGAGAGTGTGGTACTGGTAGAAAAACAGACATTGGATCAATGAAACAGATTAGAGAGCCCAGAAATAAACTTAGACACCTAATGTCAATTAATCTTGATAAATACACTAAGAATATAAAATGGGGGAAAAGTCAGTCTCTTCAGTAAGTGGTGCTGGGAAAACTGGGCATCTGAATATAAGTCAATGAAACTTGAACACACTATCACAACATGGACAATAATGAACTCAAAATGGCTTAAAGATTTAAACACAAGACGAGAAAGACACCATAAAAGTCCTAGAAGAGAACATAGGCAAACATTCTCTGGTATAAAACTTAAAAATGTTTTATTAAGTCACTCTTCCAAGGCAATAGAAATCAAGTGGAACTTAATCAAACATAGGCTTTTGCATGGCATATTTGACCATTAAAAATGAAAAGACAGTCTACAGAATGTGAGAAAATATTTTCAAAAGATGGAACTGACAAGGGCTCAGTATCCAAAATGTAAAAATAACTCATTCAACTCAACAATAAAAACCAAGTTCAAAATGGACAGAAGACCTAAATAGACATTTCTCCAAAGAAAATATATGGATGGGAAGTAGGCATCTGAAAAGATGTTCAACATTACTAATTATTAGAGAAATGCAAATCAAAGCTACAATGAGGTACTGCCTCACAGTTGTCAGAATGGCCATCTACAAGTAACAAGTTTACAAGTAAAAAATGTTGGAGAGGGTGTGGAGAAAAGGGAACTCTCCCAAACTGTTGGTTTGGGTGTAAATTGGTACACCCACTATGGAAAACAGTATGGAAGTTCTTCAAAAAACTAAAAATAGAACAATAATCCAGGAATCCCATTCCTGAGTGTATGTCTAGAAAAAAATTAATGTAAAAGCTATATGCAGTATCTAGCCCATGATCAAAGATAATACAAGAAAGAGAATTGGGTCTCTTTGCTGTACAGCAGAAGTTAGCACAATAATGTAATTCAACTATACTTTAATAAAAAAAGAATACATGCACTCCTGTGTTCATAGCAATACTATTCACAATGTCCAAGACATGGAAACAACCTAAATAACCATCAACAGATCAATGGATTAAGAAGACATGGTGCATATATACAATGGAATACTACCCAGGCATAAAAAAACAACAAAACAATGACATTTGCAACAACATGGATGCAAGTAGATTATCATACTAAGTATGTCAGAAAAACAATGAAAAATACCATATGATATCACTTATATGTGGAATCTAAAGTATGGCACAAATGAACCTATCTTCAAAACACAAATGGCTCACAGACATGGCAAACAGACTTGTGGTTGCTGAGGGGGAGGGGAGAGGTAGTGGAATGTACTTGGAATTTGGGGTTAGTAAATGCAAACTCTTACATTTAGAATGGATAAAAAACAAGGTCCTGCTGTACAGCATGGGGAACTATATCCCATTTCCTGGGATAGACCATGATGGAAAATAATATAAAAGAAAGAATATAGATCTGAGTCACTTTCCTATATAGCAGTAATTTGCACAACTCTGTAAATCAATTATACTTCAATAACAAATTTAAAAAAATTAAAAAAATAAAACAAGTTCATTGGGGGAAAAAAAGACCCTGGTATAGCCAAAGAAATCCTGTGAAAGACAAACTGAGCTGAAGTAATCGGTGTCCATGACTTCAGGCTATATTACAGTATACATGGTCCTTAAAAAAACTAAAAATAGAACCACCATATAATCCAGGAATTGCACTCTTGGGTGTATATTCTGAGAAAACCATAATTCAGGAAGAAACATGTACACCAATATTCACTGCAGCACTATTTACAATAGCCAAGACATGGATTGAAACTAATGTCCATTAACAGAAGAATGGATAAAGAAGATATGGTACATATATACAATGGGATAATACTCAGCCATATAAAGAAGGAAATAATACCACTTGCATCAACATGAATGGACTTTTGTGATTATTATATTAACCAAAGTGAGTCAGTCAGAGAAAGAAAAATATCATATGATGTATGTGAAATCTAATAAAAATCTAATAAAAGTGTTACAAATGAACTTATTTGCAAATTAGAAACAGACTTACAGATTTCAAAAACATACTTATTTTACCAAAAGGGAAAGATGTGTGGGAGGAATAAATTGGAATTTGGTATTTAAATATACATATTACTATACATAGAATAGAAAATCAGCTGTATAGCACAGGGAACTCTACACAATATTCTGTAATAACATAAATGGGAAAATACTATATATATATATATATATATATTTTTTTTTTTTTTTGATTCACTTTGGTTGTCTACACCTGAAACTAACACCAATTTGTATATCAACTATACTCCAATATAAAATAAATTAAAATACAATTTGTTCATAAAAAATAAAATTCTTACAATTGGAAAATTTCTAGACTGAGTTTCTTCATTTGTTCAATAGGAAAATGGAAATAACTGCATCATGTAGTTGTCACAAATACTAAATCATATTAAGTAAATCTCTTTGTTCAAATGTGAGACATATTCATTGATTAATAAATGGATGTTAATCAAGAATTTCTTCTCTTCATTTTTCTTTTGGTGAAGTACTGCACTGCCACAGGGGAAGAAACTCAAAAGTTTTTGAGTCATACATACCTAGGCTCAAATTTTATCTCTATTTCCTCACTTTGGGGCTTTTGTAAGTCACCTATTTTTGACTCATCCTTCTCTCTTTTGTTTATTTTAATTTTCATTACTCTAGAAGGTGGAATCATTCTAAATGGAATTGCTGTGATTTACGTCAAAGTGTGTTCTGCTCATGTTTTCCTCTAAGAGTTTTATAGTATCTGGTCTTACATTTAGGTATTTAATCCATTTTGAATTTATTTTTGTATATGGTGTTAGAGAATGTTCTAATTTCATTCTTTTACATCTAGCTGTCCAGTTTTCTCAGCACCACTTATTTATTTATTTTGGTCTTTTCTAGGGCCACACCCATGTCATATGGAGGTTCACAGGCTAGGGGTCTGATCAGAGCTACAGCTGCTGGCCTATGCCACAGCCACAGCAATGAGGGATCTGAGCTGCGTCTGTGACCTACACCACAGCTCACAGCAATGCCAGATCCTTAACCCACTGAGTGAAGTCAGGGATTGAACCCACAACCTCATGGTTTCTAATCAGATTCATTAACCACTGAGCCACAACAGGAACTCCTCAGCGCCGCTTATTGAAGAGACTATTTTTTCTTCATTGTATATTCTTGCCTCATTTGTCATAGACTAATTGAGCATAGATGTGTGGGTTGATTTGGGTCCTTTCTATACTGTTCCACTGATCTATATTTATGGGTTTTGTGCCAGTACCTAGTGTTTTGATGATTTTAGCTTTGTAGTATAGTTTGAAGTCAGGGAGCCTGATTCTTCCAGATTTGTTTTTCTTTTTCAATATTGCTTGGTCTATTCAGGGCATTTTGGGTTTCCATACAAATTTTAATTTTTTGTTTTATTTCTGTGAAAAATGCCTCTAGTAATTCGATAGGGATTGTATTGAAGGAGAAAATCATCATTCAAAAATATAACACACCCCTATGTTCATTGCAGCACTATTTACAATAGCCAAGACATGGAAGCAACTTAAATATCCATCAATATAAGAATGGATTGCAGAGACCAGCTCAGTAGGATGGGGCTGAAGAACGGATGCTGTGAAACTTAAGGAAAAAAGTTAACATAAAATAAGACACAGAGACATTTATCTTAAGTAAAGGTGGGAACCAAGGGACTCAAGGTCTCAGGGACCAAGAGCACCACCTCAAGAAACCACACTACTTTTATTGTGCTCTTTTGGATGACGTCAAGTGAGGAGCGGCTATTGGTGGAGGATATAGGGTTTTTTTACTATAAGTTCTTTTATTATTTTAAAAGCCACTTAGCTGGTAGAAGGTTAAGCTTTTACTCTGACCTTTAGGCACATAACAATCATTAGCATTTGAGTTAACTATCTATGCTTAGCATTCCAGAGAATCATCACTATGCTTCCACAAATGGCAAGCCTATTTGTGGCAACCCAGCATGCCTAGGTTTGCACCCTGGTTCTCTTTGCTAACGCATATTCTTCTAATGGCCACTCATAAACCACTCGGCCATGAGGTTCCTCTTTCTTATTCTTTAGAGGACATATTGTGCTTGTGCAAATGGCGTGCCAATCTGTACAGGTCTGGCGTGCCTAGATCAACGCATTATGTCTTCATTCAGCTGACCCTATGAATAGCTTATGCCTTTAGGTCTTTGTTCTTAAGCTTAAGTCATCTACTAGCACTGTGACTGTTTTTCAAGTAGGAAGATGGGATAAAGTAAAGCAGGAAGATGGGATATAATAAAGCAGGACAAGATGGAGTTTTCAGCAAAGAGGCTAAGAAAATATTGTAGAAACATGTCTCATGACAATGGATAAAGAAGATGTGGTAAATATATACAATTGAATATTACTTACCCATAAAAAAGAAGGAAATAATGCCATTGGTAGCAATGTTGATTGACCTAGAGATTATCATTCTAAATGAATTATGTCTGACATAGAAAGACAAATATCATAACATATCACTGATGGAGTTCCAATTGCGGTTCAGCAAAAACAGATCTGACTAGGATCCATGAGGACGCAGGTTCAAGCCTTGGTCTCACTCAGTGGGATAAGGACCTGGCATTACAATGAGCTCCGGTGTAGGTCACAGATGTGGCTCGAATCTGACGTTGCTGTGGCTATGGTGTAGGCCAACGGCTACAGCCTCAATTCAACTCCTAGCCTGGGAATTTACATATGCCACAGGTGCAGCCCCAAAAAGCCAAAAAGAATATCATTTATATGTGTAATCTGAAAAATGATACAAATGAACTTGTTTGCAAAACAAAAGCATACTCACAGACTTTGAAAACAAACATATGGTTACCAAAGGGGAACTGTGGGAGTGAGAGATGGATTGGAGTTTGGGGATTGGCATATACACACTGCTATATATGGAGTGGATGGTCAATGGGGACCTGCTGTATTGCACATGGAGTTCTAATCAATATTCTGTGATAACCTGAATGGGACAAAAATCTGAAAAAGAATGGCTATGTGTACATTTATAACTGAACCATTTTTGTATGGAAGAAATTATCACATTATAATTCAACTATATTTCAATAAAACTTAGAAAAATTAAAGCTATTTCTCTACAAAAAGACTCATACAAGCCATTAAAATATGTTTGCTGTGACATAGTCTCTATGAGGATTTGGGTTCAATCCCTGGCCTTGCTCAGTTGGTTAAGGATCTGGCATTAAGCTGTGATGTAGGTCACAGATGCAGCTTGGAGCTGGAATTTCTGTGGCTATGTCATATACCTGCAGCTGCAGTTCTTTTCTTGGAGACTTCTATATGCTGCAGGTGCAGCCACTGCATATATATGTGTGTGTGTGTGTGTGTGTGTATATATATGTATGGATGGATGTATATATATGTATGTATGTGTCTGTATATATATATATATATTATACACATATATGTGTGTGTGTGTGTGTGTGTGTGTGTGTGTGTGTTGTCATGTATCTCCACAGAAGGGCAGAATGACTAGGACATACAGATTCTCTCAAATATATTTTACTGTAAAATCTTCTGTTCTATAGAATACTTTTGATCATTTCCAGAATTCTAGTGTTCTACTGAATGCAATTTGTGAAACAGTGCTTCAAAAAATATCTTGAGGTTTGCTAAGGGAAATCCTACCAGGTTTTTCCAAGTGTACAGTCCTACTCTTCAACTGGGAGGCACTATGGGGGTGGACTGGTGGGTAGTGCAGTAATCTTTGTGCTAGCTTATTTAAATGGTCAATCCATAGCCTCTAGTGTATATTTTCATCTACTAGTGGGATTTTCCCTCCCTATAAATTCATAAGTTTTGTGAAAACTTTTTCTTTGCCACTTAGAGAAGGCCTTTTAACATTTATTTTAGAGTAGGTTTATTTTTGATGATGTCTTTTAGTTTTTGCTCATCTGAGAAGGTTTTTATCTCTCCTCAATCCTGAATGATAAACCTGAAGAGTAGAGATCCTAGGGTGTAGGTTTTTCTCTTTTGGCACTTTAAATGTGTCATATAACTCTCTTCTTGGTTGTGAAGTTTATGTTGAAAGTAATCTAATAGCCTCATGGGGATTCAATTTTCAATTTTTTGTGACTTTCTTTTTCTCTTGCTGTCTGTAGAATTCTCTTTTACCTTTAATTTTTATAATTTTAATTATGATATGTGTTGATGTGGTTCTTTTTTAGTTCATCTTGTTTGGGACTCTGTGTTTCCTATACCTAAATACTTGCTTACTTTTTCAGGATACGGAAATTTGAGCCATAATTTCATCAAATACATTTTCTCTCCTGTTCTCTTTCTCTACTTCTGGAACCCCTAAAATATGATGCTATTATATTTGAAGTTGTCACATAGGTCCCATAAACTGTCTTCATTTTTTTGTTATTGTTGTTGTTTTTGCTATTCTGGTTGGGTAATTTCCATTTTTCTATCTTCCATGTCACTTATGTGTTCTTCTGTATTACTTGCCTGTTGTTAATTCTTTCTCATGTGTTTTTTTTTTCTTCTTTCATTTCTATTATGGTGTCCTTTAGCTCTGACAGGTACTTTTTACATTTTCTAGTTATTTGTTAAAATTATCACTGTTCATTTATCCCTTCTTAAGTTCAGAAAGACTTATTAACAATGCTGTGAACTCTTTATCTGGTAAATTGTTTATCTCTGTTTCATTAGTTGTCTGTTTTTTTTTCCTTGTTCTTGCTTTGGTCCAAATTCCTCTCTCTCTCTTTTTTTTAACCTTTCTCTGTATCTATAAATTATAGATAAAATTATTTGAAGAAGTTGCCTATCCTGGTATGGAATGGATGTCCTTGTGCGTGAGTATCCCTATGCAGTCTCTCTTCTTGCACGTTATCACTTATTATAGTTTGTAATCCCTTGTATGCAACTGATGAGACCAAATGTGTTTCAAATTTTAGAGTGTTTTGGATTTTAGAAATGCACCATTGTTTAGAAATGCTTCATTGTTCATTAGGCAGCTTTTCCATTAGGGTCTGAGGAAGCATCACATACTCAAATGCTTTAATATATAAGTAGCAAAATATATGAAGAGTAATACTAATTAGGATAAATATAACCTATAAATAATACTGCATTAGGTCAGATCATATTTTGCTGCCATATGAGTTATTTTTGGCCTTAAAGGACTCTTTAACTTTGTAATAATGAATGAAGAACTGGAAAGATTAATTATAATAAAACAAAGTAGATTTCAAGCTATAGATGCAGCAACAGTTTAATATTAAAGAATATATTAATATAATGTACCATATTTGTAGCTCAAATGGGAAAAAAATATGTGATGTCTCAATAGTTTGAAAAAGGCATTTGACAAAATCTTATATGCATTACTGATTTCTTTTTATAGAAGGAATGTTTGGGCCCATATCCTACAAATGCATATCCTTAATGGTATAACATTAGAACTATTTCCATTAAATGGAACAGGACATGAATGCAACATACATCCATTATTACTTGATGGTATTCTGGAAGTGTTAGCTAATGCAATTAGACAAGATAAATAAATAAAATTTATTAATATTAGAAAAATGTTTTCATGCCATTTGCAGATAGGATATAATTAAATTACTAGAAAATATTCAAAGCAATAAGATAATTCAGTAAAGTGTCTGTTTAAAAGTTTATTATTTATTTCTATAATTATTCTTAATTTTTTTCATTATAGCTGGTTTACAGAGTGCTGTCAATTTTCTACTGTACAGCAAGGTGACCCAGTTAAACATACATGTATAGATTCCATTTTCTCACATTAGCATGCTCCATCATAAGTGACTAGATGTGGTTTCCAATGATACACAGCAGGATCACATTGCTTATCCATTCCAGAGGTAATAGTTTTCATCTATTAATCCCAAGTTCCCAGTCCATCCTGCTCCCTCCTCCTTCCCCTTGGCAATCACAAGTCTATACTCCAAGTTCATGATTTTCTTTGTTTAAAAATTTATTATATAAAACCAATTGCTTTCCTATACACAATGAGATGGAAAATATATTATAATAACATATTTATAACATTAACCAAATTATAAAATTCTTAGGAATTGAAAAAAATGTAGAACCTATACAAAGAAATAGGGTCATTAACTGAAGACATAAGTGAAAGAAAATATAATGTTGTATCTGGTCCAAAATTTTAATATTACATTAAATATTAATTACAATAGAAATACTGGGAAAAAAAATTATTACTTACATCAAAATAAATCCCAGATGTTTAGAGATAGAACATTTAAAAAAACCTTTAAAATCATGTAAGAAAACATTAGCAAATATATTTATAATCTTGTTGTGTTAAAGACTTTTCTAGCAAAAGGCAAAATCCAGAACCCTTAAATGAAATTAAGAATATGTTTGACTGTTTTAAAATAATAGTTTAGAAATCTCTTTATAACAAAAAATTGAAAAACAAATTTAAAAATACAAAAAATGAGCTAGGAAAATAAAAACGATGAATGAATATTTGGTAAAATGCAATATTAGATAAAGGGCTAATTTTCATACTCTTCAAAAACTCCTTCATCAATAATAAAATGGTAATCATTCATACAACAATAAAAATGGATTAAAAGATGGATAAACAGTATATATATGAGGTCCATGACAAAGGAAATCTAAGTGATGGATAAACATTGGAAATTATGTTCCAATTTTTATAATTAAAGACAAGAAAATTGAAATAAGATACCATTTTAATCTCTTAGCTGGGCAAAAGTGAGAGGATAATAATATTAAGTGCTGGCAAGGGTATAAAAACAAGGGTATAAAGAAATGAGCTCTGTCCCTGGAGCTCATTAGACTTAGGTAATATCTTGTCAGGGAAAGGCCCAGGGGTTTTATATAACCAAATAGTCCAACATTTACCTAGAGGTGTATGGTTTCCAAGGATTTTTTTTTAATTTTATCTTTATAATGATTACATATGAGCATGAGAAAACTGAGATTAATAAAAGTTATTATGACTTATTCAAATTAATTTAGCTAGTGAGTTATAGAGCTGTAATTTGAATTCTTATCTTCTAACTGTCCAAAGCTTTTCTCACTAACACAGACTCAATTGGGGCATCTGAGTGTTTTTCAAATCAAAATTCCATCCATTCAACCAACAAGTATTTACTGAACATCTACTCTGTGTCAGGCATTATTCTAGTTACTGGTCATAGAACAACGACCAAACCAAAGTCTCTGCTCTTATGGAGCCTATATTATAGTGGGAGGAGAGGTATATTAAATAAGTTAATTGGAAATATGTAAGTTGATGATAAATGTGAATAAGAAAATATAAAATAGGAAAAGATAAGAAGTAATAGTAAGAGGCGTAGCATGTTTCAATTTCAAGTAGAGTAGTCAAACAAAAAACATCAAGTACAAAGAAGTATTTAAGCAAATATCTAAGGGAAGTGAAGTAATAAGCCATATGGGTATCTGGGGAAGGAACCTAGCACTGGTTTGGGAACATGTCTTGTGTGTTTGAGGAACATCAAGAAAACCAGATAGCTAGAGAGAAGCGAATAAGAGGAAAAGTAGCAGAAAATAAGGTAAGAGAGGGAAGGAGGTGGGGAGGCAGATAGCCTAGAACCTTTGGCTTTTGCTCTGAGATGGGAGGCCATTTGTGGGCATGCCTCCCAAAAGAATATGTGCACAGGAATAATCACTATATTGATGACCCTTGAGGTTTATGTATCACTAGAAGCAACCACAATCTACCTTCTCACTTCTCAACATGCTTATTACCTCTCTTCCATTGTTAACTGTTTCCTGCCTCACAGGAGAAGCCAGTCTGGCTCTTTGACACCAATGACCCAGAGCTCCACTTGGTATGATAAATAGTCAGATTGGAAGGTAGGGAGACACAAGCAGATGGCAGAAATATGTTAGCAAGTATCAAATTCCAGAGAAATAAGCTTGTGAAAGGAAAGAATGAATGTAAACCTGTTTTTGCATGAAATGTTCTCCCAAGTAGCTTTTTCCTTTATTGCTTTTTCCATTATGGCTTTTTCCTTTCTATTCTTAAATATTTATTCAAAAGAAACCTGTTAATAACAGATTATTATTTTTAATACTGTCAACTGCCTCCACATTCAACAATCCTGAGGCCACTTACCAGGTTTTACTTTTTCTCTTTTCCATGTAATTTATCATCTTCAAGTATATGATATAATTTACTTATTTATTAGCTTTACTGCTTATTGTCTTTCTTCCTAAATGGCATATGAGCTACAGAAAGGCCCATATTCTTGTCTATTTTGTTTTATTCTGCATCCTAAACACCTGGAACAGTGCATGAACATAGTAGGTGCTCAATAAATATTTGTAGTTGAATGCACTTCTAATCTGTTTAGTTTGTGTCATAGAACCTCTCTCTCCTGCTCAATATAGCCTCATTCCCTGCAACTCTGCATTTTGAACACTGAAGTATCTTAGTCTTCACCTATATTGACAGGCCATGAAGTTCTCATTACATTTGAGCTCTAGTCATTGTGGTCTTCACAATGGCTTGAATACAGGTTTATAAATAGTTTAAATGGACTGGATATGAAGATTAACATGGACTCCCTACTTAAATCCAATCAAAAGAACTCCCTTGCTTTGTTCAGTAAGAAAAAGAGGTAAAATCTACTAAGTAAATTGGCAGGGGTAATAGGAATTCCTCATTAGAGGGAGACATGCCCAAACAAGTAGCCATTAAAGGTAAAAGGTGCAATGCCCATAAAACTCCTAGAAGATAATATATGCAAAACATTCTTTGACATAAACCATACAAATGTTTTCTTAGGTCATCCTCCTAAGGCAATAGAAATAAACTAAATAAAAAATGGCATCTAATCAAACTTACAAGATTTTGCACAGCAAAAGAAATCATAAAAAAGACAACCTACAGAACAGGAGAAAAATAGTTGCAAATGATGCAAACAACAAGGGCTTAATCTCTAAAATATACAAACAACTAAACTAAAAACCAAACAACACAATTGAAAAGTGGGCAGAAGATCTAGACATTTCTCCAAGGAAAACCTATGGATGGCACATGAAAAAATGCTCAACATCATTAATTATTAGAGAAGTTCAAATCAAAATTACAATGAGGTATCATCTAACACTGGTCAGAATCGCCATCATTAACAAGTCAACAAATAACAAATTCTGGAGGAGGTGTGGAGAAAAGGGAAGCTTATATCACTGTTGGTGAGAATGTAAATTAGTATAACCACTATGGAAAACAGTATGGAAGTTCCTCAGAAAATGAAATATAGAATTACTATGTGAGCCATCCTGGGCATCTATCCAGAAAAAAAACATAATTTAAAAAGATAATGCACAAAGCTAACCTCAACAAATTTAAGAGTATAGAAATTATTTTAAGTATCTTCTCTGACCACAATGACATGAAACTAGAAATCAACCACAGGAAAAGAAATGAGAAAAAACCTACTACATGGAGACTAAACTACATGCTACTAAAAATCCAATGGGTCAATGAGGAAATCAAGAAGGAAATTAAAGAATACCTTGTGACAAATGATAATGAAGACACAACCAATCAAACTCTATGGGATGCTACAAAAGCAGGGCTCAGAGGGAAATTCATAGCAATACAGGCTTTCCTCAAAAAAGAAGAAAAATCTCAAATTGCCAACCCACAACCTAAAAGAATTAGAAAAAGAAGAACAAATCAAACCTAAAGTCAGCAGAAGGAAGGAAATCATAAAGATCAGAGAGAAAATCAATAAAATAGAGATTCAAAAAACAATAGAAAAAAACCCAATAAAACCAAGAGGTGGTTCTTTGAAAAGGTAAACAAAATTGACAAACCTCGGGCTAGACTCACCAAGAAGAGGAGAGAAAAAAAACAAATAAACAAAATGAGTGAAGTAAGTCATAAAGAGAAAGACAAATACCATATGATATCACATATCTGGAATATAATATACAGAACAAAGGAACCTTACAGAAGGTCATAAGTACTATGAAGAAATTTAGACCCAGAGCCAGGAGATAAGTCCTATCTACAGGACTTGAACTCCAGTGCCTTAATTCTTATATAGGACTATTTTGATAACAACATGAACATTAATGATGATGATGATAATAAGGCATTATATATGGAGAACCCCTATTCAAAGATCTGTTGAGAAGACTAGTTATCTTTTATAATTTATTTATAATCAATTATGTATCATTAATATATTAATTTTTATATTTATCATTAGTATTTAAAATTTGTTTCTCAGACCTGTTGAGATTCTTGGCAAGGTCTTGAATTTATAGAACATAAGAGAGGGTCATATAGAGAAAAAATAACTCAGTTATAGAATATTCTGGAGAGCAGGCATTGATAACAACACCTAGGAGAAAATGGCCATTTAATAATACATGTAACTTAAACATTTCAGGCTTCACAGAATGAAGACTTTTGGTCCTTTCTCTCTCTCTCAGCAGAAAGGAAAACACACTGGTTTGATACTCAAAAGGCTTGGTTTTTAGTTCTGGATTCTGCCTCTACTAAGTGAATGGCTTTGGGTAAATTCATTCTTCCCCCAGAACTTTTTCTATTCTATTCTATTTTTCTAAAACTTCCCCCAGAGTTTTTCTATTATGAAAATAGAAATAGCACCACAGTATTCTTAAATTTTTGAATTATGGATTTGTTTGAGAATGTGTTAAGTGCTACAAACTCTCTACCTAAAAAATACTCACACACAAAATTTTAGTTCCCATTCTAAAAAGTCCACTAGGGACCTGTGTCATGTTCATGGATACCCACTCTAATATACACACAAATTAAGAACACATGAATGTGGCATTCCCATCATGGCTCAGTGGTTAATGAACCTGACTAGCATCCATGAGGACACGGGTTTGATCCCTGGCCTAGCTCAGTGGGTTAAGGATCCAGCATTGCCATGAGCTGTGGTGTAGGCCAGCGGCTACAGTTCCAATTTGACCCCTAGCCTGGGAACCTCCATATGCCATGGGTGCAGCCCTAAAAGGACAAAAGACAAAAAAAATCCAAAAAACAAAAAACAAACAAAAAACAACAAAAAGAACACATGAATATCCAGCTGATATTCTGTGGCCTAAATCCCAGCTCAAGAGTGAGTATTCCATGTGACTACTGGGTCAGGGAAACTAGAGTCCTTTTGTTTGGAAGTAAACCACCCTAAGAATACTTTTCTCATTTGGAAACCTATGCTTGTTTCTCAGACATGCCAGTAGTCACATCTTTCAACTTCATTTCCTACTTTAGCATGGACCAAATGTAGCACGACCTTTGCATTATTTTGGCCAAGCAAAAACATAAACTAATAAGCTAATGGTATCTGGAGTTGACACCATTCTCATAGCTATTGCTCAGTTATTACAGTTTTCTGTTCTGGCTAGTTAGCATAGGTGGGAAAACAGAAGTACTTCAAAGGAAACTGATAGAACTGTGTTGGAAAGAAATCCGCTAAGATCATTGACTAAAAGTGACTCATATGTTCTAAATTGGGGCTGTGGCAGGTGGTAAGATATTACTAGGGGAATGGATTCAACAAGTCAAAGCAAAGGAAAACAGACACATAAGTAAGAGACATTAGTCTTTTGATTACTGATGGGTTCAGAATTGTTCTACAGTTTTCAACAGCTATTTTTATCCCTCTGGCTTCCATTTCTGGAGTAACAGATTCAGTACTAACTCTGCTAATGGTTGGCCATATAGTCTTGGCTCTAATTCTCTCGGGGCTTCAGTATCCTTTTCTGTACATTTATAGAATTTGTGACTAGTTGATCACCAAGGACCTCTTCAGCTTTGACAGTATCGCATTTTAAGACTTTTTGAGTGTCTTCACTTCTTCTTTCTCACTTTGAGATTCAGGAAAAAGGGTGGTCCTCTGGAGTCACAGAAAAAGAGCCAGTTATACAGTGGGAATCAATAAATGTTTATTGAATGAGTGAATCAAAAATAATAGTAGCTAACCCTTATTGAGATGTTTATATGCATCAGGCCAGATTTGAAATTCTCATCTGAGATACCTGGAGTACAAGGCCATGTCTGACTCATTTTACATTCTTGAGGCTGTCATCCTAGTCACACATCAAGTAATTGATGGAGTCAAGACTCAAATCCAAGGACGCCTGGCTCCAAAATCCATATTTTTTTTTGTCTTTTTGTTTTCTAGGGCCACGCCCATGGCATATAGAGGTTACCAGGCTAGGAGTCTAATCAGAGTTGTAGCTGCTGGCCAACACCAGAGCCATAGCAACACAGGATCTGAAATGCATCTGCTCCCTATAGCACAGCTCATAGCAACACCAGATCCTTAACCCACTGAACTAGGCCAGGGATAGAACCCTCAACCTCATGGTTCCCAGTCAGATTCGTTAACCACTGAGCCCCGACGAGAACTCCAAGAATCCATATTTTTAAATGGTTACATTCATGCAATAGTTCATAAAGAGCTGCAATTCAGTAGGTGCACTATAAATATTTGAAGAATGAACAGACTTGCATTGCTAAGTAGATTAAGCCATTTTGTGTCCTGGCTACATTAAGAACCTCATTAAGGAGACAGTTGTTTTACATTATTTCAACAAAAGCATGGGCATATGGATAGAATAAGTGAGTTCTGGGATCTGAAGTATGCTATCTTTGTGTGTCTTTGGTCTTACTGAATGTACCCTCTCTGAGCTTCCATTTACTCATCTATAAAGAAGAGTAAATAACTGAAAAATCACGAATTGTGGTGGACACGATAAAAAGGTAAAAGTGAAAGCCCCTAGCACTTTGCTTGAGATCAAGATTCTAATCCAAAACTGTGAGTTTTATTTCCTTCTCTGAGGATTAGAAAGTCAAAGGCCTGAGAAAGTGAAAAGAAGTTTGCACAAATAAGGAAAGGACAAAGGGTTAGGTTGAAGCAAGAAAGCTAAGGAAGTAAGGATATTCTCCTAGGAGGATGGGGAAATGAAGGGTAAGTGTATCTTCCCAATATTGTACCAAAAAAATTTCTCAGACTTAGAGGCTTGTCTGCAGTATGTTAAAGAGCTCATTAATTCTAAGTATTATTCTCAAAACTTTTTTATTTCCTGAACTACTCAAGTAGCTAAGTGATACAAAAGCTACAATCTTTTCCCTTTTTGTCTGAAATATCTGTGTTGGCATAAAATAAAGCCAGACTCCTTAAGTGTCCAGCTGATAAGGCTCACAGAAGCCAAAAGTCTTCCCAGTGCTGGATCAAATATTTTTCACCCCTATACAGTGTCTGGCACATAGTAAGTGTTCTAATTTGTTGAATGAATCAAAGTATTACATTTTTTTAAAATTTTTTTTGCAGAAGGAGTAATTTGCCAAAGAAAGGATTATCTTTTTTTTTTCAACTGTTTTGGCTGATATTACATAGCTACAGCCACCAACCTTTCTCTCTAGGAGCCAATGATAGAAGGCTGACAGATTGCTAAAGGACAGACACATGGATAAGCAATGAGCAAACACACATATTAAAGGTTCTCTGCAAGCCAAGGAATAAGTGCCTATTTCTGAGTCTTACTCTTTCTTTTTGTGCACTTAGTACAGAGAGGCTGGCATTTCATAATCCAAATTCCTGGCAGAATTTTCCACAAGTCTGCTTTCACAGAGATATGAAAATTAATTTAGTCAAATATAACCATTGGTTCACTGGCCCATAGAACATAAGGACTGTAAGAGTTTTTGAATTCAAACCTTTTACTGTGCTAAGCAAGGACACTGGAGCCAAGAAAGAAGAGATTAATTATTCAAGGTTAAGTCAGAGACTAAGCTGGGACTTGAACCTAGGGTTCCAAGACCAGTGCAGTCTTTTTTCTATCCCATTGCCCACTTATATGTAGACCACTGATGTAGGGAATATCTAATATACATTTATGTATTAAGGCAGAACCACAGAAACCTTGATTTGCTATTAATTTACTAAACAGGTTTGTTAATTTTGCATATGCAACTGATATCTTGAAAATATTATATGAAAATAGAATTCTTCCTCTTTACTATGAGTTGTATTCTGCATGCTCTAATTTCCTACTCATTAGTCACATGGGCTTTCATGTTCACATGAAATGACTCATAGAACTTTCAATAATTTTGTATCTGCACTATCCAATATGATGGTCATTAGCTATATGTGGCTGTAAGCACTTGGATTATGGCTAGTGCAAATGAATCCAAGGGGGAGGGAGAGGGAGTGGGATGGATTGGGAGCTTGGGGTTAATAGATGAAAACTATTGCCTTTTGAATGGATTAGCAATGAGATCCTGCTGTGTAGCACTGGGAACTATGTCTAGTCACTTATGATGGAGCATGATAATGTGAGAAAAAAGAATTATACATGTATGTGTAACTTGGTCACCATGCTGTACAGTAGAAAATTGACAGAACACTGTAAGTCAGCTATAACGGAAAAAAATAAAAATTATTATAATAAAAAAAGAATTAAATTTTAAATTGTATTTAATCTCAATTAATTTAAATATAAATAGCCATGTGTGGATACAGCCTACCATGTTCAGAAGCACAGCTATAAAACGAGGACCGGGATCCTCACCTAGCCTTCCTTCCATGACTGAAGAAGATGGAGGGGACAGAGTTCCTTTAGTCTAAAATGATAGTTTCAGGATAAGACAAAATTGGGTCTGAGTCTTCACTAGCTGTCTTCCCTTAAGCAAGTCCATTTATAATTTTAAAACAGTTTATTCACCTGTAAAATTTGGAGGGTAGTACCTATCCTCACAGGACTTTGAAGCAGAACCACATGAGATCATACAGCACAGGGTCTAGTGTAGGCACTATAAATTTTGCTTTTCTTCTCTTCTGTTAACAAGGCCATCAGTAATCCAGGGAAGCAATACTGATGGCTCCAAGAGTGACCTTGAAGATTGCACACTCCCCAAGGAACAAAAGAGTGCATGGTGGAGTTCACATCATGGCTCACTGGTTAATGAATCCCACTAGTATCCATAAGGATGCATGTTCAATCCTTGGCCTTGCTCAGTGGGTTAAGGATCCTGCATTGCCATGAGCTATGGTATAGGTCGCATACACTGCTTGGATCTGGCATTGCTGTGGCTGTGGTGTAGGCTGGAAGCTACAGCTCTGATTCAGTCATTTGAGCCTCATTTTCTCCTACCATAAAAGAGGGTTATAATTCGTACCCAGGAGTGATGTAAAATTTAATGATGTAATGCACAGTGCCTGGTATAACATAAGCAGTCAGTAATCAGTTTATATATGAAATAAACACATGTAAGTCTTTTCTGCTTGTATTTTCTCCAAGAAGTAGATAAAAGTGAACCTGCACATTCATAATTACATTCTACTATTTTGCTTCTTTGCTTCTGACACCAGAACTAAAACCAGTGGCTATTTAATACCATAGGAACTAAAGACAGCAAGTCAGATAACATGTCTCTGAAAGTGCATTAAAGCAGGGATAAGCAAACTAAAACCTGTGTGCCAAATATTGTGAGCTAAGAATGGTTCTTAATTGTAGAAGAAGAGGGGTAAGAAGAGGAAAAAGGAAGGATGAGAAGGAAGATACGGAGGAGGAGGAAAGAAGAAGAAGAAAGAGGAGGAGGAGGAGAAGGAGGAGGTGAAGGGGAAGAGGAAGAAGAAGAATGAAGTAGAAGAGGAGGAGGAGAAAGAGGAGACGGGGAGGAGGAGAAGAAAGGGAGGAGGAGGAGGAAGAACAAGAAGATAAAGGAGGAGAAGGGAAGGAAGAGGGAGAGGAGAAGAGGGAGGAGGGGGAGGGAGGAAGGAGGACAAGAATAAATCACCTGTTGCTTGAGAAGCCTGAAATATTTCCTAACTGCTTCTTTATGGGGGAAAAAAAATTTATGACCTCTGACCTAAAGAGGAAGAGCCATGGCCACATTTTTGAAAGACAGATAAAAGCATAATGTAGTACTAGAATGAGGCCTGCATTGTTATCATACAGAAGTTACCTCCACCATATATTCCAGAGTGTGAGGGTCAAATGGGGTAGTGTATATTGCCCTCAGTGTTAGTATAGCTTTCCTTTCCTCCTTATTTGTTTATGAAAATGAATAAAAGTCTAAAAATTTGGGGCTAATAGCTCAGGGAATATCTTGTATTATTCTCCTTTTTTCCAATCTTGTGGTCATGCCCTCTAAGTTAAGCTGCAGCTTTAACACTGTGCAAAGTATCTTAGTGCAGTATTAAAACATAGAGTATCTAAGTGTAGGCAGTGTGATGGGCTGGGCATGGAAAAACGCACAGGCACTGCTACCCTCTCCTTAATTCCCAGGGCCTACCCTGACTAAAACCCCTATAGTTTGATGGACCTGTTCCCATAATCATGTCCAAAAGTGATGATGATGATGATATTGATGATGATGATGACGATGATGATGATAATCTGTACTAGTTACTGGACCAAATGTTTTGTATATTATGTCCTTCACTTCCAGAAATTCCATGTAAAAATATGTATTATTATCCAAATTTTTAAAACGAGGAAACTAAGACGTAAGTTAGTCCTCAGGATACTACAAAGGAACTAAGACATCTTGATTCTATAAACATGGACCCTGTCTACTATGTGCTAAAAACTGTTTCAGTCCTGGAAATAGCATGGTGAGAATACTTAATCTCAGTTATGCAGGAGAGTAGAAATGCAAATAGTCTGACAGGCAGTCATCAATTATATATATATATATATATATATGTATATGTATATAGTTATATATAAATACCTATGATATGTCAGGAAGTATGCTAAGACATGAGTTTAGGTGATAAACAAAGCAGATAGTGTGTTACAGCACAGAGTGACAAGTGCCAGGAAGTAAGCATAGGGGATATGGGATCTTAGCCTGAGGAGTGGCAGGGGGAGTCACATAAGATTTCCTGGAGAAAGTGATCTTTTGGGAAATTGCTTCCCCTCAGATATTTAAAAGATTACAGCCTAGGCTCCTCTTTCCAAGCTAAAGAGCCAGGTCCCTCACCTTTCATCTATCTGGCCTCAGGAAGCTCACAGTTAACTTTTTTCTTAGGGATAAGTCAAGTTTTAGGGGCTTTCTGACCATAAGCAAGTCAGGGCATTCAGCCCCAGAAGCCTCCCTCTCAATTTCCTTCTTACTGCCAATAGGTACAATCTGTCTATCTGGTTTGCCTTAAAAACATCCTGAAAGATGCCTAAATAAAAAGGAAAGACTGGCATCTCACTGCAGTGCCTGGCTCATTGTCTCCATGGGGAGTACCTTCAGACAGTTCTTGCTCAGAAGTTTTGTCTGCGGCATTCTTCTATCCTTTCATAATATTCCTATTTATTACAAGGGCATAAGCAGCGTCTGAGAGTCTGTGTGCTCAGCACAGCAATGAGATTGCTTTTTTTTAATATTCAAGGCATTTCTTTTTTTTTTTACCAAATACACTAACCCTTAGCAAGAATGTGTGTCTAAGTATATACACATGGTATTTGGGGATGGGGGGAATTTTGTGTGTGACTAAATGCAGGAAACAATGTGTGTAAGCATTTCTCTGTCTGTGTGTGTTTGTGTGCGTGTATACGTGTATGTATGAGCTTAGACTATTTTACATAAATGGAAGACTTCCTAAAAATTCTCTAAAGGGCTGAGTTCAATAAAACTACCTTTCCTTTAACTTTTCGGAGAAACAGTTCATAAATAAGTATTGCTAGCTGAATTATTATCTTCATGGAAATTATTTTCTGACAAGTATAATAATAATAATAATAAAGAGAATAATTACCCCTAATATATTTGGGTAGTAGTTTTCCTCTACTCTTGGCATCTGCAGACAATTTTGGGTGGGAGACAAGAGGCTATGTATATATGGCTGGATGGGTTCGGAGGAGACCCTGAAGCTTTCAGAGCCTACCTGCTGCTAACATCACCATTGCCCTTCATCCATGCAACTCATGGGGTGAATGTCACAGTCTTTTGGGACACCAGGGGGGTGATATCTAGTTTCATCATACAATTATTATTTCAGGTTAAAAAGCTAAGCAGAAAATGTGTCTTGTTATCATCACCAATACTGGAGAAAAGAGTAACTTCTGGAACTCCAGGAGGTGCTGAGAGATACCACCAAGAACATATGGGCTCTGAGGGACAAATCCATATGGAAAAAGACCACATAAATAAACAGTCTCAGATCTGGCTGAAAGTATGGGAGTTAGTGGCCTAGGTGGGGGTATAACAAAGAGATTATTTTTTTAGCTCTCACCTCTGTATAGACTCTGGAACTAGAACTCCTGGATAGAAATCCCAGCTCTACTGCTTACTATCTATGAGATGTTAGACGAGCTAGTTAATCTCTTTGTGTATCAATTATAGTACCTACAGTATTCTTTTGAGGAGTAAGTTAATTAATACTTGTAAAGTGCTTAGAATAGTGGCTACTAAATGTTACCTAAATGTTGTTTTAAAATATTATTTAAAAACACACAATTTTCTTTTTAAAGTATAGTTGATTTAACATTTCTTCAATTTCTGTTGTACAGCAAAGTGACCCAGTCACACACAATTTCCTGTGCTGTACAGTATGGCCCAGTTGTAATTTTCTTAGTAGGGCATTTAAGATTTTTTTTCTTAAGCAGGCCCCTATAGATCTCTCCAGCTTCGTCTTTCTTCCTTTCTTCCTTCCTCTCTCCCTCCTTCTTTCTTTTTTCTTTTCTTTTCTTTTCCTTTCTTTTCTTTCTTTCTCTTTCTTTCTTTCTTTCTTTCTTTCTTTCTTTCTTTCTTTCTTTCTTTCTTTCTTTCTTTCTTTCTTTCTTTCTTCCTTTCCTTCTCTCTCTCTCTCTCCCTCTTTTTTCCATAGGCTGCCCCCAGAGCAGCAAATCCAACCAGCAGCAATGACTGAGCCACTGCAGAGACAACGTGACATCCTTCACCCACTGCACCACTGTATGAACTCCACCTCCAGCCTCATTTCTTACTGATTCCTCTTACAAGGTATTCTCCAAGAATGAAATAGGCAAAGCATTGCCCAATCATAACCAGTGATTCCATATCTCTTTGCCTTAGCCTTGGCCTGGAATGCCCTTCCTATTATATTCATTACGAATATTTCTTGCCTCTTCAAAAGCTATTTCAAGCATTACTTCCTCCAGAAAGTCTTTCCTGAATACTGATACCTTACTTTCCTATCTCCTTGATCTAGGCATTCACTTATTGTCACAATTTCTGGACCTTGTACATATTTCTATAATTATTTTTTACTTCAGTTATTTGCTTATGGAATTGTTGGCCACAGTTAGACCATGAGATCTTGAATGCAGTGACTATGATCTTATTTTTTTTTTGGTCATTTGTCTTTTTAGGGCTGCACCTGTGGCATATGGAGGTTCCCAGGCCAGGGGTTGAATCAGAGCTGTAGCTGCCTGCCTAAGCTAGAGCTACAGCAATGCCAGATACAAGCCATGACTATGACCAACACCACAGCTCATGGCAATGCTGGATTCTTAACTCACTAAGCAAGGCCAGGGATCAAACCCACAACCTCATGGTTCCTAGTCGGATTTGTTTTGGCTGTGCCACAACAGGAACTCCAGTGATCTTATCTTTTTCTCCAGCCCCTGAAACTCTAGTTTGATACACATTAGGAACCCCAAGGATGTTGCCCAACAAGACTTAAATGCAAAGCATTTCTAACAACTATTGATCTTGTGCCATTCTTCCCATAATCTAGTGTAGTAGATACTATTATTAGCCCTATTTTATGGATGAGAAACTTGAGGTTGAGAGTGGTTAAGAGTACATCACAGTCTCAATCAGCTAATGAATAACAGAGCTGGGACATAATGCCAGGCTTTTTTAAACACAGTGCTCTTTCCATGGCAATGCTTTTGTTTTCTGCCTGATTTTATTATTAGTAATAATAGCTAACATTTATCAATTACTTGCTCTTTGCAAAGCACTAAGCTGAGCCCATATCATAGATTATCTCATTTCATCCTCTAAACAATCCTACAAAGTTTATGCTATTATGATACTTATTTACAAAAGAGGAAATTAAAGCCTAGAGAGGTAAATAAATTTGCCCCAAATCATAAAGCAGTTGAACCCATCATAAGTTTATAGCAAGAACTTTTAGCTGTAATCCTCTATGAATTCTCAGCTGAGACTTAAAGAAAAAAAATACTTCCTCAAGACTCTACTACTGGAAAATGGGCTTTGATCCAAGATCCTAGTGCCTCTGAAGATCTTCTCTTTCAATCATAACATGTGGCTGCATTAATGGCACAAAAAGGAAAAATTCTTTTGGGAGGATACTTCTGGGAATTTGGCAGTTCAGTTACTCACCTTGAGATATGAGGGACATAGATCTTCTACTTGCCCAGTGATAATATCCATAGGTAAGTATTTATTTAACAGAAAAGGACTAGGAGTTTCATCATTTTGATTTTATCTATTTGGTATAGTCATTGGAAGTTTCCCATCTTTGGATTGGTAGTTAGAAATAAAATATATCAATTTATCTCCCAGGTATCTAAGAATAATGCATAAACACAGGAAGGAAGCACAGCAAAGGGCAGAATTTAGGAGCTTCCTGGTTAGGAGAGAACTTGTTAAGTAGGCAAAGGAACCCCTCTGATAAAAGTGTGTGGTATAGTGAACATACCAGAGTTAGCCAAGCCCGGTGATTCAAGCATTAAAAAAGCTGCCATGGGAGTTCCCTTGTGGTGCAATATGTTGTCATTGCTGCAGCTTGGGGTCACTGCTGTGGTGCCAGTTCTATCTCTGGCCAAGGAATTTTCACATGCTATGGGCATGCGCCCCCCAAAAAAAATAAATCTGTCATGATACTAGACCTCAATACCTCCTTCTTACAAGCTGATGTAGCCAATTGGGATAAAGGTAGAAATAATCAGGTTTGTGGGCATTGCAACAGTGTCTTATCTTAGAAGGCTAGGGAGACAGAGGCCTGCTTCTTGGTCTGAGAGCATGAACTATGCAGGAAAGCTCTCCAGGGTGCCAATTTACAGACTGGGAAACTGGGGCTATGGCAGAATTCATACTAGAAACCAGGATATTTGACTCCAAGTCTAGTGTTTCTACCACTTCACTTTAGCTAATTCTATTTATTAATCTTCTCTCTAGATGAGGGAAGAGAGGATCTAGATATTTGACTAGGCATTGCACCTGTGTTTCCAAAGAGAACAGAGGTTTAGGAAAAGCAATGGATTTGAAGTCAGAAGCCCCAAGCTTCACTAACACCAATGTCATTACCTTGGTGATCTTGGGAAAGTCCTTTTACTTTTCTGAAACTTAGTCTTTTTCCATCTATAAAATATGGAGAATTAACCTGGGATTCTGGGAAGAGGGGTTGTGCAGACAGTCTGAGGTATGGGAAAGTTCTAGAGAGATGGTAGGTAGGGAAAATAGATCCCTCCCTATATTCTTTAGCCATGAAAGGTTTTTGATTTTGTTTTTAAATGGCTTTCATTTTGTGTCCACAAACATTACTTGAACATTTACTATGGGTAGAATGTCATTTGAGGTGCTATAAAAGTTGGAGATGTGGCTTTGCCCTGCAATAAAAGACAAATGAATTATGACTAGAGTTATAAGCACTGAGCTTGTGGCAAGTAAGCCTCTATCTCCAAGGCAGCATTTGAGTAGGCCTCACCTGGATCACCTTTTAACTTCTCCAGTTAGTGCTGCTTCCTTCACTTCCTCTTTTCCTACTCTCTCCCTCAGTATGTGGCGAGAATGTGCATAGTTCCAAATTCTTCTGCTTGGCATTTCTGCGTCTCCTCATCCTGGGTCCAGTGACCTTCTCTCTCGGTGGTCCTCAGTATAAATGACCATTGATCCTAAAGCCTGGTTCCATCCAGAGCTCACTGCCCCAGTGACCTGTCACATTCCCAATACCATCCTCACTCCAGTTTCTGACTCTTTTCTTGTCTCTCACATCTTTGCCTATAGCCAACCCACTTTCTCACATTTTTGGGGGTTAGTTATAATTTCACTTTTTCTTCCTTAGGATCTTTCTCTTCTGAGTTCTAAAATCAGAACCAATCTAAACTATTAAAAGCTCAGGTGATTCCAGGTTGTTGAATCTGCCTTTTTTTTTTTAATCATAATGACATAGTTTTTTAATTTTTTTTATTTTTTCCCACTGTACAGCATGGCGATTGAGTTATTCTTACATGTATACATTTTCCCCCCACTCTTTGTTCTGTTGCAATATGAGTATCTAGACATAGTTCTCAATGCTACTCTGAACCTTAGCTCCTTGAAAGCAGGGATCAAGTTTCCATCCCTTCATGCATGATGCTTTTTTTTTGTTTGTGCCTCAAAACTCAAGATCTATAGTGTAATCCTATTTGAAGTACAACTCAAATAAATATCCTTTGTTTGCCAACATATTGACATTTCTGCCCTATTGAAATAATTCTAGCAATTTATGATAGGGATTTTCAACAATAGAACTTTTAACAATAGAACTTTTTTACCACAAATAAGATTTGATAGCGACCCACAGAATGGAAAACATATCAGTGAAGTGAGGAAGCATCCCTTCTGTGTAGTTCCTAGGAGACCTCCGTAGAATACTTTACGGTTCATGAGGTACAGTTTTAAACTATCTAAATAAGCCAATGAGCCAGGATAAGTTAAAATTAAGATAGGTACTTGGTGACTGATAACTTAATTGTTGAATGCCATAAT
The DNA here is from genome assembly GCF_016906955.1 of Phacochoerus africanus. NCBI lineage: Eukaryota > Metazoa > Chordata > Mammalia > Artiodactyla > Suidae > Phacochoerus > Phacochoerus africanus. Next base: position 57,178,525 of record NC_062560.1, read on the forward strand.
TCAGAGAACCAGGGAACCTGAAGTTGGCCCTGGGGCTGTGGCTTATACAACTTGTTCAAAGTTTACATTGTAAAAGGGGTAGGAGTTATAATAAGCACCCACGGAGAGAAATAGGGAAAGCTCTAAAGGGCTTCGGTGTGGACATATAAATGGGGCAACTAGATAGCTAAACCTTTGGTGCCTGGTGAGGAGACTCTCTTATCTAGGGAAGGCCAGGGCTACAAGTCCTACCTTCGGTAATTCCCCTACTACTCTGTTTAAACCTCTCCACTGCCAAGGATACAAATACCTTGTCTGAGAACCTGCCTCTCTCAAGGTCCATTTCCCACTGTTTGGAATTATTTCCTATAGTCACCTTATTGCATTTTTCACTCTGTTAAGCATTAAAAAAAGCCCAAAAGAGCCAGACTTTTTTTCCTTTAGGGAATTCAGTATTTTTTTAAGAAAGTATGTACACATACTTCAGTGCCTATGGAAGATACCACTTTGGCTCTCTCAGGAACTCCTACAGACCTACATTCTATTTACTTATCAGGACACTCTGGATGATTTATTTTCTGAAAGAGTCTCCTATTTCTGACCACCCAAATCTGAAACACCTGTGTGTTATGTACTATTCGCTCTACAATGGAGGTCTCACAGAGACCTCAGAATACGGTAGTGCTGTAAGGGTAGCCCCATTGTTTTTTAGTTTTAACAATAAGAATGAATTAATCAGCAATGTTCTAAGTGCTTTGCCTTTATCAACTCGCTGTACTCTCACAACACCCTTATGAGATTGGTAATATTTTTCTCCTTTTTCTATGATATTGAGGCACAGAAAAGTTAAGGGTCAGATAGCTAGATAGTCATAGGGCTAGGATTTAAACCTAAGAATTCTTAATCCATAGCCTGATTTATTATCTATACATTATATTCTCATGTTAGCTTCTTGCAAGTGAGCAAATTGAGGTCTTGAGAAGCAAAGGAGCTTCTCCATATTGGTCAGGTGCTACTTCATCCATCAAGTAATAGTCTTCAGCCACTCCTTGGCTCTCTCCTGCCTTTTAGGGTCTGAACCAACAGGAGGGGCTGGAGGAAAGAAAATGCAATTTTCCAGGAGGCCAGTAATTTGGATTCAGTCCTTTATTTGTTATTAAGTCTCTTTGTGATACTGGGGAAGAAGAATCTTCTCTTTGGATTTCACCCACTGCAATGTGATGATTTAGAAAAATGCATTACAGACTTTTTCCAATCTAAGTCAAAGTACAAATTCTTTGTAGATCTATTATACCTTTAAAAGCCCATCTGTTGTTTTTTCATTCCATTCCATAACAAATATGTCTCTTTTTAATGTAATCCTTCCAAATCTTCTAGTAAAGTCATTTCTCCAGAGGAGAGTTACCCTATAGTTCATGTACCTCCAGTGCACTGGGCAGGACTTCTGAGGTATGTGCCTGGTTTCAGAACCAGTGACCTAAAAGACATTTCCAAAGCCTCTCTCTGCTGTGACATTTTATAGTTTTAGACTATTCTTAACCCCAGAGTGATAAGTGAAGGAAAATATGATAGAGGAACAAATGGACTTAAATGTATTCTCTGAATTCTATCAGATTATTTAATCATTTGTAAACAAGAGGCATCAGGGAAGTCAAAGAATGGTTTAGCAGGAAATCAATTCCTGCTCTACTATGAACAAGTTGTGTGACCTTAGAGACAGATTTTAAGATCATTTCATCCAGCTACCACATTGATGAGAAAATTGAAGCACTGAGATGGAAAGGTGTTTACTTGATGGCACACAAAAGTAAGTAGTGAGGATTGGACTAGAAGCATGATACCCTTAACAGGGTATAACCTAGAGTCATACCATTCACATCAAGTTCTGGGTCTGCTGTGTATTCATTTCTAAAATGGAAATTAAACACATTGCTCTATCCTTGAGTTCTTATGTTGATCTGAGGAGTCAATTAATGTGAGCATTTTTTTATTTATTTCTTGCTTATTTACTTATTTCAGAGAAGTTGAGGAGAGAGCAACAGGGCCCTGGGAACCTGAAGAGGAGTGTGATGCCTTATGGGGAGTAGGAGCTTGAAGTGAAGCCATACATGGATTATCTTAGAAAGGGGAGGAGGGGATCTCTAAGAAAGCCTTCTTGATACTGGATTTCTTACACTATTGGACTTGCTTAACTAAGTAAAAACCCTGTTTGTTTTATTTAACAAATGCTTATGCAGTGCTTACTTTCGATAAACACAGCTCCAAGTACTTTACAAGTATTAACTCACTTAATCCTTCTGACAACCTTATGAAATGAGTTATATTATTATCCTTATTTAACATATGAGGGAATGGAGATGCAAAGAGGTAAAGTAACAATCAGAGTCACCCAGGGAGAAAAGGCAGAGAATAAATTTGAATGCAGGTCATTTGCCTTGAGAGCCTGTGCTCTTTCTTAACTGCTAGATACTGTCTATTCAGATGAAATTGGTTGTGTGCATGATGTGGAAAGGCACAGATTATAGTTTAAGCTTTGTCACTATAAAGCATTTAGTGACCTTGGATAAGTCACACTTATTTATGCACCTTCCTATCTGTACAAAATATTTTCCTTTCTTTGGTCTGTTTCTGGTCCTCTAAAAGCTCAGAATTGTTTTGTCTATTCCAGAGTCATTTTCTCAAGCAACAGCTTTGATTTTCTTCTCTCAGCTTTACTCCAGCCCAACCTGACTTATCACCTCTAGGGAGTAATGCTCTTTCAGCATAAAGAGGATTCCACTAGAGCAGATAATCTTTAACTTCTTAGAGCCTCTAGATGCCTCAGCAAAATAGAGCTCCAGGAAAGTTCACTTTGCTGTTCTTCATTAAGATTTAACAGATAATTACAGTCTGTTATTTAAATATTATTGGGTTACTAAAACATTAACGATTTCATGCCTTTCATCTTATTTGTTTATTGTCTATTTGGGAACAGAGTGTCATTAAGCAAGAGTTATGGAATGGATTTTTTTCTTCATGCTATAAATGTTAATGTAACTTTGAGAGGCAGCTCAAGACACTTCCACCATTTGCCCACATGACCCTGGTCACATTACTTAACCTTGATGACCCCAAGTAACCAACCAGCCAGAAAGCAGATCCTTTGATCACTCGAGCACCAGCTTTGCCTTTTTATGAAAGTACAGAATTTTAAAGCTGAAACAGACCTCTTATGTATACCAACTGCCACTTATTTCACCAATGAGGAAACTAAGCACAAAGAGAATAGAATTTCCCATGGGTCCATTGTGAGTGGATGATCCAGGAATATAATTTTTATACTGGAAGTCTTCTGAGGACAAGGGCTGAGTCTAATTTGTTTGCCACAGTCTCTTTAATACCAAGCATAATGCCAGGCCCAAAGATTGCATTGGAAAATATTGTGGACTGCTTAATTGACATAACCCAGGTCTCTTGAATTCCAGGTGAGAAATTTTTATCAGCAAACCACAATTTTAAGCAGTCTTGCAAATCAGTATGGTCATAGACTCCTAATACCAGAAATAAATTAAGCCATGAATAAGACCATTTTTCTTTCAACTAAAAATACCAAAGTTTTCCAACCACCATGATCCTCACAATCCTGATGCTACTCTTCAAGCTCTAACACCTCATAGCCCCAAATCTTTTATTGCTACCCAAGTGCTGGGTGAAAGAAAGGCTTTGGGAGTGAGAACCTGGGAGGGAGGTGTGGCAACTGAGGTAGTGAAGACAGTATAGGATAGGCCATTTCCTGTTTCTGGTTTTGTTAGTTATCTGTTGCTCTATAAGAAGTTATGTAAAAACTAAGCATTGTAGAAAATGTACAGCTATTATTTCACTATGGATCAGGAAATGAGTCATGCTTTACCTGGGTGCATCTGATTCAGGGTCTCTCAAAGGCTACAGTCAAAGGGTCCACTGGGGTTGCAGTCATCCTAAGGGTAAACTGGGGGAGAATCTGCTTCTAAGCTGACTTATGTGACTGTTGGCAGGATTTAGTTCCTTATGAGCATTTGGACTAAGGGCCTCAGTTCCTTGCTAACTGTTGAACAGAGGCTTCCTTCATTTCCTTGCCTCATAGCCTCTCCATAAAGCAGCTCACAAAATAGCAGCCTGCTTCATTAGAGAGAGCAAGAAAGAGAGCAGGAGAGGAACAACAAGCAGGAAATCACGGTATTTGTAACCTGACCTCAGAAGTGACATCCCACCACTTTTGCCACATTCTATTAATTAGAAGCAAGTCACTAGCTTTAGTTCATATTGAAGGGCAAGGAATTATAGGATATAAATAACAAGAGGCAGAGGTCATTGCATGCTATCTTAGAAGTTGTCTATTACAGTAGTTTTTCCTAGCTCAAGCTTTGTACATGATAAGCACACTATGAACCTAGGGGCAGCAAAAGACAGTGACCAGAACTTTGGATAATTTGGTCACGGTCCTTGCTCTACCAATTACTCTATAGTCTTTGGTAACTTAGCTCACTTCTCTGAGTTTCATTGCCCTCACCATCAAAATAGAGATAAAATGCCTGCCTCACAGGGTATTTGTGGTAATGAAATGAGATTGTGGATTTCAAAGAGCTGGTAATTTAGCAAAGGGGAGATTATTTGCACTATTTTGCAAGGAGGATCTGTATTTTACATCAGAGTCTCAAAGTGATCCTTGACTCCTTAAATTTGAATAAATAATTCATTCCACATTTACTAAATCTTACTATACATAATTTGTTCAACAACTATTTATTGAGCATCTACCATGTACAGGGTACTGTCTTAGGCACTGGAGATAATGTGATAGAAAAAAAATCAGACAATAATCCCCTAGGGAGGATGACAGAAACAAGGGGGATAAGCAAAATATATAATGTTAGTTGTTGATAAGTGCTAAGCAGGAGAAAAATAAAAAGGGCAGATAGATAAGAAATATTGGGAGGGGGTATAAATTTAGATAGGAAAGTCTCCCTGAGAATGTAAGATTTAAATCCTGACCAGAAGTAAGTCAGAGTGAGCTATATGGATGTATGAGAGAGGAGGAAATTGCAAGTGAAAAGATCATAGTGTATTTGATTTGTTCAAGGAACAGTAAAGAAGCCAGGGTGGCTGGAGTAAGCAAGATAAAGAGTAGTGGGAGATGAAGTTAAGAGAGGTAATGGTGGGGGATCATAAGGGGCCATTGTAACGAGTTCTCAATGCCACTGTTGCTACTACTCTTTAAATCACCCCTGGCTTCCACCACCCTATTCTGATGCCTTCTTAAGCTGCCTCATTTCTCTCCTCCAGTGCTCTGATTCAGCCATTACCCTCTTGGGTCAATCAGAGCTGCTGTTGCACTGCTCTCCTGATCTATTCTTATCTTTTCTCTCTATCTTGATTCTCTCCATAAACTCCTACAAAGAAAGGCCAATAAATTATGCATCATTTAAACCACATCAAGTAGCCCATTGTTAACAAAATCTCTGGCTGAGATGAAGCATTTAGCTAAAGTTTGTTGAAGGAACTGATTTTTCTACGTCAAGACAGAAAGGTAACAATGCCCTAAAAATATCTATGTTAATCAGTGCCAGTGACCCTCTTTTCCTGGCAAGATGAGAAGAGTCACAAATTCAGAAATCATTCTAACAGGAAGGTCACACAGCCTAACTCTTTCCTAATCTACTATCAATTAAGTTCTTATTAGGTGTCATACATGGTGTTAAACGACCTCATTTAGCCTTTGCCACAACTACTTTTACAGATTGGAAAACTGAGACCCAATATATGGGAAGGGATTTGCCTAACATCACAGCGAATCTGTAGCAAGGCAGTGGATGTTGTTGATGCTGTGGGGCCACAGTAGTGGAAATGGACTTCACTCTTCTGCCAGTCCAGCATCAACTCCCATGCCCAAGAGGACACTTTAGTCAGACTGGTCTTAGAAGTAAGGAGTGGAGTCTAGGGCCACTGCTTAGACTCAAGTAAAACTTACTGCTTCAAAAAACAGAAAGTAGTCACCTTTAGAGGCAGAATCCAAGCCCTGTCACTTACAGTCATGTGAATTTCAGCAAAGTGTACCTACTTTCAATTTTACTCTCTTTGAAAGAGGATCATAGTACCTACCTTGGGTAGGGGGCATAGATGGGGTGGTCAATGGGTTGTGAGTATTAAAGAAGATATATTTATATGAAATCATTTAAAACTATACATGGCACACAGTTTAGATACTCAAGGAATGAAAGTTTTCTTAGTTATAATTTGATTGGTCCAACTTCATTCCTGCTGGGGCTGATGGCCTTGATATTTTTATGATCATTCTCTACATTTTTAGAAATCTTTCCATCTTGCCCACAAGAGCAGTCCAGTCTTGGTGACAGTGACCCAACTCCAGTCTTCCTTAAGGCTTCATATTACCTCCCCACACCAGGAAGTTTTGACAGCTGGGCACAAATGTGTGCACACTTATACACAGAGATCTGAACAGAAATAAAACCAAGCCAAAGAAGTTTCTTGGCAAGGGGTAGTTTTGGAGAGGCCTTTGGCCCTCCCCACTACTGTAATTTCCATTGGCCTTTCAGAGACACTCAACATATATATAGAATGTATATAAAAGCAATGTACTTATTCAGAACAATGCCTTCCCTAACACTTAATATGAAGATTCTGCAACTTCCACTGTCAGGGAAGAGTGAGAAGGGCTTAAAACTTACCACCCTTTTTGTCCTTCTTTAATACATCTAGAACCCAGGTATTATCTACTGACTATAAAATTGTCCTTGATAGGCAGTTTCTAAGTAAACTCAGTACCAGCTGCAGAGGAGCTCAGACAGGAAGCTGAGGGCCAGATCTACAATACCTAGGGCAGAACACTGGCTGTGAGCAGAGTATATAAGGGCACCAGGGGATTCATTCCCTGTTCCTAATGGGACCAATATTTCTAGGAGTCAGGGTAGGAACAAAGGATGTTGCTAGGGAGGCAATCTATGTAAATCCCATACGGAAATTCCATTTATGCCAGGGATCAGGTACTACTAGGCATGGAATTGTAGGAAACCAGCTCATCTGGATTTGAGGGCTGCATATTAGACTTGGAATGGTGGTACAAAGCATTTAATGCCCAGTTTCCCAGGATATAGAAACTGATCCCAGGAAAGAAACATTACTAAACTTCCTCTCCCTTTTTGATACTCCATGCACTTTTTCACCCTCAACTGCAGTCTCATTACTGAAACACATAACCTAGCTAATTGGTCAGACCTCACCTGGAGAGTTGTATCAAGCTCTGAACACCATACTCTTAATAGGGAAACAGCAATTGAGGGATTTTGCGGAGAAGAGTGAGGTTAAACAGAAAGATCCCAAGATTCATGAGGAACAATGGAAAGAAATGGGGTTGTTTGGCTGGAAGAAGAGGAGAGTCATGGGGATATGGTGTTTGGAAGTTTTCTGAAGGGTTTATCATAGGGTAAAGAGAACAAGTAGAGTCTGGAAAGCCTAGGTGACAGACAATAGACATATGGCTGGAATCTACAGGGAGACAAATTTCAGTTCAATGAAAAGAATATCTCTCAGAGAGAAATTGATGGAAGAAATGAGCCATGTTAATAGGTAAAGTTCTTCCCATCATTGTAAGTGTTCGAGCAGAGAATAATAGCATGCTTTTCAAATATCCAGTAACCCTGAAATTCAGTTAGGTTTCTGTGATCATACAGCTACTAAAAGATAGAACTTTTATGCTCGGAATGCATAAATCCTGATGTCTAGTGTTGCACTTTTGACCTCAGCGCCTGCCTCTTGATCAGGATGAGAGCACAGTGCAGCCCCAAGCTCAGGGAAAAGTAGTTGTATTCTAATAAGATTGAGTTCCCATTCTCCCGAACCTCATTCTCTCATCTCAGAAACATCTGCTACCACTGTCTCCACCATGTTGTCACTGCCTCTGGGCTCCTAGGAATACTCAAAAGAAGGAGTCCTAGGAGGCTGAGTTTTCAGGGTTTTCTTTATACTCACTGACTGCTTTTTCTTCAACTTGCCTGATTTCCTTTCAACAGTAGCCACTACAGAGTGCATGTGTCTGTGGGTTGTGGTATAGTAATGGGAGGTGGTAATTTCCCTGGTGTAAGCTGGCCTGCAGGTGAGCTGAGCACCTACACTTTCTCCTCAGAGGAGAAAAAACTGCATCATGTGCATCCATCGCTTAATAAGCTTCAGTTTTCACTCATTTTATTCAACATTTAATTTTCTTGCTTTTGAACAGGAAAGAAAATAGGGGAGATTAAAAGAGAAAACAAGAAAGGACTGAAGGGGAGGGGTGTTGGGGGCACTAAAACCACTGCTATGTAACCAGCTAACAGTGATACTGCAAGTTTATGGGCTTTGGTTGCCATGGAGATGGTTACGTAACTCCAGCTGGTGGTGAAATTTCATACTGCTTGTGGTGGCGAACAATATTTCAGTCACTTAGGGCTACTTTTAAAGAGAACAAATAAAGTAGCTGAGGGGCCCTTTGTCTTGCAGTCCACAACCCGCACGAAGTTTTAGTCCCACACACCAGTCATTTTCCAGTTTTTTTGTGTGTGTAGCAAAATGTTCCCAATTATTCTCTGAGTAGAGCTGGGCACTTACTCCTCTCTTTGGCCCAAAATGGCTGGAGTGATGCTTGAAGCAAAGAAAAAATTAAAAGTAAAAGATCCCCATTTGGAGTGGAAAGTCTGTGTGGAAATTTTCAGCTTGGAAACTTGTTTTTGTTTTGTTTTGTTTTGTTTTGTTTTTGAAAGTTATGAGTTGAGGGGAGGGCATCTATTTACCAAAATAGAGACCAAAGGTCAGGTATGTTCTCTGTGTTTAATCAATCTCACTCTCTCTCTCTCTCTCTCTCTCACACACACACACACACACACACACACTTGAACTCATATGCAGGGTGATACTAAATATCATTCTTCCTTCCAAACACTTATATTTACATGAATGCATGTGGAGTCACATTCACAATGCTCTACCAAATACATACACATTAGGTTACATACAAAGATGCATTTGCTTGAAAATACACATTCATTCACTCACAATTTTAACCTTGGCTAATTCATGCATAATTCACTCATATATTTCCGAATACACATGCAATCTTATATACTTACATAATAGGTTGAACCATATGAGACTACCAATGTTAAAGCATTGTGAACATATAAAAATGGCAATTTCATATGGTCCAACCTATAGATTCACATCCATATATACATGTGCATGATGATCCACATTCACTCTCTCACAAACTCTCAGAATCTCACAAACTCACAAAATTTGTATTTACTCTCTCATATTTTCTTTCATGTGTTTCCAAACAAGTTAGCTCTCATATAAATACACACATATTCATTTTTTGCCTATTCTCTCACATACACCCCTTCACATATTCTCATTATTTCTTCCTCTACTTTCTCATACCCAAGCATGCATACAGAATTACGTACACTGACATGCTGAAAGTCTCTCACTCATGTATGTTATATCACTCATATAATATACTCACTGTGGAGGCACCCTGGACCTAGAAATTTCAGTACATAAAGCTGCTGGTTTTCCAACTATGATCTCACTGAGTCCTCAGAAGCATCCTAGGGAAAGGAGGCAGGCAATGGATTTTTATTCCTATCAACTAAAGGAAAGAGAGAAAAATGTGGCCAAAGTTCACACAGCAATTAATAAGTGGAGACTTGAACCTAGACATTTTCATGTCAAATTCAGTGTTACTGCGCCTGTGACTGCCTGCCATCACAATAGAATGGAGACATTTGGGGTTAAAACACTGAAAAGAGACTGAAACTGTAAACCTCTGCTTATGAGAACCATATGGGAGGTTGAGGCTAAGCTTTAGATGATGTATCTGGTCCCTTTCCTATCTCATCTAACAGTGAGGTAGATAGAGGTAATTCTACCTGGTCATATCAACATTTCCCTCTCACTTTGTACCCTTGGTACCCTTTCTGCCTCCCTAATCCTCCAAACATCTACTATCCTGCCTGCTGTATTATTTATAGAGTGACAACAACTTGCCTGCATGGTTCACAGAGGAGCAAGAGACACAGTACCAGCTCTGAAGCTGAAATAATTCAGCTCTATTGCTTATACTCCAGATAAATTGATAGGAAAAGAGTATTTCAGGGTCAACTTGGTTTTCAGGACAAAAAATTCTAAAAGAATTCTGAAGCATTGGAGTTCTGGAGTCAAATTTTTCTGCCAAGATACTTCTAATTCCAAAAGCTACTGGGTTTGATCCTGTGCTGCCCAGGGTGCCCTAAAATGTCCTGTTCTCCTTTCCTTGAGGACTCTCTCAAATGGGCCTTTAAGCGGTATTCATGAGGACCTGAGGGCCTTTCTTAAACCACAAGCCCATTTCAAGAGGGCAGAACCCCACCAATTGTAATGTGTGTCATTTTCAATCATTTGAACTTGCTCCCTACTTCATGTCTTACATGAATGGGGCCAAAGGCCTGGATTCCAAATTGGATGGAGACATATTTTTTTCCATACCAACCCTAGGAAAAGCCCAGGAAAAGGGAATCATTGATGAAATTTTACAGGGCTACTTGAGGAAGGCAGGATGCTGAAGTATTCAACAATGGGACATTCAGTAGAGACAAAGGAAATACTTTCTGCTCCAATATCAAACATTTCCATCAGAGTTGCCTGAGCCTGCCCATATTGATTGGCATTGCCCCTCTAGTATGAAGAAGACATAAACAGGCCCAGAGAAGGATGGAAATTTATTTGACAAATGTTGAACAGCAAGTCAAGGCTAGAATCAAATGAGGACTCAGCAACTCTTGCTTCCTAAAGCTGGTTATACCATTCCCAGTTTGAATTTAAGCCTCTCAAACTCCCTTCTCTCACTTTTATCCTTAGAAGTGGGGTTTGTGGGGAAGGGAGACATTTTCTTGACCTCACAACACCTAACAATCCACCAATGTTACTGGATTATTTTTTTATGTGAAATATTGAGAAGAGTGGTGTTAGTATTAATTAGGATTCTTTACTCTTCCAAGGTATTCCATTTTTTCCTACCATCATCAACTGTGAGCACATCCTATAAGTGGGGACCACAAGACTATTTAAATTAGAGGTTTTCAAATTCTATTCCCCCAAGGGGTTTCAGGGGCTACCATGGAATGTAAAGGTGAATATTATCAGATAGGGTTCCAAGGCAGAATCTCCTTCTCTTAACCACTACTGTCCTTACCATCCCTGCCATCTCTGCTACCCTAAATTCACAAAAGCAACTTTAATATTTTTCTGTTTTATATATCAGACTTAGTCAAAAGGTAACATTCAAAAAAAAAGTTGATGCTTAAAATTATTATAAAACCACTGATTTATCCCAACTCCTTTATTGTACAGATGTGAAAACAGAGGCTGAGAGAGGTAAAACTATTTGCTCAAGATCACACAGTAAATCAGTCAGTAGCACATGTAGTCATGCCAGGGCTAATGAAGATTCTCATACATGACCTCAGCTAAATTATCATTTGGCACCAAACTTACAGCCTTCCCTTCCAGCAACCTTGGGGTAGATAGGGGCAGGAACCAACACATTAGCCCTAGAGGATATAGCTATGAAAGGGGTTCTACTCCCTGGGTGCTCATGGAGCTGGAAGAGACGAGTCCTCCTGCCTACCACATCCTCCTCCATGGGTAATTGCTTGCTGTACCTAGGACTGAATTGTACAAGGCCACTGTCTCTGGGTTGGCAGACAAACTTTCTGGACCCAATGTCCTTAGTACACAAAAAAAGGCTTCCACCTAATGAAATACATTTTCAACTTGGAACACAAGCTTCACCCTATAGAATGACAGCTAGAGAAATGGTATTGATTATCTTCCAGGTCAGAGAGAGATTTGTGTTGCTACAGTAGGAAAGTAGTAGCTATAGCTGTGTTTGAGGCAAAGTACACTGAGCATTCTTACAGATAATATTCCACTACCAAAGAATTAGAAAATGTTTCTTTCTTCACAGGCCTAAGTCACTAGTGACAAAGGTGAAGGCAAAAATTTGAAATAGTGTGTACTTGTCACCCTGAGACAGGGTAGCTCTGGCCTCTACATCTCTGGATAGGCCTTGAACTGAAAGAATGTGAGTTCGAAGTTGATGTTTGCTCCACTCAAGCCACATCTAGTGTTTGTTACCAGACATTCGATGTAGAGGTTAGGAGCAAAGACTCTCTAAAATTAGACTGCTTTGGTTCAAATTCTAGTTCTATCACTTACTAGCTTTATGACTTGGACAAGTTATTGAACTTCTCTATACCTCAGTTGTTCTATATGTAAAATGGGGGTAATAACCTATATCACAGGATGGTTGTAAGGATTAAATGAGATGATAAATATAAAACACTTAGCTCATTGTCTAGGGCTATAGTAAGCTAACTATGTGTAAAATTTAGCTATTATCATTACTTTCCCAGCTCTTGGAGCCAACCCAGAGTCTTGTGAACAAGGATCTAGCCAGGTTAAAACTTATTCAGGAAGCAGATGTCACAGAAACAGTTCCTGAGACAGACCAGAAGATATAAATAAGAAAATTATCATTTATATTATCCCTTCTCAGTGACAGATATTTTATTCTTACATCAAAATTACATCATTGAATTCTCAAAACAGCTTTGTAAGCTATGTTCTATAACTTTTTTCATATGAGGAAACTGAGGCTGAGAAATTTTAATAATTTGCAAAAGTTTAACTAGAATCAAGAGTCAAACCCCACATGTCTGTCCACCAATTCCCATGCATGTTATTTCTACTTGTGGCCAGGTAGAGCTAACAGGGTACTCAGATCTCAATTACCATTGGAAATATGAAAGCAATGAATTAGAGCTGGTGCCATTTTGGCTGTGACTCAAACAAATTGGGAAATCCTCAAAGTAAAAGGAAGGTTATGGGAATCCCTTGCATCCTCTTCAGCATCTCAAGAGCTGAAGTGCCTCCTCCCACTTGAATCTTATGACCTTATCCAGTTCATTCTTCTCTGTTTTCTGGGTACTCAGGATGGAAGACAATGGAGCAGTCTATCATTTATGACATCTCTGAAAAGCACTTGTGTGTAGTGGCCTCAGGGCATTCTCAAGTTTCAGATCCTATTCCTCTGAAACTTCATTGGCCAATTGAATACCACACAAAAACTTAGAAGAAGGAAATTGGATTAAAGCCAGGAAAAAATGTTGGAGGATATGATATAAAACCACCAGAGCTAAGGTAGTGGCAGAACAAAGTCCACAGTTCCTTCTACCTCTTGACCATTCTACCCTGAAGCACCACTTCTGATCATGAAAACACAAGGCTGGCTCTACACCCTTGCCTATAATCTGAAATATGTATTCTTCTTCTAGTAGTGAATAAAGAGGCTCAAGACAAGTGTCTGGGGCTAGGAGAGGAAATTGTAAGCTGAACTAATGGAGGTCATTTTGAACTGAGAAACAGTAGTCTGACTTAGGAAAGGGCAGACAGAGACATCGATAATGAAGAAGTTGTCATTCAAGCAGGAAAATTTTGGCCAGCTCACAAAGGAGTTAATTTAAACTTGTAAGAGACACCAAAACATACATGTAACATAACACAAATCACTACACACAGGGAAAACCAGAAAGGAATAATCTTGGACAAGCAAGGAGAGAATTTCGGCTGGGTGATTAAACAGAACAAACTTCCTACATCAAACATGGCAATAGTAGACTTTTGGGGGATGATTAAGTGTGAGTGGAGGGTGTTTATGGTCTTCAGAGAGGTGAATGGTCAGGATAAGGAGAAGATGCCACTGGGCTCAAGCTACAACTCCTTCGCTAGCTCCCAAGTCCCAAGTACTTCAGAGTGCCCAGCCTTCTGTTGGCATTCAGCAAAGGTTATTTATTATTATGCTCATAGGATGAGACAGGCAGGAGTCATGAATCTTGGCAGGAAAACAAGGCCAAAAGATTTTCTTTGACTAAAAGTCGTATAACTTGAAAGGTTTATTGCTGAACTGATTATGTAATGTAGCTTCGAAAGAGCAGTATTTAAGATAAAGATTTGAAGCCCTTAGGCAGGTTTGGAAAGAGAGTAAGGGAAAGGACTAAATGCATTAATAGGCCATTTAAGAACTGCCTTCCTTTTAAACCTAGTTTCATACTGCAAAGCAGGAAGGCAGTGAAGCATGGTAAAGGACACTAATTTGGAGTCGGAAGACCTGGGATCAGTCAATGACTCATTGTCACCTCAGGCAAGTCCTTTCTTTTCTTTGTATATATGTATCCCATACACACTGGGTGGAGAAGGGAGAGCAGGAATTAGATTTAAGAATCGCTAAAGGCCCTTTTAGATCTGACATCTTAGGCTTTCAAGTAACCCTACTTTCCACAGGCAAGTGTTTGACTCTCTATAACTTCTAGAGCTCGCCAAAGGCCTTAACTGAATTGGTCCTCCAGGTAGGCATTCCTCCCTTTGTTACTTCTCTCTTGGTCATATCCAATTTCTCTTGGCCTAACCCAGTAGTTTTCCACTCTGGCAGTCCATTAGACTTACACAGGAAACTTTAAAAAGGCCAAAGCTCAGGCCCCATTCCAGAAATTCTGATTTAAAAGCTCCCCTGATGATTCCCATGTGCAGCCAGGGTAAAGAACTACTAGCTTAGACAAACTCTCTGTTAGACTTGATGTAAATAGCCCTAACTTCCTCAATCTTGGTTTCTTGCCTCATTTGTTATTGTCTTCACATTTGCTCAGTGGCCTTTTGATCATTCACGAACCATACACTTCTAAAGCATTTTCTACCCATGTGCTTATTGTTTTAACAGTGATTAGTTCTCAAAACCAAGTCTCCTAATCACTCTAACCAGATTCAGACTCACTTTTTTCTGATTTTATAATTTTTTTAAATTTATTTTTTATTGTTGTTTCCCCCAGCACACTTTTTTTCCCCACTATACAGCATGGGGACCCTGTTACACAAACAATTATACATAAATTTTTCTCCAATTGTTATGCTGTGCTGTAAGTATCTAGACAGTTCTCAGTGCTACACAGCAGGATCTCATTGTAAATCCATTCCAAAAGCAATAGTTTGTGTCTCTTAACCCCAAGCTCCCAATTCCTCCCACTCCCTCCCCCTCCCCCCAGAGAAACACAAGTCCATTCTCCAAGTCCATGATTTTCTTTTCTGTGGAAAGGTTCATTTGTGCTGTATATTAGATGCCATATGAGTGATATCATATGATGTTTGTCTTTCTCTTTCTGACTTACTTCACTCAGGATGAGAGTCTCTAGTTCCATCCATATTGCTGCAAATGGCATTATTTCATTCTTTTTTATGGTAGTATTCCACTGTGTATATATACCACATCTTCTGAATCCAATCATCTAGACATTTGGGTAGTTTCCATGTCTTGCCTATTGTGAATAGTGCTGCAATGAACATGCAGGTGCATGCGCCTTTTCCAAGGACAGTTTTGTCTGGATATATGCCCAAGAGTGGGATTGCTGGGTAGTTCTATGTATAGATTTCTAACACTGTTGTCCATAGTGGTTGTACCAGCTTACGTTCCCACCAATAGTGGGAACGTAAGCTTTTCTCCACACCCATTCCAACATTTGTTATTTGTGGACTTATTAATGATGGCCATTCTGACTGGTATAAGATGGTATCTCCTGGCAGTTTTGATTTGCATTTCTCTAATAAGCAGGGCTGTTGAGCACTAATTCAAGTGCTAGTTGGCCATCTGTATATCTTCCTTAGAGAAATGTCTATTCAGGTCTTTTGCCCATCTTTCCATTGGGTTGTTGGCTTTTTTGCTGTTGCGTTGTACAAGTTCCTTTGATATTCTAGAGATGAAGCCCTTGTCAGTTGCATCATTTGAAACTATTTTCTCCCATTCTGTAAGTTGTCTTTTTGTTCATTTTTAGGATCCTCATCTCTTAAGTAATTGATGTTGAATTAATTAATATTTTATTCATAGTTTTACAATAATAAAATACCTCATTCATGCATATTAGTTCAGATTTTATGCTACTTGGTGAGGGATGGAACTTATATTAATCTCCAATTATCTAAATTTATTCAATTATTATTTTTTATTGTAAACAACTGTGTAGAAACATAACTTACATACCATACAATTCACCCATTTAAAGTATATAATTCTATGGTTTTGACCATGTTCACAGATATGTACAAGCATCACCACAATCAATTTTAGAACATTTTCATCATATTAAGAGGAAACCCTATACACTTTAACTGTTGCCCACCTAACATCTGCACCCCAAAACTACATCCTTAAGTTATCACTAATCTTTTTTCTGTATCCTTAGATTTCCCTATTCTAGAGTTTCATGTGAATGAAATTATACAGTATAAGATCTTCTATGATTGACTTATTTCACTTAATATAATATTTTCAGGATTTATCAATGTTATTTCTTATATTAATACTTCATTCATTTATATGGCTGAGTAATATTCCAATGTATTAATATGCCACAGTTTATTCATTTATCTGTTGATGGATATTTGGGTTGTTTTCACCTGCTGGCTATTATGAATATTTTTGCTACAAGCAAATCTCTATCTGGATATATTTTTCATTTCTTTTGTATATAAGCCTAGGAGTTTTTAATTAATTAAAAATATGGTATCTCTATGGTATCTCAACCATTTGAGGAGCTGCAAGACTACTTTCCAAAGTGGCTATACCATTTTATATTTCTACTAACAGTGTATGAGATCCCTAATTTCTCCATATACTAGTCAACACTTCTTACTTATGAGTTTTTAATAATTTTTTTCATTCTAGTGAGCGTGGAGTGGTATCTTGCTATGATTTAATTTGCATTTCCTAGGTGACAAATTATATTGGGAATCTATTTGTCTATTGGCAATTGATATATCTTCAGATAAATGTTTTCTCAGATCATTTGCCCATGTAAAACTGGGTTATTTATATTTTTATTATTGAGTTCCTTATTGTATTTTGCAAGCACATGAGGATTGCCTTTTTTTTAACTGTATCTGACATTTAGCTTTTGATTGCCTAGGCATCCACTTTAAAGTCATCCATCTTGAATAAACACATTGTCAGCTACGCAACTTGATAAAGAGCCAGGCCACCCCACTCATGACATTCCCCCATTTTTATAATACCCTAGTTGACGTAGATAACTGATTGTTTAACTGTTTGCTTGCTTTTCTCTTGCCACACTTTAATTCCCACACTTATGTTTTAAATTCACCAATAGTGAATCTGAAAAACCCTAGGTACCACACTCTGGACCATAATAAATATAGAACCCCAGATCTACTAATTCTTTATACCTATGAGCAAGCTATTTGGCTCCAGGTGTGCTATGTAATCTCCAGAACCTGTGAATAATAAATCTTGTTTTTATTCAAAGTTTCCAAATGGTGGGAACTGAAGTGTGTCTTCCAGTCATAAGAGCTACAGGGGATGATCCAGCCATAACATTTACTCTGATTTGAGAAATATTTGTAGGGACTTGACTCAAGTAGTATGGGCCCAGATTTGTGCCCCTAAAATTTCTAGCCAATAGTACCAACATCAACAGGCTAAATCTAACCCCAAATTTCTTATAAATTCTAGGTAAATCCCTTATCAGATATATGGTGTAAAAATATTTCATTCCATTGTTTCGGTTGTATTTTCATTTTCTTTTGTTTTTAAATTTTATTGGAGATTTCAGGTGTACAGCCAAAAGATTCAGTTATACATATACATATATATTTTTTTTTCAGATTCTTTTCACATATAAGTTATTACAGAATATTGAGTACTTCCCTGTGCTATAAAATAGGTTTTTATAAATAAGTTCCTTTATATCATTTTACTATATTCCACACATAAGTTATATCATATGATATTTCTCTTTCACTAACTTCATTTAATATGGTAATATCTAGGTCCACTCATGTTGCTGCAAATGGCATTATTTTGTTCTTTTTATGGCTGAGTAATATTTCATTGTGTATATCTACAATATCTTCTTTATCTATTCCTGTGCTGGTGGACATTTAGGTTGATTTCATGTCTAGGCTATTGGAAATAATACTGCAATGAACATTTGGGTGCATATACCTTTTGGAATTGTGATTTTCTCTGGATATATGCCTTGGAGTGCATTGGTAGATCACATGGTAGTTCTAGTTTTAGTTTTTAAGGAACCTCCACGCTATTATCCATAGTGTTTGTACCAATTTATGCTCCTACCAAGAATGTAAGAAAGTTTGCTTTTCACCAAACCCTCTCTAGCATTTATAGTTTGTAGACATTTTGATGTTAGCCATCCTGGCCAATGTGATGTGATACTTCAATGTAGTATTCATTTGCATTTCTCTACTAATTAGTGATGCTGACCATCTTTTCATGTGCTTTATAACCATCTGTATGTCTTCTTTTGAGGAATACATATTTATATCTTCTGCCCAAATATTGACTGGGTTGTTGTTTTTTTAAATATAGACCTGCATAAGCTGTTTGTATATTTTGGAAACTAATCCCTTGTTTGTCACTTCATTTGCCAAGATTTTCTCATATTCTGTATGTTGTCTTTTTGTTCTGCTTATGGTTTCCTTTGCTGTGAAAAAGATTTTTAATTAAATTAGGTAACATTTGTTTATTATTGTTTTTATTTTCATTACTCTGAAAGGTGGATCCAAAAAGTATTGCTGCAATTTATGACAAAGAGTGTTCTCCCTATGTTTCCTCTAAGAGTTTTATAGTGTCCAGCCTTACATTTAGGTATTTAATTAATTTTGAATTTTTGTGTGCTGTGTTAGAGAATGCTCTAATTTAAGTCTTTTATATGTAGATGTCCAGTTTTCCCAGGATCACTTTCTGAAGAGACTGTTTTTTCTCCATTATTATATTCTTAACTCATTTGTCATAAACTAATTGACCATAGGTGCATGATTATATTTCTGGGCTTTCTATCCTCTTCCATTGATCTGCATTTTTGTGCCAGTACCATACTCTTTCAATCATTGTAGCTTTGCAGTATAGTCAAACATCGGGGAACCTGATTCCTCCAGCTCTGTTTTTATTTCTCTTGATTGTTTTGGCTATTTGGTTTCTTTTGGGTTTCCATACGAATTATTTTTTTTTCTAATTTGGTGTAAAATGCCATTGGTAATTTTATAAGCATTACATCTCTAAATCGCCTTGAGTAGTATAGACATTATGATAACATTGATTCTCCCAATTCAAGAACATGGTATATCTTTTACTCTGTTCATGTCCTCTTTGATTTCTTTCATCAGCATCTTATAGTTTTCAGAGTATGGGTCTTTTCCTCATTTGTGAATGATGTTAGCTGTGTGTTTGTCATATATAGCATTTATTACGTTGAAGTAGATTCCCTCTATGACCACTTTCTCAAGAGTTTTTATCATAAATGGG
Source organism: Phacochoerus africanus (assembly GCF_016906955.1). Lineage (NCBI taxonomy): Eukaryota > Metazoa > Chordata > Mammalia > Artiodactyla > Suidae > Phacochoerus > Phacochoerus africanus. The sequence continues at coordinate 57,197,936 of NC_062560.1, forward strand.
TGTTGAATTTTGTCAAAAGATTTTTCTGCATTTACTGAGATGATTATATGGTCCCTATTCTTCAATTTATTAATGTGGTATAGCACACTGTTTGATTCACAGATATTGAAAAATCATTGCATCCCTGGGATAAATCCCACTTGATCGTGGTGTGTGATCTATTTATAATGTATTATTGAATTCAGTTTGTAAGCAATTTGTTTAGAATTTTTGCATCTTTGTTCATCAGTAATATTAGCCTGTAATTTTAATTTTTGCGGTATATTTGTCTAGTCTGGGTGTTGGAGTTATGGTAGCTTTATAGAGTGAGCTTGGGTGTGTTTCTTCCTCTGAATTTTTTGGAATAGTTTCAGAAGCTTAAGTATTAATTCTTCTCTAAATGGTTGGTAGAATTCACCTATGAAGCCATCTGGTCCTGGAATTTCATGGTAGTTTCATTGGTAGTTTTTAATCACAGTTTCAATTTCAGTACATGTAATTGTTCTCTTCATTTTTTCTTCCTGGTTCAGTCTTTGAAGTTTGTATTTTTTAAAGAATTTGTCCACATCTTCTGGATTGTCCAATTTACTTGCATATTATTGCTTTTAGTAGTCTCATATGATCCTTTGTATTTCTGTTGTCAGTTGTAACCTCTCCTTTTTCATTCTAATTTCATTGATTTGAATGCTCTCCCTTTTTATTGATGACTTTAGCTAAATGTTTATCAGTTTTGTTGATCCCATAAAAGAAGCAGATTTTAGTCTCATTGATCTTTCTTTGATTTCTTCATCTCTATTTTATTTATTTCTACTCTGATTTGAATGATTTATTTCTTCCACTCGGTTTTGGTTTTGTTTCTTTTCCTTGCCTTAGTTTTAAGGTTAGGTTGCTCTTTGAGTTTTTTTTTCTTTTGAGATTTTTCTTATTTTCTGTGGTGAGATTTTATTGCTATGAACTTACCTCTTAGAACTGCTTTCGTTTTTTCTCATAGGTTTTGGATCTTTGTGGTTTCATTTTAATTTTTCTCCAGGCATTTTTCGATTTTCTCTTGGATTTTTTCAGTGATCCATTGTTTGCTTGGTAGCATATTGTTTACTCTCCATGTGTTTGTGTTTTTTATAGCTGTTTTTCTTATCATTGATTTCTAATTTCATAGTGTTGTAGTCAGAAAAGATTCTTGATATGATATCAATTTTATTAAATTTATCAAGGCTTGATTTGTGGCCCAGCATGTGATCTATCATGGAGAAGGTTCCATGTGCACTTGAGAAGAAAGTGTGTTCTGCTACTTTCATGTGAAATGTACTATAAATATCAGTTAAGTCCATTGGTCCAATGCATTATTTAATTCCCGTGGTTCCTTAGTGATTTTCTGTGTGGACGGATCTCTCCATTGATGTGAGTGGGGTATAAAAGTCCCCCACTGTTATTGTATTACTGTCATTTTACCTATTATAACTCATAGAATTTGCTGTACATATTGAGGTGCACCTATTTTGGGTGCATATATATTAACAATACTTTTTTTATCATATATATATATATATATATATATATAATTTTCTACTGTACAGCATGGTGACCCAGTTACAATTACATGTATACACATTCATATTTCTCACGTTACATGTTCCAGCATAAGTGACTAGACAGAGTTCCCAGGACTACACAGCAGGATCCAATTGCTAATACATCCCAAAGGCGATATTCTGCATCTATTTACCCCAAGCTCCCAGTCCCTCCCACTCCCTCACCTTCCCCATTGGCAACCACAAGCCTATTCTCCAAGTCCATGATTTCCTTTCCTCTGGAAAGGTTCATTTGTGCCATATATTTAATTCCAGATATAAATGATATCATATGGTATTTGTCTTTATCTTTCTGACTTGCTTCACTCAGCATGAGAGTCTCAGTTCCATCCATGTTGCTATAAAATGCATTATTTTGTTTCTTTTTTATGGTTGAGTGGTATTCCATTGTGTATATGTAAAATTTCTTCCTAATCAAGTCATCTGTGAGTGGACATTTGTGTTGATTCCACGTGCTGGCTATTGTGAAGAGTTCTGCAATGAACATGTGGGTGTATGTGTCCTTTGTGTGTGTTTTTCTAGGGAAAACCTGCAGCACGTGGAGATTCCCAGGCTAGGAGTTTAATCTGAGCTGTAGCGCCGGCCTACACCGCAGTCACAGCAAAGTGGTATGCGAGCTGCCTCTGGAAACTACACCATAGCTCATGGCAAAGCTGGATCCTTAAACCACTGAGTGAGGCCAGGGATCGAACCTGCAAACTCATGGCTGCTAGTCGTATTCGTTAACCACTGAGCCATGATGGGAACTACGCATGTAGCTTTTTTATGGAGTTTTGTCCAGATATATTCAGAGAGTGGTATTCCTGGGTCATATGACAGTTCTATATATAGTTTTGTGAGGTACCTCCATGCTATTCTCCATAGTGGTTGTACCAGCTTACATTCCCACCAACAGTGCAGGAGGGTTCTCTTTTCTCCACACCCTCACTAGTATTTGTTATTTGTGGACTTATTAATGATGGCCAATCTGAATGGTGTGAGGTGGTATCTCATGATAGTTTTGATTTGCATTTCTCTAATAATCAGGGATGTTGAGCACTAATTCAAGTGCTGGTTGGCCATCTGTATAACTTCCTTGGAGAAATGTATATTCAGGTCTTTTGCCCATTTTTTAATTTGGTTGTTGGCATTTTTGATGTTGAGTTGTACAAGTTGTTTGTATATTTTATTTTATTTTATTTTATTTTTTAATATTTTTTTTTATTTTCCCACTGTACAGCAAGGGGGTCAGGTTATCCTTACATGTATACATTACAATTACATTTTTTCCCCCACCCTTTCTTCTGTTGCAACATGAGTATCTAGACAAAGTTCTCAATGCTATTCAGCAGGATCTCCTTGTAGATCTATTCTAAGTTGTGTCTGATAAGCCCAAGCTCCCGATCCCTCCCACTCCCTCCCCCTCCCATACCATATGATATCACTTATTTGTATATTTTAGAGATGAAGCCCTTGTCAGTAGCATCATTTGAAACGATATTCTCCCATTCTGTAACTTGTCATTTTTTTTTTTTAATTTTGGTTTCCTTTGCTATGCCAAAGCTTGTCAGTTTTATGAGGGCCCATTGGTTTATTTTTTTTCTCTTATTTCTGTTGCCTTGGGAGAATGACCTGAGAAAACATTCATGAGGTTGATGTCAGAGTGTATTTTGCCTATGTTCTCTTCCAGGAGTTTGATGGTGTCTTGTCTTATATTTAAGTCTTTAAGCCATTTTGAGTTTATTTTTGTGCATGGTGTGAGGGTGTGTTCTAGTTTCATTGATTTACATGCAGCTGTCCAGGTTTCCTAGCAATTCTTGCTGAAGAGACTGTCTTTTTCCCATTTTATATTCTTGCCTCCTTTGTCAAAGATTAATTGACCCTAGGTGTCTGTATATACTTCTGGGTTCTCTATTCTGTTCATTGGTCTGTCTGTCAGTTTTGGTACCAGTACCACACTGTCTTGATGACTGTGGCTTTGTAATATTGCCTGAAGTCTTGTAGATGGATGCCTCCTGCTTGGTTTTTGTTTCTCAGGATTGCTTTGGCAATTCTGGGTCTTTTGTTGTTCCATATAAATGTTTGGGTTGTTTGTTCTAGTTCTGTGAATAATGTCCTGGGTAATTTTATAGGGATTGCACTGAATCTGTAGATTGCTTTGGGTAGTATGGCCATTTTTACAATATCAATTTTTCCAACCCAAGAGCATGGAATATCTTTCCATCCCTTTACATCTTCTTTAATTTCCTTGATTAATGTATCATAGTTCTTAGCATATAAGTCCTATACCACCTTGGTCAGGTGTATTCCTAGGTATTTGATTTTGGGGGGAACAATTTTAATAGGTATTGTACTTTAATTCCTTTTCTAAGATTTCATTGTTAGTATACAGAAATGCAACTGATTTCTGAATGCTTATCTTATATCCTGCTACTTTGCTGAAATTGTTCAGTTTAAGTAGTTTTTGGGTTGAGTCCTTAAGGTTTTCTGTATATAGTGTCATGTCATCTGTATACAGTGACGGTTTTACTTCTTTTCTTCCTGTTTGGATACCTTTTATTCCTTTTGTTTGTCTGATTGCTGTGGTGAGGCCTTCCAGTACTATGTTAAATAAAAGTGGTGAGTGTGGGCATCCCTTTCTTGTTCCAGGTTTTAGTGTAAAGGCTTTCAGTTTTTCTCCATTGAGTATTATATTTGCTGTGGAGTTGTCATAAATGGCTTTTATTATGTTAAGGAATGTTCCCTCTATACCCACATTGGTAAGAGTTTTGATTATGAATGGATGTTGTACTTTGTTGAGTACTTTTTCTGCATCTATTGTGATGATCATGTGGTTTTTGACTTTTCTTTTCTGAATGTGGTGTATGATGTTGATTGATTTTGGTATGTTGAACCATCCTTGTGAACCAGGGATGAATCCCACCTGGTCATGGTGTATGATCTTTTTGATATGTTGTTGGATTCAGTTGGCTAAATTTTTTTTGAGAATTTTTCTTCTATATCCATCAAAGATATTGGTCTATAGTTTCCCTTTTTGGCAGTATCTTTGTCTGGTTTAGGGTGATGGTGGCATCATAGAATGTCTTTGGAGGTGTTCCTTCTTCTTAAGTTTTGAAAAATTTTAAAGAGGATATGTTTATGTTCCTCTTTGTATGTTTGGTAGAATTTGCCTGTGAATCCATATGATCATGGACTTTCATTTGTAGGGAGTGTTTTTATGACATATTCCATTTCATTTCCAGTGATCTGTCATTATAGTTGATCTATTTCTTCTTCATTCAGTTTCAGCAGGCTGTAATCTCTAGAAAGATGTCCATGTTTTCTAGAATGTCAAATTTGTTCAGATATAATTTTTATAGTATTCTCTTATGGTTTTTTTATTTCTCTAGTATCTGTTGTGACGTCTATCTTTTCGTTTCTTATTTTGTTTCTTCGGGTTTTTTTTTCTGTCCTCTTCTTGGTGAGTCCAGCAAGAGCTTTGTCAATATTGTTTACCTTTTCAAAGAACCAGCTCTTGGTTTGATTGATTTTGTCTATTGTGTTTTGATCTCTGTTTTATTGATTTCCTCTTTGATCCTTATGATTTCCTTCCTTCTGCTGACTTTATCTTTTGCTTATTCTTCTTTTTGTAATTCATTTAGGTGGTGGGTTAAGTTGTCTATTAGAGTTTTTTTCTCATTTTTGAGGAAGGCCTGTATTGCTATGAATTTCCCTCTGAGTACTGCTTTTGTGGCATCCCATAGATTTTGAGGGGTTTGTCTCAAGGTGTTTTTTAATTTCTTTCTTGATTTCCTCATTGACCCATTGGTTTTTTAGTAGCATGTCTTTTAGTCTCCATGTAGTAGGTTTTTTCTCATTTCTTTTCCTGTGGTTACTTTCTAGATTCATGCCACTGTGGTCAAAGAATACACTTGAAATGATTTCTGAACTCTTAAATTGGTTGAGGTTAGCTTTGTGCCCCAATATGTGATCAATTATTGAGAATGTTCCATGTGCACTTGAGAAGAATGTGTATTCTGATTTTTTGGATGTAATGTCCAGAAAATGTCATTCAGTCTAACTTTTCTATTGTTTCCTTTAGGATCTCTGTTGCCGTATTGATTTTTGTCTAGAGGATCTGTCCACGGATATGAGTGGGGTGTGAAAGTCTCCTACTGTGATTGTATTCCCATCAATTTCTCCTTTATGTTTGTTTTTATTTCTTGGCAGTATCCGGGTGCTCCTATATTGGGGCATATATACTGATGATTTTAATATCCTCTTCTTGAATGGATCCTTTAACCATTAAATAGTCTCTTTCTTTGTCTTTCTTAATGGCCTTTGTTTTAAAGTCTATTTTGTCTGATATGAGCATTGCAACTCCTGCTTTCCTGTCTTTCCCATTGTCATGAAATATCCTTTCCCACCCCCCTCACTTTCAATCTGTATGTGTCCTTTGCCCTAAGTTGAGTCTCATATGAAGCAGATTGAAGGGTTTTCCTTTTTTATCCAATCATCCACTCTGTGTTTTTTCATTGTAGCATTCAGTCCATTGACATTTAAGGTGATTATTGATAAATATGTATTTATTGCCATTTGAAACCTTGTTTTCTAGTTGATCGTATGTTTTTCTTTTCTTAATTTATTTTTCTGGTTGGAAGATTTCCATTTACTTTACGTTTGAATACTTTTTTTTTCAGTTTTTGTGAATATAATGTTTGTTTTTGATTTGTCATTGCCCTGTTTTTTAAGTATCTTAACCTCTTCCTATTTCTGCTTACTTTAGCATGATAGTCATATAGGCTCAAATGCATCATCAAAAATTTAAAAATAATCTATTTTTCTTACTTCCCTTACCCACATTGCATGATTTTGATATCTTTTTTTTGTAATTAACATCTTCATTTTTGGATCTGTATGCTGGCTTCTTTAAGTGACTGCTTTCCAATTGTGGTTTACTCCATCCTAGATCATCCTCTTTTTTTTTAATTTAGAGAATCCCTTTCAGTGTTTTAGAATGGGTTTCATCTTGCTGTACTCTTTTAGCTTTTGTTTGTTGGAGAATTTCTTTATTTCCCCATCTATTTTAAATGTTATTCTTGTTGGATAGAGTATTATACATTGCAGATTTTTTCCTTTCAGCACTTTAAACATATCTTGCCACTCCCTCCTGGCCTGTAGTGTTTCTGTAGAGAAATCACCTGATAGCCTTATGGGGGTTCCCTTATAATTAACACTTTGCTTTTCTCTTTCTGTCTTTAGAATCCTCTCTTTATCTTTAACTTTTGCCATTTTTATTATAATACGTCTTAGTGTGGGCCTATTTGGGCTCCATTTGTTTGGGGCCCTCTGTGCTTCCTGTATCTTGATATCAGTATCCTTTAGATTTGGAAAGTTTTCAGCCATAGTTTCTTCATATATATTTCTATTCCCTTTTCTTTTTCTTCTCCTTCTGGAATCCCTATTATGCGCAGATTGGCCTGATTTATATTATCCCATGGGTCTCTTATATTGCTTTCATGTATTTTGTTTTGGTTTTCTGTCTGCTGTCTGACTGGGTGATTTCCATTATTCTATCTCCCACATCACTAATTCATTCCTTTGCATTATTCATTCTGGTCTTTATTGCCTTTAGCTCAGTTTGTTTATCTGCAATTTTCTTGTTTTTCATCCTTCTTATATTTTCTAGTTCCTTTCTGAGGGAATCTGCATTGCTGTTCATATCCTCTCTTAATTCTTTCAGTATCATCACTATCTCCCTTTTGAACTCAAAGTCTGTGTCAGATGCTGAGGTCTGTTTCGTTGTTGACTGCTTTAGGTGAATTCTCTTTCTGCTTTAACTGGGAATGGTTTCTGTGCTTCTTCAACGTTCTTGCATTTTTCTTTTTCTATGAATTTGGGGAAGCAAACCTGTAGTATTGTAAGTCTAATTCTATGCAAGAATACCCCTTTGTATTTCTTGGAGGGTTACTATTTATTTTCAGTATAGGGGTTTGGATCTTTGCTCTCTTTTTCTTCAGTGTGATTCTCAGTGTGTTTTAAGGGAGAAGGAGGCAATGGGTATGGCCAGCATTCTGTACCTGGTTGTTTGGCTCTCAACAGAAGCAAAGACCTGCAGGAAGGTGGCATGTGTTACTCCTATTTTTAGGGCCCTGTGAAATGGTAATGAGCTCTAGAAGGATCTGCAAGTGACCAGAGAAATTGTCTGTAGCTGTGGCAGGTTGCATGAGTTCCCAGGGGGGTGAAAGCAACAACAGCTTGTGTTTGATTGCAATGTCCTCCTCTGTGGTGATTGGAACTGCAGGTGGTGCCTATTAAGGGACACCTAGTGGGAGTGGTGTCTACCTTCAGTGATAACTGTGGTGGTTTGCCTCTGCCACCTGTAGACCATGCATGAGGTGATCTGTCATACTTAGCCCACATAGGAGGTGCTAATCAGGCTGTTCCTAGTTGCAGGATCCCAGGAAGTGGAAGAGATTTGGCATATGGGTACTGCCCTGGACATTCAGCAGCAGCAGCAGCAGGGCTGGTGTATTCCCAAGGGTGCAAGAGCACCAACAGTTGATTTGGTCACAATGCCTTCCTCTGTGATGCCCTTGAGGTGAATAGCGCTGCAAGTGGTACCTGTTCACTGAGCCCTAGTAGTGTCAGGCCACTGCCACCTCTAGAGCTAGAGATAACTGCGGCAGTTTTCCCCTGCCACCTATAAATCCTGCAAGAAGCACCTGATCCTGCTTAGCCCCCATAGGATGTGCCGAACAAGGCACTCTTAATTGCAGGTTCCTAAGAAGGGACAGTGATCAAGAGTATGGGCACCTCCCAGAACATTTGGCAGTGGCAGCTGCAGAGTGGGTGTGCTCCTGGGTGAGCAAGAGCAACATCAGCTGGCATTCCATTGTAGTGCCCTTCTTGTGATGCCCTCTAAAGTGGTTGGGGATGCAAGCGATTTTTGTTCAGATATCCCCAGCTGTGGAAGGCCACACCCACCTCTGGAATCAGGGATAATTGTGGTGATTTGCTCCTGCCACCTGCAGGTCTGGTCCACTGTGGGCTAGCAAGTGGTTTCTCACTGCTGGAAACACCAGGTCTATGGTGCATTAGCAAGTGACTTCTAGTAATGAGGGGCTGTGCCTGAGACACACAGTCTAGAGCAGAGGGGCACCCTGCTTCCCATGGAGGTGGGGCAACCTGGGTCCTAGTGGGCTGGTGTGAGGCTTCTAGCGACTGGGGTGGGTGTGCTGTGCCAGGGACACTCCACCCTCTGTGAGCTGGTGGGCAAGCACACATGCTGGGGTACAAGGAGTTTTCTATGGTGTGGCCCACCCCTTCTCCTCTCCCCTCTCCAACAATGGCATCTTATCTCTCCTGTGGGTCAGGACCTTCTCCAAGTTTCCTTCTGCCATGGCTTTCAACTCCACAGCCCTTAGTGTACCACTTCTCCCACCCACAGTGCACTGCTCCCTAGTCCCTTAGGCTGTCTCCACACCACCAACCCCAGCCCACTCCCATGGACTGACCTCCAGAGCCTAAGTCTCAGCCCCCAGCCCAAACCTTAGCATCTCAGGCTGTGGTGTCTGTGCCAGTGGTTCAGATGATCTGTGCTTCTCTCACTCTGCTTTTTGGTTCTCAGATCTGCTGCTGTGCTTTCCTCAGTGTCTTGGAGATCCCTCCAACTCAGCTGATCTTTCTGTTGGTTAGGTGGCTTCCCATGATGTGGGTTCCCTTTCTTCTTCACAGCTCCCTCTTGGGAATGCTAGTGCTGTCCTGATTCCTTTTCTTTATCTCTCTTTTTTTCTTTTGTTCTACCCAGTTGTGTCAAGAGTTTCTTGCCCATTTTGCAGGTTTAAGTTCTTCTTCCAGCATTCATTTGATGTCCTGTGTGAGTCGTTTTACATGTAGATGTGTTTTCTTTTTTAATGTATTTTTGGGAGATGGTGAGCACATCCTCTTACTCTTCTGCCATCTTACCTCCTCCTACAATTCTTATATGTTCTTGATTCGTCCTTTGATCATCATATAGTGTCCTTCTTGGTTTCTTTTAATAGTCTTTGATTTAAAGTATTTTTCTCTATGGGTAATGCTACTCCAGTTTTCTGTTAATTTCCATATGTATGGAATATCTTTGTCCATCTCTTCACTTTCAATCTGAGTATGTTCCTAGATATGAAACGTGGCTCTGGTAGAAAGGATATATATGTGTCTTGTTTTTGTATCCTTTCAGCCAGTTTATGTCTTTTGGATAGAATATTTGAATCATTTACGTTTAAAGTAATTATTGACATTTATGTTATTACCCTTTTGTTATTTGTTTTGGATTTGTCTTTGTAGGTCTTTTGTCTTTCCTTCCTCATTTGTTCTCTTTTGATATGATGATATGATGAATATCTTTAGTGTTGTGTTTTTATTGCTTTTTATTTTTTGTTTATGTATATTTTTTCTTTGGTTTGCAGTTCCTATTAAGTTTTTATATAGCCATCTATACATGTACAAGACTGTTTTAAGTTATGGGTCTCTTAATTTCAAATGTATTTCCAAAATCCTGCATTTGTACTCTTCTCATAATTGCTGGTTTAGATATTATACTTGTGAGAAAATGATTTCCTACCTTTACTGTATGTTTCCCTTTACTGGTGAGCTTTTCCATTCATAGTTTTCTTTTTATTTTTCTTCCTTTTTTTGGTGGGGGAGTGCACCAGTGGCCTATGAAGGTTCCCAGGCTAGGGGTTGAATCTGAGTTGTAGCCACCAGTCTATGCCACAGCCATGGCAAAGAAAGATAGATTTGAGCTGCATCTGCAGGCTGCACCACAGCTCACAGTAATGCTGGATCCTTATCCCACTGAGTGAGGCCAGGGATTGTACCTGCAATCCTCATGGATGCTAGTCAGATTCATTTCTGCTGAGCCATGTCAGGAGCTCCTCCCATTCATAATTCATGTTTCTATTTGTATCTTTTTCTTTTCTGCCTATGGAAATCTTTTCATTCTTGATGATGTCTTTTGAAACACAAAAGGTTTTAACTTTGAAAAAATTTAAATAATCTCTGCTATATTTTTTGGATAATGATTTGTTATCATATTTAAGAACCTTTTACTAAATCCAAAGTCATAAAGATTTACCCTTATGTTTTAAGGATTTTATGGGTTTTGCAATTACATTTGGGTCTTTGATTTATTTTGAGTTACAATGTTATCCATTTGCATGTGGCTGCCCATTTTCCTAAATAACATTTGTTGAAAAGATTCTTTCTACATTGAATAGTCTTGACACCCTTGTTAAAAATCAGTTGACAATAGATGTTTTGATTTATTTGTGGACTCTCAATTCTATTCCATCAATCAATATATCTATCTGTTTGCCAATTTGAAACTATCTTGATTCCCACTGCTTTGTATTAAGTTGGGAAATTGGGATGTGTGAGTGCTTCTCCTTCATTCTTCATTTTCAAGACTTTTTTAGGTATTTTGAGTTCCAGCAATTCCATATGAATTTTTGAATCACCTTGTCAATTTCTACAAATAACTCTGCTATGAATCTGATAAGAATTGTGTTAACTGTAGATTAATTTAGGATATATCACTGAGTTAAACATGCTAAGTCTTATCCATGCACATACATTGGTTTTCCATTTATTTATAGATTCATTAATTTATTTCAAGACTATTTCATAGTTTTCAAAGTATAAATTACTTTTTTTTAATTTTATGATGTTTATTTTTTTCCATTATAGCTGGTTTACAGTATTCTGTCAATTTTCTACTGTACAGCAAGGTGACCCAGTCACACATACATATAAACATTCTTTTTTCTCACATTATCAGGCTCCATCATAAGTGACCAGACATAGTTTCCAGTGCTACACAGCATGATCTCATTGCTAATCCATTCCAAAGTCAATAGTCTGTATCTATTAACCCCATGCACCCCATCTATCCACTCACTCCATCTCCCCCTTGGCAACCACAAGTCTATTCTCCAAGACCATGATTTTCTAGCTCATCAAATTTACTTTTAAGTATTTTATTATTTTTTCCACCATTGTAAATGAATTTTCCTCTTTATTTTATGTTAGTATATTTTATTGCAAGTGTGTATAAATACAATTGATTTTTGTTTATTGATCTTATATCCTGAAACTATGCTAAACTAGTTTATTTTTAATATTTTTGTTGTTTTCCTTAAACTTTTCTATATATACAATAATGTATCTAAAATATAGTTTAATTTTTCCTTTCCAATTTCTGTTTTCTTTCTTTCACCTAATTGGCCTGTGTAGAACATCCAGTAAAATTTTGAATAGAAGTAGCAAGAGTACATATCTTGACCTTAAGGGAAAAAAAATCACCCAGTCTTTTATCACTAAGTTTAACATTAGTTGTTGGGTTTTGTAGGTGTTCCTTATGAACTTGTGGAAGATCTTTTCTATTCCTACTTTGCTGAGTGTTTTTATTATGAAAGGATGTTGTATTTTGTTAAATGCATTAGTGTGTCTATTAAAATTATCATGTGATTTTTGGTTTTATTCTATTGATATGTTGATTGTATTAGTTAATTTTCAGATGCTAAAATAAACTTGCAACCCTGGGATAAATTCCACTTGATCATGATGTATAATTATCTTTACATGTTGCTAGATTGAACTGTAGAGTACTCTGTTGAGGATCTTTGAATATAACTTTACAACTGATACTGGATTTTTCTTTACTCATGATGTCTTTACCTGTCTTTGGAAAGAGAGTAATACTAGCTCACAAAGTGAGTTGAGAATTAACCTTTCATTTCTTTTTTCTGATTTTTTGGAAGAACTTGTAAATATTTATACTAATTCTTCCTTGAATATTTGGAAAAATTCATAGATGAAGCCATCTGGGCCTTACATTTTTTTACAAGTAATATTAAAAATTAATGATTTAATAAACCAATTCATATTGGTCTACTAAGATTGTCTACATCTTCCTGAGGAAGTTTTAGTAGTTTTTTTCTTTCTAGGAATTTATTCATTTCATATAGGCTATATAATTTATTGGAAGGCATTTGTTCATAGTATTTGTTTATAATCTTTCTTATTTCTATAACATTGTTACTAATGTCCATTTTTCATTTCTGATTCCAGCCCTCTTCCTGTTCCTTTTTCTGTGATTCAACTAACTAATGCTTTGTCAATTTGGTTGATAAAAATTTTGTCCTTTTGTAAAGAGGCACCTTTTAGTTTCGTTGATTTTTATCTATTCTTTTCTGTTTTCTATATTATTAGATCATACTCTAATCATTTTTATTTCATTCCTTTTGCTTGCTTTAGGTTTAGTTTGCTGTAATTTTTCCAATGATTCAAACTGGAAGTTTAGTTTATTGTTTTGGGATCTTTATTCTAACTTGATATAGGCAGTCACAGCCATAATATCTCATAAGTTTTGATATGCAATGTCTTCATTTTCATTCATTTCAAAATGTTTTCTCATGTCCCTTTTTTATTTCTTCTTTAACCATTAGTTGTTTATGAATGTGCTATTTAATTTCCACATGTTTTTGAATTTCTCCAATTTTCCCAATTATTGATATCTAGTTTATTTTCATTTGGATCAGAGAAGATACTTTATGCTATGTTTTAAATGTTACTGAGGTTTGTTCTATTACACAGCATATAGTCCATTTGAAAAACTTATACACTTAAGAAAAAAAATGTATAGTCTGAAGTTGTTGGGTTCCTGGGTGGAATATTCTATAGATGCGTTTGGTCTAATTGCTTTTGTAGTGTTGTTCAAGTACTTTATTGTCTTACTGACCTTGTCTATTTGTTTCATAATTTATTGAAAATAGAATTTTGAAGCCTCCAACTATTATTGTTAGATTCCTCTCTTCATATCTATGCTCTTTTTATGTGTATATATATTTATTATTGTTATGCCTTCCTGAAAGATTGACACTTTTATCATTATAAAATATCTTTATTTATCCCTACTAACATTTTGTTTTATAATAGATTTCATCTGATTAATACTGGTTTTCAAGATTTTTTATGGTTGCTGTTTGAATTACCATTTCTTATATTTTAATTTTAATTTGTTTGTGTCTTTGAACCTAAAATATGTGTTCTGTAAACAGGACATAGTTGTAACTTCCAGTCTGATAATCTTTGCCTTTTGTTGGATTGTTTAATACATTCATATTTATTGTTAGCACACATAAAATATTATGTGTGATATTTTATTTTTGTTGTCTATATGTCTTTTTTTTGTTCCTTTATTCATTCCTTACTGCTTTGTTTTGTATTGAATGATATTTTCTAAAGTAGTAGTTTAATGATATTATTGATTTTCACCATATTTTCCAGTTAATTTTTGGTGACTGCCAGAGGGTTAATCATATACATCATAATTTATCAGAATTAGGTTTACATTTATATTTGTATGATTCTAGTAATATATACAATTATAATTCCTTTATAGTTATATTCTTTTACCAGTTTTCATGGTGCTGTTGCTATAACAATTATATATATTAAAATAACAAACCCAATAGCACATTTTTATAATTATTTTATCATTTGTTGTCATTTTTTAGCCCATTACAACTCTTCTTCCATATACTTCCTTTGTGCTATTATTGGCAAATACATTACTTTCCTATAAGTCCAACAATGAATAATATACATATTTTATAAGTTGCTTTGTTAAATCAGGAAAGTAAGAGAAAATATGCATTTGTAGTGATTTTTATAATTATATAATTATCTTTACTGATACTTTTTATTCACATGCATTCAAATTTTCATCATTTTTCCAGCCATAGGAACTTTCTTAATATTTCATATAAGGAAGGTCTGCATGTAACAAATTATCTCAGTTACTGTTTATTTGTGAAAGTCCTAATTCTTCCTTCATTTTTGAATAATAGCTGGGCTGGATATAAGATTTGGGGTTGACAGTTTATTTCTTTAAGCACTGTTCAAATAATATATTATTGCACTATATTCTGGCCTTCACTCTTTCTGCTGAGAATTCATCTGTTAATCATGTAGGCTCTCCCTTGTAAGTATTGTGTTATTTTTCTCCTATTTCAAGATTTTCTCCTCAGCATTTCACTATATTATTCTTGTTCATGGATATTTTTGCATTTATCCTATTTTGAGTTTGAAGAGCTTTCTGAATATGTAGATAATTGTTTTACAACAATTTAAGATTACAGCTTTTTAAATGAAGTATAATTGATTTATAGCATTGTGTTAGGTATGCAGCAAAGTGATTCAGCTTATATATATTGCAGGTTCATTATTATTGGTATTATAAGATATTTAATATAGTTACCTGTGCTATATATTACCATACAGTAAATTCTTACTGTTTATCTATTTTATATATAGTAGTGTATATCTGTTAATCCCATACTCTTAATTTATCCCTCACCTCATTCCTTTCTCTTTGGTAACCATATCTTCATCCTTTCTGTTTAATCATACATTTGTTTGTTTTATTTTTATTTTTTAATTTTTTAAAAAAATATTAAAGTACAGTTGATTTACAATGTTCCTTCAATTTCTGTTGAACAGCAAAGTAACCCAGTCATACATATATGTATATATTTTTTTCATACTACCTTCCATCAAGTTTGAACACAAGCGATTGGATAGAGATCCCTGTGCTGGATATTAAGACTCCATTACTTATCCATTCTAAATGTGACAGATTGCATCTATTAACTCCAAACTCCCTGTCCATCCCACTCCCTCATCCCTCCCCCATGGGAACAAAAAGTCTGCTCTCCATGTCCCTGATCTATTACTTTTTTGGGGGTGCCAGATCTGAGCCACATCTATGACCTACACCATAACTCACTGCAACGCCAGATCCTTAACCCACTAAGCAAGGCCAAGGATCAAACCCACAACCTCATGGTTCCTAGTTGGATTCAGTTCTTCTGCATCATGATGGGAAGTCCCCTGATATATTTCTATTTTGTGGATAGGATCATCTGTGCCATATTTTAGATTCCACATATTAGTGATATCATATGGTTTTTATCTTTGTCTTTCTGACATATTTTATTTATTATGAAACTCTCTAGTTGCACCCATGCATCCATGTTGCTGCACATGACATTATTTTTTTTGGCTGAGTAGTATTCCACTGTATATATGTATCAAATCTTCTTAGTCCATTCATCTATCTATGGACATTTAGGTTGTTTCATATCTTGGCTATTGTGAATAGTGCTTGGATGAGCATGTAACTTTTTGAATGATTGCTTTTTTTTGGATATATATTCCTAGAGGGAAACATAAGCAGAATGCTCTTTGACATAAATCATAGCAATATTTTGTTTGATCCACATCCTAGAATAATGACAATAAAGATACAGTTGAACCAATGGGACCTAATTAAACTCAAAAGATTTTGAACAGCAAAGGAAAAGCCATTTAAAAAAATGAAGAGACAACCCACAGAATGGGAGAAAATTTTTGCAAATGATGCAACAAACAATGGCCTAATCTCCAAAATATACAAACAACTCATACAACTCAACAAACAGACAAAAAAACCCAAACCCAATCAAAAAATGGGTGGAAGATGTAAATAGATATTTTCTCCAAAGAAGACATCAGTTAGCCATTATGCACATGAAAAAATGCTCAGCATAACTAATTATTAGAGTAATGAAAATCAAAACTGCAATGAGGTACCACCTCACACCATTCAGAATGGCTATCATTAGTAAGTCTACAAATTAAAAATGCTGGAGAGGGTGTGGAGAAAAAAGAACACTCCTTCACTGTTGGTGGGAATGTAAATTGGAAAAATCACTATGGAAAACAGTATGGAGGTATCTCAGAAAACTGAGATAATTCTATGTTACCATATGTTCTAGCAATCCCACTCTGGGCATATATTTGTTTTACTTTTTAGATTCCACATATAGCTGATACCATAAAATACTTGTTTTTGTCTAATGTATTTCACTTATGATATTCTGTAGGTCCTTCTATGTTACTACAAGTGAAAAACATTCTTTTTTCATGCTGAATATCTATCTATCTATCTATCTATCTATCTATCTATCATCTATCTAACTTATATATCTATATACATATATAAATAATATAAAATATATATCTTTTACACATCTCTATATTTTTTTAATCTATAAGATATATAAATACACACACATGCACATACACACACACACATATATATATATATTTATTTATTTATCTTTTCCCTGATCCCCACATCATCCCAGTTCAGATGAAGGGGGTGCAAAACATGGGCTGTAGCCCATACCTTCCAGTCAGTGGACAGCATTGAAATTTAGAGCAACTTCTCAAGAGTCACAGCAATGATAATTAATTGATCTGAGACAGGAACATAGTTGGTTCCTTGAGGTCATATGTCACTGAACCACTGAGACCTCCTGCTCAGGGCCGAGATCATGACCTGCACTCTTTCTTGAATCAAGTTCTCACTTCACTCTCTCTCAAATCCTGCTGCCCCAACGTTTCCTTGCGAGAACCTGGAGGAAATATCTGAGCCAGGAGAGCAGTCCAAATCCTTATCCTACATTTTGCATCTATGTTCAATCCCCAATCCAAAATAAAATATTTCATCCAAAAGGAACCCCTCTGTAGGACTAGGGAAATTCCAATTCAGGACATCCTCCCCAAAGATTTCATATCGTCAGATCCCTCACATTTCCCTTTCATGGTGACCAGCTGATCATTGACCTCCTCAAGTGACCTGTGGTCTGTTTGGTTTCCAAATTTGAATCATAGCTCAAAATATTTTCAAACAAATTCACATGAAGGCTCTACAAAGAGTCAGATTTCCTTCAGCTGACCACAACTTGATGAGGCCTTAATGTGGATTCACTGGGTAGTTGGCCATCTGGGCTAGCGGGTATATATATATATATATATATATCAGGTATATCTATCTATCTATCTATCATCTATCAGATACACACACACACACACACATCACATCACATCTTCTTTATCCATTCATATGTTAATGGACACAAAATTTACTTTTTTTCTTGGCTATTGTGAATAATGCTGCTATGAACAATGTGGTGCATGTATTTTTTCAAGGTAGAGTTTTCATCTTTTCTAGATATATGCCCAGGAGAGGAATTGATTACTCATAATGTAGCTTTATTTTTAGTTTTTTAAGGATACTTCGTACTGTTTTCCATAGTGGCTGTTCCAATTTACATTCCCAACAACAGTGAAAAGGGGTTCTTTTTTCTCCACAACTTCTCCATGGTTTTTTTTTGTTTTGTTTTGTTTTACTTTTTTGGGCCACATATGGGGCATGTGGAATTTCCCAGGCTAGGGGTCCAATTGGAGCTGTAGCTGCCTGGCACTGCCACTGCCACAGCCACAGCAACACAGGATCCAACCCATGTCAGAGACCTACACCACAGCTCTTGTTAATGCTGGATCCTTAACCCACTGAGCGAGCCCAGGGATCAAACACAAATCTTCATGGATACTAGTCACATTTGTAATCCACTGAACCACAACAGGAACTCCCGTCTCCAGAATTTATTATTTGTAGACTTTCTGATGATAGCCATTCTGACTGGTGTGAGGTGAACCTCAATGTGGTTCTTATTTGCATTTATCTAATAATCAGTGATGTTGAGCTTCTTTTCATGTGCATTTTGGTCATCTGTATGTCTTCTTTAGAGCAATGGATGTTTAGATCTTCTGCCAATTTTTTGATTGTTTTTGTTTTTGATCTTGAGGTGTACATGCTATTCGTTTTGGATATTAACCACTTGTTGTTTGCATCATTTTGAATATTTTCTCCCAGTCAAGAGTTTTCATTTTTTTCATGGTTTCCTCTGTGGTGCAAAAGCTTTTACATTTGATTAGATCCCATTCATTCATTTTTGTTTTTATTTCTTTTGCCTTTGGAGACTGATATAAAAATATTGCTGTAAATTATGTTAGATAATATTTTGCCTACATTCTCCTCTATCTGTTTTATGATGATATATCTTATATTTAGGTCATTAAACCATTTTGAGTTTATTTTTGTATATAATGTGAGGGAATATTTTAATTTTCTTGCCTCACATGATGTTTTCCAGCTTTCCCAACATGACTTGTTGAAGAGGTTATCTTTTTCCATTGTATATTCTTAACTCCATTTTAAAAGATTATTGGACTGTATATGCATAGGCTTCTTCTTCTCATCTCTATTCTATTCCATTGTTCTATACGTCTGTTTTCCAGCCAATATCATGCTGTTTCAACTGCTGTAGCTTAGTAATGTTGTTAGAAGTCTTAAGCTTTGTTCTTTTTCTTCAGGATAGCTTTGGAAATTCAGGTTCTTCTGTGATTCCATATAATTTTTAGGATTATTTTTTCTAGTTCCATGAAAAATGTCCTGGGTAAATTGATAGGGATTGCATTAAATCTGCAGATTGCTTTATGTAGTATGGCCATTTTAACAATATTAGTTCTCCCCATCCATGGGCATGGGGAATGGAATCATTTTCAATTACCAGTGTGTTATAGCTCTCTGATTATGTCTTTCACTCCTCAGTTAGGTTTATTAGTAGGTTTTTTGATATGATTTTATATGGGATTGATTATTTAAAATGTTCTCTTTCTGATATTTCATTGTTAGTGTAAAGAAATGCAACAGGTTTCTGTAACTTAATCTTGTATTCTGCTACCTTTTTGAAGTAATTTATTAGTTCTAATATTTTTTTTGTTTGGAGTCTTTGGCGTTTTCTATTTACAGTATCATGCCATCTGGACATAATGACGATTTTACCTTTTTCCTTCTGATTTGGATACATTTTATTTCTTTTTTCTGATTGACTTCACTAGAACTTCTAATATTATGTTGAATAGAAGCAGTGCAGGTGGACATCCTTGTCTTGTTATTGAATTTATTGGCAAGGCTTTCAGCTTAGAGTATTATGTTTGTTGTGGGCATATCATGAATGGCTTTTATTGTATTGAGCTGTTTCCTTTATCCTCTTTCATGACAGTTTTTATCATGAATGGTTGAATTTTATCAGGTGTTTTTTCTTGCATCTATTGAGATGATCATGTGGTTTTGTCTTTTCTTTTGTTAATGTGGGGTATCACATTGTTTGATTTGCATATGTTGAACCATCCTTGTGAACCAGAAATGAATCCAACTTGATCATGGAGTATGATCCCTTAAATGTATTGTTGAATTTGATTTGCTTACATTTTGTTACCAATTTTTGCATCTATATCCATTAAAGATATTGACCTGTAGTTTTCCTTTCTTTTCTTTCTTTTCTTTGTTTTTGTGGTAGTGTCTTAGTCTGATTTTGATATCAGTATCATGATAGATTCATAGAATGACTTTGGGAGTGTTCTGTCCTCTTCTTCAATATTGTGGAATATTTGAGAAGGATAAGTATAAGGATATATTCTCTTTTTTTTGTCTTTTGTCTTTTGTTGTTGTTGTTGCTATTTCTTGGGCCGCTCCCGCGGCATATGGAGGTTCCCAGGCTAGGGGTTGAATCGGAGCTGTAGCCACTGGCCTAGCCAGAGCCACAGCAACGCAGGATCCTAGCCGCGTCTGCAACCTACACCACAGCTCACGGCAATGCTGGATCGTTAACCCACTAAGCAAGGGCAGGGACCGAACCCGCAACCTCATGGTTCCTAGTCGGATTCGTTAACCACTGCGCCACGACGGGAACTCCAAGGATATATTCTTCATTGTATGTTAGATAGTATTCCCCAGTGAAGTCATCTGATCCTATAATTTTCTTTGCAAAAGTTTCCTTTTATAATTACAGATTCTATTTCACTTATTGTGATCAGGCTGTGCAAATTATCTATTTCTTATTGATTCAATTTTGGTGGCTTCTGCTTGTCTAACAATTTATAAATTTCTCCTACTTTGACCAATTTGTTGGCATAAAACTATTCACAGTGTTTGCTTATGAAATTTTGTATTTCCCTGGTATAGGATATTAATTATCTTCTTTCATTGCTTTTTTTTTTTCTTTGGATCATTCTTCTCTTCTTGATGAATCTGCTAGATGTTTGTTGATTTTTTTTTCATCCTGTAAAAACACCGAACACTTTGTGTTATTGATTTTTTCCTTTCTTTCTTTCTTTTTTTTTTTTTTTTTTTGCTTTTTAGTGCTACACCCATGGCATATGGAAGTTTCTAGGTTAGGGGTCATATTGGAGCTCCAGCTACCAGTCTATGCCACAGCCATAGCAACACCAGATCTGAGCCATGTCAGCAACCTACACCACAGCTCATGGCAACAACACATCCATAACCCACTGAGCAAGGCCAGGGATTGAACCTGCATCCTCATGGATCCTAGTCAGGTTCATTTCCACTGAGCCACCAGGAAACTCCTAATTGGTGTTTTTCTATTTTTTTATCCCAATTTTATATATTTCCCTCTGATATTTATTATTGCTTTCTTCTGCCGAGTTTGGCTTTTGTATGCTCTTTTTCTGTATTTTGGGTGGTAGTTAGGTTATTTACCTGAGATTATTCTTGTTTTTTGAGAAAGACCTCTATTTCTACTGCCATTATTTCATCAGATATTTTTCCTTCTCTTTTCTCTCTTTTTCTCTTCTGGTACTCCCATTACACATATGTTGATGTCCTTAATGATGTCCCATATTTATATGAAATTCCATTAAGTTTTGTTTCCATCGTTTTTATTTATTCTTTGGATTATGTAACCTCCGTTTATCTATGTTAATATTATAGTGTATATATTATATATATTGTGTATATTATATATATGATTGTATATATATATTTTGTATATACAATATAATATTATTAGGTTTAGTAATTCTTTATTTTGCCAGTTCAAATATACTGTAGAGGGCTAGTGGTTCTGTAATTGCAATTATTTTCATTTTTACTGCAGAGTTTCTACTAGGTCCTTCTTTAAAATTTCTATCTCCTTATTAATATTCACTATTATGCAACATTGTCATTTGACCTTTCTTAACTTCTTTAATGATGCTTTTATTTAGTTCTCTGAACATATTTGTAGTGGCTATTTTAAAATATTTTCATGTTAAATCTAGTATTGTGCTTCTCTTCTAGGCAGTTTTTATTTCCTTCTTTTTACTGGTGTGAAGCACATATTTTCTGTCTGTATTTATACTTTATATTTTTTATTGGAATCTGAACATTTTAGATAATATATTGTAGCATCTCTGGGCACTGATACTCCTTCTGGGATTTGTTGTTGTTATTTCCTTTTGTATTAGTTCAGTTACTAACTGAAGGTCTATTTCTCCCCAGCATGTTAAGTTTTTGATATTGTTCACCAGGGTGAATACAGCTTTGAATATGTGCACTGTCTATCTGGGATGACAGTGGTATTTGTATGGTTCTCTTCTACTCTTACCATGAGTATCTTCGTTTATTTTATACTATTAATTGCTGCCAGATTGCTCTATTGGTTTTCAAAATATCTTGGAGAATAAGTTTTTCTAAAAAATAAACCATTAAAATATAGCTACTTTGATGGATTTTTTTCTAAGGTCAGTATTTGGTATTTGTCTCGATCCTGGGAGTATTTATCCAACCTGCCTTTTCCCTGGGTTCTCTACTGTAAGCTAGCTGACCTACCTTTTATTCTCTATCTTCATTATGTACATGACTTCTTTTAATTGCCTTTTGCCAAAATATCCACTTTTCTTTTTTTTAAAGCTTTGTTGAAGTATAGTTGATTTACAAAGTTGTGATAATTTCTGCTATACAACAAAGTGATTCAGCCATGTATGTACATACATTCACTCTTTTTCAGATTATGTTTCCACATAGATTATCACAGAATATTGAGTAGATTTCTCTGTGCTGTACAGCTGGTCCCAGGTGGCTAATCATTATATATACCTCAGTATGCATGTGGCAAAACAAAATATCCAGTCCATTCCTCCCTACCCCTGTCCCCTTTGGTAATCATAAGTTTTTCAAAGTCTATGAGTATGTTTCTGTTCTGCAAATAAGTTCATTTTTAACATTCTTTAATGTTCCACATACAAGTGATGTCATATGTTGTTTGACATTGTCTAAGCTCACTTAGTATGATAATTTCTAGGTCCATTTATGTTGCTTCGAATGACATTATTTCATTCTTTTTTATGGCTGAGTAATATTCCATTGTAAATATGTACTACATCTTCTTTATCTATTCCCCTGTGATGGGCATTTAGGTTGCTTCCATGTCTTGGCTATTGTAAATAGTGCTGCAATGAACATTGGGGTACTTTTTCTTTTCAAATTATGGTTTTCTCCAGATAGATATCCAGGAGTAGGATTACAGATCATATCATAGTTCTATTTTTTTTTAGTTTTTTAAGGAACCTCCACACTAATTTCAATAGGGTTGCACCAATTTATTTACATTCCTACCACAGTGTAAGAGGGTTTCTTTTTCTCTACACCCCCTCCAACATTTATTGTTTGTAAACATTTTAATGATGGTCATTCTGGCTGGTATACTTCATAGTAGTTTTATTTGCATTTCTCTAATAATTAGTGATGTTGAGCATCTTTTCAAGTGTTTTTTTTTTGCCATCTGTGCATCTTTGGAGAAATGCCTACTTAGATCTTCTGTCCAATTTTTGGTTGTATTTGTTTGCTTGTTTTTAATATTGTACTGCTGGGGGTGTTTGTATATTTTGGAGAATAACCATTAGTCACTTCCTTCATGAAGATTTCCTACCATTCTTTGGGTCATCTTTTGTTATTGTTTATGTTTTCCTTTTGCTGTGAAAAAACTTTTAAGTCTAACTAGGTCCTATTTGTTTATTTTTATTTTGTTTTCATTACTTTAGAAGGTGGATATGAGAAGATATTGCAGAGGTTTATGTCAGGGAGTATTCTATTGCATTTCTATATAATAACAATGAAATATCAGAAAGGGAAATCAAGGAAATAATCCCACTCACTGTTGCATCAAATAAAATACAATATCTAGGAATAAACCTACCTAAAGAGACAAAAGACCTGTACTCTGAAAACTATAACATGCTGATGAAGGAAATCAAAAATGACACAAACAGAGGCTTTTGGATTGGAAGAGTAAATATTATCAAAAGAATATACTACACAAGACAACCAACAGGTTCATTGTAATCCCTATCAAATTACCAATGGCATTTTTCACAGAACTAGAGCAAAATATTTTAAAATTTTTATGGAAACAAAAGAAATCCTGAGAAAGAAAAAAATGAGCTGGAAAAATCAGGCTCCCTGACTTCAGACTATGCTATGAAGCTACAGATATCAAAACATTATGGCACTGTCACAAAAACAGAAATACAGATCAATGGAACAGGATAGAAAGCCCAGATATAAATTCACACACCTATGGTCAACTAATATATGACAAATCAGGCAAGAATATGAAATTGAGAAAAGACAATCTCTTCAATACATGGTGTTGGAAAAACTGGACAGCTACATGTAAAAGAATGAAATTTACAAAAAAATATGTAACATGCTATGCAAAAATAAATTAAAAATTGATAAAAGACCTAAATGTAAGACTGGATAATATTAAACTCTTAGAGAAAAACTTAGGCTGAACAATCTCCACTCTTCTTGAGAATGTATTCAGATTTAAAATTCTCCATGCTTTTTTTTTAACAAATTAAGTCAGTTTTTTATGGAAGAGATTAGGAGTTACCAGTGGTATGGTATGCATCTCCTCCCAGGTAAAATATCTGAGTCAAGGCTCTAGAACTGAGAGTGAGGACAATGACAAGCTTCTTTTTAAGTGACATTCTTGTTCTAGAAGTTGACCTTTTGCTGAAGGTGCAGGAACAGAGTGGCCAGCAGCCTGGAATTATCTGGGTCTTTCTTTGTGTGGAACCACTTCCTCATGAGCTGGTAGAATGGCTATCAGGGCCCTAATATTTTGAGTGTGACACATCCAATTGTGCGGGTCAGATGTAAGGATGGTGACTACCAACTCTCAAACAGGCATCAAGAAGTAGGATGAAAAATAGTGAAGCCCTGATCATCCTTGGAACAGAGCTGAGGATAGATGGTGCTCTGCGTTTTGGGATACAGAAGTCTGGAGTGAGTCACTGCCTCACTAAGCTGAAAGGAGGGGAGGATTATTATTGGCTCAAACACTACAGATTCTTGGCTCTATTACCATATTTTCATAGATTTTCTTGAATAGATGTTTCCTCATTTATTTGACCTTAGGACTATTCCTACAGGCGTTAAATGGTTATTTTTCTTTCAATGTTTTAACCAGCTTCACTAAAGAGAAGGTCAGCAGAACTCCTCAGTCATGCTAGAAATAAATCCACTTTGATTTATTCTTGTAGCAAATAATTATGATGTGCTTTTGTGTGTCAGACATGGTAATGGCTGAAGGACAATGATATGGGCTGAATGTTTATTCCCATTCCCCCCACCAAATTCATATGTTTAAACTCTAACTTCCAATGTGAAAAATGAGGAATTTGGGGAGGTAATTAGAGATAAATGAAATCATGAGGGAGTATTTATGATAATATCATTGAAATTATAAGAAGAGATAACATTCATACAATGAAGAAAAATAAACTCGTAATTGTTTAATTACTTAAACATGACACCATAAAACTCTTAGTAGAGTAAACATTATCTGACATAGGCAAAATATTATCGGATATAAACCATACCAATATTTTCTTAAGTCAGTCTTCTAAGGCAAGAAATAAAAACAAAAAGAAAGAAGTGGGACCTAATCAAACTTACAAGATTTTTCACAGAAAAGGAAACCATAAGCAAAATGAAAATACAACCTATGAAATGGTAGGAAATACTTGCAAATTATACAACCAACAAGGGCTTAATCTCCAAAGTATACAAACAACTCATAAAATTCCATAACATAAAACAAACAACCCAACTGAAAAATGGGAAGAAGACCTAAATAGACATCTCTCCAAAGAAAACATATGGATGGCCAGTAGTCATCTGAAAAAAAGGCTCAACATCACTAATTATTGGAGAAATGCAAATCAAAACTACCATGAGGCA
Organism: Phacochoerus africanus; assembly: GCF_016906955.1. Lineage (NCBI taxonomy): Eukaryota > Metazoa > Chordata > Mammalia > Artiodactyla > Suidae > Phacochoerus > Phacochoerus africanus. The sequence goes on from NC_062560.1 coordinate 57,223,487, forward strand.
CCACTTCATTCCAGTCAGAATGGCCATCATCATTAAGTCTAAAAATAACAAATGCTGGAGAGGTTATTGAGAAAAGGCAAAACCCCTTCACTGTTGGTGGAAATATAAATTGGTAAAACCACTGTGGACAACACTATGGAGGTTCCTCAGAAAAATAAATATAGAAATACCGTATGATCCAGCAATCCCACTTCTGGGAATATATCAAAACAACAACAACAACAAAGTATAAGTCAAAGAGATACATGCACCCCTATGTTCATTGCAGCACTATTTACAATAGGCAAGGCATGGAAACAACCTAAATGTCAATTGACGGATGGATTAAGAAGATATGGTACATATATAGAATGGAATACTACTCAGCCATCAAAAGAAATAAATAAGGTATTTGTAGCAACATTGATGCTAATATAGATTCTCATCTTAAGTGAAGTAAGTCAGAAAGATCAAGACAAATATCATAATATCACTTATTGTGGAATCTAAAATATGGCACAAGTGAACCTATCTAGAAAACCAAAACAGATTCACAGACCTAGAGAACAGACTTGTGGCTGCCAAGGTGGAGGGTGTAGGGAGTGGGATGGCCTGGGAGTATGGGGTTAGCAGATTTAAACTATTCCACTTAGAATGGATAAGTAATGAGGTCCTACAGTATAGCACAGGGAACTATATCTAATTTCTTGGAATAGATCATGATAGAAAATAATATAAGAGAAGGAATATATATATGTATGTATTACTCTGTCATTTTGCTATACATCAGAAATTGATGCAACATTCTAAATCAACTACACTTCAATAAAATAAATCAAACAATAAAAATAAAGAAGATATAACCAAAGAATTTTCCCTCTTTCTCCCTACATATGCATATAGTGAGTACAGAGTGAGATGGTGGCTACCAACCATCTAAGAGAAGAGACCTCTGAATGAAATTTACTTTGATAGCATAGTACCTTGGTCTAGGACTTTGCAGCCTCCAGAACTGTGAGCAGTACAATTATATTGTTTAGGTTACACATTATATGGCAGATTTAGACAAGTGTACACTGCTTAGTGAATCAAAAATAGTTGCTATCTTCATGGATGTTGGCAAGAGACATATAACCATACAAACATATATAAACTTACAAATGTGACGAGAGTGGCAAAGGAAACTAATACCATACATGCATATAAATTTCATTTGACCTAATACAAAAGGTCAGGGAGAAAATATTGCATTCTGAAAGAGGGAAGAGATGGTTTTTTGTTGAGGAAGGAGCATCCCAGTCCTAAGTAACAGCATTTTCTACCCTAAGACTAATAATGGAAAATTATTAGTTTTCAGCATGAAGTGACATGAACATTTTTGTGTTATGCAAATATTTTTCAGGCAGCAGTGTAGCAAATGCTTTGGAGATGGCCAAATGCAACGTGATTGGTCTAAAGATGATAGTAGCTTAGACTAGGGTGCTGTTAAGTTTAGGAAACTTAGGATATATTGGTATGAAATAAGTAGAGGTGGAGAGAGTTAGCTAGATATATAGAAGATAAACTTGAAAAGACTACTTCATGGATTGAATAGAGTTGTAACAAAGAATAGCAGAGATAACAATGATGAGCCCAGGGTTTTGTATTGCCATTCACAGAGATGCTGAACACTGGAAAAGCAGCAAGCTTGAAGAAATGTGTCATAAGTTTACTTTTTTTTTTGTCTTTTTGCTATTTCTTGGGCTGTTCCCCGGCATATGGAGGTTCCCATGCTAGCGGTCGAATCGGAGCTGTAGGCTCCGGCGTACGCCAGAGCCACAGCAACGCAGGATCCAAGCTGCGTCCGCAACCTACACCACAGCTCAGGCAACGCCGGATCGTTAACCCACTGAGCAAGGGCAGGGACCAAACCCGCAACCTCATGGTTCCTAGTCGGATTCGTTAACCACTGTGCCACGATGAGAACTCCCCTTTTTTTTTTTTTTTTTGTCTTTTTGCTATTTCTAAGTTTACTTTTTGATCTTTGAGTATCATTCAAAAGTGTTTAGTTCTTTAGGTTATGTTGCAAAAAGATACTAAGGAGAAAGTTTTAACTACTTGAGTTAACGCTCAATCACTCCTTTCTGTTTATTAATAGCTTATTCATAGAATACATGTTTGGTAGCTTTTTACTCAGTAATGTTCCACATATATATGAACAAAATCTATGATATAGCCAAGGAGATATAATTATTTTAATATCAAATATATCCCTGTGTTACACTTCACCAGACATTAGTAATAGTCCCAGAGAATTCAGAATACATGGTTCTACACATATGGAAAATTTAAGTTTTGGCCCAGGAGTCAGAAGACTTAAGTTACAGTAACTTAAAAGTTACTTAAATTACTTAAGTAATAGTTCAGCTGTTAAGTAACTTGCAAAACCTTGAGCTATTATCTTCTTTTGGAAGGACTGTGTGCAAAGTTGTATTAGTCCATACAAAAATATGATGGCTTCAGAGAAAAAAATGTTTAAAAATTGTTCATATAGATGTTCCCTTTTGGTGCAGTGGGTTAAAGATATGGCATTGTCTCTGCAGGGGCTCAAGTTTCTGCCATGGTGTGGATTCGACCCCTGGCCTGGGACTTCCCACATGTTGCAGGTATAACTAAAAACAATTGTTCATATGAATTTCCCAAAGTTAAACTTTCAGTTAAATTTGGAATTCCCCAGAAACATCATTTAGTTATTAATATAGATTTAGTTATTAATTGTTGTAGTGTTATGAGTTGAATTCTGTCCTGCCCAAAGTTATATTAAGTCCTCATCTTGAAGTCCTCAGAATATGACTTTAATTGAAAATAGGGTAATTTCAGATGAAGATAAGGTCATAGTAGGATAAGGTGGACACTATTTTAACGACTGGTATCTCTATAAGAAGAGGAGGAGAGACACAGAAACACACAGGAAGAACCTTCATTACCTGAAGGAGGCAGAAATTTGAAGGATGCATTTACAAGCCAAGGAACACCAAATATTTCTGGCAACATCAGAGAAAGTCATGGAACGTATTCTACCCTAGATTATTTAGTGAGAGCATAACCCTGTCAAAACATTGACTGGGACTACTAACCTCCAGAATAGTGAAATAACAAATTTCTCTTTCTATAAAATCATTCAGTTTGTGGCACTTTGTTATGACAAACTTATGAAACTAACACAGAGAAGTTGAGGGTTCCAAGCCAAGTGATCCAAGAGACAGTAAGTGGAATTACTAGTCTCTTAACTGTCATGACTTATGCAGTGTAATTTCCAATGTAGTCCTCTGGACACTTTTGCTACAGAGCTCCCTCCAAGATTCAAGGAGAAGGACAGATTCAATCACTTCATGGAAAGAGTATTAAATTTTCCAATATCTTTAAACAATGGTATTTTTGTTTGTTATATTTATATTTTTGCAGTTTAGTGTTTCATGTTGTATGTAACTCACAAAAATTTCTATTGTATTACACAAGAGGAAATCTCAGTGCAATCTGAAAACAACTGAATTAGTTTCTCCCTCTGCCCATTTGAACCTATTGTGTCAGAATAGGTCTATCTCTGGTATTAGAAGAAAGCTTGTGCAGACTCTATAGCTTATCTACACATTCTTAGATAATAAAATGCCTCATTCACTTTTAGTCATAAGAATAGTCTATTTAATAATTAATATGCCCTTTCTAGCATAATAATAAAAATCTCTTACTTCATTCAAAATTAATGTTCTCCTCAGCTCTTTTCTGCTTTAGGTTGGCTGCCTGTAGTGGGAAAAGATTGTCATTTCTTGGTCCCCATTGAGCCCTTATGAATCCATTTTTCCTCTCACTAGATTACTTCTGATTTCCCCATGGTAGAGGGGATATACAGCTTTTGAACTTCACAGGCACAGACTTAATATAACATTTGTTTTCCATTTTAAGGACAAATACTTAAGGCTGATTCCCTTTTGGTAGTAGCTATAGTCACCATACTGTACATTAGATCCCCAGAACTTGTTCATCTTATAGCTGGAAGTTTGTATCCTTTGACAAACATCTCCTCATATTCCTTACCCTCCTACCCTCCAAACCCTTCCCATGAAAACCACCAGTCTACTCTCTTTTTTTGAATTAGGCTTTTTTAGACTCCATAAGTATGTGAAATCATGCAGTTATTTGTGTTTCTCTATCTGACTTGTTTCATGTAGTACAATGTCAGCAAGTTTAACCACGTTGTTAAAGCAGGATTTCATTCTTATTTATGGTTGAATTATATACATATATGTAATTACATATAATAATAAAATAACAAATATTTTAAATAAATCATTGATATTAATATATTATTAAATTACTATATGTTATAGTATATTAATATGGTATCTTAATTATTATTGTATTATATTAATAAATAATTTTATAGTAATAAATTATTATTTATAATAAACAATACATACAATAAGGTTTATGTATATATTTATATATAAGCACCTGAAACAAACAGATTGCCAGATATTTCTCCAGCAAAGGTGAATTTATTCAGGATCAGCAGAGAATTAGTTACATTTCAGAAAACTGCAACAGTGGTGAGCAATTTACAAGTACCTGCATGGCAAGGGAAGGTTAATTATTTTATAGAGATGAAAAGGAAGTTGGGAGGGTTATAGTAGATAAAGAGTCTATGGCTTTTCTTTGACTTAGTTCTTGCTAGGAAGGAAGGATCTTTCTTCTTCCTGTTGGGCTCTATTATCTTAACAGAGTGTGAGAATTCTGGTCTTCCAAGTTTATTTAATAGAAACACTGGCTGTTAATTTTATGTTATGTTTCCTCTTTTTTATGAATATCTTTGAAAGCATCATTTTTAAAATTTTCAGCAGGTTTTTGTCTCTTAATGGAAGAAAGATCCTTTGCTTGGTGCAGTGTCTCATGTCAGAGGGAAAATGCAAAGATTGGAAGCCTATTAACATTATATTGAAGAAATAAAAGGGAGTGGGATGGAAAACTCTCAAGCACTTTTTATCTAAATATCATATGTTGTCAAGATCATAAACACTGTAGATCATTTGATGATATCATCAAAGTTTTGGTGACAAACTCCAGCAGGTCTGGTCCAGATATCTTGGAAATGCTATTTTATCAGATGTTATCTGATTCAATTCTAAGAAATCTTTACTTTGTGTCACCAGAAGATGTGCGGGTCCAATTAGGTGTGTCACTTGATTCCAAGATTCCATTACTTGGACTTTGGCAGCAAAAGTGTTGGTTATCAGTACTTAATAGAGGTCTTTCCAGTGAATATGAAGATATTTCTTCTGAAGGATTCTTTTCCAGTAGATGAAATGTCCAGATTGCAAGGTATGATGCTTCAGGTGTTTGTCTTCCAAGGATGCACAGTGAAAAATATTGTTCATTTTTATTTTAACAGAAATAATTAGGCATTTTCAATATTAGATTATCTCTCCTTTTATCAGTTGGGGGTCAAAAGAAGTAGGAACCAATGCACTGTGTGCCCTGTGAATAACTTAAAGGGAGAGAATTAATGAGTTTCTAAAGGAGTAGATATGAGACTTAGAAGGACAAATGGCAATGAATTTAGCCAAGGTATTTGGTAGAACTCTACAAAATTTTCCAATTGATGTTTTTTGTTTTGTTTTGTTTGCTTTTTAGGGCTGTACCTGTGGCATATGGAGGTTTCCAGTCTAGGGGTCTAATCAGAGCTACAGCTGCCAGCCTATGCCACAGGTACAGCAATGTGGGATCTGAGCTGTGTCTGTGACCTACCCACAGCTCAAGGCAACACCAGATCCTTAACCCACTGATCGAGGCCAGGGATTGAACCCACAACCTCATGGTTCTTAGATTTGTTTCCACTGCACCACAATGGGAATTCTCCAATTGAGTTTTTTTGTCTTTTCTGTCTTTTTAGGGCTGAACCTGTAGCATATGGGGGTTCCCAGGCTAGGGGTATAATCAGAACTGTTGCCACCCACCTATGCCACAGCCACAGCAATATCAGATCTGAGCCACATCTGTGACCTGCACCACTGCTTATGGCAATGCTGGATCCTTAACCCACTGAGTGAGGCCAGGGATCAAACCCACAACCTCATGGTTCCTGGTCAGATTCGTTTCCACTGTGCCATGATGGGAACTCCCCAATCAAGTTTTAATAATGCTTAGTTTACTCAATTAAACCAGAGGTATTAGCAAGGTGATTTCTCTTAGCTTCCAGAGAGTCAAGTTTAGAATGCTCTAAAATCTTAATAAGAACTAAAGGTCCATCAACAGATGATTGGATTAGGAAGATGTGGTATATATACACAATGGAATACTACTCAGCCATAAAAAAGAACAATGTAATGCCATTTGCAGCAACATGGATGGAACTAGAGACTCTCATACTAAGTGAAATAAGTCAGAAAGAGAAAGACACATACCATATGATATCACTTATATCTGGAATCTAATATATGGCACATATGAACCTTTCCACAGAAAAGAAACTCATGGACTTGGAGAAGAGACTTGTGGTTGCCAAGGGGGAGGAGGAGGGAGTGGGATGGATTGGTTGCTTGCGGTTAATAGATGCGGCCCATGGCCTTTGGGATGGATTAGCAATGAGATCCTGCTGTGTAGTACTGGGAGCTATGTGTATTCACTTATGACAAAGCATGATAATATGAGAAAAAAGGATGTATACATGTATATGTAACAGGGTCACTTTGCTGTACAGTAGAAAATTGACAAAACACTGTAAATGAGCTATAATGGAAGAAAATTAAAAATCATTATATAAAAAGTTTAAAAAAGAACTAAAGTAGCAGGTAAAATATTGAATTTCTATAATTCCTGAACATAACTGCCATTTAAAATTTTATTTCCACTGGAAGTAAGGAAGCCTACATTGCTTCCACAACATTCACAAATCATAAGCTAGTTTGAAAGCATATCTACTGTCAGTATAAATATTGGTAGCACTGTCCTTGGCTAAAGTAGAAGCCTATGTAAGAGCAAACAATTCAGTCTGTTGGGCCAAAATAGCCATAGGTAAATACATTTCCTAGAAAAAGTTGAAAGGAGTTGTAATAGCATACCCTGTGGAATATTTGCCATTGTCACCTTTTAAACAAGAACCATCAGGGAAATATGAAGAATCAACATTACCCTATGGAATTTCCTGTAAATCATCACAAGAAGTCAGGAGATGGTCTATCAGCACAAGCAATTATGAGAGATGTAAAAATTTATCAGAGTTGTTATTGTTGAGTAAAACATATAGAGGTTTACTCATAAGAGATAAATTTGTAATCCAATTTCAATAATAACAAATTAGCACAAGAAAACTTTTCAATTAGTAGTTTGGGGTTTTAAGAAATAGTTTACCAATTTAGGAGTCCATCTCAATCTAGGTATAATCTTGTTCTAACATCAGATGAAATAAATATTGAACCTGGGTTTGGAGAACTGAAATTTTTCTCAGGTGATTTATGTCCCTTTAAAGCTAAAAGCTTTAGCAAGTGGACCCTGTCTTTGTGTGAGGAAGCTTGTGAAGGAAAGCAAAGAAACAAATCATCCACATGTTGCATCAAAGTAGAATCTCTAAAGAACTTTATGTCATTCAGATCTGCCTTCAAGATTTGTGCGAAATAAGAACTCAGTAAAATCATGAGACATTACTGTTCAGGTAAATTGTTTTCCTTCCCAAGTGAATGCAAAAATAATTGGGTAGCTTCATCAACTTGAATACTGAAGAAAGCACTGTGCAGATCAGCTACCGTAAAGAATTTATTTCTGACAGGAATGGATGTTGGTAACATATGAGAGTGTAGGAACCACAAGCCTCTAGGATAACAATGTTGTTTTTTATTTGGAAGTCCTGGACAAACTCCCACCCTTGGCCATTAAATTTCCAGTAAAATGAATACTACAGGGCTAGTACAATGAAGGATGAGGCTTTGAGACTTGTAATATTCTATTTTAAACTTTATTCATTGAGGAGCTTCTTTCCTTATTGGGTACTCATTAATTCTAGGAATAAGCTTTGAGAGGTCTATTTTAATTTTGATGGGAGGTGTGCTGTGAATTTTGCTAATCTCAGTTGGAGATTTTCATCCTTAGAAAAGTGGTTTCTAATTCAATAGGGAGAAATGATCAGTGTTTCCAGAATCTGCTTGAATCATCGGAAATGGAACAAATAAGAGATGTCAAAGTATCTTTTAAAACATCTGCTTGGTTATTTTGATGACTACTCTCAAATTCTAGAATTTAATCTTTTGGGGAAAAATAAATTCCAGCATGATACTTATCTATGAGGTCTTGGCCTAATCAATGGACAAAGATAGAGGAACTAAGGAAAAAAAACCTCTCAAAGGGCCTGGGCAAAAGTCTTAGAGATAGGAGCCTCTTGAGATTCATTGGAGATCCTCAATATTTGAACTATTTTAGTACTCCAAGGAAGGGGTTATTTTATAGTAGTGGGGTTGAGTACCAAGAGTGTGGATCAGTGTCAATTAGGACTGGAAGAAATTTATTTCTAATCTCGAGAGGTTTTTTCTGAACAAAGAGGTAGGATTGTGATGAGTCCCTGTAGTTCCTTAGATCCCTATTTTTGAACAGTGGGAGGACATTGGAAAGGTTTGTTGGAGTGCCGAATGGACCTAACATGCTTGAATTTGTGACCATCTCTTTTATAATAATAGAAGAAAGTAGGGGGTTTTTGGATTTCTTTAGCCTTAATTAACTAGAGTTGAATATTAAGAATTTTGGTAGTCTTCCTTGGAGGTGACTCAACTAGATTACAAGAGAGATGGTTTGCCAGATTAAATCTGGAGTGGGCAGAGTTTTTCTTTCTCTACTGGTCCTTTTATATTAGAATATAAGAGTCCCCATTCAGGCCAAAGCTTTTCAGGTGGAATCAACATCTGAAGGAAAGACCAGGATTTTCTTTAAAAATAATCTTAAGTCTCCCCACTGGTAACTAATTACTAGTTTGTTCTCTGTATCTGTGAGTCTGTTTCTTTTTTTTTTTTTTGGTTATACTCACTAGTTTATTGTATTTTTTAGATTTCACATATAAGTGATGTTATACTGTATTTGTCTTTCTAAATCTGACTTATTTCACTTTTGCATAAGGAAACATAGGGGTGGGGGATTGGAAGGTACAAATTATTGGGTATAAAATAGGCTACAAGGATGTATTGTACAACATAAGATATATGGCCATTATTTTGGAGTAACTATAAATGGAATGTAATCTTTAAAAATTGTATAAAAATTTTAAAAATGAAGTGGAATTTTTTTAAAAAAATCTAAAATCAGTTATATAATTGATGTATAATTTTGTCATATTTTTGTGTGTAAGCCTAAATTTTGTTACACTCAACACTTTGGAAAAGCCTAGGAACGGCAATAAATAAATAGATTGTATGGGCTTGATCATGTAAGTTATCAGGATGATGTCCCAGTTGTATTTCTAGTGTCCTAAAAGGACTTTCTCAATTAGTTGCTTTCATCAAATGCCGGGCTTGGCCTTTGTCAGAAAGCATATGAACTATCTGATATGTCAGAGAAACCAGGAGAATAAGTTTGAATGTCTATGTTAAATATCTCAGAAGATCTGTCAGGATCTTTGGTTACTTTGAGAAAAATCATTGACTATTGCTCAGAGTTCAGCATTAGTCTGAGGAGTATAAGAGAGTAATTAATTTTAAAGAGACAGGATTTTAAAAATTCAGAGGAAAAGGGTGTGGGGAAAGTTTCAGAGGAAAGTGGAAGTTTGATGAAGAAATTATTATAAGGGCTTTGAAGGTATAGTGGTGGCATAGGTAGCTTAGAAAGGAAGGGGAAAGATGGCACCTGATGTGAAGTCTGGCCAAAAGAAGCAGAGAGAGAAAAACAAGTTGAGCTGGAGACAGAGCCTGGGACAAAGAAGTAGAACCTGAGGGTTTTGGAGACATTTTATCTTCCTTTAATCAATTATTTTCCTCAGGTAATATTACTACTATTTTTGCAAACAAGTAAGTTTTAAACTTATAAAAATGTTTGGAAGCTTCAAAATAACAATCCAAATAAATATTCCTCTCAGTTATTAAAATTTTTGAACTATTCTAGTCAAATTTGGTTCTAATAAAATGAATTTGGGGGATTTTTAAAAGTTCCCTATAAGGTCATTGATACTCTAAACTGACTTTTGGTTGAGTCAATCCATTTAGTTAGAAATGTGCATAAAGAAGGACTAGGGTTTGTGAACATAAAATCTGCTGGAGTCTCTATAGTGGGTACTCCCTAAATATACTTAGATTACAAGGTTCCTACTTCCTAGAGGTTTTCTTTTCTCTAGAATTAAAGAACAATTTTCAAACAGCTTATAGCACAAATGGCTTGCAAACCAATCCCAGCCAGTCTTAAGTAGGTAGCTTTGTCCCAGAAGAGCTGGGCCAAAGGCTTTGTTTTTTAGCCATTCCCTAGAGATCAGCCTTTCCCAAGGAATTAGCTTAAGGCTAAAAAACTCAGCAGCATTTCAGAGACAACACTTCTTCCTAAATGGCTAGTGAAGAGAAGCAGCTCCTGTTCCAAAGGGAAAAGGCTAAAGGCTCTCCAGTTTCAGTGAAATAGTATGATCTCAAATCAGACCAAAGTGCCAAATGAATACTTTTGTAGAGAAAACAAGGAGAGAGAGAAAGAAAAAAAAAACATTTAAATAAATTCCAAATGAAACCTGGAGAGCTTCAAATACAAAGAGGCCATGAGCTCACATCCAGGAAAAAGACACCCCTTCAAATGCCATGGTTTGCAAGCAAAGCAGAAAGTTGTGGGTACCACAACTTGTTTGATTACCAGCCACAGGGTTTTCAGGAATCTTCACTGGTCTCTGTATAGGTCACCAAAAATATTAAATTTAAATAAATAGACTGGCAGATATTTTTCAAATATCTGAGATCAGCAGAGAATTGAAATTTGGGAATCTACAAGCATGGCAAGCCACGCATAAGTCATTGCATGGCAAGGAAAGGAAAACACTTTTATAGAGAGGAAAAAGACGTTGGAAGAGCTATGTAAACAATGAATCTGTGGATTTTCATTGGCTGAATCATTGATAAGAAAGAGTCTTTATTCTTCCTCTTGGGCTCTTTTATCTTTTCAGCGTATGAAATCTTCCCTTTCTGTTTTTCCAACTCTGTTTAATGGAAGTTTCTGTTTATTAATTTAAAATATGTATTTATATTTAATTTATATGAAATATATACTTTATATTAATATGTATACACACACATATATATATACATATGTATGTAGCTCATCTACATTATCCATTCATTTATCACAGGTACTTAAGTTATTTTTATGTCTTAACTATTGCAAATAATGCTACAGTGAATGTTGTGTTGCAGATATCTCTTCAAAATAGTGATTTTATTTCTTTTGGATATATACTCAGAAGTGGAATTGCTGGATAATATGGCAATCATATTTTTTAAGTTTTTGATGAGCATTCATATTGTTTTCCATAATGTATGAACCAATTTAAATTCTCAGCAAGAGTATACAAGGTACTCTTTTCTACACATTCTTGCCAACACTTATTACTTATTATTTTTTGATAATAACTATTATATCAAGTGTAAAGTGATATATCATTATGGTTTTGATTTGCATTTCCTTGATGATTAGTGATGTTGAGAACCTTTTCATGTACTTGGTAGCCATTTGTAGATTTTCTTTGGAAAAAAAATGTCTATTCAGGTCTTCTGACTAGTTTTTAATCAGATTATTTATTTGCTTTTGAATTGCATAAGTTCCTTATATATTTTGAATATTAACTCCTCATCAGATAGATGGATTGCAAATATTTTTTCCCATTCTGTAGATTGCCTTTTTCATTTTGTTGGTTGTTTCTTTTGCTGTGCAAGACCTTTTTCTTTGATGTAGTCCCACTTGTCTTAGTTTTTCTCTTTTTGTTAGTGTTTTTGGTATTATATCCAAAAACTAATTGGCAAGAGCAATATCAAGAAGCTTTTCCCTTATGTACCTTCTATGAATTTAATGGTTTCTGGTGTTACTTTTAAGCCTTTATCCATTTAAAAATAAATTGAATGGTGTAATGTAGAGGTCCAGTTTCATTCCTTTGCATGTGCAGTTTGCCTAACACTATTTAATGAAGCAACTATTTTTTAATCCCACTGAGAGTTTTTGAGTTCCTTTCCAAATGTTAGTTGATGGTATATGCATGGGTTTATTTCTGGACTCCACCACTGTATCCTCAACTTCCCATCTTCACTTTTAGTATCTAAGCTATTTCATGTATAAGCTATTGTCATCTCTTTCCTGGTCTCCTTGCTTCCACTTTTTGTCCCATCCAAACCATTCTTCACACAGCTGCCAGAACAATCTTTGCAAAACAAAATGAGTCATGTCACCTCCCTGATAAAAATGTTCTTTAATATTTTCATATGGTTAATCTTGAGACAGAAAATACTATTGCTTAGGACTGGAACACTTCTCAATTAAAAAATAATTTCCTCCTTTAGAACTCAATATTTCCTTCCTAATTTTAAAATTAATGTCAAATAAAATTTATGTTTCAGATGGAATTAAAGTTGTTCATCAGGGAGTTCCTGTTGTGGCTCAGTGATAACAAACCTGACTAGTATCCATGAGGATGTAGGTTCAATACCTGGCCTTGCTCAGTGAGTTAAGGATCTATTGTTGCCATGAGGAGTAGTGTAGGTCACAGATATGGCTCCAATCTGGCATTGCTGTGGCTGTAGTTTAGGCCAGTAGTTACAACTCCAATTCAACATCTAGCCTGGGAACTTCCATTTGCTGTAGCTGTGGCCCTAAAAAGACAAAAAAAATGTTAATCAGTTGACTTTGAGATGGAGAGATTATCCTGGATCATCTAGGTGGGTCCAATGTAATCATAAGGGTTCTTAGAAGTGGAAGATGGAGGCAGAAAAGGGAGAATTCAGAGAGTTGGTAGTGTGAAAAGGACTTGGCATGACGCGGCTGACATTGCTTTTGGAGTGGATTAGCAATGAGATCCTGCTGTTAAGCATTGAGAACTATGTCTAGTCACTTATGACAGCATATGATAATGAGAAAAAAAGAATGTAAGCATATATGTGTAACTGGGTCACTATGCTATATAGTAGGAAAAATTGTATTGGGGAAATACAATAATAAAAAAAGAAAGAAAATGGAGAGTTTCATTAGCCAAGGAATGTGGGTGGTGTCCAGAAACTATAAAGGGCAAGTAAACAGATTTTCCATTTAGATACTCAAGAAAGAAAGTTAACCCTGATAGCATCTTGATTTTAGCCTTAGTAAGACCTAGTTTAGACTTCTGATTGATACAACATATTATATTTGTGTTCTTTTAATGTAACAATTTTTGCTAATTTGTTACAGCAATATGAAAATTATACGAGTAGGAGTACAAATACTAAGATAAATTTAAAACTCAGTATGATGTCTCGAATGTGAATAATAAATAGGACTACAATATAAATCTAAAACTGAAAACTTTACTGTTTGGGAAATGTGTATGTGTGTTGAAACCACTCAAGGAATTGTAAAAGAAAAGTGTGACCAGAAGGCAATATGGATATCAAAATTGTATTTTATTGAACTCATAATACATACTTTCTTATTTCTCATGTGTGTTATAAAACTTTGTCAAGTGGTGGTATGAGGCCATACAAGATTTTGCCTAAAGTTCAAATAAAGCACAGTAATCTCCATGGTAAATCAATCACATTTTCCCAAAACAATATCCTGAAGTACATTTTTTTCCTGTAAATTTGGAGAAGAGATCAAAGTAAACGGGCACTATTCAAAGATGAAATATACATAGCAGTAATAGATAATAGTATCACCAAGGAAAAACCAGCTGCAATGTTAATATGAAATATCAGTCTCAGAGAAAGAAGAATGAGTTATTGGCAAGCTTTTTAAAAAATTTGATCATTGTTGGATGATGGCATGTGATGTGAAAGATCACTTTTTGCATTCTATGTGTTTTTGCATTATTTTCCTTTATAAGTGAACAAATCCACTGATGTGCATAGTCTGGATCAATCCTTAGCATAATGTGATGAATATATGATGAAGTGTAGTATGACTTTTCTGTTTGTTATTGAAAACCTAATGCAAAGTAAGAAGAGATCTTTGTTTTTTATTGCTGATGTTTATTCAGTTCCTGATTTTATCTTGTTAGTTTTTAGTGAGCTCTTCTACAGGCTGAACAAGTTGTTGGTATTAGTATTTACAGGAACCAAATTTTTGTAGCAAGGAAGAACATTGCTACTGTCAATTCCAGGCAAAAGAAGACAATTTTTAATGTTAAGTATGAGATATCAAGCTAAACTATTGTCCAAGTAGCTCCATCACCATGATACTTACTCTCACATAATAATTGATGGCTATCACCACTTGTTAGATAAATTAATGAGAATGGGCAAAACCTTCCAAGTACTACAACAAAACATGAAGAAATTGTTTTCAGAAAATAATGAATTAAGTCTCCACTTACCTCTAAGTCCATTGTTAAAAGATTAAACTTGCATCTAAGGAGTCCCTGACAGTGAAGTCTCAGTTTTTATTCAGTAATATCTTTAGAAATTTCTAAAATAGTCATTAAAGAATTGCTTCTGCTTTCTTGGTAACTTATTTGGAATTTTTATTTTCTATTATTTGAGAGAAATAAAAAAAATGTAGAGTCTGACATATAAATCAAGCTTCCATCATCAAACCAACTATAAACACTTCTTTTTAAGGCTCAACTTGATTTTGTCTCTCTCACTGCTGATAAAAATTTATACTTTAATTAATTAATTAATATTTTTAATAGTTTTTATTTTTTCCATTATGGCTGGTTTACAGTGTTCTGTCAATTTTCTACTATACAGCAAAGTGATCCAGTCACACAAATATATATATACATTTTTTTTGCACATTATCCTACATCATGCTCCATCACAAGTGACTAGACATAGTTCCCAGGGCGACAGGGCAGGATCTCATTGCTATTCCATTCCAAAGGCAATAGTTTGCATCTATTAACCCCAGATTCCCAGTCAATCCCATTCCCTCTCCCTCCCCCTTGGCAACCACAAGTCTCTTCTCCAAGATCATGAGTTTCTTTTCTGTGGAAAGGTTCATTTATGCCATATATTAGATTTCAGATATAAGTATTATCATATGGTATGTGTGTTTTTCTTTCTGACTTACTTCATTTAGTATGAAAGTCTCTAGTTCCATCCATGTTGCTGCAAATGGCATTATTTTGTTCTTTTCTAAGGCTGAGTAGTATTCCCCTGTGTGTATATACAGAACATCTTCCTAATCCATTCATCTCTCAATGGAAATTTAGGTTGTTCCCATGTCTTGGCTATTGTGAATAGTGCTGCAATGAACATGTGGGTACATGTGTCTTTTTTGAGGACAGTTTTGGCCAGATATATGCCCAAGAGTGGGATTTCTGGGTCATATGGTATTCTATGTTTAGTTTTCTGAGGTACCCCCATACTGTTTTCCATAGTGGTTGTACCAACTTACATTTCCACCAACAGTGTAGAAGGGTTCCCTTTTCTCCACACCCCTACAGCATTTGTCAACTCTGGACTAATTAATGATGACTATTCTGACAGGTGTGAGATGGTACCTCACTGTAGTTTTGATTTACATTTCTCTAATAAGCAGTGATGTTGAATATTTTTTCTTGTGCTTGTTGGCTGTCTATCTTCTTTGGAGAAATGTCTGTTCAGGTCTTTTGCCCATTTTTCAACTGTGTTGTTGGATTTTTTGCTGTTGAGTTGTATAAGTTGTTCGTATATTTTAGAGATTAAGCCCTTGTCAGTTGCATCATTTGAAATGATTTTCTCCCATTCTGAATGTTGCCTTTTTTATGGTTTCCTTTGCTGTGCAAAAGCTTGTCAGTTTGATTAGGTCCCATTGGTTTATTTTTGCTTTTATTTCTATTGCCTTGGGAGACTGACCTGAGAAAACATTTGTAAGGTTGATGTCAGAGAATATTTTGCCTATGTTCTCTTCCAGGAGTTTGATAGTGTCTTGTCTTATGTTTAAATCTTTAAGCCATTCTGAGTTTGTTTTTGTGCATGGTGTGAGGGTGTGTTCCAGTTTAATTGATTCACATTCAGCTGTCCAGTATTCTCAGCATCACTTGCTGAAAAGACTGCCTTTTTCCTATTTTATATTCTTGCCTCCTTTATCGAACATTAATTGACCATAGATGGATGGGTTTATTTCTGGGTTCACCATTATGTTCCATTGGTCTGTATGTCTTTTTTGGTACTGATACCACAGTCTTGATCACCATGGCATTGTAATAATGCCTGAAGTCTGGGAGAGTTATGCCTCCTGCTTAGTTTTTGTTCCTCAGGATTGCTTTGACAATTCTGGGTCTTTTATGCTTCCATATAATTTTTTGGATAGTTTGTTTTAGTTTTGTGAAAAATGTCATGGGTAATTTGGTAGACATTGCATTGAATCTGTAGATTGCTTTAGGTAGTAATATTTTAATTTAAAATGTAATTTACCTTACAAAGATTACATCTGTTGGTATGAATTGCACACTAGCATGTTGAAAATTTGACAAATGCTAGATTTCACAATTGCTAAACTCTTCTCATACCTGTCATTCTAACATGCCTTCCAACAAATATCTGGCTGTATTAAACCAGTCAATGTTGCAGTTACTATGAGGAATCATCAAGTATAAAACAAATATTCTATGCCCCTGAGAATCTCAATCTATAGCATAAGACAGACCAATGTATAATTATGTATATTTTAATGAAAAGAATGCTAAATTTTTATATAGGCTAAATATCTCCTTTGTGTTAACTCAAAAATTTATTCCAAGGTAGTGAAGTTTGCTTATTGTATTACAATAGGCAATCCTCCTCAATCTTTTTCACATCATGAATTCACAGAAAATAAGATATGTAGATGGAACATTGAGTTAAATAACTTGTTCAAGCTAGAGGCAATAAACCCAGGAGGATTTGTTTTGCATAGAACTCTCTAGGCCTTCCCAAAGGCTAAATATCCTTAGCCATGCAGATTAATATCCTAATGTACCTGAAATTTATTTATGACACACAGATTAGAAAGCTTTAGTGTAGGGATTAAGCTTTTGTGTTCCACAGTAGAGAAATACTTGGACTTGAAGCCTTTTGCCAAGTTACTTGAATTCCATAACATCCAGTTTTCTCACCTAAAATTGTGATAATTCTTAGTTCATAGTGTTTGAGACATTGTACACATTTATGAATTTATGCAAAATAATTACTAAAAGACAATCACTGAAATAGGCATTGGGAATAAAGTCGTAACAAGATAGACAGGGTCTATGGCTTAATAGAACTTACAGTTATTGGTAAAAGTTGATATTGAACAACTAATTACAAATGTACTGAACACTAAAAATAAGTGCAGAGTTAGTATGGGTTGGGGCTGGGTGGAAATATAGGAGACTTCCTGAAGAAATAATATGATTACTCATTCTCAGAATTCGAAAGCTCTTTTAGTTTTGGACAATTTTTTTTCTATAAACCCAGCTCATGGAGGCTCTTGTATATCATATTGAAAACCTTGTCACTTATCGGAAGAATAACAGGAAACAACTTTTGAAGTTTAACCAGGGGAGTGATAGAACCTAAACTGAATTTAGAAATAGAAAACCATCACATGAACACATGCGAAAGATGAACTAAAGTGTTCCAAACAAGGAGGCAGTTTCAGTCGTCATGGTGATAGATAGTGAGGTATGAGGGCTTTAAACAGGGAGAACAATGACATCTTGGAGTGAATAGGAAAAGAAATATTTGAGGAAGATGAACATTATAATAATGATGAACACAGGGAAGAATGTATTGTTTCTAAGTGCCACATTATCTGACAACATTCTTAATTCAAAACAGTAGTTTTCTAACTTCACTTCCAATACACACCAGTTGGGGTAGGTTTACTCATCACTTTTTTGTAACATTTAATGTACTTGTAATTATGCCCTCAGTGATTCTCTTCCTTGATTTAGCAAAGATATCAGGATGATATAATCCTTCTCTATGCTTGAGATAGATTTTCACAGATTTTCAATTAGTAGATGTTGGATGAGGTCAGGACATGTGAATTTTTAAAAATAATTTAAATTTAGGTGATTTTAATATATTACTAGTCTGTATATATAAATATATGTATATATTTCTTAAAACATTTATTCTGCAATTCATAAAATAAATTGAGAAACATCTAATTATAACCTGAAATAGAACTATAAGTAGCATTATTAAAATCACCTGAATAGATACCAATTTGATAGAAACTTTCCAACATTATTTCAATTCCAAGAGGCTAAATTCAGTGTTATTTTACATGAATTCTGTTATTTTTAATTAAAATGTATTTTATTTACAATGATTCTTCAATTTATATTGTACAGTAAAGTGACAAAAGCACACGGAGTTCACTGTGCTGCACAGTAGGGCCCAACTGCCCATCCTTTCCAAATATAGCAATTTGAATCAAAAAACCCTGAACTGCCCATCTATCCCACTCCCTCCCCTC
The DNA here is from genome assembly GCF_016906955.1 of Phacochoerus africanus. NCBI lineage: Eukaryota > Metazoa > Chordata > Mammalia > Artiodactyla > Suidae > Phacochoerus > Phacochoerus africanus. The sequence goes on from NC_062560.1 coordinate 57,242,054, forward strand.
TCCCCCTGGGAACCAAAAGTCAGCTCTCCTTGGCTGTGATATTTTCCTGTTTTGTAGATAGGATCATCTGTGCCATATTTTAGATTCCACAAATAAGTGATACCATACAGCATTTGTCTTTTTATTTCTGGGTTACATCACTTAGTATAAGACTCTCTGGTTCCATCCATGTTGCTGCAAATGGCATTAGTTTATCCTTTATATACTGAGTAGTATTCCATTCTATATTTGTACCACATCTTCTTAATCCATTCATCTGTTTATGGACATTTAGATTGTTTCCATGTCTTGGATATTGTGAATAGCAGTGATGTAATGAGCATAGGCATTCATGTATTTTTTGAATTAATAGTTTTGTCTGGATATATGCTCAGGAGTGTGATTTCTGGATCATGTGATAGTTCTATAATTAGTTTTCTGAAGTACTTCCATAATTTTTTACTTAATGGTTATACCAAATTACATTCCCACCAACAGTGAAGGAGGGTACCCCTTCTCCACACCCCCTCCAGCATTTTTTATTTGTTAACTTGTCAATGATGGCCACGCTAACAGGTGTGAGGTGGTACCTCCTGGTAGTTTTGATTTGCATTTCTCTAATAATTAGTGATTTTGAGAATTTTTTCATGTGCCCATTGGCCATCCATATGTCTTCTTCAGAGAAATATCTATTTAGGAGTTCTGCCCATTTTTCAATTGGGTTGTTTGTTTTTTGTTGTAGTTGTTGTCATTGAGGTTGTATGAGTTATGTATTTTGGAGATTATGCCTTTGTTGCTTCATTTGCAAAGATTTCCTCCCAACAAAGGGAGTAACTACAGAATGGCACCTGCCCCCACAGCCATGGAGAGCATTCCTGAACGCCTCCCCAACAATGGGAGGGACTGTAGGAGCAGATGCTGATGTTGGCAACTACAGAAAATCATCTTGAGAGCTACCTGGGATCAGGAGGGGTTGCAGAAGCCAGTGCTGCCCTTCCCTACCACAAAAGCAATCCTGTGAAACATGAACCACTGTCAACTCTCTCACAGGCTCCATTCATCACAGCCACTTAGCTCCAGGAGAGGTTGAATAATCCCACTTCTTCCATCCAATGCTTTGGGTTCATGTGATATGCTACTACCCCTGAGAACACCATATGTGTATGTGCTGCTACATCTACGTATCTGCTGTCAGGGAAACAATAAATAAAAAGGTAGACAATAGGAGATGACAAAGAAATAGCTAAGAGACAAGAAAAAAACACAAAAACAACTAAATTATGAGGAAATAGGCAATCTACTTGAAAAATAATTCAGATTTATGATAATAAGGATGATCCAAGATATTGGAAAAAGAACAGAGACACGGATCAAGGAGTTATAAGTAATGCTTAACAATGAGCTAGAATATTTAAAGGGAAAGCAATTAAGATGAATACCAAAATATCATACGCCAGAAAAATACACTAAAAGAAATCAATAGCAGGATAAAGGAGACAAGAGAACAAATATGTGAGGTGGAAGAGAGTGGTGAAAATCACTGTCATGGGAAAAAAACAAGAATGAAAAGAACTGAGGAGAGTCTAAGAGATCTCTGAGAAAACATTACACACACCAATATTCACATCATAATGTTCACAGACCAAGAAGAGAGAGAGAAAAGGACAGAGAATATATTTGAAGAGATCATAGCTGTAAACGTCCCTAATATGGGAAAGGAAACACTCACTCAAGTTGAGAAAGCACAGAGAATCCCATGCAAGATAAACCTTAAGAGAAACACAGTGAGAGGAGGCAGAGCAAGATGGCAGAGGAGTAAGATGTCTTGCTTACCTTCTCCTACAAACACATCAAAAAAACACATCTGCATGTAAAATGACTGACACAGAACATCAACTAAATGCTGGCAGAAGAACTTAAACCTCCAAAAATTGCAAGAAACTTTTGACATAACTGGGTAGAACAAAACAAAGAGAGAGAGAGAGAGAGAGAGAGAGAGAGAGAGAGAGAGAGAGAGAGAGAGAGAGAGAGAGAGAAATGGAATCAGAATGGGACTAACATGCCCAAGAGGGAGCTGCAAAAGAGAAAAGGAACTCACATCATGGGAAGCCACCTAACTGATGGAAAGATCAGCAGAGTTGGCAGGATATCAAAGTCGCTGAGAAAAGTATAGCAGCTGGACTGAAAACCATAAAACAGAGTGAGAGCTGCACAGATCATCTGAACCACCGGCCCAGACACCAGAGCCTGAGATGCTCAGGCAGGGGCTAGGCACTGAGACTCAGGCTCTGGAGTTCAGTCCCAGGGAGAGGACTGGGGATGTCATGAGGAGCTAAGGAGCAGCACGCCACAGGCTGAGGAGGAGAACACCATGGCAGGGGGAACCCAGGAGAAGGTCTGGACCCACAGGAAAGGCAAGGTGCCATTGTTTCAGAGGGGAGAGGCGGGGGGGGGCGGATGCCATAGGAAACTCCCTGCACTGCCAGAATGTGTTCTCTGCAGGCTCTCAGAAGGCAGGGTGGCTCTGGTGCAGGCTATGGGTGGTGAGAAGTCTCTTGCCCAATTAGGGGAAATAGGGCACTTCTTGTGCAGGCTATCAGTGGCCAGGCACCTCTTGTGTGGGCTAAGGACATCAGGGGGCTAAGTGCAACATGGTGCCTCTTGCACAATCTACAGGTGGCAGGGACAGACTGTGGCACTCATCTCAGAGGCCAGAGGGAGGAACAGCTTGCCATGACTGGGGGTCAGTGAGTGGGCTCTACCTGTGACCCCAGTCAATTCAGGGGTTGGCAAAAAAGAAAAAAATGAGGCACTGCAACCAAGCACCATATACTGTTGCTCTCACTCCCCTAGGAATACACCTGCCCTGCAGCTGCAACTGCCAAATGTTCTGGGTGGCACCCAGATACTTGGTCATGGTCCCTTCCCAAGACCCTACCACTAGGAGAAGCTGGTGCAGCATCTCCAGCATGGCCTAAGTGGGACAGGGTGCTTCTTGCCTGCTCTACAGGAGGTGGGGGAAAACCACCACAGTTATTCCTGATTCCAGAGGTGGGCATGGCCCACTGCCACTGGGGACACCTGAACAAAAATCACTTTCAGCCCCATTCACTAAAAGGGCACCACAAAGGAGGCCATTGTGACCGAACATCACCTGTTGGTGATCTGGCACCCATGGGAACACACCTGCTCTGATGCTGCCACTGCCAAACTTTCCAGGCAGTACCCACACACCTGACCTCTGTCACTTCCCAGGATCCTGCAACTAGGAGCAGCCTGCATAGCACCTTCTATGTGGGCTAAATGAGATGGGTTGCTTCATGCATGGTCTACAGGTGGTGGGGGAAAATCACCAGAGATATCACTGACTCTAGAAATGGTCATGGCTCACTCCCAATAGGAGTCCCTGAACAAGCACCACCTTCAGTTTCAACCACCTCAGAGGAGGGCATTGCAATGAAACACAGCTGTGGTTGCTCTCGCTCCCCTGGGAACTCATGGACCCTGCTGCTGCTTCTGCCAAAAAGCCCTGGTAACCTTGAAAAAATGCCTAGAGCTTATTACCACTTCCCAGGGCACTGCAACTAGGAGTAGCCTGGGCTGCCTTCCTGTAGGTCCTTGCTGCTATTGAGAGCCCAATGACCAGGCACTGACTGCTAACCCTACCTATGGCCTCCTTCTCCCTGAAAACACACTGAGCATCCTGGGGGGAACAGCCTGATCACACCAAAGAAAGAGACAGCAAATATTCAAACACCCACACCAAAAATAAATTGTAAGCCTCCAAAATATACAAAGGGGTATTATTTCATAGAAGTAGCCTTATAAGACTGGAGTTTGTCATCCCCAAACTCACAGAAAAAGAAAAACACAGCAAGATGAAAAAGCTGAGAAACCATTCCCAGTTAAAGGAACAGGACAATTCACCTGAAGCAGTTAAAAATGAAACAGAGTTCTGCAGTCTGACAGACATTGGGTTCAAAAGGGGCATAGTGAAAATACTGACATAATTAAAAGAGGATATGAACAGTAATGCAGATACCTTTAGAAAGGAAATAGAAAATATAAGAAGGAACCCATAAAAACTAGAAAATTCATTTTCAGAGATACAAACTGAGCTAAAGTCAATAAAGACCAGAATGAATAATGCAGAGGAATGAATTAGTGATGTGGGAGATAGAATAATGGAAATCACCCAATCAGGACAGCAGACAGAAAACCAAATGAAAAACATGAAAGCAATATAAGAGACCTATGGGATAATATAAAGCAGGCCAATCTATGCATAACAGGAATTCCAGAAGGAGAGGGAAAAGAAAAGGGGATTGAAAATATATTTGAAGAAATTATGTCTGAAAACTTTCCAAATCTAAAGGATACTGATATCAAGATACAGGAAGCCCAGAGGGCCCCAAACAAGCAGAACCCAAACAGGCCCACACCAAAAATATTATAATAAAAATGGCAAAATTAATGATAAAGAGTGGATTCTAAAGGCAGCAAGAGAAAAGCAAAGCGTTAATTATAAGGGAACCCCCATAATGCTATCAGCTGATTTCTCTACAGAAACACTACAGGCCAGAAGGGAGTGGCAAGATATATTTAAAGTGCTGAAAGGACAAAAGAAAAAAAATAAAAAAACGTGCAACCTAGAATACTCTATCCAGCAAGAATATCATTTAAAATAGAAGGGGAAATAAATTCCTCCAACAAATTAAAGCTAAAAGAGTACAGCAATACTAAACTCATTCTTAGGGAACTACTGAAAGGGCTTCACTAAATTAAACAAAAAATTAGAGAGAGAAAAAAGAAAAAAAAAAGAAGAATTAGAATGGAGGAAACCAGAATTGGAAAGAAGACACATAAACAAGCAATAATAGAGATCTAAATAAGAAGATGTTAAAAAAAAGACATCAAAATCATAGAATGTGGGGAAGGAAACTAAGAAAATATACATACTTTTTAAATTTTAATGATGTGTTTGAGCCTATATGACACTAAGGCAAAAGCAAGTAGATATATGAATGGGTTAACATACTTAAAAAACAGGGCAAAAAGAAATCGAAACCAAACCTTACATTCAAAAAAACTTCAATGAAAAGTATTTGGGCATAAAATAAATGGAAACCATCCACCCAACAACCAAAAAAAATAAAAATAAAATAAAGAGAAACATAGAAAAAAACTGGAAAACAAGATTTAAATGGCAATAAATACATATTTATCAATAATCACCTTAAAAGTCAATCGAGTGGATGCTCCAATGAAAAGACACAGAGTGGCAGATTGGATAATAAAGCAAAACCCTTCAATATGCTGTTTTCAAGAAACTCACCTTAGAGCAAAGGACACATATAGATTGAAAGTGAGGGGATGGGAAAAGATATCCCATGCCAATGGACATGACAGGAAAGCAGGAGTTGCGATACTCCTATCAGACAAAATAGACTTTAAAATGAAGGCCATTAAGAAAGACAAAGAAGGACACTATTTAATGGTTAAAGGATTCATTCAAGAAGAGGATATTACAATCATCAATATATATGCCCAATATAGGGGCACCAAGACACTTCCAACCAATACTAAACAGACATAATAGGAGAAATTGATGGGAATACAATCATAATAGAAGACATTAACATCCCACTCACATCAATGGACAGATGCTCTAGACAGAAAATCAATAAAGCCACAGAGATCCTAAAGGACATGATAGAAAAGATAGACTTAATTGACATTTTCAGGACATTACATCCAAAAAAATCAGAATATACATTCTTAAGTGCACATGGAACATTCTCAAGAATTGATCACATCCTGGGGCAAAAAGGTGACCTGAACAAATTTAAGAGTAGAGAAATTATTTCAATAATCTTCTTTGACTACAATGGCATGAAACTAGAAATCAACCACAGGAAAAGAAATGAAAAAAACTTACTACAGCTTTTCACCATTGAAAATGATGTTAGCTATGGGTTTGTCATATATGGCCTTTATTATATTGAGGTAGGTTCCCTCTATGCCCCCTTTCTGAGGAGTTTTTATCAGAAATAGGTGTTGGATATTTCAAAGGCTTCTTCTGCATCTATTGAGAGGACCATGTGATTTTATTATTCAGTTTGTTAATGTGGTGTGTCACACTGATTAATTTGTGGATATTGAAGAACATTTGCATCCATGGGATAAATCCCACTTGATCATGATGTACATCCTTTTAATGTAGTCTTCGATGAGGTTTGCTATTATTTTGATGAGGTTTTTTGTACAAACTACTCTGTATAAAATAGATAAGATATGAGAATATATAGTACATCATAGGAAATATAGGCAATATTTTATAATAACTTTAAACTACTATGTACAGCATAGCAATTCCTATACTGTACACTTGAAAGTAATAAAACATTGTAAATTGTACGGCAATTAAAAAAAAAAGGATACAGGAGAAACTTTATTAATTTCTGATAGAGTGGTTTTCAAAGCAATGGACGTTACCAGGGATAAACAAGGGTATTATATAATCATAAAAGGAATAAAGTGGTCAATTCTTTGAGAAGATGTTCTTAATGTTTAGTGACTAATAAAAGAACAGCAACTACATTAGGAGAAAACTGATAGATTTACAAGAAAAAATAGATAAAGCCACTCTCATTGTTGGAAAACTCTATATCCCTCTGTCAGAAATGGACAGATTCAGCAGCAAGGACATAGTTGAACTCTATGACACCAACAATCAACTGTATATAATTGACATCTCTAGGCTATTTCATCCAACAGCAGAATACACATGTTATAGTCGCCAAGGTAGACCACATTCTGGCCTTAAAACCCATCTACACACATATAAAATAATATAAAGCATACAATATCTACTCATTCTCACAGTGGAATTACACAAGAAATCAAAAACAGAAAGATAACTGAAATTTTTCAAAATATTTTAAACACACAGTTATAAATAACATATAGATCAAAGAATAGATCTCAACAGAAATTTATGTATATTTTAAACTACATGAGAATGATTATACAACTCAACAAAATTTGTAGAATCCTACAAAAGCAGTGCTTATAGGGAAATTTACAGTATTAAATGCATATGTTAGAAAGGAAGAAATATATACAATCAATAGCCTAAGTTTCCACCTCAGTACACTAGGAATAAAGAGCAAATTATTTGCAAAGTAAGCAGAAAAATATAACAAGAAATTAGAGCATAAATCAATCGAGTTGAAAACAAGAACTCAATAAAAATTACTATTTGTACAGTAGAAATCAACACAACACTGTAAATCAACTATACTCTAATAAAAATTTTAATAAAATTGAAACTTAATATTTTCAAAAAATTGATAAAATCGATGTGTCTAGCCAGGCTAACCATGAGAAAAATAGAATGGACACAAATTCTTAATATCAGAAATTTTAAGAGAGCACAACTCTGTGGCCACCAATTAGGTAACCTAGCTGAAACCAATCAATTTCCTTGAAAGAAAATTTCTTGATATTTACAAAAGAATAAATAGAGAATCTGAGTAGGGCCTATATTTCTTAAAGAAATTGACAAAACTAATACAAGTAATCAAAGATAAATAAATAAATGGATAGTTATTTCATGTTTGTGGCTAGAAAGACTGAATATTGTCAAGATGTCTTTACCAAATTGATCTATAGATTCAACCCAATTCCAATCAAAACCTAAGCAACTTATTTTTTGGGATATGAAAAAAAAAATGATTCTAAAGTTTATATGGAGAGGGAAAAACCCAGAAGAGCCTACACTATATTGAAGAAGAATAAAGTTGTATGACTGACACTACCCAACATTGAGATTTATTTTAAAGTTACAGTAAATATATTGATGAAAGAATAGACATAGATAAGTGGAAAAAAGTAGAGAGACTAGAAATAGACTCATATAATTTTGTTCAACTGAGTTTTGACAACTGGGCAAATGCAAGATAATGGAGTAAAGATAGTCTTTTCAACAAATGGCACTGGAACATATAATGGACCTTACATCTAAATGTAAAATGCAGAATTATGAAACTTCTAGAATATAACAAAAATTCTATGTAATCTTAGTTCGGTCAATGACTTTTTAAGACATAACACTTAAAGGCAAAATCCATGAAAAAATAATTGATAAACCGGACTTCATCAAAACCAACTTTTATTATCTGCAAAAAAAATGACACTGTAAAGAGAATGAGAAGACAAGTCACAGACTTGTAGAAAGTTTTGCAAAAGATACATCTGATAAAGGACGATTATCCAAAATATGCCAAAAATACTTGAAACTCATCTAAAGAAAACAAATGACCCAATTGAAAAATGAGACAAGGGCTGGCAAGATGGTGGAAGAGTAAGAGGACATGCTCAGCCTCTCCCACAAACACATCAAAAAGACACATCTACATGTAAAATGATTCACACAGAACAGCAATTGAATGCTGGCAGAAGAACTTAAACCTCCAAAAAGGGCAAGAAACTCTTGATGGAACTGCATAGAACACAAGAAAAAATAGAAAAAGAGAGAAAAGGAATCAGGATGGGTCTAACACTACCATGAAGGCATTGTGGAGGAGAAAGGGAACCTACACCCTGGGAAGCCACCTAACCAATGGAAAGATCAGCCAAGTCGGAGGGAACCCCAAGAAGCTGAGAAAAGTACAGAAGCAGGTCTGAGATCCAAAAAGCAGAGGGAGAGATGCAGAGACCATCTGAACCACTGGCACAGACACCACAGGCTGAGATGCTCAGTAGGGGCTGGGTGCTGAGACTTTGGCTCTGGAGGTCAGTCCCAGGGAGTGGGCTGGGGTTGGCAGTGTGGAGACAGCCTAAGGGAGTAGGAAGTGGTGCACTGCTGGTGGTGGGAGTGGTACACTAAGGGCTGGGGAGTGGAAAGCCAGGGAAGAGGGAACCCAGGAGAAGGTCCAGAACTGCAGGGGAGGCAAGGCACCAGTGTTGGGAAGGGGAGAGGTGGATGGACAGGCTGCCATAGAAAACTACTTGGGCCCAAGTGTGCACACTTGCACACTGGATCACAGAGAGCTGAGCCATCCTTCCCTGTGTCTGAGCCCCGCCTGTGTGGATCTGGCTCTGCTGGCACCCTCATGTTCTCCCAGTGTTCATGCCCAGCCCATGTGGATCTGGCCCAATGGCACCTCCATACACTCCCAGCATCCACACCACACCTTCATGAAGCTGGCCCCACCAGACCACCCTGAATTTTTCAAAACTACAGTTTGGCTTCCCCAAAATCACAGAAAAGGAATAACACAAGCACGATGAAGAAGCTCAGAAATCATTCCCAGTTAAAGCAACAGGAGAATTCACCTAAAGCTATAGACAATGAAACAGACCTCTGCAGTCTGACAGACTTTGAGTTCACAAGGGAGATGGCGAAAATACTGAAGGAATTAAGAGAGGGTATGAACAGTAATGCAGATTCCCTCAGACAGGAGCTAGAAAATATAAGGAGGAGCCAAGATAAACCAGAAAATTCATTTGCAGGGATACAAACCCAGCTAAAGGCACTAAAGAGCAGAATGAATAATGCAGAGGAACGAATTAGTGATGTGGAAGATAGAATAATGGAAATCACCCAATCAGGACAGCAGACAGAAAACCAAATGAAAAACATGAAAGCAATATAAGAGACCTATGGGATAATATAAAGCAGGCCAATCTATGCATAACAGGAATTCCAGAAAGAGAAGGAAAAGAAAAGGGGATTGAAAATATATTTGAAGAAATTATGTCTGAAAACTTTCCAAATCTAAAGGATACTGATATCAAGATACAGGAAGCCCAGAGGGCCCCAAACAAGCAGAACCCAAACAGGCCCACCGTAAGACATATTATAATAAAAACTGGTAAAAGTTAAAGATAAAGAGATGATTCTAAAGGCAGCAAGAGAAAGGCAAAGTGTTAATTATAAGGGAACCCCCATAATGCTATCAGCTGATTTCTCTACAGAAACACTACAGGCCAGAAGGGAGTGGCAAGATATATTTAAAGTGCTGAAAGGAAAAAAGAAAAAAAATAAAAAAACGTGCAACCTAGAATACTCTATCCAGCAAGAATATCATTTAAAATGGAAGGGGAAATAAAGAAATTCTCCAATAAACAAAAGCTAAAAGAATACAGCAAGATGAAACCCATTCTAAAAGAAACACTGAAAGGGTTCTCTAAATTAAAAAAAAAAAAAAAAAGGAAGAACTAGGATGGAGGAAACCACAATTGGAAAGCAGTCACTTAAATTAGCCAGCATACAGATCCAAACATGAAGATGTTTATTTAAAAAAAGATATCAAAATCATGTAACGTGGGTAAGGGAAGTAAGAAAAATAGATTATTTTATCTTAATGATGTGTTTGAGCCTATATGATTATCAGACTAAAGTAAGCAGATATAGGATGGTGTTAATATACAAACATCACTTAACAAAAACTGAAAAGAAAAAATACTCAAGTATAAAATAAATGGAAACCATCCAACCCAAAAAAGAAAAGAAGAAAAGAGAAACATAGAGTCAACTGGAAAACAAGGCTTAAATGGCAATAAATAAATATCTATCAATAATCACCTTAAATGCCAAAGGACTAAATGCTCCAATCAAAAGACACAGAGTGGCACATTGGATAAAAAAGCAAAAACCTTCAATCCGCTGCCTACCAGAAACTCACCTCAGGGCAAAGGACACATAAATTGAAAGTGAGGGGATGGGAAAAGATATTTCATGTCAATGGACAAGATAGGAAAGCAGGAGTTGCAATGCTCATATCAGACAAAATAGACTTTAAAACGAAGGCCATAAAGAAAGACAAAAGAAGAACACCTTTTAAAGATTAAAGGATCCATTCAAGAAGAAGACATTACAAACTTCAATATATATGCCCCAGATATAGGAGCACCCAGATAGCTCCAACAAATACTAATAGACATAAAAGGAGAAAGTGACGGGAATTCAATCATAGTAGGAGATTAACACTCACTCACATCAATGGACAGATCCTCTAGACAGAAAATCAATAAGGCAACAGAGATCCTAAAGGAAACAATAGAAAAGTTAGACTGAATTGACATTTTCTGGACATTACATCCAAAAGAAATCAGCACACACATTCTTCTCAAGTGCACATGGAACATTCTCAAGAATTGATGACATATTGGGTCACAAAGCTAACCTCAACCAATTTAAGAGTATAGAAATTATTTCAAGTATCTTCTCTGACCACAATGGCATGAAGCAATCACAGGAAAAGAAATGAGAAAAAAGCTACTACATGGAGACTAAACAACATGCTACTAAAAAACCAATGGGTCAATGAGGAAATCAAGAAGGAAATTTAAAAATACCTCTAGAAAAATAATAATGAAGGCACAACCACTAAAAATCTATGGGATGCCACAATTTCCCTCAGAGGGGAAATTCATAGCAACACATGCTTCCTCAAAACAGAAGAAAAAAATCTCAAATTGACAACTTAACCCAACGCCCAAATTATCCTCAAAGTCCAAAGTCCAACATTCATTCATGATCTCTATACCAAAGTGGGTATAGAGCGAATATGCTGTAGCATAGCTAAAGCCATTTATGACAAACCCACAGCAAATATAATACTCAACTGAGATAAGCTGAAAGCCTTCCCACTAAATCTGGAACAAGGCAGGAATGCCCACTCTCACCAATGTTATTCAACATAGTATTAGAAGTCCTAGCCACAGCAATCAGACACACAAAAGAAATAAAAGGCATCCAAATAGGAAGAGATGAAGTAAAACTGTCACTGTATGCAGATGACATGATGCTATACATAGAGAAAACCCTAAGGACACAACCCAAAAACTACTTAAACTGAAGAACAAATTCAGCAAAGTAGCAGGCTATAAGATTAACATTCAGAGTCAGGTCGTGTTTCTGTATACTAAAAATGAAATATTAGAAAAGGAATGCAAAAATACAATATCTTACACCCGACCAAGGAGTTAAAGGACTTATATGCCTAGAACTATAAAACATTAACCAAGGAAATTAAAGAAGATGTAAAGAAATGGAAAGATATCCCATGTTCCTGGGTTGGAAAAATTAATATTGTAAAAATGGTCATACTACCCAAAGCAATCTACAGATTCAATGCAATCCCTGTCAAATTACCCATGACATTTCTCACAGAGCTACACCAAACAATCCAAGCATTTATAGGGAACTACGAAGGACCCAGAATTGCCAAAGCAATTCTGAGGAGCAAAAACCAAGCAGGAGGCCATCACTCTCTCAGACTTCAGGCAGTATTACAAAGCCACAGTCATCAAGACAGTGTGGTAAGGGTATCAAAACAGACATAGAGACCAATGGAAGAGAATAGACAACCCAGAACTAAACCCAGACGCCTGTGGTCAATTAATCCTTGACAAAGCATGCAAGAACATAAAATGGGAAAAAGACAGTCTTTTCAGCAAGTATTTCTGGGAAACCTGGACAGCTGCAAGCAAATCAATTAACTTAAAACGAACCCTCACACCATGCACCAAAATAAACTCAAAATGGCTTAAAGACTTAAATATAAGACAAGACACCAACAAACTCCTGGAAGAGAACATAGGCAAACATTCTCTGACATCAAACTTATGGATATTTTTCTCAGGTCAGTCTCCCAAAGCAACGGAAATAAAGCAAAAATAAACCAAGGGGACCTAATCAAACTGCCAAGCTTTTGCACAACAAGGAAACTAAAACGAAAACCAAATGACAACGTGCAGAATGGGAGAAAAATAGTGTCAAATGATGCAACCGACAAGGGCTTTAATCTCTAAAATATCCAAGCAACTTATACAAATACACAGCAAAAAAGCCAAAACCCAGCTGAGAAATGGGAAATAGACCTGAATAGACATTTCTCCAAGGAAGATATACAGATGGACAACTAGCACATGAAAAAATGCTCAACATCCCTGATTATTAGAGAAATGCAAATCAAAACTACCACGAGATACCACCTCACACCAGTCAGAATGGCCATCCTTAATAAGTCCACAAGTAACAAGTGCTAGAGGGGGTGTGGACAAAAGAGAACCCTCCTGCACCGTTGGTGGGAATGTAAGCTGGTACAATCACTATGGAGAACAGTATGGAGGTATTTTAGAAAACTATACACAGGACTACCATATGACCCAGCAACCCAACTCTTGGGCATATATCTGGACAAAAGTTTCCTTAAAAAATACACATGCAAAAAAAAAAGACACATGCACCTGCATGTTCATTGCAGCTCTATCACAATAGTCAAGACAGGGAAACAACCCAAATATCCATTGACAGACAATTGGATTAGGAAGATTAGTATATATACACAATGGAATACTCCTCAACCATAAAAAAAAATCACATAATGCCATTTGCAGCAACATGGATGGAACTAGAGACTCTCACACTGAGTGAAATAAGTCAGAAGAGAAAGACAAATACCATATGACATCACATATCTAGAATCTAATATATGGCACAATGAACTTTTCCACAGAAAAGAAACTCATGGACTTGGAGAATGGACTTGTGGGTTGCCGTAGGGGAGGGGAAGGGAGTGGGATGGCATTGGCAGCTTGGAGTTAATGGATGCAAACTATTGCCTTTGGAATGGATTAGCAATGAGATCCTGCTATGTAGCACTTTGAACTATGTCTAGTCACTTATGATGGAGCATTATAATGTGAGAAAATACATTGTGTACATTTATGTGTAACTGGGTCACCATGCTCTAAAGTAGAAAATAAATGTATTGGGGAAATAATTGAAAAATAAATAAATAAATAAATAAATAAATAAAATTTCATTACCCTAATTAAAAAAGAAAAGAAAAATGAGACAAAGGTCTTAAGAGACACCTCACCAAAGAAGATATACTGACAGCAAATAAGCTTATGAAAATATGCTCCACCCCATATGGAACAAGGGAAATGTAAATTAAAAGAATAATGACAATACTACACATTTATACAATGCGTGAAATCCAGAACACTGAAAACAAATGTTGGCAAGGATGTGGAGCAACAGGAACACTCATTTATTCGTAATGGCAATGCAAATTAGTACAACTAATTTGGAAGACAGTTTATTTCTATAATTTATGCTTACTCAAGAAAGATGGCAACATAGGTAATTTCTAACTTCATCTTCCCCACAGGAACAACTGAAAACTATTCATGAACAAGGCACTACTGAAAAATTTCAGGAACACAAAGCTGAGACTGAAGTACTCCCCTGTCCCCAATATATAACTTTAGAAGAGTAAGAGGAGTGATTATATGCTGACTGTACTGCCCATCTCCAAGGTCACTGTGGCACCACATTGAGAGGTCTCCCCTGAGCCTATAGTTTCTCCAGTGGGAAAAGGAAGCCCAGGATGAGATATCCAGCTCTCCCAGTATTGTGGGTCATAGAAGTCTAGAATTCAGTCTCAGGCCATGGGAATTATGAAAGAATCTATAGAGCTCATCCTCTAGGTATCTGATTGTGAGAGAGAAGAGAAGTGGCTTGCAAAACCAGCCCTCAGATCTTAGCAGACTAAACTCTTACCTGCAATGTCCAAGTAAGAGTCCCAAAGAGCATCTTTGCTTATCTGCAGAGTCAAAACAGTGGCACAGCATGACCATGGAATTTGGTGTGGTACAAGTACTCAAGTCCTTAAACTAAGATATTTTTCTGACCCTGAAGCCCAGTCTTCCTTTGCAAGAATAATGGAGCTGAGTTGTAGCCCTGTCCAAAGCTGAGTTCAGCCCCCTGGCACTGTCTGGTCAGAAAGCCTGGACAGAACAGATAGAAGATGTGTAGCTCACAGAAACTCAAACAGAGAAAACAGCGGGTAGAGCTCATCATTTGCAGAGAAAATCCAGTGGCATCATTTGTCTAGGAAACTTGGGGAGTGGATGTTAAAATTCATAGAGGGGAAACACACAGAATACTCTTTGATGTAAATCATAGCAATATTATTTGAAAGTGTTTCTAAAAAAAAAAGGGAAAAAAAGCAAAAATTAAAAAATGGCATCTAATTAAACTAAAATCTTTGCACAGTGAAAGCAACCATCAGCAAAGTGAAAATACAACCTGCTGAATGGGGAAAAAAAAATATTTGCAAATGATATGACTGTATAGAAGATAATGTCCAAAATATGTAAGTAACTTATACAACTCAATATAAAAGAAACATTAAAAATGGGTAGAAACCAGAGTATTTTTCAAAAGAGTCATGCAGATGGCCAAGAGGGCACAGATAAAGATGCTTTACATCACTAAACATCAAGGAAATGCAAATCAAATCACATGAGAAATCACCTCACACATGTCAGAATGGCTACCTTCAAAAAGAATACAAACAGTAAATGTTGGTGAGGAGAAAAGGGAACATTCATACACTGTTAGGGGAATGTAAATTGATGCAGGCACTGTGGAAAACAATATGGAGGTTTCTCAAGAACCTAAAAATATAACTACCATATGACCCAGGAATTCCACTCCTGGTTATTTATTTGACGAAAATGAAAACAGTAATTAAAAAGAAACATGTACCCCAATTAATAGCAGAATTATTTAAAATAACCAAGATATGCAATCAACCTAGGTGTCCATCAAGAGATGAATGGCTATAGAAGATACACACACACACACACACACACACACACACACACACACACACACACACACACACTGGAATACTATTTGGGTATAAAAAAAGAACACAAAATTTTCATTTGCAACAAAAATGGGTGGATTTTAAGGGTTTTATGTTAAGTGAAATAAGACAGAGAAAGACAGATACTATACGATATCACTTATATGTGCATTCTCTGGAGAAATGTCTATTTAGGTCTTCTGCCCATTTTTCTAATGGGTTGTTTTATTGTTAAGTTGTGTAAGTTGTTTGCATATTTTGGATATTAGGCCCTTGTTGGTTGCATCTGTTTCAAAGAATTTTCCCATTCTCTGTGTTGTCTTTTCATTTTTTGAACAGTTTCCTTTGCTGCGTAAAACTTTTGAGTTTATTATGTATCATTGATTTTTTAATTGTCATTATTCCAGGAAATGAATCAAACAAAATTATGCTGTGATTTATGTCACAGAGTGTTCTGCCTAGGTTTGTCTCTAGTAGTTTTATACTATCTACCCTTATGTTTAGGGCTTCACTCCATTTTGAGTTTACTTTTGTGTATGGTGTTAGAGAATGTGCTAATTCCATTCTTTTAGATGAAGCTTTCCAGTTCTCCCAGAACCACTTATTGAAGAGACTATCTTTCTTCCACTGTATGTTCTTGCTTCCTTGGTCATACACTAGTTGACCATAGGTACTTGGGTTTATTTCTGAGCTTTCTATCCAGTTCCATTGATCTATATTCCTGTTTTTGTGCCAGTACCATACTGTTTTGATGACTAGCTTTGTAGTATAGTCTGAAGTCATGGAGCCTGATTACTCCAGGAGCAATTTTCTTTTTCAACATTGCTTTGGCTACTCAGGGTCTTTTGTGTTTCCATACAAATTTTAAAATATTTTGTTCTAGTTCTGTGAAGAATGTCATTAATAATTTTATAGGGATTGCATTGAATCTGTATTGAAAATATTGATTCTTCAAATTCAAAAGTATGGTATATCTTTCCATCTGTTTGTGTGCAATCTAAAAAATACAACAAATGAGAGTTCCCATTATGGCTTAGCAGTAATGATCCCAACTAGTATCCATTATGATGTGGGTTCAATCCCTGGACTCACTCAGTGGGTTAAAGGATCTGGCATTGCTGTGAGCTGTGGTGGTTGTAGGTTGCAGACATGGCTAGGATCCCACGTGGCTGTGGCTGTGGCTGTGGTGTAGACCAGCAGCTCTGGTTCCAATTGGACCCCTAGCCTAGCAACTTCCATATGACATGGTCGTGGCCCTAAAAAGATGATGAAAAAACATACAATAAGCTAGTGAATATAACAAAACAGAAACAGACTCACAGATATAGAGAAAAAAAAACTAGCAGTAACTGGTGTGGAGGGGAAGAGGTGGGGCAACATAAGGGTAGGGAATTAAGAGGTACCAACTATTATGCATAGGAGTTCCCATCGTGGCTCAGTGGTTAATGAACCTGACTATTATCCATGAGGACATGGGTTCAGTCCCTGGCCTTGCTCATTGAGTTCAGGATCTGGCGTTACTTTGAGCTGTGGTGTAGGTCACAGATGCAGCTTGGATCCTGCATTGCTATGGCTATGGTATAGGCTGGGAGATCCAGCTCAACTCCTAGCCTGGGAACCTCCATATGCCATGGGTGCAGCCCTAAAAGGACAAAAGACAAAAAAAAACCCATAATGTTTAAGTTACAAGGATATATTGTACAACACAGGAAATATAGCCAGTATTTTATAATTACTACAAATGGAATATAACCTTTAAAACTTGTGAATCACTATATTGCACACCTCTAACATATAATATTTTGCATCAACTATACTTCAATAAACACACACACACACACACACATAAAAGCTTTGTATGTTTGGAGGCATTTCTCTTGTTCTTTCTACACAGGCAAGGGAGCTAATTCAAATCCCCACACATATCTGAGTATAGCTGCTGGTCCCACCCAATGAAAAAGAGTGGCCGTATCACCTGGAAAACTAGGTAACCCAGAAATGCTTGAGTAGATATTTCAGAAGTCATTGGCTCCATTTGAACAAAGAACTTGGGACATGGGAAGGCTTGAGTCATGACTGCAAACAAAGAAATTTTTGTAATTTGATCTCATTTTCCTATTCCATTCAGGCAAGGGAACAAATGTATAGTTGCACTCATGGCTGATACAGCCCCTAGTCAACCCAAATATGTGACTTAGCCAGGGCACATGTGAGGCTGTCTAGCTCATCCAACAGTCCTTCTTATAGTGGGACTTCAAGAGAGAATCCAGCCTGTGGCTTTCTCCATCTGCAGAGCAAAATTGGATGTCCCATCTAGCCAGGGAATTCAGTGCATAGTCAAGCCTAATTTAGGTCCTCAAACAAAAAATGTTATAGCTCTGAGCTTTGTTCTTCTGCTCCACAAGTAGAGAAAGCTAATTTATAAAATTCCTACTACTGAATGCAGTATCCCATCCCATTTGTCTAAGATACAGCAGAGCTTCCAGCCAACTTGAGCCCATTTTTCAGCCCCACTCTGGCAGGGAACAAAGCTGGTAGTTTTATCCAAGTTTTTATAGCTAGTAGCAACCTCCAAACCCAGATCTCAAGCAATGGCCTCTTGCAAAAATAGAACTTGATAGTAAGCTACAGCCTTCCAAAAATGTAAAGAGCTGAAACTTCCAGAATTCCAAACATAACTTGTGAAGAACTTTCTCTGCCAAAGTAGATATGCAAATTCTGGAAGAGGAAAATGTTTATTGAAATGTGGAGATACCAATATAAGAATTCAAGAAAACTGGGAGTTCCCATTGTGCAGCAGAAATGAATCCCACTAGGAACCATGAGGTTGTGGGCTCAATTCCTGGCCTTGCTTAGTGGCTTAAGGATCTGGTGTTGCCATGAGGTGGTGTAGGTTGCAGATGCAGCTCAGATCCTGCATTGCTGTGGCTGTGGTGTAGGCTGGCAGCTGCAGCTCTGATTTGACCCCTAGCCTGGGGACCTCCATATGCCACAGAAGTATTCCTTAAAAGCAAAAAATAAAAATAAAAAATAAAAAGAATAATGTAAAAACAGGTAAACATGAAACCACCAAAGGATACTAATGTTTCAATAACTGACCCTAAAAAAAAGAGACATGAACTGTCAGACCAAAAATACAGAACAATTCTCACAAAGAAGTTAAGAGATCTACAAGAAGATGCAGACAACTAAATGAAATTAGGAAAACGCATGGCTTGATCATGCAGAAGGAAAAAAAAAATGAATGATGTGGAAAACACGACATTTGACATTATCCAGAGGAGCAAAAAGACACTAAAGAGGAAATAGAAGGACAAAAGCCTACAGGATTATTGAGACAAAATAAAAGAAGAAATATCCATATTATGTAAATTACAGAAGGAAAACGTAAAGGACAGAAGATACATTTAAGGCAATAATGGTTGAAAACTACCCACATCTGGGATTAGAGATAGACATTCAGATCCATGAGGGCCAAAGGACTACAATTATGCTGAATCCAAATAAGGCTGCACAAAACTCTATAATTAAATTGTCATCATGGAAGACAGTATGAGAAAAAGTCACTATGCTGTACAGCAGAAATTGGCACAGCAATGTAAATCAACTATACTTTTTTCTTTATTTTTTTGTTATTATTAAAGTATAGTTGATTTACAATATTTTTTCAGGTTCTGTTGTAAAGTAAAGTGACCCAATCACCCCTATTTCCCTGTGATGTATGGTGGGCTCCATTGACCATTCATTCCAACTATGAAAGTTTACATCCAAAAAAAACCCAAAATGCCCAAACTTCCCACTCCCTCCCCTTTCCCCACTGGGAATGACAAGTCTGCTCTCCTTTTCCATGATCGGTTTCTGTTTTTTGTTGTTGTTGTTGTTGTTAGATAGGATCATCTGTTCCATATTCTAGATTCCACAAATAAGTGATATAATATGATATTTGTCTTTTTCTTTCTGGATTACTTCACTTGGCATGAGAATCTCTAGTTCCATCTGTGTCTGCAAATGGCATTAGTTTGTCTTTTTTCATGGCCAGGTAATATTCCATTGTATATTTATACCACATCTTCTTAATCCATTCATCTGTTGAAGGATATTTAGATTTTTCCCATGTCTTGGCTGTTGTGAATAGTGCTGCAGTGAACATAGGCATGCATATATCTTTTTCAATGAAAGTTTTCCCAGATATATGTCTAGCAGTGGGGTTGTTGGATCATGTGGTAGTTCTATATTTAGTTTTCTGAGATATCTCTATACTGTTTTCCATAGTGGTTGTACTAATTTTTTTCCCACCAACAGAGAAGGAGGGTACACCTTATTCTCTACACCCTCTCCATCATGTGTTATTTGTTGAGTTGTTAATGATGGCCATTCTGACTGGTTTGAGGTGGTACCTCACGGTAGTTTTGATTTGCATTTCTCTAATAATTAGTGATGTTGGACATTTTACACATACCCGTTGGCCATCCATATGTCTTCTTTGGAGAAATGTCTATTTACGTCTTCCTGTTTATCAGTTGGGTTGCTTGTTTTTTTGTTGTTGAGTTGCATGGAATTTTTGTATATTTGGAGATTATATGCTTGTCTACTGCATCATTGGCAAATATTTTCTCCCATTCTGTGTGTTGTCTTTTCATTTTTGTAATGCTTTCCTTTGTTGTTCAAAAGCTTTTGAGTTTAATTACATCTGATTTGTTTATTTTTTCTTTATTGTCATGTTCAAGAAGGTGGATCAAACAAGATATTGTTGTGATTTATGTCAAAGAGCATTCTGCCTATGTTTTCCTCTGGGAATTTCATAGTATCTGCCATTACATTTTGGTCTTGAATCCATTTTGATTTTATTTTTGTGTATGGTGTTTAGATAGTATTCAACTTTTATTCTTTTACATGCAGCTTTCCAGTTTTCTCAGTACCATTTATGGAAGATACTATCTTTCTCCCACTGTATGTTATTGCCTATTTTGTCATAGATTAATTGACCATAGGTGCTTGGGTTTATTTCTGGGCTTTCTATCCTGTTCCATTGTTCTAAATTTCTGCTTTTGTGCCAGTACCATACTCTTTGATGACTATAACTTTGCAGTATTGTCTAAATTCAGGAAGCTTGATTCCTCCATTTTTGCTTTTCAACTATAATTTAATAAAAAAATAAATTGTCAAAACAAAGACATCATTTAGAAAGCAACAAGAGAAAAGTGAGAAGTTGCATACAAGGGGACATCTCTAAGACCATGGACAGATTTCTCAACAGAAATTTTTCAGGGCAGTAGAGAATTAGGTGATATATTCAAAATGCTGAAAGAAAAGAACTTATCCTCTAAGAGCTATAGGCAGAAACTGTCCATCAGAAATGAAGGGGAGATAAAAACTTTCCTAATAAACAAAGACTGAGGGAGTTTGTCATTATTAGACTTGTCCTGCAAGAAAAGGAAAGAAGCATAATACACAATCATAGTAGTAAATAGTCAAATTTATATTGTATATTGTGGTAATGGTGGTGTATGTTTCATTAAAATATCTAGTTTTAAATGTAAAAATGATTATAATCATCTGTTACTTATTACACAATGTAAGAATTATGTAAACTATAATATCAATAACTTAAATGTGAGGCAGAAGAGAAGTAAAAGTGTAAAGTTTAAGGAATCAATTGAAGTTAAGTACCTGACAGTGTAAAATAAGTTGTTACAATTGTAAGTTATTTTATGTAAACCTCAGGATTACCACAAAGGAAAAACCCATAGTAATTACACAAAGAACATAATAAATAAAGTGTACTGATATGAGAAGACATCAAAACACAAAGTAAGAGCACAGGAGAAAAATGAGGGTTCAGTGGATCTAAAAAACAGCCAGAAACAATTAACAAAATGGCAAGAATTATTTCTTAACTATAAATAATTATTTTAAATGTAAATGGATTAAATTTACCAGTCAAGTGATATAGAAGGGCTTAATGGATTAAAAAAAAATCTAACAGCATGTTGCATAAAGAGATTCAGATTAACCATAAAAAAACATTAACTTGAGAGTGAAAATATGCGAAAGATATTTCAAATAAATGTTAAACCCTTAGGGAAAAGTGTACCTTGAACTAAAAATGGTAGAAAGAGACAAAGAAGGTCACGATATAATGATAAAGCTGTCATTCTATCAAAAAGATATCACAATTATAAATATGTGTGTGCCTGATATTGGAATCCCTGAATACGTTTATAAAGCAAAAATGAATAGAGCTAAAAGGAGAAATATATGACAATGTAAGAATAGTTGCAGAATTTAATAACATACTCTCAATAATGAATATTTCATCCAAAGAAAGAATTAATAAGGGAACAATGGATTTGGACTATGCTATAGATCAAATGGACCTAACAGAACATTCTATCCAACAACAGGTGAATTCACATTCTTCTGAATGATACATGGAACATTTTGTAGGGTGGACAATGTTAAGTATTAGTGTGTTCAAGAAGACTGATATTATATCAAATATCATCTCTGACTACAATGAAATAAAACTAGGTATTAATAAATGGAGAAAAATTGGAAAGATAACAAATGCATGGAAATTAAACAACTCTATTTAACAACTAATGAATCAAAGAAGAAATTAAATGGGTGATGAAATAGTACATTGTAATGAGCAAAAATGGAAACACAGAACCAAAACTCATCAATGCAGCTAACGCAGTTCTAAGAGGAAAGTGCATAGCATAAAAACCTATATTAAGAAAAAAAAAAATCTCAAATGACCTAATCTAAGCCTCAATGAATGAGGAAAATAAGAGCAAAGTGATCCCAAATTTAATGGAATAAAGAAAATAATAAAGATTAAGCAGAAATAAATGAAATAGAGAAGAGGGAAGTAATAGAAAATACTAACAAAATTAACATTAGTTTAATTACAAAGATAAATAACATTGACAAATTTTTAGCTGTACTAACCAAAGGAAAAAGTAGAAAAACACACAAACAAATTATAAATGTAAAATATATACATTACATCTCACACCACAAGAATATATAGGATCATAAGTGGCTATTAATAATAACTGTGTGCCAAAAATTGGAAAACCTGGGTGAAATGGAAAAATTCTTAGAAACAGAGTAATACTGAATCAGAAAGAAATTTAAAAATCTGAACAAATTACCAGCAAGGAGACTGAATCAGTAATCAAAAATTACCCAGTGGAAAAAAGTCCATGACCAGATGGCTTTACTGGTAAATTTTCCAAACATTTAAGGAAATAAAATCAATCCTTCCAAAACTCTTCCAAAAAATCAAAGAGAAGCAAACACCCCCAAACTCATTTTATGAGGCCAGCATTACCCTGATACCAAAGCCAGAAATGGATACTACAAGAAAATAAATACATAAGTCAATATAATTGCAGTTCTTGCTGTGGCTCAGCAGCAATGAATCTGAATAGTATCCATGAGGATGCGGGTTTCATCCCTGGCCCTGCTCAGTGGGTTGAGGATACAGCATTGCTGTGAGCTGTGGTGTAAGTTGCAGATGTGGCTTGGATATGGTCTTGCTGTGCCTGTGGCGAAGGCCAACAGCTGTGGCTCTGATTTGATCCCTAGCCCGGGAACGTCCATAAGCCATGGGTGGTCCCTACAAAGTGAAAAAATAAAGTCAACATCCTCGATGAATATGATAGAAAATTCTCCTTTAAGTTCTATAAAACCAAATTCAGCAACACATTCAAAAGATTTATCCATGAGATGCAATTATTCAACATATGCAAATAAATAAAGTGATACATCATATTGACAGAATGAAAGAAAAAAATCAAATGATCATCTCAATAGACAAAGAGAAAACATCTGACAAATTCCTAAGCAGTTCATGATAAAGATTATTAACAAATTAGTTATAGAAGGAATTTACTCCAACATAATAAAGACGTTATATGACAACTTCGCATGTCAATAGTGAAAGTTTGAAAGATTTTCCTCTAAGATAAGGAACAAGACAAGGGTGCCCATTCTCACCATTCTTTTCAACATAGTACTTGAAGTACTGACCAGAAGAATCAGGCAAGGAATAGAAACAAAATAGATTGGAATTGTAAAGAACAAAACAAATTTGATTCTATTTGTAGATGGAAGGATTTATATATAGAACATACCAAATAGTTCACCCAAAAAGCTGTTAGATCAACAAATTCAGTAAAGATGAAGTATAGAAAATTAACACAAAAATCAGTGGAATTTCTATAAATTGGCAGTGAATTCTCTGAAGCTGAAAAAATCTTTTATAATAGCATTAAAACAATACAATATTTAGGATTTTTTTTTTTGTCTTTTTAGGGCCACACCTGCAGCATATGGAGGTTCCCAGGCTAAGGGTCTAATTAGCGCTACAGCTGCTGGCCTATGCCAGAGCCACAGCAATGCCAGATCCAAGCCGTGTCTGTGACATACACCACAGCTCAGGGCAACATCAGATCCTTAACCCACTGAGTGAGGCCAGGGATTGAACCTGCAACTTCATGGTTCCTAGTTGGATTCATTTCCACTGCACCATGACAGGAACTCCAATATTTAGGAATAATTTACCCAAGATGGTGAAATATCTGTACACTGAAAACCTGTGAGATATTGATGAAAGAAATTTAAAATACAAATAAATGGATAGATAACCCATGTTTGGGTACTGGAGGAATTAACATTCTCTGTGACGATTCCAACGGCATCTTTTTACATTAGTGGGAAAATATCCTAAAATTTATATGGAGCCATAAAAGACCCTAAATAGCAAAAGAAATCCTGAAAAAGAAGAGAGAAAAAAAGAGGGAAACATCATAGTTCTTGATTTTAAGCCATATTATAAAGCTACAGCAACCAAGACTATATGGCACTGGCATAAAAACAGACCAAAAAGGAGGAGCCACCAGATCACTTTGGCCGCACCAGAGGAGGGTGGGGAGAAGACTGTGTGAATGGGCTCTGGAACCTGAGCGCCATGCAGGACCAGTCCAGCAGCTGTATTAGAAGACATGTGGTGTATATAAAGTTTGCGATCATTGGGGGACATTTTGATGGTGGAATAGAAGGACTGGAGCTCAACTTCTCTCCTAAAAACAACAAAATCCACAACTAAAGACTAAGCACTCTTCACCTAAATGGACCGGAAACCTCAAAAAAGATATCCCACTTTTTACAGAAGAAAAAGAGGAGGACACATCAAGAGATAGGAGGGGATATTTCACAATGTAAACAACCCCATACCTCCTGGGTGGGAAGCCCCACAGACTGGAAACTAACTGGTTCACAGAGACTCACCTACAGGAGTGAGAGTTCAGAGCCACACATCAAACTCTCACATGTGGGGATCTGACATGGGGAGAAAGAGCCCCGGAGCATCTGGCATTGAAGGCCAGTGGGGCTTGTGCACAGGAGCTCCATGGGACTGGGAGAAACGGAGAACCCATTCTTAAAAGGCGCACACAGACTTTCATGTGCACTGGGTCCCAGGGAAAGGAAAGTCTCCATGGGAATCTGGGTCAAACCTGACTGCAGTTCTTGGAGGACGTCCTGGGAAAACAGGGGTGAATGTGGCTGGTTGTGAGGGAAGGACATTGAAGGCAAAGCTCTCGGGAATATTCAGCAGCTGCCTTTGTCTGGAGGTGGCCATTTTGGGACAATCTGGCCCCACCCATCAGTCAACTGCTGAGAAGCCCCAGGGCAAACAACAACACAGGTGGGATCACAGCCCCGCCCCTCAGTAAGCAGGCTACCTAAAAAGGCTACCCCCCAGGCACACAGCTCCCTCTAATCCCATCCAGAGACTAAGACCCACCCACCAGAGGGATAAGAATCGGCTCCACCTACCAGGGGGCAGGCATCAGCCCCTCCCAGCAGGAAGCCTACAGCAAGCCCCCCATACCTACTTTAGCCACAGGGGGGCAGACATCAGAAGTAAGAGAGGCTACAACTCTAATATCTGTAAAAAGGTCACCACACCAAAAACCTATAAAAATGAAAAAGACGGACAACTATAACGCAGAGGAGGGAGAAAGGAAAAACCCGAGAAAATCAGCTAAGCGAGGAGGAGATTCTTAGCCTCCAGGAAAAAGACTTTAGACTGTTGAGGCTGAAGATGATGCAAGACATTGGAAATAAACTGGAGGCAAAGATGGATAACTTATGGGAAACACTGAGCAAAGAGATACAAGATATAAAACTTAAGCAAGAAGAGATGCAAAATACAATAACTGAAATAAAAAATTCGCTAGAAGCAGCCAACAATAAAATACAGGAGGCAGAAGAACGAATAAGCGAGGTGGGGGACAGATTAGTGGAAATTATGGATGTGGAACAGAAAAGAGAAAAAAGATTGAAAAGAAATGAAGAGAGTCTCAGAGAACTCTGGGACAATGTTAAACGCACCAACAACCATATTATAGGGGTGCCAGAAGAGAGAGAGAGAGAAGGAGACAGAAAAAATATTCCAAGAGATAATAGCCAAAAACGTCCCTCACATGGGGAAGGAATCACTCACTCAAATCCAGGAAGCACAATAAGTACCATATAAAATAAACCCAAGGAGGAACACCCTGAGACACATACTAATCAAACTGACCAAAATTAAAGACAAAGAGAGAATCTTGAAAGCAGCTAGGGAAAAGAAACAAATGATATACAAGGGAACCCCAATAAGGTTATTGGCAGATTTTTTTCGACAGAAACTCCGCAGGACAGAAGGGCATGGCATGATATACTTAACACGATGAAAGGAAAAAAAACTCCAACCAAGATTACTCAACCCAACAAAGCTCTCATTCTGATGTGATGGAGAAATCAAAACCTTCACAGGTAAGCAAAAGCTGAGAGAATTCAGCAACACTAAACCAGCCTTACAACAAATACTAAAGGAACTTCTCTAGGCAGGAAAGAACAAAAGAAGAAGGAATGAAAAAAGAGCAAGAAAACAAATCCAAAGCAATTAATAAAATGGTAATAAGAACATACATATCAATGATTACCTTAAGTGTTAATGGACTAAACACCCCGACCAAAAGACGTAGACTGGCTGAATGGATACAAAAACAAGACCCATATATATGCTGTCTTCAAGAGACCCACTTCACTCCTAGGGACACACACAAACTGAAAGTGAGAGGATGGAAGAAAATATTTCATGCAAACGGGGATCAAAGGAAAGCTGGAGTAGCAATACTCATATCACACAGAATTGAATTTAAAATGAAGAATATTTTAAGGGACAAATAGGGACATTACATAATGATCAAAGGATCAATCCAATTTTAAATATCTACGCACCCAACACAGGTTCACCACAATATATAAGGCAAATGCTAACAACCTTAAAAGGACAAATTGACAATAACATGATAATAGTGGGGGACTTTAACGTCCCACTTACAGCAATGGACAGATCAACCAGGCAGCAAATCAATAAGGAAACACAGGCCCTGAATGATGCATTAAACCAGATGGACTTAAGAGATATTTATAGGACATTTCATCCAAAAGCAAAGAATACACATTCTTCTCAAGTGCACATGAAGAATTCTCTAAGATTAATCATATCCTGGGCTACAAATCCAACCTCAGGAACTTAAGAAAATTGAAATCATATCAAGAAACTTTTCTGACCACAACGCTACACGACGACTGGAAAGCAACAACAAGAAAAAAAACTGAAAAAACAACAAACACGTGGAGTCTAAACAACATGCTACTAAACAACCAATGGATCACTGAAGAAATCAAAGAGGAAATTTAAAAATACCTCGCAGCAAATGACAATGAAGATACAACACTCCAAAACCTATGGGATGCAGCAAAAGCCGTTCTAAGAGGAAAGTTTATAGCAATACAAGACCACCCCAGGAAACAAGAAAAAGCTCAAATAAGCAAGCAAACTTTACATCTAAAGCAGCTCGAGAGAGAAGAACAGACAAGACCCAAAGTTAGTAGAAGGAAAGAAATCATAAAGATCAGAGCAGAAATCGATGAACTAGAAATGAAGAAAACCATGGAAAAGAGCAATGAAACAAAAAGCTGGTTCTTTGAAAAATCAACAAAATTGATAAACCCCTAGCCAGACTTATCAAGCAAAAAAGAGAGAGGACTCACGTCAATAAAATTAGAAATGAAAAAGGAGAAGTAACAATGGACATCACAGAAATACAAAGGATCATAAGAGACTACTATATGCAACCATACGCCAATAAAAGGGAAAACCTGGAAGAAATGGCCAAATTCTTAGAAAAGTACAATCTTCCAAGACTAAACCAAGATGAAATAGAAAAGATGAATGGACCAAACACAAGAACTGAAATTGAAACTGTGATTTAAAAACCTCCAACAAACAAAAGTCCAGGACCAGATGGCTTCACAGGCGAATTCTATCCAACATTTAGAGAAGAGCTAACACCTCTCCTTCTGAAACTATTTCAAAAACTCGCAGAGGAAGGGATACTCCCAAACTCATTCTAT